>NC_141697.1:390910434-392110434 GCF_964263255.1 Lissotriton vulgaris
GTTCAAACGAGAGAAAGAAGCATGAGGAGGAGAGAAGAAGGAGAAATCCATAACATCTGGGTGAGTGAGTCTCCATGAATCCACAAGATGCGTCTGAGTGATAGTGTCAAGGAACTGTTTATGTGGTTTGTGAGGGGAAAAACGAACAGAAGATTTACGGTCTAAAAAGGGGTCAATGATCTGGTTACAATCTCCACCTAGTAGGAAAGAATCTTCTTTATATTGAATACATTTCGCTGTAATGGAGGGCCAAAAGGACGAGTCAAAACATGTGGGACCGTAAACATTGAACACAGTAATTGGGATAGCATTAATGAGTAGTTTAGCCAAAATCCAACGTCCCTCATCGTCTTTTTCTTCTAACAATACTTTACACTGGAGGCGTTTATGAATCAAAATAGCCACCCCGTTCTTTTTTTGAGAAGCAGGAGAAAATAAAACAGTTCCAACCCACAATCGTTTTAGTTTTAAGGATTCAATATCTGAGAGATGGGTTTCTTGAATAAGAGCAATATCTGGATTGTAAGAAGATAAGTGTGAGAGTACTCTTTGCCTTTTGATAGGGTGATTAAATCCTTTCACATTCCATAAAACAACTTTGAAGGTGAAAGAGTATTAAATTTATCAAAAGTGAAAAATGCAATAACATACTGTATATTTAGTAATTCAAACTGTAGGTAAATAAGAACCATGTAGATCATCAAAAAGGTAGAAGGAAGGATAGGTAGAAGATGAAAAAGAAAAAGAAAGGGAGAAAGGGAGAAAGGGAGAGGGATAGGAAAAGGGAGAGAAGAGCAGCAAAGGAAGGAGAAGGAAGAAAAGAGAGAAGGCATAGAAGACAGTACAAATCCAAAAGGATGACTGTATTAAACATACCTGGAGGGGGAAGTACACAAAGGGGAAGGTGGGGAGGTGGTGATGCGTTACAAGACGGACGAACCAGGGTCAGGAGCAGGACCACGCCAAGACCGGACAAAAAGGAATACAGGATGGGATAAAATCGTGAAGGAAGCGTCCGACATATATCCATCTGGGGAAAAAAGAGAAATTATTGACATACATACGGGACATTTGACATAAAGATAGAACTAGAATATAGAGAGGAACAATAAGTAAATGGAAGAGGTGCAAGAGAGAGACAATAAAAGAGGAGATAGGGAAAATGTGAATATTTAGGGATAAGAGAAGTGATGCGGAGAGGAACATGAAATCAGAGAGAGATTACTAGAGAACAAGACATGGAGACAACAAAAGCCAAAGTTCAGCCACTGGTCGAAGCAGAGGAGGAGGCATCCATTCCTTCTTCATTTTGCAATAGGAGAAAGTTCCGTAATTCTCCAGGTTCCTGAAATGACCAAGTCTTGTTCCGATAGGTGACTCTGAGAGTACAAGGGTGAAAAAGGCTCCCATAGAACGTAGAGAAGGACGCATGGCCAGAAATTCTTTACGTCTGGAGGCAGTAACATTGGAGACATCTTGAGATAAGTAGACTCGTTGACCTTGCCAAGTCACTTGTTTTTTGTTCCTTGCTGCTGAAAGAATCAAAAGGAGATCTGTGTACTTCAAGAAGAGGATGATTACTCCACGAGGTTTGGAAGAAGAGTCAGTTCTCGCACCCAATCTATGGGCCCTCTGTATACTGATGGATGTAGAAGGAGGCAAGCCCAAGAGTTTCGGTAAGAAGGTGGTAAAGAAAGTCACTGGATTGTCCCCCTCAAGATTTTCTGGCAAATTGTAAATACGGAGGTTGTTTCTCCTATTGCGATTTTCCAAATCTTCTGTATGCTTTTGTAGGGAGAGGACAGTCTTCTCCAACGCCCCAATACGTTGCGTGTTGGATTGAAGTTCAGGAATATGGAGCTCAACAGTAGAAATTCGGGCATCCATGGATTCCCACTTATCTTTCAGAAGCTGCATATCTGTACTCGTCTTCTCAATAAAGGGACGCATTGCTCGTAGTTCCTCCAAAATCTGATCAATAGGCGAGGCAGGGGGGTTATCCTCTGGTGTAGGAGAATTTTGTTTGAGGCGCTTGCCTGGTGTAGCCGGTGAAGAGGGCTTACCAACAGATGAGTGAGCCAAGGATGATTTTTGAGTCGACATTTTGACGGAGGAATTCGACTTAGGTGCACCAGATGGAGAACCCACCAGAGTTTTCACAGAGGGTGTGAAGGCAAATTGAGGCTTACGTAGCCTTACCATAGAAATGATTCTTGTGCCAGCAGGTAAACTAGTCTATATCTGTGGAGAATTTCCTGGTTGAGACTAGACATCCAAAAACGTACATCAGACAGGCAAAGCTAAGTTTGATAATTCACTTGCACATGTAGTATACGCTGGCAATGTTGAAGAGAGAGGGCGCTGAACATGGCAGTTAGGGAAAGCGTATCATGAGGCACCTGAGGCGTAATGAAATAAACAGAAAGTCAGTAAAAAACTATGAAGAACAGCACTGGTGCACTGTCAGTGAGTAGAGCTGAGGTGGCAAAGCGTTTGAAGAAAGCTCCGTTGGGTAGTAAATGCAATTTACACAGACGAATTGCTGCTGATGATGAGGAGAGGAACACACATCTCAGAATGACATTTAGCATGCGCACTAGACTATAGTGGTCGCAAAATAGTCACTTGACTTTGAGGATGTAAGAGAAGTTAGAATCCTGGAGCATCAGAAGGTAGAAGCCAGTGCCAAACAATGAGTTACATATTCGCTTCCGTGAGGATAAGACATTCAGTAAAGGGTTGAGATGACAAGCTGAAAGATGGTCATCATTGGTAGCAAATTGACAATGCGTTGGCAGAAGATTATTTTGAAGCAATGAACTGCATTAGAGGAAGTTCACAGGTATTAGACCTCTGCAGTATGAAGATTCATGAGAAATAACGCTGGTCTGGCGCTCTAACAGAATGCATAAAACAGATGAAAATTACAGCAAGAGCAGTCTGCCAATATTCAGGGATTACATTCACTGGGAACGGTGCAGTAGGAGGGCACAGTAATGTAGCCATAAACAATGGTGATATGACAGTCCTCCATATTCCATGAAATGAACTGCACAGTTGGAAATGAGGCACAGTCAGAATATTATTTTAAAGCAATAATCTGCATTAGAGGAAATTCATAGGCATTAGAGCTCTGCAGTATGAAGAATCATGAGAAAAAACGCTGGTCTGGAGCTCTCACAGAAGGCATAAGTCAGATGAAAAATTACAGCAACAGCAGTCTGCCAATATTCATGGGTTAATTGCCACTCGTTTACTAGGGATGACGCAGCAAGAATTCACATGCTGGTATTGTTAAACAAGGGAGCAAAGGTATTGCCATAAATAATGCTGTGATGACAGACCTCCAAATTCCCTGATAGAAATTGCACCGATAAAAAAGAGGCACAGGAATATTCAGGTCTTAAAGTAAAAGCAGTCCCCTGCTGAAGTTTGCATTTCAAGGGAAGAAAAACATAGGCAAACCTCTTTCTGCGCAGTGAAGTGAAGCGCTCGTTCTGTGAGGGAAGATAACCCCGTGAAATGGCGCCACAGGAAGCTTCAATGTCGAGAAGGGCTGGCAATAAATAACGCGCTGTCAGAAAATCAATTAGGTGGGCGCGTTAGAGGCAGCTCACATTCCGGAGCTTTTCCGATGCATGCAGGCTCACGGAGACGACGTGGAAACACCAGAAGCCATGAAGAAGAGGTCCGGTGAGGCGGAGGTTCAGCACAACGCGGCCATCTTGCGTGGCGTCGTAGCCACGCCCCCCAAAATGAACTATTCTTGATATTTAAATAATTCATGGAATGCAAAAGCAAATGTCAGCATCACCAGTTACATTTATGTATAGTTACCATTGTAAAGTAAAGTCTTTCTTCAGTGGTAATGGCTGTTGCGACCCATGTGACCAGAAGTATCCAACGATGTGTGTGTATCTTACTTATAAACTATGTACTTTAAATTATATTATTATTTCCTACTTTAATATTTGTTTTAAAGTCTTATATTGGTATTCTTTGTTGATATTTGGATATTCTTTGCATTTTTATGATATTCTGTTCTGTAATAGTTTAGATACACAATATTTTGGTAGCTCACAAAGTATGTAAACGTGCTATTTTTGTAGACCATATTTTGACACAATATTCTTGCAATTCGATATTGTTGTTCTCGATATTCTGTCATGGAATCATCCCACTAAAGAGCCTGAGGGGACATTTCGAGGTTGGAATGTCTGCTGATTGCAACACAAGTGAAGTAGTGAAGTAGTGTGGCTCACTGGTTAGAGGCGGCAGACCCGAGAGCAGAGGACGGCCCGGGACCAGGGTTCGATTCCCGGCACGGCAGGTTTCTGGACCAGGGTCAGCGGACTCGATAATTCTCTCGCCTCGGTGCCCACCCTGATCAGCGATCACACTCGGCAACTCTGGGCATTAGCTTGCCTCATCTTTACTAACGGCCCCACCAGACCGCCGGGGATGCCTGGTCTCACCCTGGAGATACCCATTAAGGGACCATCTCTCAGGGAAGCCAGGAAGGGTTTCGCAGCGGTCGAAGCGCCTTGGGACCCTACGGGTAAGTAGTGCGCTATATAAATGCCTATACATTTACATACATTTACACAAATATTACAGTATTGGCTGTGTATATGTTCCTTTGATATGCTGTTTATTTGTTTTATAATAGAACTTTTTCTTTAAATATGACTAATTATTGCTTTTTTATTTAATAAATAGGCCTTACTATACCTACTTTCCATTCTCCCTGGGGCCACGTTCCTGTATTGGACAAATATTTGCTCAGGTAAGAAATTGAAGCTAAGATTTTTCAGCCGTTATTTATGTATTTTGTAACATCCTGCTCATTGGGTTATCTCTGTAGATTGATATCTAACAATTATACTTCCCTAAGGGATGGTCCCAGAGATATGTTTAAAATGACTGAATATCTAACAGTGTTACAACAATGCCATTTTTCCCTACCTCAGCAGCACTTGCAAAATACAGTTAGTCCCTGTGCTCAGTTAGTAAGGAAGTACTTTCCCATGCTAAAATTGCACGTGTGCTTTTTCCCTATACAAACATTGTGTGGTTCACATCCATTCCTACAAATGTATGACAGGTAAATCCTGGCTTAAAAGTAGACATATACTGAAAAATGTTTATTTGCGCACACTGGATAGCATTCCAAACTGTAATTATTAGAAATGTGCTATTCAAATTGGAAATTCACTCTGTCTCTCAATATGATTCTGGCCAGGTTTTACTTGGCATGCACTCGTGTGCAAATTGGACATGTTATTCAGGGTGCATATGGGCAAGTGGAACATTTACATTTAGCTCGTGAGATACAGCCTGAACTAGAATTCCATTTTGAGCATAAATGGGCCTATACACCTGAAATAGAATTAGCTCAATATCTGTAGTCAGGACACCAGTTTACTAAATATCTGATGTCAGAGAGCTATTTTCTATTTGTATTTGTATTTGTTGCTGTTATGTTCTTTTTTGAGCTCTGTCTTCCTAATTCATGGTCAGGAATGTTTTCTAGATGAAAGGGGCAATTTTTCTTGCTGCCTGCCAAATTGCACATAATCTCTTCTATATAAAGGGTCTCCAGCAAATAGTACTTCAAGAGTTCTTTATTCGGTGATTAGAAAACACCATAAAAACATATATACATACAACTGGTTAAAATCCAATTAAATCAATATCAGGACCCTGCTTGTAGTACAATCTATTTTTTAAAAGAAGTTAACAGTATAAATTCATTGGGGGTCATATCAATCAATCCCCCCCTCTAGTTACCGTCAATCGGACCGCCACTTTGATGAAATTCATAATACAACATAATGTCAATGGATCAATCGCTTGTTGCAGATAGAGTAGAGCAGCTTTAGCATGTTTCAATTTAGCTTGTTTTAGAATTTTTACCAAGAATCTTCGCCTTGGCATTGAATAAAAAGGACACAGTAATACAAAACGAAGGGAGTCCTGCGGAGACCTATTGTCGAAGCCGCAGGCTCCCTTCTGCTCAATTGAAGTTAAAAATCCTAACGCAGACGCTAATAAATATGGTAATAAATTGAGCCTAAAACGGCAGATTAAAAACCTATCCTGGGCATTATACATAAGGTATAGGTATGGCTCCATTCCCTCTGTACTTTTGACAAGACTATGGGCGCTCACGGTTTGTTTGGACCCTTCAGCCTCAGCTCTGTGTGTTATTCTCTGGGCCAGAAAGGCTCTCTTTATGATCACTTTGTCCTGAGGTACAATTGCTGTCGGATCAATAAAGAGGTTCTTATAGCCAAGGTTTTCTGAGCTTGCCTTTACATAATTGAGCCATAGAAATGCTAATACTTTTGTCCCTTCCTAGGCAATCACTTAGAATTTCCCTGCTTAAGGACACCTCAGGTTTGGCCAGATTTTCAACCAGGCCGTAGATGTTTGTTTTCTTCCCGCTGGAGTTGCGTAGTATTGACAAAGCCCCATACCTCTGCCCCTTACATGACTTTGGAACAACACATAGAGCCATAATGGATCATCACTTGTTCGGGGCACCATCTACTAAACCTCCGCCCGTAACTCGCAATAGCACCATTAGTGGCAATCATTTTACAACAAGGTTCCTCCACCAGGGAATTAAATTTTAAAGAGCCGTCAAATAGTAAGCCTAGGTAAGAGAATGATTTAACTTTTTCTATTTTGTGGCTTCCTATCATATAGGTAGACTTGGTGCAAGGTTTGTTGCCTGCCAACAGTACATATGACTTGCCCAGATTGACAGACAGTTCTAAAGATTCCATAAATGTAACAAATAAGTCTATTAAAGTCTGTAGACTCTTTGACATGCGCGCGAGCAGGACCGTGTCATCCGCGTATATTAATACCGGGATGCAGCGTGACCCTACTCTTGGGCAATCTGTCTTTAAATTCAACAAAACCTGCTCTAAATTATTAATATAAAGTGAGATCAAAAAAAGGGGCGAGAATACAGCCTTGCCTTACCCCACTCCTACATGGGAACGATTCTGTCGATCCCCTCTCCATGTTGTACCGTACTTTGGCTGAAGTGTCACTGTGCAGCTCCCTTAAGATGTTAATTAGGCCAACATCAATCCCCATATGAGTCATCATAGCCCAGAGCTTGTCCCTATTCAAATGGTCGAAAGCGGCTGCCAAATCCATGAACCCCAGATAGATGGCTTCATTGCTGGCTTTGGTGTATTTAGCAGTCAGCATGTAGAGGTTCAGGCATTGGTCGCTAGTAGACCTCCCTATCCTAAAACCATACTGGGTGTCCGAGATAGTCTTGTTTTCCTTGGTCCACTCAGACAGGCGGTTAAGGATTCCCCGGCCCAATAGCTTAGCAGATACATCTATCAGTGAAATTGGTCGATAGCACTGGGGATTGTCCCTATTACCCTATTAAAAAATAGGGACAATTGTGGCTGTTGACCACGATTGGGGCAAACCACAGCTATTAGCTGCATTTATGATTCTTGTCATTATTGGGGCCCACAACTCCACACAGCTCAGAAACAGGTTAGGCTGGATCCCATCTGGTCCAGGGGCTTTATTTTTTGACAAAACCTCAATTCCCACAGTAATTTCCTTGAGGGTAAAAACTACTAACTGACCCTGCTTCACCATCCCCTCCTCCTCTACGATTGTTCCTGCTTCGTGGTTGTACAGCCCCTTGAAATGTGTGACCCACTGTTCCGGCAAAATATTTGTCCCAATTTCAGGGGCATTACCATCCAGAAAGCATGGTCTGTTGATGATTCTTCAGAATTCAGTGATGTCCCTTTTTTCTGCTGCCTCTCTTAAGTCTGCCCATGCTTCCCCCTGTAGGGCTAATTTCCTCCTCTTGGTCTCCCTCTTATATGTTTGTCTACACAATGCTATTTTTTGGGTATCCCTAGGCCTAGTTTTGAGGCTACATTTAAGCTCCCTTAGGAAGCGGGAGCATTCACTATCAAACCATCTTGGTTGACAGTTTTTCCTCGTCGGCTCCCTTGTTTTTACCAGCCCACCTACCAGGCTAGCAATCTGCCCAAATGCGTGGAGTAGCGGAATCCCTTCTACTGTCGTATCTAGGCATTCCTCAATAGAGGATTTCCCAGTGTCCATCAAGGTTTTGTAGAAAGTTTCCCCATCTATTTTAGACCACCCCAGCCGTCTACCCTGATCCGTTACCTTCTCGAGGGTGGCACCAGGCTGTTTCCACCTGGGCCGAGCCAGGTATAGGAGCTCTAATACTAAGGGATTGTGGTCACTAAATGGACTCCATTCAATCTCAACGGTGGTAATTCGGTTTTTAAGGCTCGAGATGCTAGAATATAATCAATAAATGAGGAACACCCTCTTCCCTTAAATGTCGGAGGGAGAGTACTATCCCTCTCCAAATGCATCATGTTAATAGTATGCTCTAGGTCATGGTTGTGCAAGAGTTTACTGGGAGCCAGACCTTCTTGTGTGTGGTCAAAATGCGGCCCGTTCTCCACGGGGCAATGTGACCATTCCGCGTCTATAGGAAAAAAAGCAGGGCATAGGTGGCAGTTAAAGTCTCCCATAACAAGAATAGTATGGGCTTGAGCCCCCTTCCTGGCTATGGTTTCTTGGCTCAATCTATGATCGAATTCCCGTATAAGTTTGTTGTTTTCTCCACTAGCCCCTTTATTGTAAACATTAAACATGGTCAGCCTTAACCCTTTGCCCCTGAACCACACAGTCTGTAGGTCATACGAGCACCAGTCGGTGTTAGACCATGTGCCATGGAGGTTCAAATCTACATATATAGACAGTCCTCCCATGGCTCTGCCCGATCGTGATTTCTGCACTGGGACAAAAAAACATTTGTACCCAGGGATGTGTAAAGATCTGTTATCGACCACCCATGTCTCCTGGAGGCGGATTATCTGGTACCGGCTAATATATTGACGCCACTCAGAGTTGTTAAATTTGGTTGCCAGACCAGCTATATTCCAGGAGATAAGTCTTACTCCTTCATCTGCTTCCCCTGTTTAACTGATAGCCGATTTTACATCAGGGGTTCCGGCGTGCCCTGGATCCAACCCTCTACCCCCTGTAGTTTGTTCAGTAACTTTAGCCCTTGCCTCCCTTATGTCTGGACCTCTACCCCCATTGAAGATATTTAACTGTACTGGCGGGTTAGGTGGATTCTCCCCCCCAGGTTTAGATTGTGTGTCTATAACCTTTAGGGTCCGAGGGACCTCAATAACTGCAGTAGGCAATACTTCTGCTCCTGCCTTTTGTAAGAGAATATGGCTAGGGTTTCCATTTCCCTCCTCCCTTGTTTTCAGTAAAGCTACAGGTGAATTGGGTCTATTTAGTCAGTCGTTCTCATCTAGCCTCGCCAACGGGGTGAACCTGTTTCTCCAGCTTCCTAAGCCTTTATTATTCGACCTTTGCCCACCTGGGGGATAACCTGGAGTCCCAAGTTGGTTAAACCCATCCATGCAACTGTCTATATGGTTGTGGATATCTAGAGGAAGAGAGTGTCTGGGATAGAAATATCCTAGTGGCAGGGGTTTAATACAGTTGGCATAGTTGCTCATCCCACTTGTTATGATGTGCTCCACTACTCTCTTGTCCCTAAAGTTAACAATGATGCAGTTGCCTGCAATATCTTTTTGTCTATTGCCCACCCAACTGACCCTCCTAACATGTAGTATTTCCCCATTTTCATTCCCTCTCAGACGTTTATTTCGGTTCAACCAGTGTATTGTCTTATTTTTTAAATCCTTATGTGTTTCGTTCTGTTCCCCTTTCAGTTCCGGTGCCCCTGCCAAGACTACTACGTAGGGGCAAGCATCCCGAAGTAGGTTAATAATAGGCAATGCATTGATGGATACTTTGGTGGGCACCTGGCTTGGCTGATTTGATGTTTTTCCCTGGGGGTTACAAGCTGCTTAGTTAATTGTACAGGCAATGGTTATTCCACTAAATCCTGGTTTGGCTGTGGACCCCACCCACCTACGGTCATGGCTATGTCCTGCTGCACTGTTTGGCCTAATGCTTTTGAGCTCTGCGGCCCCGTTGCTTGCCCAAAATGTTGCCCGTTTGGCTGTATGACCATCTGTTGTCCCTGGGCAACCTCAGGGATTGTTATGTGATTGGTTGAGGTCTCAATTGTTCCTATTGCTTTACCTCGATTTTTTACCTCACTCAGAATTTTGTCTAGTCTGCTAGCTAGAGGCTTTATTTGGTTTACTATAAAAAGTTCCAAGTGAGTTTGGATATCCGTCACTATTTGCGCCATCCAGATTGGCGGGACAGATACCTATGGGACATTTTCTGCCCTATCCTCCCCTATTGTGTATTGTGTTGTCCTTTGAGTATTGCTAGCTCTACTTTTCTTCTCTTTTGATTTTTTTGGACAGGCTCTCTGTTTCTTACTTGTTAGTGGTGGATTACTAGGGCCAGCTACCACCTTATCACCTGTGCTTACCGGCTGAGCACAGGGAAGGTCACAGTCCAGGGTGTCTATCAGGCACGGCGGGGAAATGTTAATGTTATGGGTCTCTTATATAGTGCTCGGCTACTCCAAGGAGTGTCCCGGCGCTTTCAAACCCACAGCAGACTAACAGAAAGCAGAGGGAGGAACGTAAAGAAAAACAGCAGATCACTGTCCATAGAGCCATGTCTTCAGGCCTTTTCTAAAGGCCAACAGGTTCGAGATACCGCGAAGCAACAAAGGGCTTGGGAGCCAGGTGTTTAAAAGAGCGCCCCCCCCACCCTTGCTTTCCTGACAGAAGGAACCGTGGCCAGACCAAGAGATTCCGATCTTAGGGATCTGACAGGCTTGTAAAAAGCAAGGCGTTTCTGAATATATACAGCTCCTACAGCATGGAGAGCCTTATGCGCCAGCGTAAGTGTTTTAAAAACAATCCGCTTGCAAATAGGGAGCCAGTGTAGGGAGTGTAAAAGGTCCGAAGCTCTCGCGCGGCACGGCAGACCAAAGACTGCCAAGCCGCCGAATTCTGGACCCCCTGAAGTTTCTGTAAGAGATAGTCGGGAAGACCCAAATACAAAACATTTGAGTAGTCCAGCCTAGAACAGATGAGAGCCTGGACAGTGGTTTTCCTATGCGCAAGCAGGAGCAGGGAAAGAAACGTGCGCAACATTTTAAGGAGACCAAAGCAGGTGCCCGTAAGACCAAGGATCTGGGACTTAAGAGACAGGCAGTTATCAATTTTGACCCCCAGATTCTTCGCAACCTGCGAGGAGGATGTGGGCGGGGACATGTTCGCAGGCCACCAATCCTGCCACTTAGGGTCTGCCTGACACCCGAAGAAAAGCACCTCAGATTTTCCAGGGTTACATTTGAGGCTGTTTCGCTGAAACCATTTGAACACAGCCTCAAGACACCCATGGATGCTCTCCTCGTTGAACTCGGCCCCCTTCCCACACGTGAAAAGGAGCTGCGTATCATCGGTGTATGATACGATCTGAGCCTCAAAAGACTCAGCCAGCACCGCCAAAGGGGTCATAAAGATGTTAAAAAGAGTCGGGCTAAGCCCCGACCCCTGAGGAACTCCGACCTCCAAAGGCGGCACTTCGGCTGAGTATGGGGGGGCCCAGACCACCTGCCGGCGACCAGCTAGGTAAGATCTAAACCAGTTCAACACCGTCCCTCTCAGACCAATCTCATGGAGTCTGTTGAGGAGACCCTCATGAGGGACGGTGTCAAAAGTAGCCGACAAGTCTAACATTACCAATATAGCTCTTCCTCCCTCATCCAACACTTCCTTGATGGCCTCATTAACCTCCAGAAGTGCTGTCTCAGTGCTTAGATTGGAGTGAAAGCCCAACTGGGAGGAATGCAGCAGGCAATGGGTCTCAAGATAATTGGAGAGCACAGTATGAACATGCTTTTCTATTGTCATAGCGAGAGCAGGCAAGAGGGAAATCGGCCTATAGTTGGCGAGGGTCTCAGGATCAAGACCCGACTTTTTAAGTAATGGAACAACCATCACCTGTTTCCAAACCAAAGGGACTACACCACTTGACAAAGAAAGGTTACCATGACCTCTCTTTCTGACTCCTGTGTTGGCGCCGGTGGCTCCATTAGAGGTGTCATAGACAGCCGCCTCTCAGTGCGCTCTATTTCGCTTGCTACTGCACCTATCGCTTTTTGTAACATCCGGTCAATTGCCGTTGGCTGCTCAAGGGGGATGTGAATGTACTATTATCTATAGATTGCACCTGGTGCAGCAAGGGGGATGTTGTCTTTCCTTTAGTTGAGCGGGTTTTAACCTTGCTAGCCATGCTGTCTACACTCTGGGTGTCTTAAAAATATTTAAGTTTCACCTTTCACCTCTGTTACCCCCTGGAATCAGCTGCTCCCACCTAGTGACCGTCCTATTTTGCACATACAGGTTAGCTTACGTTTTTTTTCCTTATGAGTCCCAAATGTCCCGACACATACATCAGAGTCAGTCCGCTCAGATCCTGCCGCGATGTCCAAGTCTGTCCCACTGTTTGACTTGCTCGACCAAGGGGTGTGGCCCGACACGGCCTCCTTCAGCGCCGGACGGCCACAAAGGGGCCGCCCTTTGCCCGAGCTTAGCCAGGCGTAGCCTGCACGCGTCCCGCGTCGCGCGGGTCTCCGCTATTATTAAGCGCCACCGGGCGCGGACAGGGCATCAGCAGCTTCCTCCCGCTTAGGCTGATGGGACACGAAGTCCTCCCCACACAGCGGCCACGCCGGTTGGCAAAAGGCTAGCGGCAGCGGGGGGAGACCGGCTCCAGATGCAGGGGTCAAGAGGGGAACGGCGTCTGCAGGTAGGGTCTGTCCCCCAAGAAGCGTTGTAGCAGGAGGCACTGGTGCAAAAGGAACCCGCTCTGCTGCAGGTCTCCGCTGTTTTTAGGCGCCACCGGGCGCGGACAGGGCGTCGGCAGCTCCCTCTCGCTTAGGCTGCTGGAACACGTAGTCCCCCCCACACAGCGGCCGCGCCGGTTGGCAAAAAGCTAGCGGCAGCGGGGGGAGAACGGCTCCGGATGCAGGGGTCAAGAGGGGAACTGCATCTGCAGGTAGGGTCTGTCCCCCAAGAAGCGTTGTGGCAGGAGGCACTGGTGCAAAAGGGACCCGCTCTGCCGCAGGTCTCCGCTGTTTTTAAGCACCACCGGGTGCGGGCAGGGCGTCGGCAGCTTCCTCCCGCTTAGGCTGCTGGAACATGTAGTCCCCCCCCACACAGCGGCCGCGCCGGTTGGCAAAAAGCTAGCGGCAGCAGGGGGAGATCGGCTCCAGATGCAGAGGTCAAGAGGGGAACTGCATCTGCAGGTAGGGTCTGTCCCCCAAGAAGCGTTGTGGCAGGAGGCACTGGTGCAAAAGGGACTTAATTTATACTATTTAGCCATCTGCCTGCTAAATATCTGAAAAGTCATTGTTTATTCAGCCGCAGGCTAATTAGTAAAGATCCTGTGCTATTTGACCAGTGGCCAAGCAAATAGTGCGAAAGAGGCCTTTCTTTAGCTGGAGACGAAGATAAAAGGACTGCAGGGTGGTGGCCATCTTGTAATGCGGTTCAGGAAAGTGTGTGAAGGATTTCAAAATAAGCACATATACAAATGTATGTACAAAGGTAAAGGACAGGTTAATAAGGATTACCTGGCAATCTGAAACATAGGAACTAGGAGGACTAGGCCATGCCTAGGAGGCCTGTTGATTAGGAGGGTCGTGAAATAGGTGTTGAGCTTCAGATGGATAAGAACAAGCCGGAACAGGTAAACCAGGGGATGCTAGAGGACTAGCAGGAGTAAGATGAGCAGGGGTCCAGGGTACCAGGAGGGCTAGGGTATCGAAGGCCAATGGACCAGCAAAAAATGGATCAAACAAATTAATACCAGAACTAAGACCAGCACTGCATGGCCAGGAGGGCCAGGAGCAGCAAGTTTAGGAACAGGTAAGAAAGAGGTAATAGATAAACCAGGAGAACTAGATCAGGAGGACAGAAGGGCCAGAGTTATAGTGAGGAGAATGATAAGGGCCAGGATCAGGAACCTGTGAAACCGGAAAACTAGAATGGTTATGGCAATAAGAAGGACCAGGAAGGCTACACCATGAAGCCCTGGACCATTTTAATTAAATGACTAGGGATCAGTGGTGGGCCAGCACAAGTTATTTCAGATCATGAGGACAAGGATAGAATTTTTCCAATCTTATCTCCACTCTCGTATTGAGAGATTTTACATTTGTGTAATTTAGCACTGCTTTTTTTGGAACAGTATTGTTTTTAAGGTTGCCTTCAGCTGTCCCAGTTTCACAGCTAATTTATCAGTATCCTGAGATTTTAGGCACAAGGCATCAGCCAGCAATACTTCTTGTAATATAATATTGGAAATCAGTGATTTATTAATTTTATGATGTAAACCCCCTGATACTGGCCTTACAAGCATCCCATACCATTATACAAGAAGTAGAGTCAAGATTGTGTCTGATGAATTCTATAAGATGGGTTTTGAGTTCTGTTACAAACGTAAGATCAGACAATAAATATCTGGGAAAGGAGAATAGCCTACAAAGCTGCCGACGATAGAGCTAACACCCTGATTAAGAGTATTTGTGGCTCTGATAATACTTTATATGATCAACCAGCTGAAATTTTAGAACAGTTTGTAGATTACTATCGCACTTTATATACTCCAGAGACTTGTCCTTGCTCTACCATGATACAGGATTACATAGATGAGAATATTACAAATACGAGAAATTCCTCGGAAATCGATCAATTATCAGAGAATATTACCTTATTTGAGGTTAGACATGCTATTACATCCTTGCCTTCGGGTAAAGCAGCGGGGGAAGTTTCTATTCCAGCAGAGGTATATAAAATATGCATTGAGGAATTATCACCTTTATTGTTTCAAGTTATAGAATTTATTGGGAGAAATGGGTAAGCCCCTAACTCTTGGAAAATGGGCAAAATATTTTTTTTTCTTAAAAAGGGTAAACCTACTGAAGACCGTGGTTCATGCAGACCTATTTCTCTCATTAACACCGATGTGAAAGTGTTTGCCAAACTCTTAGCTACCCGTTTGGCCCCACTTATGCCCCAAATAGTTAACCCGCAGCAGCATGAGTTTGTGACGGGTAGAGACACCACTGCTCACATTAATATAGCCATAACAGCATTTGACATAGCACAGACGACATTCACCCCACTCGGTATGATTTTATTAGATGCCGGGAAGGCTTTCGACCGAGTGGGGTGGGGCTATCTTTGGTCTGTCATGACAAATTTGGGATTTAATGGTTAATTTGTTAGATGGATACGGGTGTTGTATGACAATCCTATAGCTAGCATCAGTTATGCAGGGTTGACATCCTCTACGTTTACTATTTCACAGGGGACCCGTCAGGGGTGCCCTTTATCACCTTTATTATTTGCTCTTTCAATGGAGCATTTTTTAATTGCTTTAGAGTCACAATCCCGAATTATTCCTTTTAGTTTCGGATCTCAATCTTTAAAAATTACGGCTTACGCCAACGACATTGCCATCTACTCGCCTGATGTCGCAGAGGCACTGCAAGGGATAACGTTCGAAGCCCGTAGATTTGGATTGGTTTCCGGGTACAAACTAAATATAAATAAAACACAAATTGTTGTCAACTACGAACCAACTGCAGTGGTTTCTGGGATTTGTAAAGTTGCTATCTATTTAGGTGTTAAAATTACTTCTAAAAACATGATATCATTTCTATTAATTATGATGCTTTAATAAAAACTACTACTCTATCTTTAAAAAAATGGCATAAGCTTCCACTGAATATAATAGGTAGAATTCATTTGATCAAAATGAAAGTCCTCCCCAAATTCCTTTATTTATTTCGATCCATCCCTCTAGCACTTAGCAACTCTTTTTAAAGAAATTAGATCGGATATTTAGCAGTTTTATTTGGGGATACAGGAAAGCACGCAGGTCTATGTTATTACTTAAAAATTCTTTAGATAGTGGTGGGCTTGATTTTCCTGATTTTAAACTATACTTTTGGGGTACTTTCTTAGGGCGTCTACGATCACTGCTCCACACGGATAATCTATTGTACTTTCACTTAATTATGGTAAATTCTGAATCTAAAATGTTTCTGTTAAGACTCAAAGACCCTAATTACTTTAAGAGGGTGAAATTCAAGACCGCCAGAGACACTGCCAAGATATGGTTTAATATTTTGGCATTTTGTAAAACTTCTTTTTTTCACCCTAATTTACGGCTTTGGTGAAACCCGGGCCTCCCTGGAATTTTTAATGATGGTATGGCTCATACATGGTCTGTTCACCGTATCAATACACTGGGGGATTTATATGGCACCCAAGGTCTTTTCGATTTTGAGACACTTAAAAGTTTATATAATTTGACAGAGTCAATGAGATTTAAGTATATTCAAATACATGACTTCTCAATACGTAAGATCAAATGATGCGAAATCTCTGATTCTGAAATTTGGAATTGTTTATACTTGTCAAAAAATAAATCTTTAATCAGCGAGGGCTATGGGTGCCTTAGTACTTATAAAACGAATGATTGTTTAAAGCTAGCGGAGAAATGGAGCACTAAAATGAGCTTGAACATAACTTCAAATCAGATAGCTGCTTCCCTTAGTAATATCAACAGACTTGTTCAATCTTCCAGTCTAAAACTACAACAATTTAAAACTACATGTATGCTATATCATACACCTGAAAAGATCTCTAAATGGGCCTCTGATATATCCTTTACTGATCGTACTAAATGTCCTAAATGTGACTTAGCAGCAGCAGATCTTAAACATATGCTGTTTTCTTGTCCGGTTTTGAGTGAATTCTGGTCTGCATTAGATAAGGTAATGAAAATCAAACGGATAAATTCACTTTCCCTTACGGCCCTAACAGTATTGTTAGATATACATCCGGTTACGCTACCTCAGCAAGCTTTGGTTACGATATTACTATCTTGTGCAAAACTAACCATAGCCAGAGCATGGCTCTCTCCTAAACCTCCACACATTATGGAATGGTGGTCATATGCAAGAAATATGGGGGGTACACTATTAATGATACCAGGATGACCAGGATGACCAGGACCAGAACAAGGAGGGCAAGAAGGATCAGGACCAAGAGGAGCAGGAAAAGACCTAGGAGTGCCAGCAGCCCTAGGACCTTAGTACCACTGCCTAGCGTGCCAGGAAGAATAGAAATACCAGGCCACGTGGGTAGCAGGACCAGGGAAAGGAAGATCAGGGAGACCAGGACAGCCAGAGCCAGGAACACCAAGGGTAGTGGACCTGGATGACTAGGAGAACTGTTAGAACTGGGGGTCTCTAATTGGCAGAGGTAGGTACCACTGTCCAAATAGGGATCCTTGATCCTAGTCAGGGTAAGGAGGAAACCCTCTGAGATAACCCCTGCTCACCCTCTATGTAGCTTGGCACGAGCAGTCAAGGCTAATCAGAAGGCAATGTGTAAAGTATTTGTAACAACACTCACAGTAACACAGTGAAAACACCACAACCTGACTCCATAACAGTTTAGAAAAATAAAGGTATTTAATCTAAACTACACAAGACCAAAACGACAAAAATCGAACAAACACCATTCAAGATTATGGTTTCAAAAGAGTTCTTAAGATTGCGCTAAAAGTTCTTTAGGTTGTGATAAAATAATCCACAGTTGCTTGCAAAGTTCACAGTTGCGTCACGTTTCAGACACAGTACCTTTAGTTGCGACAAAGTTCCAAAAGCAGAAGCTAGTGCGGTGGAAAACAAGTCATGTGTTGCTCCTGAGACCCTAGGGAAGCGATGCCACAGCCCCGCTACAGCAGCGGGCATGGTGCAACGAATCCGGTCTGTATGGGGAGGAAGGCCACTTGTATGGATTCCGGTGCGTAGGTTCTGTAGGAAGTTTGCTCTCGCAAAGGCACGATGTGTCGATCTCGTAGGAGCTGCGACGATCTCTGGGGCGATGATGCGCGATCCGGTGGCGATCTCTCTCTTGCAGCTCCTCGATGCGATGGCTCTGCAACCATGTTCGCAGCGACGTGATGCAGTCCGCAAGCAGGCGGTGCGGCGATCTCACCCAGCGACGACAGGCTCTGCGACGACACTCGCAATGATGTTCGGCTTCCCGCACTGATCGGGTGCGTCCCGCAAACGAAGGCTGCAACAGCTCTGACAGCGGCAACAGGCGCTGCGACGATCTCGACCTTTGTAGCGGCGGGAAACTTCTCGCACTGTCGGGGATGCGCTCTGCAGCGAGCGATGCAATAACTTTTCTTCTGCAAAGTCTCTCAAGCTTAGTTTCCAGCTTCCCAACACAGGTACAACTTCCAGAGGCACCACACATGGGCCAAGCACTCCAGGAAGGACAGAACTCTCTTAGTAGAGCTCAGGGGAAGCTGGGGGTGAGGTCCTTTTGTTCCTGGGACTTCAGAACAGGGAGCCAGCTCTTCTCAGACCCTTATAGAGATTCCTTCAAGCAAGGAGACACAGCACAGCAAAGTCCTTCCCCTCTCCTTGGCAGCAAGGCAACAGCAAGGCAATCCAGCAGAGCAACAGCTGGACAATCTTCCTTCTTCAGTTTCAGCTTTCTCCTTGGCAGAGGTTCTTTCTTGATTCCAGGATGATCTAATTTTCTGTCGTCAGGGGTCCTGTACTTATACCCCTAAAAGTCTTTGTTCTCTTTGTGCAAGTGGGCCCTGAGCCCGGTCTTAACCAGTTCTGGGTGTTTCTTGAGCTTTTTCTTTTCCTGGCTTCTCCTTTCCTTTCAGAGTGAGGGGCAGGGTCGTCAGCCGCCCAGCAGGAGGTGGAGCCAGCATTGTGGAAGGCAGGCACAGCCCTATTCAGACAAGAGAACAGCAACTTTCGAAAAGTCCTGTTCTCACACACAGGATTCAAAAACAACCTTTCTTAAAATATGTGTTATTAAATTCTGAGTTCAGGGTTACTAGACTCTTATGTCCTATATTGTTCCTATGGGAAGAAATGCTGGTAGCCACTGTAGCCAGCATCCCCTATGTTAACCTATGGAGCAAGATAGTCTTACAATAGTGAAAACCGAAAATGGCTGGAATTCACTACCAGAGCATGTCACCTGCACCCGTACATGCTCTACCTTTCACATACACTGCATCCTGCCCAGGGGGGTACCTTGGGCCTTCCATAGAGGTGACCAATGTGCACAAAAAGGGAAGGGTTAGGCCTGGTCAGTGGGGACACTGACCAGGAGGACACGGCAGTTCACAGACTGCACACAGGCACTTCAGTGGCAGGCCTGAGACACCATTTTGGGGCTACTCATGTGGGTGGCACAATCAGTGCTGCAGGCCCACTAGTAGCATTTGTCATCACCAGCCCTGGCACACCCAGTGCACTTTACTAGGGACTTCTTGGTGATACAAATATGCCAATCATGTATATCCAATCATCATAACAATTTACACAGAGAGCATATGCACTTTAGCACTGATCAGCAGCGGTAAAGTGCGCAGAGTCCTATTGCCAACAGCCACGGGTCAGGAAAAATAAGGGAGGAAGAAGCAAAAAGTTTGGGGATGACCCTGCAAGAAGGGCCAGTTCCAACACAACCTCCTTCCAGCCTAAAGCCAGGGTAGACCAAACGATACCTCGATGGGATTTTCTGCTTAAGGCGATAGAAAACGGAAACTGGCCCAAACAGCAGGGCACTATTCCTGTTCTACGCCTTCCTGAACCTAGTTGGATCACTCCATCCATACTCTCAGGGTCCACCATGCCAATCCATGTGGAACCCTTCTCCTCACCTGTGGACACCACCTGTGCAGCATCTAACCTTATTTCCCTCACAGGTGTGTCCCAACAGACCGGCAGCAAGCCACAGTGACCTCCGATAGTGATGAGGAATGAGACCCAGGCCTCATGCCTCTCATGGCTCTCACACCCCTGTGGCATCAGAGGGTGGGGGGCAGTAGCCACAGGTGCTTGGCACCTTTTGTCTACTCCCTCTCTTGTCAGGTCAGGTGTGACACTCTGGCACTGACCCACCAGCCCCGGACCTGTATCCGGCGGCTGGACAGGAGGCTGAGGTGGGCTTCTCCACACCCGGTCATCCTCTTCCTTGGGCTCTGTACCCTCCAACCTGGAGTGATACCCCCTTCTAGAATAGTCAGGGCACCTGTGGCAGGTGTCCTGCACCATTCACCCACCAGTTCAGGGGTTCTATCCTGTAACTGGTATTCCAGGACAGGGGGGACACCCTGGACCTGGCCCTCAAACCTAGGCTCAAAGCCTCCAGGTCAGACAACACCTGAACCTGGCTTCCCCACCCAGGGACCAACCCCTGTGGTGGAACACTTGCCTGGCGCACCAGAACTTCACTCACTGATGTGCCCACACTGGTAGACAGTACCCACCTGGCCAACACAAGGGTGTGGCCTAGTCCATCCCCAGGGTGAGACTCCTGCCCTCCTTCCAGGGGCAACCCTGTCCACCAAGACAACCAAGAACACAACTTTCCTACCAGTTCAGGACCTCCCTCCATCAACTGGTCTCCCAACCTAGGGTTTAACCCCTCAGGTTGTACTGGGGTCAGGAGCGAGGACTCCCTCCCTCTGCACCCCCTTCCAGAGTGTTGCACCCTCTCTACTGGAGGGGTACCCCTGGGACCCATATTGGTCAGGGCACTGGTTACAGATGCCCTTCCTTCCAGGTCAGGCAGATCCTGAACCTTGTCTCCCAACCCAGTGACCAAAACCTGCGGTTGTGCACTTGCCTGGCACGCCAGGACTTCTGGTGACTCCTTCCCCCTCTTACCCCTCAGTCTGGACTTCTGCACCCTCCCAAATGGAGTGGCACTGCCAGACACCAGAACTGATGGAGGCCTGGTTACAAGCACTCCCTGTTCAACAGACACTAGCAGCCGCGGTCTGTGGAGGGAGTTCTGGTGGGGCAGGCAGGCGGGGCGGGGAAGGGGCAGGGTAGGGGGTGATAAACTCCGGAATATGGATGATTGCAGGTAAGTAACCAATTAAATTTTAAAAAACGAATTTCGTTCTGTGCCCTGCATCTCAAAATGCGATGCAGGGCACAGAACGAAATTCGTTTTATTAATTTCATTGGTTACTTACCTGCAATCATCCATATTCCGGTGTTTATCACCCCCACCCTGCCCCTCCCCCGCTTCACCTGCCTTCCCCACCGGAACTCCCTCCAAGGACCGCGGCTGGACACTAGGAGATCCTCCTCAAATGGCCTACAAGTACAGTCTAGGTCCCCAACCTGGTGTTCCCTTAAGGAACCCTCCAGGCCCTGAGACTGGGTTTCGGGCACCGTGAGACACACCTTCCCACACTCATTCCTTCTCCACTGAGACCGGACATGAGCCCCTACACCCCTCCTACTACACTGGGACCTAACTGGGCTACTCTGAAACTCTTCCAACTCACAGGTCTGGAAGATATCTAAGCCACTCCTTTTGGGATCACTCTCCAATGCCTCCTCAGACTCTCTGGAATCCACCAAGAGGTCTGCCTCCAACGCAAGTTCTCTGGGATCAGAGAACTCACACTCCACCGGGTGTTGGCATAGCTCTGGAAAACAGGGACTTAAAATATGCTCTCCAACAAAGGAATCACACAGCCTCCCACAGTTGTTAACCAAGCTACCCTTTGCCTCACCCTCCAGTGCCTCACACAAGTACCCCACACCACTCTCCTGAGACTGGCACAACAGTATCTGACTGTCTCTATCACACAACCCACACTCTTCTGGCTGGTCTTCACACACACACACACCAAGGTTTCTGCCATGGGGGAACCTCTCTCCCTGTACCTCTCATCTAGAGTCAGTAGAGTGTCCCTCCCACCACTAGGAATATGGCACCCTGTGCTAGTCCCCAAAACTACTTCAGGGATACTGCAGTCCACTGGAACTACATCATAAACCTGAACCCCCTGGTGTATGTTGATCCCCTCCCTCAAGTCAGGCGCCACATCTCTGGGTGTTTGTACCTTTCTCTCCGCACTAGATATCATAATCATGCTGCCACCATCTGAGCTGGACTCCACCTCCAACTCAGCAAAGCTCCTTCCTTGAGCGTCCCATTTTTCTTTCTGGGCTAAGGCCCACCGGATCATACCTTCCTTGTTTAGCCGGTGTAATTCTCTGCACCTTTGCTCAGCAGCAAGGAGCCACTCATCTTTCTCTTCCTCACTGTCAGAGAAGTCCTCCTCCTCAGAATCATCTGCTAATGTTGCTTTCCAAATTCTGGCCTCGCAGGAATACAGGCATGCCTCAAGATCCCTCCTTGTGGAACCTTTCTCCAAGGGCAGCCCCCTCATCTTGCAAAAGGCTTTTATCTCCTTTTATGTGTAGATGCACAGTGGAAAAAGTTGACTTCCATTTTGGCAGGATTTTACAGGTGCAACACTAGCCTGAGTCTGAATATCCAAAAAATACTTCCAGGAGGACACCGGAAAAAACAAACAGTATGTGGTGGCGTAGTGGTCTGCACTCACTAGTGATGTACACCAATCACTGTGGGTCTAGTACAAATACAAGTTCAAATCCCCACCGCCGACCAACAATGTTAGAACTTGGGGTCTCTAATTGGCAGAGGTAGGTACCACTGTCCAAATAGGGATCCTTGATTCTAGTCAGGGTAAGGAGGAAACCCTCCGAGATAACCCCTGCTCACCCTCTAGGTAGCTTAGTACGAGCAGTCAAGGCTAATCAGAAGGCAATGTGTAAAGTATTTGTACCAACACTCACAGTAACACAGTGAAAACACCACAACCTGACTCCACAACAGTTTAGAAAAATAAAGGTATTTAATGTTAACTACACAAGACCAAAACGACAAAAATCCAACATACACCGTTCAAGATTATGGTTTCAAAAGAGTTCTTAAGGTTGCGATAAAAGTTCTCTTGGTTGCAATAAAATAATACACAGTTGTGTGAAAAGTTCACAGTTGCGTCACGTTTCAGACACAGTACCTTTAGTTGCGACAAAGTTCCAAAAGCAGAAGCTGGTGCGGTGGAAAACAAGCGATGCATTGCTCCTGAGACCCTGGGAAGGCGATGCGACAGCCCCGCTGCAACAGCGGGCGTGGTGCGACGAATCCGGTCTATATAGGGAGGAAGGCCTCTTGTATGAATTCCGGTGCGAAGGTTCCATAGGAAGTTTGCTCTCGCAAAGGCACAATGCGTCGATCTCGAAGGGGCTGCGACGACCTCTGGGGCGACGATGCGTGATCCAGCGGCGATCTCTCTCTCGCAGCTCCTCGATGCGATGGCTCTGCGACGATGTTCGCAGCAACGTGATGCGGTCCGCAAGCAGGCGGTGCGGCGATCTCACCCATCGACGACAGGCTCTGTGATGACACTCGCAACGATGTTCGGCTTTCTGCATCGATCGGGTGTGTCCCGCAAACGAAGGCTGCGACGGCTCTGACAGCGGCAAAAGGCGCTGCGACGATCTCGACCTTCGTAGCGGCGGGAAACTTCTTGCACTGTCGGGGATGTGCTCCGCAGCGAGCGATGCGATAACTTTTCTTCAGCAAAGTCTCTCAAGCTTAGTTTCCAGCTTCCCAACACAGGTACAACTTCCAGAGGCACCACACATGGGCCAAGCACTCCAGGAAGGACAGAACTCTCTCAGTAGAGCTCAGGGGAAGCTGGGGGTGAAGTCCTTTTGTTCCTGGGACTTCAGAACAGGGAGCCAGCTCTTCTGAGGCCATTGGAGATTCCTTCAAGCAAGGGGACACAGCATGCCAAAGTCCTTCCCCTCTCCTTGGCAGCAGAGCAACAGCAGGGCAATCCAGCAGAGCAACAGCTGGACAATCTTCCTTCTTCAGTTTCAGCTTTCTTCTTGGTAGAGGTTCCTTCTTGATTCCAGGATGATCAAATTTTCTGTTGTCAGGGGTCCTGTACTTATACCCCTAAAAGTCTTTGTTCTCTTTCTGCAAGTGAGCCCTGAGCCCGGTCTGAACCAGTTCTGGGTGTTTCTTGAGCACTTTATTTTCCTGGCTTCTCCTTTCCTTTCAGAGTGAGGGGCAGGGTCGTCAGCCGCCCAGCAGGAGGTGGAGCCAGCATTGTGGAAGGTAGTCACAGCCCTATTCAGGCCCAGGTGCTATCTACTCCCACCACTCAAGGTGCAAATGCAGTCATTCAGCCTAGGGCTGACTCAGCCAGCCTCCTGGGGAATCCTCAGCCCCTGTCACTCTCAAACCAGAGAGCCAATACACAAACAGGCCAAGGCACACAGAAGGGTCAGACAAGAGAACAGCAACTTTCTAAAAGTGCTGTTCTCAAACACAGGACTCAAAAACAACCTTTCCTAAAAGTTGTGTTATTAAATTCTGAGTTCAGGGATACTAGACTCCTATGTCCTATCTTGTTACTATGTGAAGAAATGCTGGTAGCCACTGGAGCCAGCATCCCCCATGTTACCTATGGAGCAAGATAGCCTTACAATAGTGAAAACCGAAAATGTTTGGAATTCACTACCAGAGCATGTCACCTGCACCCGTACATGTTCTACCTTTCACATACACTGCACCCTGCCCAGGGGGGTACCTTGGGACTTCCATAGCGATGACCAATGTGCACAATACGGAAAGGGTTAGGCCTGGTCAGTAGGGACACTGACCAGGAGGACATGGCAGTTCACAGACTGCACACAGGCACTTCAGTGGCAGGCCTGAGACACCATTTTGGGGCTAATCATGTGGGTGGCACAATCAGTGCTGCAGGCCCACTAGTAGCATTTGTCATCACCAGCCCTGGCACACCCAGTGCACTTTACTAGGGACTTCTTGGTGATACAAATATGCCAATCATGTATATCCAATCATCATAACAATTTACACAGAGAGCATATGCACTTTAGCACTGATCAGCAGTGGTGAAGTGCGCAGAGTCCTATTGCCAACAGCCACGGGTCAGGAAAAATAAGGGCGGAAGAAGCAAAAACTTTGGGGATGACCCTGCAAGAAGGGCCAGTTCCAACAAGAACCAAAATCACTAATATCAAAACGACCTAATCATTGCAAACTACGTCTAAGCGGGACTGGAGTAGTGGGTGCAGAGCCAGGGGAACTTTAGGACAAGGAACCGGAATAAGAAGGATAAAAATTAAGAACAGGCTTAAGAGACCAAAGGCAGAAGAGGCAAGACAGACGAGAGGGCCAGCAGGATGAGGAGCTGGTGTACTAGGAATCGGATAAACAGTGTGAAGTGGATTAGAATGAGGAGGTCAAGGGGACCTGACGTCTGGTTGCTCCCCACGCCGCACGGCTCCTCCCGCGGGCCCGTGACTCTGCCCTTGGCTGCCACTGCCGGGAGTTCGCCGCTGAGGCACCCCTGGTGACTGTCTTCTCGTTCCCCTGCCTAATTGTTGTTCGCCTTGATATTTGTTTTATTTGCTCTTTAGTATTGTTCCTGCATTTATTATCTGGTTTTCCTTCTGTTCGCCGTTCCTTGTGTCCCTTGCTCTCTGTGCCCCACCCACTCCATGCTTCCCGCCGCTGCTCCCCTGCGGCCCGCCCCCTTTTGCCTTCTGTGTTCCTTCCCCTCACCCATTGGCCACCCCGCTCCCGCCTCCCAGCTGCTCCTCCCTCCCACATGGCCTCTTATGGAGGTCGCCGCGCGGCAGTGGTTGTGACCTGACTCTGGTTGCTCCCCACGCCACACAGCTCCTCCCGCGCGCCTGTGACTCTCCTCTTGGCTGCCACTGCCGGGAGTTTGCCGCTGAGGCACCCCAGGTGACTGTCTTCTCGTACCCCTGCCTAATTGTTGTTCGCCTTGGTATTTGTTTTATTTGCTCTTTAGTATTGTTCCTGCATTTATTATCTGGTTTTCTTTCTGTTCGCCGTTCCTTGTGCCCCTTGCCCTCTGTACCCCCCGCTCCACGCTTCCTGCCGCTGCTCCCCTGCGGCCCGCACCCTTTTGCGACTGCCTCCGATGTCGCCTTCCTGATGGAGACCTGGCTGAACGCCACCTCAGCACCAGACATCACCATAGCCATCCCACAAGGCTACAAGATCTCCAGCAGAGACCGTGCCAACGGAGTTGGAGGGGGGATCACCATCATCCACAAAGACACCATCCGAGTCTCGGCCAACACCGACGACACCCTCACCACTGCCGAACACCTGCACTTCCAGATCCACACCGACCCCAACATGACCCTCAGAGGAACACTTGTCTACAGACCACCCGGACCACGAACACAGTTCAACGACACCATCGCCGACCTCATCAGCACCCACGCCCTCGCCTCCATGGACTACATCCTCCTTGGGGACCTCAACTTCCACCTCGAGAACACACCACCGGGCACACACTGGACCCCATCTTCTCCGCAAGCCCCCACGTCTCCTTCAACCACACCACCGAACCCCACTGGACCGACCACAGATGCGCCCACTTCACCTTCAAGAAACCCACCACACACCACCACACCCAACAGTTGCCACGCCGCTGCTGGGGCAAGGTCACCAAGGACCAACTGACGACCACCCTCGCCCTGAAACCACCCGCCAACCCCATCGACCCTGACACCGCTGCGACCAACCTCTCAAGATCTCCACAACCAACCACACCAACAAGAAAGCCGCCTGGTTCACCGAAGACCTCATGACATCCAAGCGCACCTGCCGGAAGCTGGAAAAGAAATTGCTCCATGACCGAACACCAGACAGCCATACAGCCCACAAGAACGCCACCCGCAGACACCACCAACTCATCAGGACCACCAAAAGGACAGCCTTCAAGGACCGACTAGACAACAACGCACACAACACCAAAGAGCTCTTCAGCATCGTGAAAGAACCCTCCAACCCCAGCTCCAACGCCAACGACATTCCACCATCACAGGTCCTGTGCAACTCCCTGGCCACCTTCTTTCACCGCAAGATCACCAACATCCACAACAGCTTCAACTCCGACACCCCCGCACCCACCACCGAGACCACCACCCCCGCGACCTCCACCCGCACCAGCAGCCTGACCACCTGGTCTACTGTCAGCGACAAAGACACCTTCAAAACCATGAACTCCATCCACTCCAGAGCCCCATCCGACCCATACCCTCACCACGTTTTCAACAAAGCCAGCACAACCATCATGCCCCACCTCCGGAAAGCAATCAACATCTCCTTCGAGACAGCAACCTTCCCGGGAAGCTGGAAGCATGCCGAGATCAACACCCTACTGAAGAAACCAAAGGCGGACCCCAAGGACCTCAAGAACGTTCGACCCATCTCCCTGCTACAGTTCCCGGCAAAAGTGACAGAGAAGATTGTCAACAAACAGATAACCCGCTACCTCGAAGACAACAACATCCTGGAACCTTTCCAATCAGGTTTTCGCAGCAACCACAGCACCAAGACCGCCCTCATCATCGCCACCGACGACATCAGGATCCTGATGGACAAGGGAGAAACAGCCGCCCTCATCCTCCTGGATATATCAGCGGCCTTCGACAGGGTCTGCCACCACACCTTATCAGAACGCCTCCATGACGCCGGAATCCAAGGGAAGGCACTTGCCTGGACCACATCCTTCCTCTACAGCAGAACTCAGAGCGTCCGCCTCCCACCCTTCCGCTCTAAAACCACCGAGATCATCTGCGGCGTCCCTCAGGGATCCTCCCTAAACCAGACGCTGTTCAATATCTACATGGCACCACTCGCCCACGTCTCATGACAGCATAGCCTCAACTTCATATCCAATGCCGACGACACCCAGCTGATCATCTCCCTCACCGAAGACCCCCACACTGCCAAAGCCAATCTCCACAGAGGAATGAAGGCCATCGCCAACTGGGTGAAGGACAGCAGACAGCAGACTCAAGCTGAATTCAGACAAAACGGAGGTCCTCATCCTCGGACCCACCCCATCCATGACCAAACAACTCAACGCCGTCTCCGCGTCCTGCTTCAACACCCTCCGAATGCTCCGCAGTATCTTCAAACGGATCCCCCCTGACACGAGAAAAACCGTCACCCAGGCGCTCGTCACCAGCAGACTAGACTACCGGAACGCCCTCTACTCAGGAACAACAACCAAGCTCCTGAGATGACTACAACGAATCCAGAACGCCTGGGCACGACTGATCCTCGACGTTCTCCGACGCAGCCACATCACACCCCATCTGAGAGGCCTACATTGGCTCCCCGTCAACAAGAGGATCACCTTCAAACTCCTCATCCACGCACACAAAGCGCTACACAACACCGGACCTGCATACCTCAACGAACGACTCAGCTCCCATACCCTCACTGGCAGCCTCCGCTCGGCCAGCCTCGCCCTCGCCTCAGTTCCTCGTATCCGGAAAACCACCACCGGCGGCAGATCCTTCTCCTACCTCGCTGCCAAGACCTGGAACACACTCCCTACCAGCCTACGTCAGACCCAGGACCTGCTGGCCTTCAGAAGACTTCTCAAGACCTGGCTCTTCGATCAGTAGCAGCCCCCCCTCCCCCAGCGCCTTGAGACCCTCACGGTGTGTAGCTTGCTTTATAAATGCAGTGTTTAATTGATTGATTGAGTGATCAACTGTCAAGAGTACCAGCAAGGAACAAGAAGAGCTAAGAAAAGGGGGCCTGGGACGACCATGATAGCAGGAAAACCAGCACCAAGAGGACTATGCATACAAAGATCCAAACAAGGGAAACTAGGAGCAAGAAGATCAGGTCCAATAAACACAAAATCAAAACAGAACAAGGACAGTGAGTACCAGGAATAGTAAGACTTTTGCTAGGCAGACCTAACCCAGAGCAAGAAACACTAGGAGACCAGGACCTGGAGCTTCAGGAGCAGATGCAAAAGGAACCAGAGATCAAAGGATTAGAGGACCAGGGGAAAAAAGCCCAGTGGGACCACTACCATGGGGACCAGGAAGATCGATGTACAGAAGCCCAGGAGCACCAAGACAAGACATTCTAGGATAAGGAGGAAAAGAGTGGGGACAAAGAGGAGGATGAGGATTAGGGGATCATGTTAACAGGAGCCAGGATGATGAAAACAGGTGACTAGAAACAAGATGAACAGAACATGGACAATAGATCTAAGAGGATTATTTAGTGCAGAACTACAAAGACAAGGAGCATGGGAACTTTCAAGTCTAGGCCAGGAATATCATGGCCCGATGCAGCAGGGCAAGTAGAAATAATCAGATCAAGAGCAGGTGGGTAGACAAGGTCCATAATGACCTGGGACAGGATGGAGTAGGATTAGGTGTACTAGAAAGTTCATGATAAACACATACCAGATTAGGAGAAATAGGAGGGCTGAACGAAGGTGACCAGGGCATGGAGTATCAAGTGGAATAGAGGACTAGGATCTTGGGAAGCAAGATCAGGGGGACCAGGGTAACCAGAGCCAAAGGATCCAAGGGGATCAGACCAGGAGGAAAATGACTAGCTCTACCCCAGGAGGACCTAATAAGGAGGACACAGTACCAAGTGGCCCTAGAGGAAAAGGACTAGAGCCAGGGGCATCGGCATGACCCAAACCTGTAGGAATAGAAGTGCAGACCTAGGAGGGCCAGGACAAGATAACCTGGTATATAATGCCTCGGCTGATAAGCAGGGTCTGGGTGGAAAAATTAACAGGCACCAGGACCAAGCGGTCCAGGAAGGGCATATGTAAGGAAGCACCAGGAAGGGGCTGGAACAGGAAGAGCAGGGCTAGGAAGGACTAACATCAGTAGCATAAGATTTAGGACACCAGTACCATAGTGGCTGGAGCTAGATGTGCAGAGCCAGGAAAAGAGCCTCGAGGACCTAATCAACCCAGAAAAGAAGTCTTGAAACAGGACCAGGAGGAATACCAACACCAGAAGGTATAGAAAGACCAGGAAGAGAAAGAGGAAACTGGGAGCAGGAAGAAACCTGTGTGATTCCAGGCCACATGTATTAAGATATTCCTTTAGTAAATTAATCCTATTCAGGCTTCTTGTGCTGTCAACACATAGAAACCACACCCATTTCAGAACACTTATTAATCTGCTTGTAAGCATTTGTTGAAAAATTAGAGCATGCAAAGTAAATAATAAACGAGGACTGTTACCCTCTGAGCTATGATTGATAGCAGATTCTGTATGATGCTGGCACAATGGTCTTGGAGGAGCTCAGAAGGCTGGACTTAGCAAGGGGTCTAAACGTGGATGGATGAAAAGGATTTTGGTGGACGGTTGAAAGGACTGTCATCTGTTAAAATATGGCAGATAAGGTTTTGAGAATCTCAGAAGGATGAATTTATCAAAAATGGTCAAGGACTAACATAGGGACTCAAAAGGCTATGGCAATCAGCAAAGGGCAGCAGTGGATCTTAAGACGACTCCGATAAGCAAGAGGGGACTCAGGGAGGCTTCAGATAGATCAGGTGAGTTGGCCCACAGATGACTCTATGTAACAAAGGGCTCTGATTGCCAGCTGTGATAGTACTGACAAACAAGGTCAGCAGTGATCATTTCAGCACTAGATGAGTGGTCTGCAAAACTCTGATGGCAAGTTGAAGGGTGATGGAGGTACTTATGTGGTAGAAGTGTTTGAAAGGCCAGCAAAGAAGCTCTGAGTATCAAGACTAGTAAAATAGTCTCTGTAACTCCCAGACTTTTGTGCTGTCATTCTATGTGTATATCAGGTGTGAGTAAGTGTAGGGAATGATTAGCAAGAGTGCACTAATAAGACTTCATGTATGATGAAAGTCTGAGTGCTGGGACCAGCGGAACACATTTTGGCTGTCCTCAGACTGTGACATTGTATTGACTGCATCTTTGGGACTTGATAGTGGAGACTGAAGTAAGGGGAGAGTAAAGTAAGGTATAGCCACAGACATTCAACGATGTCCTTGTTAGCAAAAAGCTGCTGATGTATTCTTCCTCAGCAATGACACTTGGTAGATGGTAAAAATGAAACATAGATTAGCAGTTTCTGTTGTTAAAGGTGCGGAAAGCAGAACAGTGCCTGCCCTTTTTTACAAGCCTGATGACTACTTCAGAAAGACTGATGAAAGCCGGGTAGAGCTCACATTATATTGTGCTCTTGTTTTGGATACTCCTGCTTGGAGGTAGTAGCATTGCTACCTACTATGAGAGCCATCAATATGCATAAAGGTTGTGTCTGAGCTACAGCCAGAAAATACAATTTGGAGAACCACCTCAAACAATTTCTGGAAGCTTGGATAGTGTATATGCACACTCTGCCTTGAAATTGAGTATAGGTTTGACTGTAAAATGATTGATCAGTGTGTCACAAAAATGGAGGCAACGAAATGCTTCTGTTTATTCAGACTTTCTCATTTCCTATTATACTTGTAATACAGCTAATGAATACTATATCTACTTCAATTTCTTTTGTTATGTGCCTTTGATGCCTAAAAGTTTGTTTCTGATTTACAGGGAATATTCCTTAGTAGTCCAATAAAATGCAGATCAATTCGTTTTGGGACCATTCCTTTGCTAATAAAAACACCTTATCTAGGTGTTGAGCATATGGTTGGGATTAATTGACTCTTGCAGATGCATTCCTTAACCTTCATTAGGAAAAACTGTATATATACAACTATATCAAGGGCTTTCCAGTATTAGTGAATGAACTGTAGACGTTTGGTGAACAGTGTCATTTCCTGTTAACTGAGGATGAAGCCAGGCAGTTGGTTTCACCTATGTTTTTTGAATTACCAATAGCACTTCAAACATTCTGGGAGTCAAAGTACATAGGGAATACCAAGTTGTAGTGCAGAGGAACCTGGGACATGCGATTACGACATTTAGATCCTCAATAGCTTTTTGGGGTAAGTTGCCCTTATTGGTGATAGGTGGAGTAGCCCTCACTAAGATGATGTTACTTCCCAAACTTGTCTATTTCTTTGCAAACATACCATTACTACTTAAGAGACACTTCTTTTGGAAACTATCCATACACCTGATGGAATTGATGTGGGGAGCGAACAGAAGGTGGGTTCCACTAGACACTCTGTATCTCTTACTGGATGAGGAGGGTGGCAGGGGTCCATCACTTTCAGACCTATTAACTTGTTACACATTCCCATAGTGTGTCTAGCTTGTTTAACCCTCAAACTTTCTCTGGGTGTGCTTAGGAGCATGAGGATATAGTTCACATTGATATCTAGGAATTAGCCTCTATCTGCAGTATACAACTTTACGTGCCAAAATACTATTGGGACCACTATTTGAAGCAGAGAGATTGGGAGACCCCATACACTCCTAAGCTATCACTTCGGGTGCTTCAGAGGTTCTCTCGAATTGCTCAAATCCCAAGTAAATCCATCTAGATTAGGGTTGGGCCATCTCTTGGCTGCACTTCAGAATTCCGATTTCACTAGGGAATTTGAGAAAAATGAATGCTGCTTATGATCTACCTATCCCTAGGACAAATTTTGTTTTTTGCAGCATTATGCAAAACGATCACTCTTACATTGGGTAAGGGTGGGACAGAAATCCATGGTTCATGCACTGATGAAGATCATTTTTACTTCGGGGAGTGCGCGACACTTCATTATTGTAGCCAATAACACATTTAGAATGACTAAGACCAATTGTTTGTATCATCTATGGATGAAATGGATAGAATACCTGAGTGAGGACCCCTCAGATCTGCAATGCAGAATGTGTGCCAAGTCTCCCAGAATGCTTGTTTTCTGCTTTATCAGTTCAACTATGCCCATCCGATATGAACCCAGCCTGGTTGCAGGCGATGAGCCCTGGTGCACTATTTGTGTGCCCCCTATTCAAATTGGAAAGGGCCTCCTATGGTCTAATGGTATGGTCATGTGGGGTCCTTAAGCAGTGGTGTGCAAAGGGCATAAACTATATTTCAGATTGGACAGGTAGGTGAAATATGGAAGGACCAAAGATGTGCTTATCGGGGGTCATATCACAACCTACAGCTTATAGATCATACAAAAAAGTAATTGACCTAGCACTACTCCTTGATAAATGACATCTGGAGCTCCCCATTACTCCCAGATCTCAGTAGATTGTAAAATAGCTTCTTTGTGAGTATGTGTTGGAGTGGAAATGGAGGTCTGTGCCTTCTCAACAAGTGGTCCACCCAAACCTAGGTTAATACTGGATTGGGAATCACTTCAACCAGCTGTTAATACCAAAACAGATTTAAAAAAAGCTCCTTAGACAACACACAGCCATGACATGTATAAATACTTACAATAATCTCTGAAAATGGTATGATTTTTATGCACTTCATGACTGTTTGAATACTGGCAAAATACTTTGCACATTGCCTCTAAGTTAGGGCTGGCTACTCTTGTGCCAAGCTAACAGAGGATTAAGCGAAGGTTAATTTAGTGACTTTTTGTTCATCCTGACAGGCATTGTGGTTGTTGCTTGAGAAGGGTCCTCTCCCTCTCAAAAAAACAAGTTCCTACATTGGTAGCAGTGGTGGAATTCAGTACTTGTGTTGTGCAGTGCCACTCAGTAATTTTGTGTAGCACTAAAATCCTCATAAATAATCTGACATCAGATTCAACCTCTTTTGAATTCTCCTTGATTGGGCTATTTTGCTTTTCCAAATTAAGTTATATTCTACCTGAATGTCTGCCCCTGTTACTCTGCCTCTGGCTAGCATAGTGCTTGAGCTCATCAAGCTGGAGAGCTACAATGCAGCTGAGCTTGATGAATTCTGCAGGGCACCCTGCAACCAAGGGCTCCAGGAAGAAGGCGCTCAAGAAAGCCCCCAGGGCCTGGGAAGAGGCCCAACAGTTACAGTTTACAGTACAAGAGGAGGATGAGGAAGTGGACTTTGAGGAGTAGATAGAAGGGGAGGATGCCAACCCCCTGATGGTTGATCCAGAGAAGAGAGGAGGCTCCTAGGGTGGGAGTTCCAATGCCATATCCAGAGCAGGCAGCAGTATCTCCTTCCACAACTTATTGTCCGAGGAACTGGAGGGAAGAAAAGCAGAAAGGGAGTTTAGGCTGCAGATGACCAAACTAAAAATGCAGGAAGCATCCAAAAATAGAGGGCTGCACAAGAAAAAACAGGCTAAGGCAGGGAGAGCTTTTTCAAGAGAGAAGGCTGAGGCTGACAGAAAGAGGAAAGGAAACTCATATTGACTCATGAAGTGAGTCATACCTTGCGGGCCCCAAAGGTAGGCAACATGCAGGGTCCAGAAACAATGGTAGCAGCAAAACGGCAGGGTCCATTGTGGACAAGAGAGTCTACATTCTTAAAGAACTCCTGACTAGCTGTGTGGTGTGAGATGACATTGACAAATGGTTTTTGTAGAAGCTAATGAGATAGCCCTGAGGATGCATAGGGTCTCAGGAGAAGATTGAGGAGCAAGTCTTGGAAAACATATGCCCACAGTGGAGAGGGATAATGTGCTGACACTAGAGGTAGATGACCAGGTAAGGTATGCCCCATGAAAGCCATTCTTGTCATCAAGTTTGGCTCACCCTAGAAAAATACTACATGTATTTTATTGACAGCCCCAAGCTGTCAAGCAGCTTTGGGTGGACTTTATTGACTACTCCAGTAAGGCACTGAAATGTTGGGTGAAGTGCAGTAAACTGAGTGATTACGAAGGGTTGTATGATCTGATTTTGAGAGCGCATGCTCAATACTCAATTTGAAGAGGTGCGCTAATGCCTTATTGACAGCAAGCTTACTTCACCCGAGAGCTTGCACATGAGGCAGACCTCTGGGTCAGCACCAGAGTGTCCAAGAAAGCACATGGTTTAGGTGGATTAATGTAAGGTGGACAGGGTCCCCACCAGAAGAAAGAGAGGGGGAGACAAAGATAAAACATCCGTTTTCTCAAAGCACCCCCAGAAGGGTTTCCATAGGAAGGAGTCACAGCCCAATCCTAACCAGAAGAAGGGAGGATTCCATGGGAAACAACCTTAAGGTCACTTCTCCCCTTGAGTTCTACAGGTATAGGCACGCAAATTATGGCCCCTGTAGCTCGAAAAAGCAGCATCCTCCCTCTGCTGAGCAGACCCCCGCGATGGCTAAGGTAGTACTCAGGAAGAAGGCTGTTCCAGTTAGTACGGGGTAATGCAGAGGTCACCTCAGTGTCTCAAAGAGACAGAGAGATGGTACACAAGAATCACATGCCTAGTAATGCTAAGAAGAAAAGGCAGTGGGCCACCATCAATAAGCAGAGGGTGGAGGCTATGCGGCACAGTATCCAGTATGACTACTGTCAAGTGTCATTTGGTGATTTCAGAGCAGGTATCTTCCAATCTAGTCCTTCAGGTGGTTATTGCTAACAACCATGAGAGTCACAACCTAGTAGCTCTGGTTCCCTTTGAATTGGGGGAGTCAAGTTCCTTGAAGGTAGATATGAGTTCAGGCATGTCTGAGGATTGTTTGTTGGGCAATGATCTGGAGCTCTTCATCTGGTTGGAGGTGGAGCTCTGGCCACACTTGGAGACGCTAGAGTTGCCTGAGTTGGTGTGCCTGACCACACAATCCATGGCCTCCCGTGAGGTAATTCTTATGGACCTGGGGTCTGGAACAATTGCCCAGGCACCTGCCAAGAATAGGATTGGCAGAAGGCACATGAGGCGTGCCTCAGAGATCCCCACAGTCTAGGAGGGAGCAGAACCTAAGGGGAATGCTCCGTAACTTACAGGGAAGGATTGCTGCCCTAGGAGACCTAGGGCCAGATGTATCAAAGGGTTTTACCCATTCTGTGTCTATGGGAAAATGTGTTCATACATATGGCACTTACTTCACTGGCTGGTTGGCAAGTTGAAGGAGGCCCCTCCTGGGCAAAGTTCTCTGCCAAGCAAAGAAGGAGTGCCCCACTTTCAAAGGTATTTGGGACCAGGCTGAAGCCCAGGCAAATGGAGATAACTCTGGTGATCACCTCATCTACTGAGAGAATGATGTCCTGTATAGCAAACCTAAGGGTCCTGAGCCTGAGGCAACTGGCGTGTTGGTGGTCCCCCAGTACTAGAGGGCCTTCCTACTGGGACCCCAACAGCTCTTTGTTCATCCCAGTTGTGCTGGCACCCAAGGTCACCCCTCCAGGCACCACCTCAGAACTCCAGCTTTGTGTGTATTATAGAAGACTCAAGTCAGTCACCAAGCTGATGCGCACCCCACCCCCCAGCTGATGAGTACCTTTGATTTCACATCAGGGTACTGGCAGATTGCCTTAGCCAAAGGGGACAAGGGAAGGTATGCATTCTGCAGACACCACTTCCAGTTCAGGATAATACCCTTTGGGTTAAAGAATGCCCCTGCCACCTTCTAGGGACTGGTCAACTGGGTCCTGGCCGGGTTAGAGGATTTCAGTGCTGTCTACTTGGACGACATTGCAGTATTTAGCTCTATCTGGGAAGACCACCCTAACCACTACTGGGTACTGTATCAGGCCCTGAGAAGTAAGGTCTAACTATCAAGACCAGAAAGTAACATAAATGCCGGGTTCGGTGGTCTATCTGGGTCACCAGGTTAACAGTGATTAAGACCGCTCTGGCTTGGGAACCCGGCAAAAACCCAAACAGAGATGGGATCCTTCCTGGCCTCATTGGCTACTACAGGAGATTTGTCAAGGGTTATGGCACCATTCTTGCCCCTTGACTTAGTGGACTTCTAAAAGGCAACTTAAGAAGGTGATCTGGACAGATGTGTTCTATAAAGCATTATAAACCTTAAAGGAGGCCTTGTGAACGGCACCAGTGCTCAAGGTGCCTGACTTCATTAAGGAATTAATCATCCAAACCGACCGTAGAACATGACATAGGGGCTGTACTTTCTCAGCTAAATGAAGAGGGCCTTAGACTAACCTGGAATTTTCACTAGCAGGCTGATACTTTTCAGGGAACAGGGGTGGGATGCCATAGAAAGGGAAGCCTTTGCAGTGGTCTAGGCACTGTAAAAGTTAAGACCATACTTGTTTGAGACTCAATCCCTGGTTCAGACAGATCACAGATCTCTTAGGTGGCTCATGTAAATGAGGGGTGGGAATCCCACACTGCTACGGTGGTCCATCTCCCTACAGGGAATTTACTGTACGGACCGTCTAGGTCTGACTACTCCAGTGTTGCTAGACTCTATAGGTTTTTCCTCCTTATTTATGAGAACTCCCATGAGGTTGGGAAGTTCTCCCTACTTTCAGCTGGGTGGGGGGACATGTTGGATCTGCCACCCTTGGGTGGTAGTCACCCAAATATTTTGCCTTCACCCCTTCTGTTTTGATGAGTTTGATTTTGTTGCCACAAGGATTCTGTGCACTTTACCACTGCTAACCAATTCTACGGTGCTTGAGCTCTTTCCCTAAAACATCATAAAATTGGCTCACCATTAAATTGGCCCATTTCATTTGCTTGTAATTTCCTAGTAAGTGGTACAACATGTACCCCAGGCATGTAAATTAAATTCCAATATTTGGCTTGCAGCACTCATCGTGTCATCCACTAAAGTAGCCTTTGAAACATGTATCAGGTTTCAAATTGCCATTTCAACATGCCAAAATAAATCTTTTGCTAGTTCTAAACCTTCCTTTGTAATACATATAGTCACCCCTCACTTAGGCTCTAAAGGCTCACTGGGCAGGGTGCATAATCTTTAACAAGTATGACATGTGGGTTTCATTTTTACATGTCCTGGTAGTGATAAACTCCTAAAGTTGTTTTTTACTAATGCAAGGCCTACCTCTCTCAAAGGATAACATTGGGTTACCTTATTACACTTAATAAGTGATAATTTAAGTTTGGGAAGAGATAGGAAAATGATGTTAACACTCATTGAATTGTAATTTTAAACCCACATTAATAGTAAAGTCGGGCTGTAAGTTACAATTCCCAAAATGACACTTTTAGAAGGTTGCCATTTTTGTGTTATAGCCATTTGGTGCTTGTGCCTGTGTCCTGGGTCATATGACCATGAATTGTTTGGCAGTTGTCCTTTGTGTCTTCCTCCCAAACAGTGAAACAAAGGCAGACTCAGGGTTGGCAGGATGGGCCACCCTGCCATGATGGCTTTGGTGGAGCTCTTCCCTGCACCATTTCCATTTCAAATGGCTGCCTCCAGCACACTCACAAGGAACTTGACACCAGCTTATTGACACTGTAGACCACTTGGAGCCTGCGCAGGGAAAGGAAGGAACTTTCCAAAACCAGGTGTGGGGGTAGTATAGATAGTGCTCCCACTTCAAATGCTGGCGCCAGGAATAAATATTGGACCCCATGAACCAAACATCAGATCACGTTTTCACCTATTGAATACTCAAAGGAAGGACTGCCATGCTGCCCTGCTGCTGGAGGGACTGCACTGATATCCTGCTACCAGAGGAAGGAAGCCTACCCTTGCTTCTTCAATCCACAACCACCAGAGTTGGCTACCTGACTGGCCTCCTGTTCTGAGCTAAATGAATACACCCAACTCCAGAGGTCTCCCTGCTGCAACTGGACCTGCCTGTTAGTGCCTCTCCAACTGGACCTACCTGCTAGTGCCTCTCCAGATTCTAACTTCTGAACCCTTAGCTGGCATCAAAGTGCACTCCTCTGCCAAGAAGGTGAAATTCTGAACTTTTGTGCTCTTTGCAACTGCGAACGGGCCCGTTTGCACTGAGACTCTGCTGCCTGCGACGACCATCAACACGATTCAACGGCGAATCAGAACCTTTGGGCTATAGCAACAGCTAGTGACGATGGCCAATGCAAGACTTGCACTTCACAGTAAAGTATCGACAGCCCACAATGACGGTCAACGTGAAACCTGAGCAAGGACCATCAGTGAAGACCGACCAGATCTTCATGCTACTGTGACGACTGTCCATGACGGCAGGCCTGCTCTTCACACTGCAGCAATGATCATCCATAACGCTCTCCCTGCTCCTCGCAGTGAACTAGACTCTTTGCGCTCAACTTTGAAAAGGCGACTTTTTCTTTGGGAGTAACCTAGGTCCTGCATCCCAGCCACACTCCATTGCGTTCAGCCTGAACATATGACATTTTCCCCGTCTAACATGACCAGATGACTGCAAGTGGCACTTTGCGTTTTTAGGAGCTATACTACCCTAAAACTTTGAAACTGCATTTCTATGATTCTTCGGTTGTTGTTCTGATTTAATGTATTTATTAAAATGCACTCTATTTTTCTAAATTATTGTGCTCTTTTTTCACTTCATTACTGTTTGAGTGCTACAAATATACTTTACACATTGCCTCTAAGTCAAGCCTATCTGCTTTTGTGCCAAGCTACCAGAGTTAAGCACAGGTTAATTTAGTGGCTTTTGTGGTTCACCCTTACAGCAATTGTGGTTGTTGCTTGAGAAGGGCCTTCAGCCCCCACAATCAAAAACCAGAGTATAGTTGGTATGTCTGGCATGCTGAAGGAATCTATGCAAGTGATAAAGTAGCTTTTTGTGGTGTAGTGTAGGGACAAAAGGCTTGCTAGGGGCTCTGTGTCTTATTTGTGTTCGGTGCTATTGAAAAATATACCTTCATTAGGAGAACAGTTCTTTATGAGAATCAACATGAACTCAGTAGCTATATTTTCATTTTGAGACAAAGATTTTCAGTACAGTTATTACATGTCCTAGTAGGCAATGTACCAATGCGACACTGGGTATCGAATAAAAGATTGTCAATAAAAATTGTGTAAAATGTTAATTCTGACTACTGTCAGGTGTCATCTGGTGTCATCTTGTGTAAGTCTATTTTACCTTGCTTCTGATATGGATCAGCGGTAGTTGATGTAAATACATTGCACTGGAATATGTATAAATAAAGTTATGAACAAAACACTATTAGAACATTGGAATCTTGGGAGCTCTGGGCTTCTAATGGGCAGTAGAATCCTGGAGCTCCAACATTCCAATGCTGTCAGCTGTTGCTGTGAACAAAGGCCTCACAGAATCCGAGGGGATTTTAATCCAGTTGGGCTCCATGAGGCCTTTTGTTTTAATTGTTAGGGGAGGCGAAAGTACACTTGCCAAAGACGAGCAGAGCCCTACCTTGTAGCGCTGAGTGAGGAGAGCGCTCGGAGAGCTCTACTGAAGCGGAGCAGCGGACCAGCCAGCCAAAGTCACCGGAATCCCGCCACCAGTCGCGCCGCCGCCTAGGGACTACACTTCCCATCGGGCTTAGCGGCGGCGCGTTCCCCGACGCTGCAAAAGCGCCGGGAGGGGCGCTACAAAGTTGGAAGCCCTCGGTGGAGCGGGGGGGAGGCGAAGTACACTTGCCAAAGACGAGCAGAGCCCTACCTTGTAGCGCTGAGTGAGGAGAGCGCTCGGAGAGCTCTACTGAAGCGGAGCAGCGGACCAGCCAGCCAAAGTCACCGGAATCCCGCCACCAGTCGCGCCGCCGCCTAGGGACTACACTTCCCATCGGGCTTAGCGGCGGCGCGTTCCCCGACGCTGCAAAAGCGCCGGGAGGGGCGCTACAAAGTTGGAAGCCCTCGGTGGAGCGGGGGGGAGGCGAAAGTACACTTGCCAAAGACGAGCAGAGCCCTACCTTGTAGCGCTGAGTGAGGAGAGCGCTCGGAGAGCTCTACTGAAGCGGAGCAGCGGACCAGCCAGCCAAAGTCACCGGAATCCCGCCACCAGTCGCGCCGCCGCCTAGGGACTACACTTCCCATCGGGCTTAGCGGCGGCGCGTTCCCCGACGATGCAAAAGCGCCGGGAGGGGCGCTACAAAGTTGGAAGCCCTCAGCATCGCGGGACGCGAGCGGGACGCCCGGGGCTAAGCCCGGGCAAAGGGCGGGCCCTCTGTGGCCTTCAGAGGCACGAAAAGGCCAGGCTAGGCCATCCCCATTACATTTATCTGCCGCAAACTAAGGTACTGTACCCATTGTGACTCTCTGGTCTTTACATTGCATTACTGCCACATGTATTGTTATCGCATCATCATTGCCAGCAGTACATCTGTTCTACAACCTACCCGGCTTGACTTGACGTTAGGGTTCCTGCTCTTACAACTGCTATTATCCTAAGAATGGGGAAAAAACGGGTTCCTGTCCCAGCTGAGTCTGTGAACACCCTAGACTCATATCTTGTGCAAGTAGTTAACGACATCAATAACAAGCGTAGGCAATCTCTTGGGTTGAGTCAATCACCCATTTTGCCGTCAGCAAGTCCATCGACAAGCGCCCTAAGCTCCGAGACTTCTGAACTACTGCCAGATAATCTTCCAGGGATTCCAGAAAATCTGATTTCTCAAGATCCGGACTCCGAGGATAAAGCTGATTCTGACCTCCAATCAGATAGACAAGATCTGATCGACTTATCAGATAACACCACCAATGATCTAAATCAGCAGACAGCTGCCACGGAAGTAGTTCTTCACTCTCCACAAATTGCCACAAGGGCTGTCAGAGCTTGTCGAAAATCTGCAGCCAAACGTGGGGGCAAACATCTTAGCAGGAAGAAGGCCGCTACACCACCCCCAACTCGAGTAAGGAAACAGCTTGATCCCGTCACTGATATTGAGCCAAGAAGCACCATCGACGAGGACCTCTTTAACAGAATCCAAGATATGATTGATATTAAAATCAGGACCATAATCAAACCCATGATAGGGAAATTGGACAAGTTAACATCTGAGGTAAAAAAGTTGGGTGCGGCACATAGTAAGCTGGCAGACGAGGTTGAAAATTTATCGTCCCTAGTCACAAACTTAATACCCACAAACGTAGAGGCCACCCCTAATGAGAGTAGCTCGCAACCCATACAGCAAGGGTCGTCACTCCCGCCCACATCACCCTCACTACCACCATTACCTGCAGTGGGCCAGGTTGCAGATACTGCAGTCCCTAGCATTAGTACATCTGCTGCTATAGCGGAAGCACACCAAGCGGACATCTCTGCCCAATTTATCTTGGAAGCCTCGCCGGTTGTCCTGGTGCTGGCCAACGTCCCAGTTTTAACACAAGGCAAAGTAGAGTCCAACCAGGACCTAAAAGACAAAGCGTTGCATTGGCTAACCAATAATATGTTTATGACAGAACAGGGTTTTGATAAGCTGGCAGGGGATATTGTTATGTCAAGGAGGGTTCCATGGATCGGTAGCAAGCCCAAAAAGTTTCAAGGGGATTGTGTCATCTTAAATTTTGCCAATGCCGAGGTCCTCCCAGACATCTTAAACAACATCTTCCCGCCCCAACGACGTAGTGGCTCCATAATTCCTCTCACCCTCAAGTTCTTTTTCGACAAAAATAGGTTTACCACCCTACCTAAACTTCCTACCTACAAAAGATCTACCAATGCTGACAGATAGGAAGGGGGCCCTAGACTTCGACATCATAATGACTGGTCTCAACCAACAGCTTATAGGGAGCCAGGAAGACCCTATCGCCCAAATGACCTAAACATCAGGCCACCTTTGGTACAAGAGCCAAGAGGGAATGTTTGGGGTTCTGGTATACGGGCCTATGATTATAACACCAGGGGTTTTAGGCCAACACAATGGTTGGGAAATGATCAGTTCCCGGTACACCCAATAACCCCACAACCTCTGTGGAACTTAGCTCCATTTGGACAGGCCCAGGCAGCCACCCCTTTTGAGTGGGGATTTGGTACTGGCAACAGATTTGCTCCTCTGTCAGACTTAAATTCCTGCGACTGACTCGAACCAGAAGCAGTCCAGGATCGGGAGGAGGCGTTCGACTCATTAGTTACAGGTGGCGGTCAGGTATTGCAACAACCAATAGTTGAAAGTGCAGATGAGATTGCGATAGTAGACTTAAGGCCATCCACTGACCACTGTAAGATAATGAGTTGGAACGTGGCGGGCTTAAACGCCAAACGTCAGGATCATGCATGGCTAAGTTTTATCTCTAAGCATCATATCATCGCCCTGCAAGAAACCTGGGATACGGCGTATAACCTTTGGTGGGATGGGTACATTAGTTTTACTAAACCTGCAGTCCCTAGTAGAGCGGGTAGAGCCAAGGGGGGCTTGGCGATCTTGTTCTCACTGGCTCTAAAAGGCAGCTATAGGCAGATCAGCTCTGATTCCGATAACATTTTAATGATTGAGAGGGTGACCAGTAAAGACTGTAAGTCATTATATGTAAATTTTTATAATTCTAGGAATAGCGATTATAATGGTCGTAATATCGCAAGCCTAGACAACATTTTAAACACAGTACTTCAGGATATAAATTTTGTTTATGAGTTAATTTTATTAGGCGATTTTAATATTCATTTGTGCGAATTAGCCTGCAAGGGTAGTGATGCAAAGGAGGCTGAGGATGCAGCCATACAGGGCCCTCATTTCGAACATTCTGTAGAGGGGCAGGAGCTTGAGGAACTCCTGGCCAACTTTGATTTAATTGAACCTGACTGCGCCCTGAGAATTCCAACTTTTACCGGCACCCTACATGGTACAGTGATTGATTATATTTTTGTGACTCGGGGAATTCTAAGCAGGACTATGGCCTATTGCACTGTACCCACTCACTTCAGCGATCACAACCCAGTTCTTCTTGAAGTGGCCTGGGGTGCCTACATGGGGGCACCCCCAGCAACGGAGAAAGCGGCACATCCCCTGAGGACCGCTGATCAAAATAGACGAGTGAAGTGGGCTAAAGTGATCCCGGACAATTTCTATAAAAAATGCTTCCCCAAAATCAAAGCCCAAGTTGAGCTTTGTAGAAATCCGGATACACAAGGGCATACCATAGTCGCAGCATATGAGGCAATCTGCGCCCAGGTCTCTAAGGATCTCCTGGTTAAACCCACCCCGGGAGCACAAGGTCATAAGCGCTGGTTTGATCATGAATGCTCGAAAGCACACAGAGAACTGCTAGCGGCACTAAAACTTGTACCCAGGGATAGAGCTGAAATCTCTAGAAAAAGGAAGATCTACAAAGCGGCCACAAAAAACCGCAAAAACGCAATCAAACGCGAAACCTGGGATAATCTCCTTTCCGCGGCTGTACTAAAGGACAGTAGGAGATTTTGGGAGATCCTGAGGCAGCCCCTATTTGCGGAAGATAACAACGCACCCATGGACTGTGTGATCGCTGACGAAACATGGTTGTCCTTTTTCAAAAATGTATATGGGGGAGATGATGACGAAGGCAGAAACAGGGGTCAGCTGTCTAGTAAAAACGCACACCCCATTATCTTCAACTCGCAAGAAGTGGAAAGAGCACTCCTGGCAACCACCAAACACAAGGCACCTGGTCCGGATGGAGTCCCGGCTGACTTCTTCATATTCTCTCCCAAGCTATGGGCCGAGGTTATGGCAAATTTGTTTAATGCAGTGAACGGCAACCCGGCGCCTGCCTCATGGGCCATATCCACGATCGTCCCCATCTTCAAAAACAAAGGGCGCAGGGACGACCCCGCTTTCTACAGGCCCATATCCCTACTGGACTCGACCATAAAAATATTGTGCAGAGTTCTGTTAGCCAGATTGAGGGAGAACATCGAGGACCGTGGAGGCCTATCTGACTTGCAATACGGTTTTAGAGAGAGAAAGGGTACCATTGAACAATGTACTAACTTGCATCTACTCATTTCCAAGTATACTGTAGCCAAGGAGGGGTCTGTGTTTCTTGCCTTTATGGACCTTTCATCGGCGTTCGATCTTGTTAATAGATCAAAATTGTGGGTGATCCTGTTGGAGCTGGGCATCGAAGAAGCCTTGGTCTCGTTCATGGCCACTATGCATCAGGAGCTCTTCGCAGCAGTCCGAGTGTCAAACAATGGCAGATGTACCCCATTGTTTAAATCCTTAAAGGGGGTACGTCAAGGCTGCATCTTAGCCCCCACGGTTTTTACCATCTACATCAACGGCTTGGGGGCACATCTGCGCGGCCTGAATGCGGACGTCCCACGTGCAGGGGATGTGCAAATTCCGGCACTCCTGTACGCTGACGACGCTGTGCTGATCGCTCGAACTGGTGTTGGCCTCCAGACTCTTTTGGACGCATTTGGCATTTTTATGAATAATTTGGATTTGAAGGTGAATGTATCAAAATCACACACAATGGTAACGGGGCGCGAGTGCACCAAAAAAAGGCACAAATCTTTCTTTTGTAGAGGGGTTCCCGTCTCAATGGTAACGACATTCCCCTACCTGGGTGTTTTATTTGATCAAAAGGGAACATGGGGACCACAGATAAGAGCCAAAAAGTTGGCGGTAATTAGATCCTCCTCAGCGATCCTTGGTTTTGCAGGCAAGCTGGGAGCCCGGCCCATGGAAGCCCTTCTAAAGATCTATAAGAGCAAGCCAGTGGCTATTGCACTTTACGGTTCTCCTTTGTGGGGCTATGCTAATCTTGACCCTATCCAGAGAGCGGAAAACAGATTTATTAGATCCCTTCTATCTGTACCTCAGTCTACCCCAACCTACTCAATCCATCGAGAGGCGGGCCTACCGTATTTGTCAGATCTACTGAGCTTAGCACCCCTGATTCTATGGTTGAAATTGTGGTTAAACGAAGACCTCCCACTAAACCATACAATCCTGAAGGATGTTTTATCTTTAGATAAACATAGTAGTATCCCATGGATGGCCTACCTAATTAAATCTTTTTCCGACCTGGGCCGCCCTGAGCTCTTTCTATGCCCAGACAAAATCAGGGTTGGAGATATAGGTCACATAAAAAAGGCATTCATGGATAGGAAGGAAGCGCATCGTGAGGATGCAGAATTATTGAAGCCATCAGTTAGGTCTCATAACCTTTTGGTTAGCGCCCCTTCCATCGCACCTTATCTTATTTTTGTAACCGTTCCATACCATAGGTTTCTGCTAACCAAGTTCAGGTTAAACCTGATACACTACCATCTTGGTTCATATAAGGGATGGCAGAAGCCAGATGAAGCCCCACCCTGTAGATGCGACGACTTCTCGGTGCAGGACACATTGCACTTCGTCATGTTTTGCAGCTTTTTTCATGAGCAGAGGAAAAAATATCTACTCCCTGTCCTGAAAGAAGCGGGCTTCACTCAGGTCCGTCCAGCCTTGCTTTATTTACAGCTTTTGTCAAATCCCCGCACTAACTTTTGCATCGCGAATTTCTTAGTTGCCGCAGCCAGGGCAAAAGCTGTCGGTCAAAACTCGCCTTAGCAATTTTTAAAGGTTTTTCATCAGAATCACTATTACTTTTGCCTTTTATGAATGAATTTGTATAGTCTTAACATTTGTATAGTATTTAACTTATATCTGTAGTTTTAATGTTTTTTATGAAAATGCTGGGCTATGTATGTATGGGCATATGTATCCTATGTTATGTTTTATTGTTTATTGTTTCTTTGTATGACTTGTAATAAGTCAAATAAAGATATCCTGACTGACTGACTGGCCTAATTGTTAGAACATTCTGCCCTCTAGTGGTGGAACGTTCTAATAGCCTTATATCTCTCCATAGCTGGGATATAGGAGCATTAAAGTCAAGCTCCCCTGTTAATGGGGCCCTCACATTTGGCTCAGGCCTTTAACGCTGGGGAGGGCTTTTAATGGGCAGTAGCCCACTATGGCAGGCTATTAGGTTAAAATAAAAAAAAGGCTCCTACACTTGTGGATAGAATATATTGATTATGAATTAATGTCTATACGTAGCTGTTGATAATGAAACATACTTGTGGGCAAATTATAGATGGGTAACAGTTTTTCACGATGGGGTTCTGAGTAACATCAAATAGACAATGGCAGGGAAATCGAGTTTGTCAATAATGACCTTCAGAACCATGAGGTGAAAACATCCTCATAATTCACTTTTAACCCATCTATAAATCATCTGCCTCTGCTTCCAACTACTACACAGGTGGAGAGGACTAATGTCTGAGCAACATCTAACATGGCCTCTGTTATGTATCCCTGTCGACAAGGTAAAAAAATAGGAACTTACCTGCCATCCTTGGCATTCCCTACCACCTTCCATCCCTTTCTTTCCCCTCCTTCAGGTATACTTTCTGCTTTCAGTGACAGCAGCAGACAAGCACAGCTGCAATCTGAAAGCCCTGTCAGCTGGCCTGAACAGCCTTTATGACAGTAGCAACAGTGGGTGAGGAGTTTTGTTATCAACTGTTGCTATGCTCAGCAGTGAGTTATGACACATTTGGAAAATGAAATAAATGATGGAGGCTCTCTATGAGAGCCACACATAGCAAGGCATTTGTGACTTACGTAGAGACAGACCACATTATGTCATGTCATAAAAAAACATGGTTTCAACTTTCTAAAGGCTTCCTTGTTTTCTGCAGATGGAGGCTAAAGTGGTGATGGCAAAACTATTGCAAAGGTTTGAGTTTGAGCTTGTGGCTGGACAGAGCTTCAAGATTTTGGACAGTGGAACTCTTCGGCCATGGGATGGCGTAATCTGCAGGATAACGCCAAGGAGAAATGCAAAGGCATCATAATAATAATGAGTTTTTTTTATTATTTACTTGCTTGTTTAAACTGTCTTTTTTCCCATATTAATTAAACGTTATGTGTTTGCATTCACAAATGTTGTCTTGGTTCTTAGTACTTCAAATCAAATTGCAAAAGAAGTTAGTCACATAAAAATTTCAAAGCTTTGTTGAGATTGTGTGTTGTTTGTGCACGTGCCTCTCTCGCCCCCACCCCAACCCCCCAAAAGCACAGTACTTGTGTAGCAGCTCCTAACTATAGCAGCTCCTAACTATGACATTTGTATTTCTTGATATGGCAGCTGTTCTTCTGACATGTGATGCCCCCTAATGTGCCAGGGATTAGTAGATATCCTGGTAGCTTGGGATTGTTTGAGAAGGCATAAGGCGCTTCCTTCTTCTCTCCTTCCTTGCCCTCTACACCATGGTTAGAAAGCTCAGGTTATTTTATAACAAAACAAAAGGTTACATTCTGAAGAAAGAATATATCTTCAAAGGATGTGCAATTTTTCTGAAGGGCTTAATATTGAGCAAATAAAGCAAAGTTCATCTTCCATGTAGACACAGAACAACACAAAAAGAGATAGCCATGCACACACACCAAAACCCATAGAAAACCAGAAAAGTCATGTGACCGATGTTCACAGACTTTTTGACTGCCATGCATTTACACAGACCATATGATGGACAGTCACTTTTTCACAGCTAATAATCGGTATGGTGGTTTCCATGCACATAGTCTAAAAACCAAAGCCCACACAAATAGTAACACACAAATTCAGTTGTACAGCACAAAAGTAGGCATAAATAGATGGACAAAAGAATAAGGGAAAGAATGATTGGTTTTTCAATAGGGATACCAAATTCTCAGCCCTGCCGCAGATTAATCTAATGTTGAAGTCGGAATAAAGACTGGACTCCCAATTGCCATTCTATCTTTGGTTTTCCCTTACTGAATTCCTTTCTAATATATGAGGATTAGTGAGTTATTACTGGCATATCTGACTGTGCCCCCAGAGATTAATATAGACCTGATTTTGATTTCGACAGACAGGTGTTTCCGTCAAAACAGTGCTGGATATGCTATACACAGAAATATAAACCCCATAATATCCTATGGGATTTATATTTTGGCGGATGGGATATCTGATAACCATTGTGATAGAGTAACCTGTCCGCCGAAATCTAAATCAGACCCTATATCTAGTTGATAGCTATATGGGGCCACATCTGAACATACTCCGTGGATTAGTAAGTGATCCGAGCAGTCACTAAATATTTTTGAGTGACATGCTTACATCCTGGCCTGTGCTTCTAAAAAGAGTACAGGCATGTATTTAAAAAATGTCCAGAAAGGTAAAATAATACCAAGAGTGAGGAGGAACTAGGCAGATTTGTGGTCTTTATACTCAATCAAAAAAGTACCATTACTAAGACATGTGAGAATAGTGCTATTGAGAAATCAAAAGTAAGCTGGGATAATGTACGTTTGGTATGAACAGAATAATCATGAAATTTTTAGACTGGGAACACGAAACTGTCATCCCTTTGCTAAGGAAACCCTCCTTGGAACGTTGAATGCTCTCCAACTACAGACTGATCTCCCTGCTACAATGCCAATGTCTTAGAGAAAATCATCAGTACATGCCTTACCAAATACCTCGACAACCACCCAATCGCCAACATCACCCAGCCTGGTTTCAGACCCAACAACAGCGTTGAAACTGCCCCAATAGCTGATGACATCCACATGACTCGGGCGGAGGAGACACAGAGGCTCTCATCCTCCTGGACCTCTGCTCAACATTTGACAAGGGCTCTCGCCCTGCCTGCATCCAACCCCTACACAACATAGGAATCCAAGGACATGCACTTCAATGGATCTGCTCCTTCTTGATTAGAACTCAGTCAGCCTGCACCATACACCTCAGACACCCGCTACCTCATCTGTGGAGGTCCACAAGGATACTCTCTGAGCCTGGCCCTCTTCGATACATATATGATCCCTCTAGCCAGCATCATCTGCTCTCACAACATCAATGACTTCTCCTACACTGATGACTTACAACTAATATTTTACCTTACGGACAAGACAACTAGTACCCAGATCAAATTCAGTGCCTACATGACTAAAATTGTCCACTGGATGAAGATACACTGTCTGAAGCTAAACACAAACAAGACTGAAATCATGATCATTGAGAAGAGAACTTTATTGTGGGACTCCCATAGGTCGCCAATAGAAAAGGCCAGTTCAGCATTCACATAACTGCCTGTACATACATTTACAAGTGTAGAGACTCTACAGTTGGTGTAGAGAACTCCCTACATGAAAAGATAGGCCTGTCCTATCTTTTTATGTTCAAAGTTCTCCGCCCCATCTGTGGAGTCTCCAAACTCATAAACTTACAATTAACATGCAGTTTTCTGAATACTGAAAAAGCATTAACTTACACAAACGTGTACGTTTACCCAGGTGAATCAGGCCATCATTTTCCATAAGAAGGCCAACATCATTATATATAATTGACAGCTGCTCTGTCAACCCTGGTGGTTGCTAGACTGGTACAGTGCAAGAGTTAGAATCAAGCTGTGTAGAAACCATGGAAGAAAGGCTCTAACCACACTATGTCCGTATTTTCAGAAAATCCCACATTGGCGGAAGCTTTCTCTGTCCAGAAATCGAAGCTCTGGTACAGCCCCTAACATTAATAAGCTGCTTCCAGATAGTTCTTGAGCCTGCCCAACTAAGGAGTCAACTCCTGTCTATGGCTACGGTGTCCACCTGAAGTAATAGGATAAGGAGAACTGTGACGTTGAAAGTGGCACATTGGGACTGCTGACAATCCCATCTAGTCTCTATCATAAAATAGATCATCAACAACCATGTAGATCCTAAACACAATGAAACCTGGCTGCTACTCAACATGCGATTCATTAGGAGCAGATTATAAGATGTAAAGGATCATATATGCAAACTGAGATCCTATGTTGTTCGTATTCACTTTCCTGAATTAACACTACTACAAGATAACAGCAACACGAAAAGGAGCACACTCTCAAATCTCATAAGCAACACTGAACATACTAGATATAGGTTGCACTATAGACTAACACTATACCATTTGATTATCATTATAAAGTAATCACTCAACCACCAATATAGCTTTTGAGGGCATCATAAAAGTTATGACGCAGTATACAAAAAATACAATTCAGTACCATAAAATACAGTACCTATATACTATTCTGCCAAGGTCAAACTCTTTGCTATATATGCGTCATTGCTGTGGTCATTCAATTATTCCTATTTAAGGAAATCACTTGAAATTTCTGAGGTCTAAATAGGGTTAGGCACTCAACATTCATAGATGCTTAGCATAAGGAGACACAGATTAAGGCACTAAACATGGGTGTTATCCTTAACTGGGAGACAGTCAATGGCTTTAGATGCTTTTGAAACATGGTCCAATGTCATCAGCCATTGAGTGATGTTAACTTTGTATTATGTCCCAACTGAAGACAGAAGTGTACAAAAAGAAGACACCTGTTACTTAATTAGAATGAAATAGTGTCTTAGACATTCAGACATTAATGAAATGATACACAACATTAACCACAGATTCATCTAGTAACCACCGACTTTGTTGAACCCCTTTGGTAATCCACTCTGATTGTGGTCAAGTTTGAATTCGCTGCATGGTTTTAATCATTTCCAGCCATGCCATCAGATTCACCCACAATCTCTTTGTGGTCTTGTGGGCAAGTTTAAATGTGTGGCATGGTTTTAATCCTGACCACCCATTTTGCTAAATCTTGTGCTCATGGGCCATGAACACTGGGCAAACATGATTTGTACATATTTCTTTGCTCCCATTTTCGTCTAAGTTGGGAATACTTGGAATCAGACTTAGAATAAGTGTATAATGAACACTGAACTTAACAAACAGAACTCTTTTGCAGCCTCAGTTCTCTTACTTTATCCAACTGTTTGACCTTGGTGATATCTAAGCATTGGCAGATTTTGCGAATTGGCAATCCGCGAATTTGCGAATTTGCGAATTTGCGAATTGGCAATCCGCAAAATTCGCGAATTTGCGCGAATTTGCGGATTTTTTTGTTTTTGCGTGTTCACGGGTGTTCGCGAGGCGCTTAGCGTGCTCGCGAGGCGCTTTGCAATTTCGCAGGCTTTTTTTTGCCTGCTTAATCACTGCCACCCTCTCGTTTTTTATGCCCATCTGCCCTCTGTACCACTTGTTTCTGTGCCCTTCTGCCCTCTGCCCCACTCATTTTTTGTCCCCTTCTGCCCTCTGTCCCACTTTTGCGCCCTTCTGCCCTCAGCCCCACTTAGAATGGCGCCGGCAAGCTGCCAGCGCCATTCTAAAATAGCTAGAAATAGCTTCAACAGGAAGCACTAATAGATAAAGTAAAGCAGGTTTCTCCAGTTGAAGGTCAAATTCAGTTACACAATCATTAATCACCCAAAGTTTGGGGTGATTAATGATTGTGTAACTGAATTTGAGCAACACCTGCTTTACTTTATCTATTAGAGCTTCCTGTTGAAGCTGACTTTTGTAACTATTTTAGAATGGCTCTGGCAGCTTGCCGGCGCCATTCTAAAAGAGTTACAAAAGTCAGCTTGAACTTTTGACCCAATCCGTTCCGTTCGCGGATTTTATGGGAAATCCGCGAATCTTGCGGATTGCAAATTTACCGAAAATCTGCGAAATCCGCGAGCGGAACGGATTTTTCGCCCATGCTTAGTGATATCCTAGTCTGAGTGTGTGTGCGTGAAATATTTACTGCTTATTCTTATTTGCTGTGATGCTTACACAGAATCCATACGGTGATGGGCATCTGCATCACCAATGTATGCTCCCAAAAATGTCCCTGTAAATAGATAATACAATTATTACAGAAAGCAGACTCTAGCTTCCCTTGAATTTGTGCATCGTCTGGGTGTGTGATCCTAAATCTCTGTAATATACATTTTCCAGGCTGCACATTTCTGAACAAGTGATCTCTGGAAGACTCTCTTACAACAGTAGTAAGGTGTGGATTTCAAAGTGATATTGTTGATTCGTCATGTTGATTTATTGTACAGCGCACCAAAACCTGAAGTGGCGTCATAAATGCTAAACAAAAGAATTTCACTAAATAAAAATAATGCATAACAACCCGTTCTACACTGGTGTTCCTATATCCTAAACACAGCATGTTCTTAATGTCTGCCAATCTGTATTTGTACCTTACAGTCCGCCCTATATCAAAGCATCTGAAAGCTGCAGCTTGGCACCATGCACTGCTATAAAATTCATTCAAAAAATATGCAAATTCAGCAGCTCTTCCTCCCAGAGCCAATGAGAGAAGTATCAACTTTTGCTCATGAACAGACCCTTTCATTGATCGAAAAGGAGACAATCATGCTTGTGGTATTCACCATCCAGCTGTGAAATATTTTCATTATACTGACTAAAGGCCAATCAGGACATTCATGGCAGGATGATGCTTCTGAAAGGCCAGTAATCAATCGCATACCAGGTTATGTCTCATAGGGCCTAATTATGAGTGACTTGTTAAATTGTGTGCTGTGCGTAAACCCGTTTATGCACTGGAATTTGATTTTGTTCTTTAACGCCTCCAATCTATACTACTATTATAAAGAGAGAACTGTGTCCTTTGAGCCAGGTAAACTCAAAAAGTACACCACCAATCGCAACAGCCAATACAGCGTTGGAAAGGGGAGGTCCAGGAGATGGACATAGGCTAAATAAAAATAAAAATAAAAACGTAATTAAAAAAATTTACCATAGAAAAAAAGTAGTCCCTTGAAAGTAACGCCGGCCGTGAGGTGCGTCATGACATCAGGAGCAAGGGGAGGAGCGGCGTACTCTGACATCCGAGCATTGATTGCAAAGAGCGGAGACTGGAGGACTGGTGAGACGTGATTGGAGCAACCGACAGGTGAAGAAAGGGGGACCCGATAAACGAGAGACGTGTGGCGAGTAGCAGAGAGGGTCAGGAAAGGGGTCACTCACTTGTGTGATAGTCACATGGCAACAGCGCTAGGAAGGGCGCGGAGTGACGTGATGCTGAGGCGGCCAGGGAACAGGTATTGAGGTGCAAAGACTGAGGGCACGGGAAGGGGTGCTGTGACAAGGTGTAGTAGATGCCGCGTGGGAAGGGAACAGGTGACATGGTGTAGTAGATGCCGTGTGGGAAGGGAACAGGTATGATGTATACAGCCAGCTGGAGCGCAAGGGATATGGCAGAAGGCTTGAGAGGGCTGGTATGCGTAGAGAGAACCAAATAGCTGTTTTCGCAGTACGATCATCTTTCAGCACAGTCAGAAAGTCAGTGAGCAAACTAACAAGAGTGGTTTTGATGCAGATGTGTCTACAGAAGTCGAAAGAATGCTGCCCTAGCATCTAAAAAGTTGACCAGGAGGTGGAAAAGTGGGCTCCAATGCAAACCCAAAACATGGTCTGAAAGAAAAGGTTTAAATACACCTAGAGCCTAACCGATCCCTTTTTCTACGTGCAGGCGGGGGCTCTGAAGCCTAATTGCTCCCGGACAACGTCGGGACGGGCTGCTAGTATCATGCATAAAATAGCCAACCATTCGTTAAATTTTGGCAGATCAAACCTGCTGAACGTTAACAGGGGAATAAATACTGTATTTACTGTATATTGCGGATGTTGGTGTATTAAACACCAAAATCTGCATGTTATTCCCCAAATACTGATAATAGGTGTTATATATAAATAACGTTCCCTGTGCCTCAACTCGTAATCAGTCCCATAGTGTGCCTGATCTGCAACTGTTGTAGCTCAGCTGTAGCTCCTGGCCTTATGAAAGGCACTAGCCTATCACTAGGTCTAACAAACCAGAGTATGGGCATAGGTATTGCTTGATCATTTCACTCACTGAAGGAACCCATTCCCTGTTGGCTTCTGACTTTTCTGGCCCTGTGCGGAACAAAATGTTTACACAGCCTGACTCCACTCAGTGAACTTTGGTAGGCTAACACTACCCAATCTGATATGAAGGTGACGCGATACTGAAAGCTTGAGCCAGCCTCAAGCTAGATCCTCTTGGATGCTTGACCCCAAAACATGTGTCTTTGAACTGCCAATGCACTCTAACCCCATGCATCAAGAATTAAAAATATATCAGTAATAATTAATGTAAAATTGGTGAGAGAGATATCCAGTATGTGGCTGAACTACACAATGAAGATCCAAAAACTTGGGCTCATCCCAGCTTCCCATTTCACAAAATATTTTAACCTTATGCAAATATTTCATTTCTCTAAGTATAATTTTTAGGTCTCACCTGAGGCAGTGCATGCACTGTTGCTTGCTAGACATTTTGCTTATTTATTTACAGGGCGCATAGAGCCTGCCCATTGCTTACCGTTGGTTGTTTGGTTTCATCATCACTCCCATTTCCTTGCTCGTTTTGGTCAGAGTGTGTAGGCTTCATTTTCTCTTGGTGTGTTTTTCCCTCTTCTGAAGCATGATCCAAGTACTGCTTCCTTTCCCAAAGTCGTTCCACTGCTTATGATTTAGCGTTCTTCTTTTTCTTTTAGTTGAAGCACCCCATAAAAGTGCATGTGTTTACAGGCTATCTCCCTTGTGTGCTTCTATCTCTGTTCCTGCTCCGTGTTGTTGCTTGCACCGTCCGGTCTCTCTCCATGTTGTTGCTGCTTTGCCTTTTTGTATTCTTGCTTGTCCCCTCCCACCCTCTTGTTCCTATCTGTGTTATTGGTTGCCCCCTCCCAACCGCCTCCATGTTGTTGCTTGCCATCTCCAACTTCAATCCATCCCGTTGATTGCCCCCTCTCGCCTTCTGCTTGGACCCTCCTACTCCATCCCACATTGTTGTTTGCCCCCTCCCATCCCACCCTATGTTTTGATTGCCCCTTCCTGCCCCGTGCTGTTGATTGTTCCCTCCTGCACTGTCTTGTTGTTTCCCCCTCACACCTGCTCTCGCCTTATTGATTCAACCTTTACATAATACAGCCCCATCCCACATTGTTACTTGCCACCTCCCACTCCATCCTGCGTTGTTGCTTGCCTGCTTCCACACTACAGCCCTGCTAGAAGAAAAACAAGCATTGGCATAGCTAGTATGACTTGCCTACACAACCTATTAGCTTTGTCAATGTTTTTAGCCATGTGGCCCAGCTGTGCGCCATTGCTGAAAGTTTTCCTGAAAAAAGCCAGCGCTTGGTGCATTATAGTGCTCTTTTTTCGTTTTTACAGGAGAGCGAGGCATCTACACCATCTGTGTTGCATGCCCTACCTCCCTATGATGTGTCTCACACTGTCCAATCAGCAATTGTTTTAAAAAAGTGCTATGACGCAGCCAGCAATGGCTGGGTCATGGTGGCTTTTTAAAACTTTTTTAAACTTTCAAGCATACAGCACAGCAACCGCGCTGCTGTATAACATGGCATAAAGCATTGACAAAGCAAGTAGCTTTTTATCAGTTTGACCCACTGGCTTTGGTAATGCTTCAAATTCATGAGTTCAGGAAGTGCGCTGTACAAAATTCTATAGTGTTTGATTTAATAGACTATAATGTAGCTCGGTGTTTAATTTGAATCTAGAATACAATGGGCGTGCACAAGTCAACTGCCATGTCTCTTGATTTATTGTCAGAGCACAAGGCCTGAATGTGTCTAAGTTCGTTATAAAAAACTATGACTTTAAATAATGTGTCTCAGTGCAGTGATGTATGTAATCTGATGTATTAAGGTTAATGAAATACACTTTTTGGATTTTGAAAGTTTGTTTCGCATGTCTACATGATATTTGTTGCATTATCTAGTTGACAATTAATTGTAAGGCACAAACTCTTAAAGGAAAGTGAGACCATTGATTTGGCTCAACTCTACTTGTTCATTTATTCGCTAGTGCACCTCTAATCTGATCCCATACTTTGCTCCTGGGAGCGGACATTCTGAAATAGAGGCACTTTATGCAGTACAAGATGGCATTGTTATGTTTGGTGTTAGTTTTGAAGGACGGCGCTTGGAGGCCAGCATCAGGCGCAAACACCCACCATTGTGGAGAAGTGTGGCTCAGGGGTTAGAGGCGGCAGACCCGGAAGCTGAGATCGGCCCTGGACCAGGGTTCAATTCCCCGCCTCGGCGGGTCTTGGGCTAAAAATTCCACGGTCTCGATAAGTCTCGCTCCGGTGCCTTCTCGACTCACGGGTTCACGCTCTGCGACTCTGGGCAATAGCTTGCTTAATCTCCACAACGGCCCCTCGCGGCGGGATGCCTGGCTTTCACCTTGTGGATACCCTGCCGGGGCCTCTCACAGGGGAATACCAGGACGGGTTCCCTAGGCAAGCGCCAGGATGCCCTTTGTGGTGACAGGTCGCGCTATATAAGTATACCTACATTTACATTTACATTTACACATTACCTTTCTCTATGTTTCTCCACTGTCACTAAATATTCAGGGGAAAATTTACAAGGCCCCTGCAACACTTTTTCGCTGCTGTTGCATCGCAGCGGCAGCATACAAAATGCAGACAATTTACAATGTCAGGCATCTAGGGAGATGCGTCACGTTGTAAAGCCCTGCGTCACATCATACCTGCGCCAGGTATAATGTATGCCGGGTGGGCTACAAGATTTCACTGCGTCACTTCTAGCACTCTACTGTGTCAAAACCTTATGCCTGCTTGAAGCAGGCTTCAGGAGTGATGCAGTGTAGTTGGAATAGGCCTCAAAATGTATCGCTGGAGATGCTTCGTGCTTGCGACACGACTCCAGCAATGCATGACTTTTGCCCCAACAAATGCGTCAGAATTTCTGACGCACTTGTCAATCCTTGCGCCATGGTGCACCGTATTGTAAATACAGCGCATCCATGTTGGCAAAAGGGTTTCTCAAGGTGGCACAAGGAAAGTGACACATCGCTATAGTTGCATCACTTTCTTGTAAATCTGCCCGTCAGCAACTCACACCACATTCCTAGTAGGAGGTGGGTAAGTGAGAAGGAAGACTTAAGAAAAAAATGCCCCAGGTAAAATGCAAATGAAGCTAGGAGAGCTGCCTTCTCCAACGCTCAGAAGTCCCCCCTTGCATGTTGTCATCTGCATGCTGTTGCGGTTTGCAGGGCATGATATATCAGACCCCTTTGTCTTCCGTAAAATGCAAGCAATCCACCAAGTGACATTACAACTCTCACACCTGTGCCCTTTTAAAAGAAATGCATCAAAACAAACAAATTATTTTCCATTCCTATGCAATGGCCTGCGCGCTCAAGAAAAGAATCTGGGCTCCTTGGGGAAGCAGTCTGCACACACACGCATACACGCCACCTGCAGGGAACGCTGCCTATGACATGATTTGAGACACATTAGCACATTTCCTTTTGTGACTCGCAAATTGTGAGTCACTAAAATGTGGAAATTGCGACCCGCAAAAGGAAATGGTCGTACATGCGACCCCAATTCAATAAAGAGCAAAAATCATTGAGAAAAAAAACAATACATTTAACCAGGTTTGCTTGTAAAAGAACAGAGCAAGAAAAGTCTATGCACTCCAGAGCTTGTTCAGCCTAAAACACAGCCCTCAGATTTAAGAAAAACGTGTTTGGAGTCATGTATGCAATCACCTTAGAGACGAAGGGCCACATGTATGACAATTTCCTTTTGCGAGTCACAATTGGTGAATTTTAGTGACTTGCAATTTGCAAGTCGCAAAAGAAAGTGTACTAATGTGTCTTAGACACATTTTGCGATTCCCAATGGGGTTACAAATGACCTGCCTCATCAATATTCACAAGGCATGTCGCAATTTGCTACCCATTGGGAATGGGCAATAACACAAGGATGGTGGCCAGCTGGGGACAGCAGACCCCCATGTCTGTGTTTGATTATTTAATAAAATTAAAGCAGCCCGTTTTACTTTAGGAAAATGGGATGCTATTTAAAAACAAAAATGAAATGCTTCCGTTTAATTTTTTTGGAAGAATAGGCAGTGTCCCATGCTTTTAATTTTTGCGACCAGTCACAAAGTGGAAGGGGCCCCCTGGGCACCCCTTCCTTGTTGTGTTGCTTACCACCTACTTCAAGTAGGCAGTAAACTGCGATTGTTTTGCAACTGCATTCCAGTGGCATGCAATAGGTTACCGACTCCTTAAATATGACTGATACATGCTACAACCCTTTTTAGTGGTCGCTAATGGCCCGGATCTCAGTTTGCGACCGCTAAAAACGATCATACATGTGGCCCCAATGGGGAAAAAAATTCAAAGAATGAGGAGCTCCTATGTTGGACATGTGTGTGGTTCCTATCAACCCCTCATACATAACAGTATCGTCCTTAACAATGTGGGTACTCTTTGTCCCTCACCGAGCACCCCAAGAGCGATTTACACATTTTTAGAAACCCTCCCTTGGGCTTATGAGAAAATCCAAAAGCCATTGCAGTTTATGTTTGTTATGGCTGTCACTGCAGTAACGTTTTCCTTTTCCTTTATTTACAGTGCCCGCTCAGGCTTTGGCAATACAAATGGGTGCCTTATTTGGGGCATCCATTCAATGACCTCTGTGTCCACACTGACTCCCACAGACTGCGCAATTAGGCAAGCTCCCCTACTGCCAACACATTCCTCCTTCCTGCGATCTGGGAAGCTGGCTTCTTCCTTCCATTCCACTCTGCCTAAGGTCTCTCTACATTGCCTCTCTTAAACAAGGCTTGGACAAGGGTATGGCACATTGGCAGCTTCCTTGCTAGAACAGGAACACCTGTTTTTGTAAAGTGAGTGGCTTGTGCAATGGCTTGAAACACATCTGGTGCAAGATGTCCCTGCTGGTGGGGGGACCTGGCTTCTACAAACCCTACATACAAATGACAGGGCCAAAAAAGATATCTATGTCACTGATGAGCTGTTTTGGTTGGGTTTGTTGCTCCTTGCATTGTACTTCAGTCACCAAATGTACTTATTTAGGGCCTCCTAGCCTCTAAATGTTTAGGATGTTTTCTTGTGTTTGAATTAAAAGGAATTTATGAGCCCCTACTTCCCCCTGGGCTAAAAGGCCCTTTGGGGAACTGGACTCCTGTCCCAGCTTCTCATAGACCTCTGGCCTGCAGTTCTTCTGCAGCAGCACCCACACTGCTCAAGACAGACTACCCTTCAAATCTGTACTCCTCAGGCACCCAGGCTTCCTGGATACTTGCAGGGGGTCTGTGTGTCCAGCAGTAGCATGGGGTACTGTTTCTAGCCTCAAACCAGGATCAATCCACAGAAGTACAAAGGGGGCACTTTTCTAATGGTCCAAACAAAGCCAGGATTCTACTGCTCCCCAGAAGGAGTGGGGAAGCCAGTGCTGCTGGCTTTGGAGACAGTAGAGACACCTAGAGTTCAAGGATGCATGTCCAGAGTGGATGGCCTTACTCCAGATAGGAGCCCATCCTTGCTGTGGGTCGATTGCCTCTCTCATGTGTGGTTCCACTGTTCTCAAAGTCTCTTCCCTTGTGCAAGGGTTTAAAAGAAAATATGGAGAGTTCATAAAAAGTGCATCTCTGCCCAATCCAGAATTGCAACATCACCCATACACTTCTAAATGATTCTATATGTGAACAGACGCCCCAGTAGCCAATCATGCCCAGCAGTTTTGCAGAATTTCGAGATAGCAGATTCAACAAAGTTTTGGAAGTGTTTAGGAGACGTACTTTTTTTCAGTCAAAATTAGTTTCCCCCTTCAGGACTTCACAGGGAACCCCTCTGGTGAATGATACCATAGTTCCGCCTGCCCTCTCTTGGTGTCTGAGAGTAACATGTCCAGGCTTGAAAGAGATAGGCAGTTCATCACCTTATGAAGATATCTCAGTTTACCTCCTTATCTGGGACATGACTAAACCTTACAGATGGGGCGTTTATTCAGGGAGAATCTTTGAAATGCCTACTGGTCAGCAAAGCAATTAACCTGGCTCAGTAGGATAGTTCAGAACATAAGTCTCACTAAGGCTGGCCCAATTAAATTCTTTCAGTTTTAAAATACAAAAAGGAAAGCATGTAGGTCAAACATGATATTATTTATGTTTTGGGATCCAAGAGAACATGGCTTTTCTATGTTGAGACAATGCAAAGTTTCATTATTAAAATTTTTACTCAATGTGCAAATACATATAAGCACTACAGACTGTACCCTTCATCCTGGAAGAAAGAGGACATTTCTTTATAGACTCCCAACTAAATGGTAAGACCTTATCATGCAGTGGCAAATTCATTTTGGGTCTCATTTGTAAGTGGCTATCTATGTGCAGATACCATAGTGAGTTATAGGGCAGACTTCTTTACTCAGCCTGTGTGCAGACTTATTCATGCATAACTGTTGCAAAGCTCAGATCTTGTGTAGCAGGGATTCCATTCTCCTATAGAACTGTGCATAGAGATTTGGAACCTCAGTGAATAAGGATGGCCCAAAACTCACCTCAGTACCCAAAATCCCCTTACCGAGCTAGCTACAGTGTCTCATTGGTCATAACAAGCTCCCAATGTTTAGACAAACCAGAACATGAACTTAAAATACCTCAGGTCACGTGGAACACATAGACACTCTTTCGTTATACTATCATTTCAAACCAGAACGTGGAGTAAATGAGGACGCGTGCATATTTGAAATATTTATTTACTAATGCAGGGTTCTCAAATGCAGTGTCTTAGATAACACAAGCAAACATATTATAACGAGCAAAGTTATCAGCATAGTTATTAGTCCATAAAAAGCAAAAGGTGACAACATGTTAAAATTTTGAAATGAATAGGAGTTAACAACACCTAATTCTCACCCTCCCTATCTAGCATATTATATTATATCTAAGAAGGTCTCTTTGGGCTTTAGCAGGGCGACCCCATACCTCAATCTCTCAGTGGCAGAGGATCACATCATCTTCCACCAGCTCTCTGCATGCGAAGCATCATCAAGTGTGTTTGTGTGTTCTTTGCAAAGCAATATAAAACGCGCCTAAAGCCAGATTTGGCATCAGCTGCATTTATGTTATGTCTAGGAAAGTGCGAAGATCAGACCTTACAATAACATCGTGTTTACTTATCCTTCAAGGCTTCAGCACTCACTGTACAGACACCGTATGCTAAGCAATGTTATCAGAGCAATAACATATTATTCTCGTATAAATCACAACGCTCTTCTAGGCTGAAAGCTAAAGCAACAATTATGTGTCGTATGCAGAAGCAGCTCATGCTAACTTAACACGGTATATAGGTAAGCAGTAACTATATGACATCCCCCCATGATCCGAGCACGGATAAGATAAGATTAGATAAGGCACGGGGCACATCAAGAAGACAGAGTTCAAGAACAATGAGCCAGGTCAAATTATAAAAATTGAATGAAAAACGCATTTGTAAGTCAATTTAGAAAAAATCCAACTCGTCAACCCAGTTTCCATTTCTGCTCAAGTCAATAGGTCTGGGTAACGAAAAAAATCACGCATAATTTTCAAAAAATGTCTAAACATCATTGCAATTAAGGACGGGGCAATTAATCAATAGTCTTGAAAAGGCTCTCAGGACAGGACTGAATATGCAAAATATGCAGCAACAGCCTCCAGCATGAAGTCACTGTCATCATCCGAAAACAGTTCAGCCATCCAATTCAATAGTGGGAAAGAACATACGTGCTCTTCAAGAACCGGAGCCTCTAGCATCATCAGAGGACAACTCGGCGGGGTCTCAATAAAGCTGTGTGCCAAGAAATTTTGCGCTGCTGCGAGTATGTTCCAATGACCCATTAGTCCATGCAGCGCTGCTATGGCCATAATCCCTCAGCCAAAACAAACCAGCTCGTGAGTAACCATGGGACTCATCAGATGATTAAAATCAACGTCAGGAGACACCGTCTTGCAGAGACACAAAACAAGGGCCCAGTCGAAATCGCAGCTCAGGCAATGAAACACAGGCTGGACACATGTGAAGTAGGAAAATCGAAACGATAATCCATACGCCGTGCTTAAGGTCGCAAGCGACAACGTGCCATAGTATTCAAGCATCCTGTTGCGGAACAGTGCCAGGTGGAGCTGTGCTGCGTGTAACACAGGACGGGCATCTATTTTTAATAAAGCAAAATATAACCAGAACGCCTGCAGCCAGCGCCAGCAAAACAGGAAATCCACCAAATAAGCTTGAGAATATGGAATGGAAGAAAGCAGGAATGACTCCAAATATTTTTTCAAAGGAAGTCACCAGACCACTGCTAACTATTTTAAAAAAGTGTGCGAGGCCAGAAGTGGAGGATGCGTTAAAGATTGAATGAATCAGGTCACTGAAATTCAATGGTAAGTAAGTATTCAAAAGCGCCTGCACCTCTGTGCGGGTATTGGCGACATGAAGGACGAATGTTTCACGAGCCGAACTCAGGGCCACTTCTTTTTGAGACAAAAGGGCTCTTATTCTACTCATTCCATTGAACTCTGCCGTCAAGGTTGGAATTCGCGGCCAGATGGAAACATCTGAATTCCCATGGGGAGGAGGATACAGAACGTTTTTTCAACACACCACACGTTCAGATACAGTTACCACATAAGCAATGCCTCGGATTAACCCACAACAAGCTTCATTATTTAAAAGTAAATAACTACCGTTTGCCAGTAATGTGAAAGTTGGAACGATTGCAGGAACCGGTGTACCTTTTAAAACACCGGCCAAATTAGGACGTTCCTGGTTGCAAGAACCATGCACTTGGATATGTCTCTACATTAATGAGTGATCTGGTGTCTCCGTACACTCCCCGCCTTTAGGATAAACCTCCTTCCCATCTTTCAAACATCTGTATGCAAAGGGAAGTGACCAGGCCTCGTGCAGAAATGCACTACCAAGTGGTTTGTATCGGCCTATCGCGATATATCGAATACAATTTGTAAATTTAAATAGAGCAAATGGTAGCGTGATTAACCCGTGGATAAGCCACGTTGCAGCAGTGGCTTCTGCCACAGAAAACGGTAAGGACTCCAGCCTCTCAATGTGTAACATAGAAAAAGATGCATCCTTCATTGAAAGTAAACGTTGCTTTTCAGTCAAATTAAAAGGGGCAAAGAGGGAGGACACGTTCATGTGATTCCAAGGCACTTTTCCAGACTTAAGAGTCTACAGGGTCCACGCAAATTGCATAATGGAGCGCAATTGATTTTGACCATGGTATAACACAGATAATTCATCTTGCACAATATCAACAACAGAAGACACAATATTATCTAACGTGTAAATGCGGGAAGAAAGCATATTAATGCTATTATCTACAACTGCAAGCACTTTTTCCAAATTAGCCTGATCAATGGCCCTAAGGCGTGTTGCCGCCTCAATCTGTGAAGTCTTCCAGATTTCATTATAAATCGCATATATCCATCTTTTTGATCTACCACTAGCCGGGCCTTTTATGAAATCATTCAGATCTACATCATCTGTCAGCCTGGACAGATGCAGTTTAACAGATGCCAAAGTAGAATGTTTGAGCCAATTCTGACATAATTTGCCTACTGAATAAGTGGTGACAGAATAGTCAATTTCAAAATGAGGATCAGGCCTAACCTGAGTAAAGCCTTCAGCTAAACCCAGAAAAAGACGTTGGCAGGAATCTGCACTTCTGTGCCACACTAGCCAACCTTTTGGGTCCAAACTGGATATATTAAAAGACGAATTTTGCAAAAAAAAATGTAATTCTCTAATCGAAAAATCAGTAGTATTACTCCAACCAGAATATTCTTCCAAATCAGGTGGGGCAGGAGAATTTAACTTTTTAGAAGTAGCCAATCCAAAGCATGTGGTTTGAAAAATGGTAGAATTTAAAAACAACATATGATTTGGGATGAGACATGCACGGTGCAAAGCCTCAGTGCCTCGTACCTGCCAAAGTCAATGGTTTCCTTCCACAACTCGTAGCCTTCCACAGCCAACTTGTCTAGAAAGGACTTCGAATACAACAATTTTGTATCCGTAAGTCTAACCTTGGACATGGACTTCTGTGTCATTTTAAAATAAAAGGATTGGAATGATTAAAGTCGGTAAAATAAGTGTACTTCTTCAAAAAAGTACCCGAACTGCCACGTAAAGGAGACGGGCAATGTTCCCACTGTGTATAATTAACAGAACTTTGTCTGGAACTTGTTTTATGCAAATAATGATTACCAAAATGTTGGAAGCAAAATAAATCACCATAATTAGCTGATTCTAAGTACAAATCTTCAGCATCAAAAGCAGCATAATATTTCAAATCAGAAAACAACGCTTCTACGGCCTGAATATCCCAATCATCAGAATGTATGTTTTGTTTCACCACATCCCCCATGTTCACTCTGAGCACATTAGGGACATTAACAACCTCATTTGGGCCATGGATTTGAAATTTAACCGCATCCCACACAATCCCATCAAGGACAGGCCAAGCAGTAATGTTAACAAAAGTTAAGTCTCTCTTGAGTCTATGTGCGGAATGCGATGAGGAAAGGGGGCCAAAGTTCCATTCAGATGCCGAATGCATGTTCGCTCCTCGACATAGTGTCCATTGACAATTCGAAAAAAATAAAATACAAAACCAATTGACATAAAAAGGTAAATCGAAAAGAGCACCAGCCAAATATATGTCCAAGGGGGAATCAAAAAGTGTTTTTAAATAAACTGGCATAGATTGCAAAACGTGAGGGAGTGTGTTATGTTGTGTTATGCGAAACAGTGTCAAAAGAAAACCTGGATTCTGTCGCCAAACGTGTTTGCAAATCAGGCCTAGATAGGTCAGTTGGGTATGTGTAATCAAGTTCATCAACGTTAGTACCAGGCAAAGTACTTAATAAAGGACTGGAAATTGTAGGTATTTCGATGGCCACCTCTGGCTCAGGATTAGAAGGAGTGACCAAAACAGAATTCTTCACAATCGAAGGACAGGAGACCGCCGGTGTCATGCTAAGAAGAATCGGGCACTCTGTGTATTTTGACATTGTCAATTGAGATAAACCTGTTTTCCTTACGACCTGGAAGTGGTGGTAAAATGACTGTTCTTATGCCCTTCACTCCAAGCACTGGAACTGGAGCCCGATATGATGGACCAAATTCTTTCTTGTTATCGATCTTCTCTCGAACCAGTTCTCCAACTTGGGGTAGCCAGCCAACTACTGGGATCTGCAACGCATCATCCGATGTGGAGGGAAAGTGTTCATTTGCAAGACTGTCTCTTGTCTTTTGTAGATCCTGTAAAACATTGCAATGTTCATCTACGTCAAAGGCCGTGGCTTGGGCCACGCAGTCTAGACCGTCAAGGTCAGGGACATACATCTTGATACCAAAGAGCATCTCGTATGGGGTCCACCCACCCAGAGACCTTCTAGGGAGATTATTAAGAGCACGCTGCACGCCATTGAGATGGGCCAGCCAGTTTCTGCCAGTGCCTATAACTCGAGCTGTCAATGACTGCTTTAAGTCACGGTTCATTCATTCCACTACACTATTACCCTCAGGTCTGTATGGAGACGAAAACTTGACTTGGACCCCCATCGAAATCATGGCATCCTTGTACGCCTTAGAGGCGAAAGCCGGACCCTGATCCGAATGGAAGGTACCACAGGCAAAAATCCCTACAAAGACACGCAAATCTCTTATGACAGTCTGTGAATCAGCGCTGCGATGGAGCCAGACCCACACAAAGCGTGTGCATGAATCAACTGCTACTAAGATGTACTTATACGCAGTATCAGAGGAAAAAGGACCGCAGTGATCTAAATAAACGCATCCTAGTGGTTTATTAGATATGTACAACTGTGTCTGTGGCGGACGCGCTGCAGTGGAAGGCTTAATCTGTTGGCAAATGTCACATTGAAGGACATAGTCACGTGTCTGTTTGTACAGTCCCCGCCACCAGAAACATTGTTGCAACTGTGACACAGTGGCCGAGACGCCCACATGCGCAGACACCACACCTTCATGTGCCGCCGTAATCAATGTATTCCTGCAGTTAGAGTTGGGAATCAACCGATCCCCGACTCCAGGAAGTTTCACATAAGGAACCTTATCGGGACTTAAGTGGTATGTGCAATTTGAAGGGAAACCCATAGGATATTTACCTCCCTTCTCAGTGGCAGCCACCGCCGCCAAGATGTCATCATCTCTCTTACTTTTGGACCGTGTAACTGATACAATGAAATATGTAGATACCGCTGATTTCGCCGCTTGATCAGCAAGCGAGTTACCCACAGCGTGAACTCCAACACGCTGGTGGCCAAGAGTATGAATTACAAATACAAGTGGCAACCGCTCTTTGAGTTCAGCCACCCGGACCCAGATCATCTTACGTTTTATTGTGCTACCTTGGCAATCACGAAAGATATTCTGAATCCAAAAGAACAAGTTCTCATTGTAAGACTGGACACAGTAATAGGAATCACTCACAATAAGAGTCGTCACACTAGGATCCGCGTACTCTAATGCAAGCAAAAGAGCCCGAAGTTCTGCTAATTGTGCAGTGCAGTCCCCTAGAGTCTGCGTATGCACGACTCTGGACTTGAACTCATCGTTCACCATGGCACCGACCACAATGGCGCATGCGGAAACGTAGGCATGTTTAGAGCCATGCGCAACCATTGAAAATGATGCAATGGAAATCCTCCAAAGGCCGCATAGCTAAAGGAGCTGGATGAACAAATTCATACTGCAAATACTCCTGCGACCGTAATGAGGCATCAAAAATAAACGTGACATCCGAGGACGTCAAGGAAGCAGCCCATTGTATCCACCGAGGGTACAAAGCTTTCGAATTTGGTACACTGGCTTCCGTAACTGCCTCCAAGGCAGGACACGGTGTAACAACCAACATGCGTTTTCCCTGTGACAGAGCACCTTCCTTAAGAATCGCCATCTGTACAGCTGTCAAAACTTTCTCCACAGTGGAAAATCGCATTTCAGCCGAAGTGTATAAGTGTGACTTGTAAGCAATATGTACTGTGTCTCCTTCATTAAAAGTAAGGTACGTGAAACCCACCGTCCCAGGGATGATTCTTATCACCAGGTTGGTATGGTTGTCACGTGTCAGTAAAAATTTAGAAGCGAGCAGATCAGATTGCAAAGATTGCAGAATAGCCGAATGCTCAGGCAGCCAGCATGATTTGGTAAAAGTTGGTTGTATCAAAGCATACAAAGGCTTGATACGCTGGGCATATTCCCTAATGTATGTTCTCCCGAAATTTAAAAAGCCCAATAATGACTGTAATTTTTTCAGAGTTGTCGGAGCGCGCAGTTGTGCGCATTTCTCCAGGAAGTGAGGAGCCAAACCTCTACCTTCATCATTGAGCTCGTAGCCCAAGAACAACACTGCATATTCTGCGATGTGCGATTTTGCAAATTTGAATTTGTACCCCATGTCTGCAAAGCTACAGATCAAGCGGTCAACGCGACACAGATGCTCCCAAAGTTCGTCGTCTGTGAGATAAATGTCATCAACATACGAGCATGCATCCGGGTCTACTCTCTCTAAAAGAGAGACAATGCGGGCAGTAAAAATGCCAGGACTATTCTTATAGCCCATAGGCAAACGTCAAAACTATTTTTTGACACCGCCGCAAGTAAAGGAGGTCCATTGGGGACTTAGACCATCCAAAGGATGAGCCTAAAAACCGTTGGAAATGTCAAGCGTGGTCTCAAAACGCTTACGCACAAGACTATCCACTAAAGCAGAGCCGTGAGTATTCTGTACTGCACAGGTACGGCAATGCGAGATTAAATGCCGGTAATCCAATACCAAACGATATGAACCGTCTTGCTTGGTCACAGTAAAAAGAGGGTTATTCATAGGTGACACACACGTTTCAATCACACCTTGATATTCCAATTGTTCAAGGATAGCCGCGACGGAAGCTTTTGCTTCGCGTCGAATGGGATAATGCGGTTGAGGCTGTGGCTGAGACCGTAATGGAATTTCGTGGCTCGGGGAAAATTTATCCCAACCACAATGTGTACGGTACAGAGCCAGCACTAGAGCCTTAGCCAACTCTTCTGCAAAATTCAGCGCATGCTCCTTCGAGACTGTGTGCACGAAACTGGGGAGTATCACCGCCTCCCCTCGCGGAGCTGCGAGAACAAAAGGTGGGGGCCAGTCAGCCTCCGAAAGCAAAATGTCATATGTAGACGAAAGATTTTCCCAAAATACCCCTTTCATGGTACGTTGTATGTCACCTTCAATAAGCAGGACTATTTCATAAAGTCTGTCAGGGGGAGCAACTCTAGTATCAGCTGTTTCGATCACAACATAACGATCAGTCGCTGTCACCTTCAGTAGTGGACGCAGGGCCACTCGCACTATGGTAATCTCCGCCGCGCTGTCCAGCAAGGTCAGAGCCCGTTTTAGATTCCGAAGCCGCATTCTCACTATCTGTGGCATATTTTGCTGTTAAGGCGGCGACTCTCTTCTTTTGAAACTGCGGTCTTTTCGGCATAGAGCCGTCCTGCTTTACAGCACCTTCCTTCGGGCGGGGCTGGTCACGTCCTTGCTGGCCACCCCGACCCCTTCCGCCTCCTCCTCCACCGGTCGCTGAGGCCGATGAGTCCTGAAAGGAATGAGGAGAGCATTGATCAGAAACCTGAAATCAATCAGGTGATTTAATCATCGCGCGATCGCGCAAGTCATAAACACGTTCTGTAGGCGCAGGCAATGGAGACGCAGGGCGAGACTCCTGTTTCTGTTGCTGTTGCTTTCCCTGTTTCTGTTTTTTAGGCCAATTCGTTTTTTGGACTTGGGCTGAACGTCCGTTTAGGACTTCTTCCCTTGGGGTTGCGTTTTTTCTTTAGTCGTAAAAGGTTTTAGTCCCCTACTATTGCGACCCACGGTTTTATAAGCCGCTACAATAATCCTCGCTAACTGATGGGGTTTCTCGGCATCGGGAAGCGCCGCCAAAGCAGTGGCAACCTGAAAGTTCACTGCATCCCCCTTGACATTAGCAAGAACGAGATTGCAAACCACATCAAAGGTGCCACACAGGTGCATACCCAATTCAACCGCAGACTCCGGTCCGTGGTCATCTTGAACATGTTTAATGACCATAGGAAGGACAGCCATTGACGGAGTGCCGTAACACCTCGCATAGACTGCCGCAAATGTCTTACCCCAGGATTCACAGTCACCGAGTTCAGGGGTCAACTCCATGGGCATACTAATCGTCATAATCCTGTGTTTTTCACCAGGAGACGTATTAGGAAATACAGCTTCCAGCTGGTCAAACTTTTCGGCAAGCCAGAAAGGAAAATCATCCTTATCCTGGGGGCGCTTGCCCATCACAGCGCTGACCATCACAGGACTGAGCTTCATACCGCCCTGTCCTGCCGCAAGCGCCGCACCCCCCGGGGGCCCACCTGGAAGGTTGCGGGTTATGTACTGCACCAAAGCTCGAATAACGCTAATGGAGATCACATGTAGTCGTCTCAACTCAGCCACGCTACATGCACTGTGCAGAGGATGAGGTGTAAATCCAGCCAAAACAGGCCAACTAGCGCTTGGAATGGACAAAGGACCTAACCTCGGAGCGGTCAAAGAATGTGGGAGGGCGCCACCAAACCAAACCCTATGCTGGCAAACATCAATAGGTACTTCCAGTGCCCTGTACGGTGTATATTCATTCGGTACAGGAGAGGGAGTGTAAGTGTGGAACACACCAGAATTCGCGTCCACAGCCGGAAATGTCACCCACGAATAAAAGATTTCGTATGGGTAAGCTGTCTCCGCACTCACCACCATTATCAAGGCCATGCCATCAACTGGGACTTCGTAATGCTGCAAATGATTGCGCACCGCAATGCGACTATGCAGCGGAATGTCCACGTCAGCCATGACGGCACAGAAATGTGAAGGACAAAGTAAACTTAGTAGCACAACTGGGTAGTAATTCAAGAAAACGTTTAGTAAGAATCAAGCTTGAAAAGAACCCATTTCGCAAACAGGTAGGTTTTTCCGACACCACCGTTTTCCGGAAACGACAGTGAAGGGGTTAAGGATTGAATGATATACTACTCAAGTGTCAAGATATAAGACCACCAATGCTTTGGGCGCCATGTAGCAGGGATTCCATTCTCCTATAGAACTGTGCATAGAGATTTGGAACCTCAGTGAATTAGGATGGCCCAAAACTCACCTCAGTACCCAAAATCCCCTTACCGAGCTAGCTATAGTGTCTCATTGGTCATAACAAACTCCCAATGTTTAGATAAACCAGAACAGGAACTTAGAATACCTCAGGTCACGTGGAACACATAGACACTCTTTCTTTATACTATCATTTCAAACCAGAACGTGGAGTAAATGAGGACGCATGCATATTTGAAATATTTATTTACTAGTGCAGGGTTCTCAAACGCAGTATCTTAGATAACACAAGCAAACATATTATAACGAGCAAAGTTATCAGCATAGGTATTAGTCCATAAAAAGCAAAAGGTGACAACATGTTAAAATGTTGAAATGAATAGGAGTTAACAACACCTAATTTTCCCCCTCCCTATCTAGCATATTATATTATATCTAAGAAGGTCTCTGGGCTTTAGCAGGGCGACCCCATTCCTCAATCTCTCAGTGGCAGAGGATCACATCATCTTCCACCAGCTCTCTGCATGCGAAGCATCATCAAGTGTGTTTGTGTGTTCTTTGCAAAGCAATATAAAACGCGCCTAAAGCCAGATTTGGCAGCAGCTGCATTTTTGTTATGTCTAGGAAAGTGGGAAGATCAGACCTTACAATAACATCGTGTTTACTTATCCTTCAAGGCTTCAGCACTCACTGTACAGACACCGTATGCTAAGCAATGTTATCAGAGCAATAACATATTATTCTCGTATAAATCACAACGCTCTTCTAGGCTGAAAGCTAAAGCAACAATTATGTGTCGTGTGCAGAAGCAGCAAAAGGTAAAATGGCGTTTTAATAAGCTCATGCTAACTTAACACGGTATATAGGTAAGCAGTAACTATATGACACTTGGCTGCCCACCAGCAGACCTTGTTTTAAAAGGTGGGTACTGGTGGGTACAGCTCAGGTCTGTTTACAGTGAGTGAAACGTATGGAGGATTACAGCAGAAATGCAAAAATCCAAATGATTTACAGGTCAAAAATCACTCTCTTATGCGCACCAAATCTACAGTTCCCCGTCCAAACATATGGATAATAGAATCACTGTTTGTGAAAAGAGGAAGCATCTACAAGCTCCTCTGGCTACACCAGGGCAAACTCATTGGTGGAAGCCATTTACCACAGGGCTCCTCCTGTCAGTTCATAAGGAAAACCACCTCATTCAGGACACACCTCCAGAATGTAGATTTTCTCTGCCCGGATTTAGTGCACAAAGCAAGTAATTCAACAATGGCACCCATGCACAGGGACAAAACCCCACGTGTGTCAAGGCAGCAGTTGTTTTGTCTTCTGGAAACAGCCTCCCACATTAGAGGTTTGTACATGACAAACAAAAGGAATACTGAGCATTTCTTTCTGACAACATATGTGCCACCATGACAGCAGTAACAATTTTGCCAGAAGTGAACTGGCAGATTGTCAGTAATTTCTATTTAAGCAAGGTGGCCTGCTATGAGACAGGAAGAGGCTTGGCTGTTTTTCGCCCGGGGGCCTCAGTGGACTGTCCACCAGCATCTAAATGGCCCTCTAAGTAATTGTTAAGCACAGGGCTCAATAAGACAGGCTTAACCATGTCTATACAGTCCATCTCACATGGAGAGTCTCTAGAATCAAATTCTATTACCAGAAAGCTAGATAATTCTTAACTGGTACATTAAAGGCTCAATTTATGGATATATATTGACAAACCATGGAGGTCTAGGGTTCCACTATCCCCTCTTGCCAATGCTTTCGATAGCTGCTGTCAGGGCGGCATGTAGTAGGAAATCCCCTCTTGGGAGGTCATAACTCTCTAAAAGGGAACAAGGTATTTTCTTCATATAAATCCCCTATGGTGGAGATCCCTGCCTCCTTCCGTATCCGCAATCTATGCCAATCCCCCCATGAGGCAGTGCCTCGCATACAACTAATGGGATATCTGGTGCATAGGGGTATCGTATCTGTGCCCCCTTAAATGACTGGTTCCACCACTTGTGCACCGTTTGTAGATTCAAGGGGGTCGTCCGATCTCTCATGGGGAGATGTAATTGCACCTGGACAGGAGCCGCAAACTCGGACCCGGACCTCCAAGGCCCTCTGCATTCTTGAGATGCCCTGCCATCCATTTCGTGAACCACTGTAACTGTGCTGCATGATAATAGGCCTTGAAATCAGGCACTGCAAACCCCCCCTTCTCCCTGTGTCTCATCATAGTGGTAAGTGCCACTCTCCGCCTTCCGGTGCCCCACAGAAACCCTGCAATCAGTATATTGAGTTGAGCAAATAATCAGTGCGGATTCCAGAGTGGGAGCGACCCGAAGTAATAGAGAAGTCTGGACAGCTTAACCATCTTTAATAATGCTTTCCTGCCCGCTACAGATAGTGGGAGTCTCCCAGAACTAGAAATTGCTTTTGATGCTATGGATTGCATGCCCTGTGTTGCCCTCCAACAGATCTACAGGGTCATGGTATATCTAAATACCCAAATAGGGCAGACATCTGTTTTCCCGAGACACGCCCTCCATTTCTAGTGGTCCAACCCTCTCCAAATATGCAGGAAAAAGGCACGACATGCCCCAATTTACCATAAGCCCTGCGACTCTCCCCAGTATACCCAGGAGATCCTTGGCTCCTCGTAGGGCTTCTCCTGTGTTAGCCAGGAACATTAGAAGATCATCCGCATATAGCACTATATATTGGAGTTGTCCCGTCACCTCCAACCCCTGATAATAGCGGCCTGATCTACCGTGCCCGGCCGTAGGTTCCATTGCCAGCGCAAATAACAGGGGCGACAATGGGCAGCCTTGCCTCGTTCCTCTGCCCACCATGCAGGCATCCGAAATAAGCCCTCCCATCCTAACTCTGAAGTAGAATTTTTATATAAGATCGCCCTCCATTCTTCAAAGTGTTCCCCCAGCCCAAACGCTCTCATAACTCTAAAAAGATATGGCCACTCAAGGCTATCAAAAGCTTTCTCAATGTCGACTGCCAAAATGCACACCTCCTCCTTTTGGTAAGCGTCCGCTTCCAAGATTCATAGTAGCCCACGTATATTCATCGCTGTGTTCCTGGTTTGGATAAATCATGCCTGATCTGTATGCACTAGCGTCGACATGTGGACTAGCAGTCAGCTGGCCAATATACTGCTTAATATTTTATAGTCCAAATTTAGCATGGCGAGGGGACGATATGCAGTCCGATCTCAGGCCGGTTTGCCAGGTTTTAAAAGTGGAATGATTATTGCCTCCCTCATTGAAGCAGGTAGGCAGCCTTCTAGATTTGCTCTGTTATACAGTGGAACTAGCTGGGGAGCCAAGATATCTGCATACGTTGAGTAAAACTCCATTGGGAGCCCATCCGTCTCCGGGGTCTTATTCCTGGCCATATGTTTGATGGCGCCATGTACCTCCCCAATCTCAACTTCTCTACCTAGAGCGTCTGCTGCCTCAACAACAACCTTAGGAAGTTCCACATCTGCCAAGAATCCCACCTCTTCCTCGGCCCCAGGGTCAAGCCTACTCTGGTATTGGGCAGTTTAATACTCCAAAAACTGGACGTTGCTATCCTGTTGACTATGAAAAACCTTGTCTTCCCGCCCCTCCCCCTCTCCCCCCCTCCCCCCAGCTTATGTATCATCACCCCTCTGCGCGCTGGGTTGGCCAGCCAGGCTAACAGTGCCCCAGATTTATCTCTCTCAGCAAGGGCCCGGGCAATGTAGGCCTTATAATCGAAACAGCGTAGCTTTTCTACTCACGTCGCAAATACCTCCCGAGCAGCGAGAATGTTGGCTTGCCTATCTGAGTACTCCAGCCTATCCTTCTCTATCTCCCGGAGCCGGTGCTCCACACTATGTACGACCGGCATAAGAACCTTCTGTACTCCTACCACTTCCCCAATGCAGCGGCCCCTTATAAGTTTTAAAGGCATCCCATTCGAAGAGTGGACTTGTCCCTGTAGTGGCATTATCTAAAAGTAATCCTCAATAGCGGAACCTATTGTGGTCTGAAACACCTGATCTTCCAATGCTTCTGGTCGTAGATGCCAGCTAGGTATTTTAGGTCTAATCCGTATCCATTCTAATGACACCAGCAGCTGGTTATCATCGGAAATCGGTCTAGTCAAGTATTCACTTAGTTTGAACCCTCCATGCACATCCGGGGAGCACAGGATCGAATCTAATTGAACGTGTAGCTTGTGTAATGCAGAATATTAGGAATAATCCATTTCCTCCAGGTGTTGGGCTCTTCAAGTATCTGTCAGACCCCAGTGTTGTTTCCAGTCATGTCTAACCTCTGCAATTCTATGTGTGGGAGCGTCTGGGAGTGGCAGGTGGGAGCGGTCCAGGCTAACATCAGTAATACAGTTAAAGTCACCCCCTAGTAGTACTGATCCTGGTAATACTGGCGCTAGTGTTCGTGAGAGTTGCGCTAAAAATGCAGGTTGGTCTACGTTAGGGGCATAGAAACTCCTTATCACTATGTCCCTTCTGTCTGAGCGCCCTGTAAGCACCACAAACCGTCCCTCCGGATCTATTATTTGACTAGTACACTGAAAAGGGACTCCCGCCCACACCCAGACCAGAGTTCCCCTGGCAAAGGCTGAGTATGTAGTATAAAACACCTGCCCCCTCCACCTTCGCAGTAATGCAACTCCTTCCTTCTGCGATAAGTGAGTTTCCTGTGAAAGGGTGATCTGTACCCCTCTCCTGACAAGGTATGCATGTATTTTATGACGACGTATCATAGTGTGCATCCCCCTAACGTTCCAAGATAATGATTTAAGACCTATGGCGGGTCCTTTCTGCTAACCGTATCATTCCTTTAGCGATCCCCCTCACAGCGACATGCCTGGACCCAGACAAAATCCCCTCACCAATAAGAACCCCCCAAAAACACCCCTCTCCAGGACAGGTACAAACAAACAAGTTCCCATCCAAACTAGAACGTGTGAACAACTACTTACGAAAAGTGGCTGGCATAAAGTGACCCTGCTGGACCCAGAACGCCGCTAGGTCACTCCCCCAACCCCGTAATTCAGGTGGTAGCCCCAGTTTCTGCTTCGGTGCCGTCAGGTTGCCACCACTAGATGTGACCCACAGCATAAGTCAACTCTCAGTATTAAGAATCACACTTTCATACGACCTGATGTGCGAACTTCAGGCTATGTTGTCCGCTGTTTGAGGCGTGACATCTGGGAGTTCGATCTTGGAGTCTCCGTTCGTGCTACCTGGATGAGAGCTTTCAGATCTGTCCATGGCATGTTTGCCGGTGGGCGAGTTCGGGCTAGAGCCTTCGTGACTAATCTCTGCAACTGCCTGCAAAGCTTTGTGCCACTCCAGTTGGCGCCCTTTAGGGGAAGGAGCTCTTGGAGAGTGCGTAGGAGTGGTTGGCCTCCGCTGGGTTAAGTCCGGCAATGAAGCACAATGTTTTGGTGCTCTGCCGCTCCAGCCATTCCCATTTGTCCTGCAGGGCAGTAAAGAAATGTGTCTCTGATTTATCGATCACCCGGAGGTGTGCTGGAATAGCATGGCATTGGGAATTTGCAACTGGCGCAAGTTTCAGCTTGATGGTCATGAAGGAAGCACAGTGGCGTTGTACTTCTCTGGTGAAATCCGGGAAGATCAACACTCTACTATTCCTAATCTGCAAATTCTGTTTCTCTCTGGCTTGCTGCAGTATGTGGTCTCGTCCCGATAGTGAAGAAGTCGCACCACCAGCAGTCGGGGAGGAGCTCCAGGTTTGGGTGGTCTAGCTGGGACCCTGTGGTCTCGTTCAACCACATAGAAGGAGGAGAGACCTTCTGGGGCCACCTCCTCTCTAAGCCAGTTCTCCAGGAAGTGCACTGCATCAGCCCCTTCCTCTCGTTCCGGGACCCCCACTGTGCGTAAGTGTTTTCTACCAGAGCGCCCTTCACTGTCCTCCGCTCTCATTTCCAACACCTTGATCCTGGTTTCTACCATTTTCAGAGAGCGCTGTGATGTGGAAACTGCTTCCTGGACCTCCTCCAGGTTTTTCTTGTTGAGTTTTACTCTCTCTTTGAGCTTGCTTTGAGCCAACATTTGAGTTGGGATCTGCCCCTATGGAATCTATCTTTGTCTCCAGAGCTTCTCTTGAGGAGGTGATGGCCTGCATAATGTCCACCAGGGTAGTTCCCTCAGGGGCACCATATTTTCGCCTCTCTTATGTCTTGTCGTCATCATCAGTGTGTTGTCCTGCGTCTTCCATGTTTAGGACAGCATACCGTTTCTTTTTGGACACTCTCCCCATTGTTTTTTTAAATTTTTTTATTTTAAAAATTCTTTTTATTAACAAAATTAAAGGTGTGGAGGTCATCACATTAATGATACATTGTATTCACAGGCGCAAATCGGGAAACACAAGGCAGAGGAAGCATTGACAGTACAAAAGTAATCAGAGCAGTTCATCACATTTCAGTTCACAATACGAGCGGTTCGTCAATCGGGGCAATTTGGGGGGTTCAAATATGTTGCCTCTATACTCGTTCCAATTGGACCAAACTTCAGTCCATTTTCGTGGGCATCCACTTGCCACATACACCGTTTTCTCCTGGAGCATGCACCAGTCAATGTCAGTTTTCCAAGTGCCCAATCTCTGAGGCCTCGCTGCCCCCCACTGTCTAGCTATGTTCTGTTTAGCGATGGCACAACCCAGTGTCACCCACAGCCTCGGCAGACGTGGCGGCAGATCCGTGGGTTCCCAAATGTTTAACAGGAACCTCTTCGCTTCCAGTCGCAACACTACCCCCCATAACTCCTGCATACAGCGAACAACTCGGTTCCAGTAATTCTGCAGCACAGGGCACTCCCACAGGGTATGGAAGAAGGTCCCTCTCTCTCCACACCCTTTCCTACAGAGCCCCTCCTCACTGCGGCCCATTCGCTGCAGCCTAGTCTCGGAGAAATATGCTCGGTGGAGAATTTTTAGCTGAATCAACCGGAGCCTAGCCGATATGGCTACTTCCTTAGAGGAAGCGAACGCAGTCCTCCACTCTTCCTCATCTATTTCTAAACCATCAGCTTCCCATTTCTCTTTGAGGGGCAGCAAAAGGTCTGGAGAGTTGTTGACGATTTATTTGTACGTGAGTGATATGGCGTGCTCAGGGAGGTGGCTGCCTAAGAGTCTATCCTCCAGGGGGGAGGAGTCTGGAGGCTGTGTCCCTGAGGGGATGTTCGCCTTGAGGGAGTGTCTGGCCTGCAGGTATCGGAAGCGTTCTATGTGTGCCAATTCATAAGTGCTTTGGAGAGAGGCAAAGGACACTACTCCATCCGGGCCCCACAAATTTTTAATGCTGGAAATGCCAATGAGGTCCCAATTACGGAATCCTTTAGTTCGGCCCAGGGTTCCCAGCCTCTTGGAGACCCACAGCGGGGTGGCCATCGTGAGAGTATCAGCCCAACCTAACTTACGCTGTACAATGTGCCATAACTGAACCAAGTGTTGTGTGGGCCCAGTGCGTGGGTACCTACCAGGCCTAGAATAGAGCGCAACCTCGAAGTTCTCGCCCGGCAGGAGCCACCGGTCCATTCCATATCCAGGGTCATTCCCGTCGCAGTATGTGTCCTGAATAATGTCCGAAAGGTGTGCAGCCCAGTAGTACTTTCGGATGTCCGGGAGCGCTATGCCGCCATCAAACCACCCCAGGGTCAATTTTTGAAGTGATATGCGAGGCGTCCCAGACCATAGCAGTTCTCCCTGTGTGGCTTCAATGGACGTGAAATAATAGTTCGGGACCAAGTCCGGATAGTTTTGTAGGGCATATAAGAACCTCATTTTGAAGAGCGCCGCCCTTCCCAGTAGGGACAGCGAGAGCCTTCGCCAGGAAGCAGAGTCCCTCCTGAAGCGCTGCAGGGGCGTCAGTTGATTCCTCTCGAACCTCGTAGCCTTCTCCTTAGAGATGAAAATCCCTATGTACTTGAACCCCTCCGTGGCCACTGTGATCGGGCAGTTGTGGGTGGCTGTCGGAGGGTTGCCTTGCAAGACGTAGAGTATGGACTTGCTCCAATTGATACTATATCCGGAATTTCTCCCGAAACTGGCGAAGATGTCCATGGCCACTATCAGGGACTTACGAGGTCTCATTAGATACAGGAGGATATCATCCACATAAAGCGAAATCCTGTCTTCCCACCCATCAGCCCAGCGTATCCCCTTTAAGGAGAGATCTTGCCTGATCCAGGCAGCTAGAGGTTCCAACGACAGGGCAAAGAGTAGGGGTGAAAGGGGGCACCCCTGTCGTGTTCCCCTCCCAAGCGCAAACACCTCAGAGGTTTTCTAGTTACCCGAGACTTGAGCCAGGGGTTCAGAGTAAAGGAGACGTACCCACCCAATGAAGCTGGGTCCAAAGCCCATTTTCCGAAGGACCTCCATCATATAGGGCCATTCAAGCGTGTCCAATGCCATTGCGGCGTCTAGTGACACCACCACCGCGTCTTCCTGGATGGTGTGGCAACGTCCCAACACCCCATGAAGCCACCGGAGGTTGAGCGCTGTGTTACGGTGGGGCATAAAGCCAGACTGGTCCCCGGATGGACCAGAGCTGGCAGAACGGGTTTTAGCCTGTTTGCAAGAACTTTGGCTAAGATTTTGGGCTCCGCGTTTAACAAAGATATAGACCTATAAGAGACACAGGAGTCTGTCAGTTTCCCCTCTTTTGGGATGGCTACTAGAGTGCCAATGCGCTGATCTCGCGGTAGAATGCCGTTCTTACTTTCTTCGAACATACGCTTCAAGTATGGACGGATGCCGTTCGGCGAGAGCTTGTACAGCTCCATCGGCAGACCATTAGGCCCAAGGGCCTTCCCCGACCGGAGATCTCTAATCGCCCGGCCCAACTCTTCTGTAGTAAGCTGCGCCAGGTATCCCGCTCGGCCTCCGAGAGGGTGGGCATTCAGATGTCAGTCAACGGGGTGACAGAGTCCTCTTCCGGCCTATCAGAACCCGTACTGTAGACTCTTTGGTAATGCGACGCAAATTCCCGAACTATTTCATGGGGTTCCGTGATGACGACTCCCGAGTCAGCCTTGAGTTCTGCCACTACTCTCTGAGCCTGTTGCTTTATGTCGAGCCAGGCTATAAGCTTACCTGCCTTGTCTCCTTGGTCATAAATTCTACCCTCCCTATACCTAGCCATTGTCTTAGCAGCATCAGTGGCCAGGGCCTTGTATTCTGCCGCCTTGAGTTGCATCAGGTGGACTGTCCCCGGGTCTCCGTCGGTTTGAGCCGCCGTTTCAAGCGCGAGGAGGTCTCTCTCCATAGTGACCATTTGCTCCTCCCGTTCCCTGCGGCAGCCAGCAATTGTAGACAGAGCCTCCCCTCTCAACACAGTTTTGAAGGCCTCCCACAGTACCACTGATGATGCTACCGTACCATCATTGTCTTCGAAGTAGCGTTCAATCGTAAGAGTGAGCTTCTTCCTCACGTCTTCGCTACGGAGGTGCCAAGCGTTGATCGGCGCTATGCAGGCCTCTTGTTTGTCCCCGACTGAGAGGTGGGCAAGCAGCGGTGAGTGATCCGATATTCCCCTTGCTAGATGTGTGATTTCACGGATTGTTGTGTCAAGTTGCAAAGGTGCCAATATGTAATCTATGCTGGAAAATGAGCGGTGCGGGCCGGAAAAGAAAGTGTATTGTGTGTCCGTCGGGTGGCGGAGACACCAAAGATCGGTAAGACCAAAAGCCTCAAGGAAGTCAGACGACCACATGTGGCCTGTGGGTGTAGTCCTGGGGGTGCCTATCAAGGGTTCCCGAGACCACAGCATTAAAATCGCCCCCACCAGAAGGAGCCCCTCTGGAAGAGAAAGGAGTAGTTTGCCCAGGTCCTGGTATGATTGGATTTGGAGACCAGGTGGGATATAGGTCGTGACTAAATTCATCCTGCGACCCTCCCAGCTCCCCGAAATAGCTGCATAGCGTCCTAAAGGGTCTGAGTCTGTGTGGTCAATAACCAAGGGAATAGTGCGACGTAGCAGTATACCCAGCCCTCGGGACCCAGAGGTGAAGCCGGCATGCACCACTAAGGAGTACCCCCACCTGTTGAGTGCTTGGCATGCGTTACCCAGTAGATGCGTCTCCTGCAGGAGTACCACATCCGGGAGGTGTCTTTTGACAAATTGCAACACAATGGTCCTTTTAAGCTTGTCCCCCAGTCCGTTGACATTCCAGCTCATCATCTTAAGGCTTTCATCCCACTTCATAGCAGTGCTCACTTCTCACTGAAACACCCGCCCGTGACTCCCGACATCTTGCACACATGTGTCCACGCAATTCTGATGTGACCATTCCGAACTTCCCCCCCTACCCCCGCCATTCCCCCCACCCCAACTCCTGCCCCTCCAGTTCCCTTCATCCCCAACAACAGGCCCCCCAGTTCCCCAGTTTAAGTAAAACTTACCCACCCCCCAACCACAACTCCCCCCACCCTGCTTCCCTGCTCTGTAGGCTTCAAACTACCCACGACCCCAATTAGCAGAGCGCATTTCGCCCAACCCCAACCCGGGAGTGAGGAAACCGCCCCCTCCCGCTAAAACTCCTGTAGGGGAAGAGTGCGCCGGCCCCAACTCCAGCTGCCACCCCGTCTGCCCCCCGTTTGCACAAGGTTTCTGTACCCAAGACACGGTGCTCTCCCCATTGTTAATGGCTTGCACATACCAGCTGGGGAGCTTCATGATGACATCAGCAATGTACGCAGATCACTGGTGACGGGTTCGGCGGTAGAGTGGAGCAGGTCCTAAGATGTGACTGCAGGTAGATGGATTTTCTGTCCTCCGGGTCTTCTGCAGTATACACAGGCCGCCGAGGTTCTACTTATTTATGCAGGTCTTATCTCAAGTTGTTGTAACTACTTGCGGGGTAAAGGAATGCATTGCAAAGACGCACCCATGGTTTGGACCACATTGTTAAGGCACAACAAGGTTCGAGCCACGGTATCAAGGCTGTTTCCCATATATGGATATATCAGAAAGACCCAAATTTCCTACCTCTCCTTATTCGAACTTCAAGACCCTATTTAGGGCTACTCTTTCCATGATGGTCTGGAGGGGTGGGCCACTCCTACAGTCACACATTCGTCAAGGAGAACAGGCCAGCGTAAATACCTATTATCTTCCCACATGCAAGCTCACCTATCTCATCAACCCCATTAATTGGGGTCGAGTCTACCCTGGTTGTGCCATATAACTAGGGTGGGATGAGGTGGCCAATGATGAAGGAAGCCAAATTAAGAGGGTTGTCTTTTTTAAGCTAAAAGGGATCCAGGAACATGAGAGCAAGGAATTCGGAATAGTAAGTACTTATTCTGTCAATAGACTCACCGTGCTCATTGTTATTTATGATGTGTCTCGGGAGGAAGTGCGGTATCTAAATCCTCCCTTACTCTCGATGTGATATGATTATAGTGTATATTTTTTCTGTTTTTCCAACACCTTTTCAATGGATAAGTTTGCTACTCTATTTAGAGCCTATGATTATCAATACAGCTGCTAAAAGGAGAAGGAAAAGTTAAATGACTTTAATACTGGTTGTAAGGAATCTTTCTTCCTTCTCGTGGACTGAACAAACTCGTTATTGCCTACTAAGTAGAATATTTAGTCTTCCTATAAATGAGCTGAAGGAACTGCCAGTGACGGAGCATCTTGGGAGTCTCGGGTGTGCTTCCTTAAAAGAGCCTCTATGCTGCATATCTTACAACAATGGTACTATTTTCTTGTATTTAAAAAAAAAAATATGTGACAGAACTATTTGAGTCACTTTTCTTAAAATAGAATTAATTGTTATTAGAGCTGTATTACTTAACAAGAAAAATAACCACATTTAGGCCAATATTGCTTCCAGATGGGCTACCAAAATATATATATTCTATTCAGTGTCCTTGAGGTTGGAACCAACATCAAACTCCAACCTACCCTTTACTTTAGGTATAACGGGTCATGGCTTGGGCTACATTAACTGAAACGGCCATCAAATGCCCCTACATCCGGTGTGAGAGGCCCAAGCAACTGCCTCACTTAATATTCCAGACGAACAGGTGGGAAGCTGCCACATCTCTAAGGAGCACTGGGCACCAATCCAGTAAATTTCCAAAACCTGGACTCATAGTGCCCCTATCTTTCAGAAAACTCGTTAAAAGAGAAGAATTTGCACATTCACATCAGCATGCCTATGTAATTGGCAAAAGCCTCAACAACCAGAATGTGACACTTAGGCAAGTAAGAGAGCTTTCCCACACCCAAAGGCTGTTACCTTTCTCCATATTTCCCATATTGTACTGGCACCAGTAACCTCCTGATAATGGTAGCAGACACCACCTAAATAGCCAATAATTTCTTATTGCAAACAGTGGGGTTCTCAAATTATATTGGTCAGTGTCAGAAATTGGATTATTCATTTGGACGGGAGACCCCTACCATAATAAACACATTCTGGTTAGGTCAAAATACAGTTCTGAGAGTATCTCCGCATACCCCTTGATAGTTATGGCACAAGTAGCAAGCTAGCCTAGGAGAAGTGTGTTAAGTTAAAGAAACACCACCAATTTTCAAGTAAAGAACACAACACAATTCAATTTCCAAACCAATGTAAAGAAAACAGGGAAAAAATGAATGAGAGAAACCAAGATCATTATAATAGAATAAGGAGAACCATGGTTATAATTTTTTTTACGTTTTATGGCCAAAATCACATAGAAAATTCAAAGTCCGATTGGAAAACAACAGTTTACAGTTGACCAGGTCCAAGGTGCAATTTCAGGCCAACCACAATGGAGCAGAGGTCAGATAGACCAAGCGGGCCATCCCAATCCCATCTGACTTAGTTTCTGAAATGGAAGTTAAAATCTTCGACTGCAAATGCAAGTTTCACTCAAAGTTGAATACATCATCATTGAGCTTCCATGAAAGCCATTGGTTTTGACACTAAAAGCTCAGAGAGTGTGGGGCCATTGGGGAGGCTTTGAAATGTTCTCACTCTTGCCCCTGGCTAAAGGTTATACCTTTGAACATCTTTGGAAGTCAGAATACTCCAGTGCGAATAGGTTGAAAACTGTAGCCAGGCAGAGTTCCATGAGACTGGATACCTTTACTGTGGGTTCCTGCTACCTCTCTTCAGTGTGGCAGAAAGCTCTGAGCGAGGTGAGCATGGTTTTCTTGCCAACCTCAGGTGTAACTTTCCTGAGAAAGCCTAAGCACTTTGTGCAAGTCCTCTGGTTATGGAAAAAACGTTAGCCAACTACTAGGAATGTTTAATAGGCCAAACAGGAAGTTTCAGTTGCACGGCACATTTTAGAAAAGCACTTGTGCTTTACTAATGTTTATCAGTGGTAAAATGTACAGAGTTCTAATGCCAGTAAAATCAGACTGGAAAAATAGTGGGACCACAACAAAACGATGTAATTCCATACACAGAGATAGTTATAGAGAGCCTTGTGCGTCACTCAAAGATCCCTGCCTTGCCAGTTGCAATACAGAGGCCCCTTCTCACAGTTATACCTGTAAAAAAAGGGCGTTGGAACTTTGACTTTGGTCCTTAAACTCAGATCATCTGTATTTACCAGCCTTGGCACATTTAACCTTAGTGAAACCTTAAACATCATTGAAGACGTGTTATTCAAAATAGACTGGGAATACCAAACCCCATGCAATATAGTGATAGGATGCTGCAAGTGGGCATTAGTCAAAAACTTTTTCCAGTTTGAGGAAACGCTCTACCTCCAAAAGCACGGAACTAGCATGGGAAGAACCTTTGCGCCAAATGTGGCAGGACTTTATGTCCATCATCTGGAAAAACAAAAGATCCTAAACTCTACAAATCCATACCTGTCCCACATAAAAATGTGGAAGCGGCATATCAACGATATTCTCATTATCTGGCAAGGTAATGAAGAAAGAACATGGCTTTTTCCGACCTGGCTCAACAGGCAAGACACTTTTCTCAAATTCACACATACGCTATCAAACAAGGAAATAGTGTTCTTAGATCTGAACATTATCTCAGACAATGGCAAGTTAAATAAAAAAACACATTAAGCCCACAGATTAGAACTGCATTTTGTTTATTGGCAGTTTTCACCCTAGACACCTGAGGGAGAACATCCCGGTTGGACAGTTCCTCAGACTCAGTTGGAATTGATCTGAAATACAAGATAACAGGAATCAAGCAGAGGGTCTGTTCTCAAAATTGCAGAAACAAAACTATCCTTCCAAAATAATTTCTCGGGCAATGAAAAGAGCAAGAAACAACAATAGAGAAGGTCGCCTTGCATTAAAAGAAACCAAACTGTGTGAGAATAGATCAATATGTATCACTACCTACAACACAGCATCTGGCAAAGTAAGCAAAATAGTCAACAAACACTGGCTTATTCTAAACAGTGGATCTCTAAATTCCCCCAAACCAATGTTTTCACATAAACGTGGAGGGAGCCTTAGAGACATGATAGTCCACACAAGACCATGCAGTAAGGAAACCTCTGTCATATCCCAAAGATTTCTCTCCCCCTCACAGGCCACCACCCATGTGGGGACTGCAGTGTCTGCCACCTGCCAAATAAATCAAGCAACTGACTTTCAACAACAACACTACCTGGGAACAAAGACAATTCTCCAACTGTAACTCGAAAGGTGTAGTACATATGATCACTTGCTCTTGTCAACTCCATTACATTGGGATGACAAAACGATCTATCAAGACGCGAATCTGAGAACTTCGCCCCAATTTGAGATGTGACCGAGTGACTACAAAAATGTCTGCACATTTTATGTAGTAAAAACATACAGTACAAGACTTCTACTAGACAGTCCTTGAACAAATCCACACAGACTCTCAACTGTACAAAAAAGTACAACGTTGGGTGTTCAGATTGCAAACTCATTCCAAGGGGTTGAATGACAATATACCAGGGAGTCAATTTATCAAAACTTTTCCCGCTACCTTAAAATGGATTCTTACCCCATATACAAACAATTTTTCCTGTTGGGTCCCACAACCTAAAACTTCGATAGGAGTTATCCACCTGTTTGCCTATTTTTAACAATAATACATTTTTACATCATACATTACAGAGACGGTAAACTCACCACTCCCCTTTAACATTCACTGTGAGATATGAGAATATTCATTTTTTTCTTAATAAATGATAAATAGAAAAAGGAATTTTTTCCCAAAATGTTTCTTTAGACAAAATCACCTTGTATGCACTCTCACTGACAATGTGCAAATAATATCTATTAGGAGTATGTCCTTAGAGGGAGATTTTTCAATGAGTATCCTTGTCTCCTTTCTCCTTTTTTCATTTCATTTTTATTTATTTATTTCCATTTTTTTCAATGTAAGTTTAATGAACATATCCATTTAGGAATGTGTCACCCTTTTGCCTCCAATATGTTAATAAAGTGTGGACGAGGATCAAGGAAGTAGTTCCATCACAAGCGGCCATTTTAGAAAATTAGCATTCTAGCAATTTCCTAACACGAGGACGCCGACGTTAAGTTCATTCCACCGTCATAAGTAAACAGTCTCCCGCACTCCACTGAGATCGTTGGAGACACAGGCAGGCTACTTTTCATTGAAAGGGAGTACCTTTGATGATGTACGTACGGCTTAGCCAGGTTACCCTCGACGGCTATCGAGGTGCTTTTATTCCCTTTTTCCTACTAACATCAGCCTCGCTATCTCCGAATGGCTCACTCTGGCCTACCTCAAAGCCTGGGTCAAGCCCGCAATCTTCCTCCCCCCTCAGGCACCATCAGGGGGACTAATAGGGCCATCCATCTTGAATGTATCAAACACAGGATACTGTTGGAGTGGGTTATTGTTCTGGAAAGCATTCTGAGTCATATTTGGGACTTGGTTAGAATTTATTCTGGGACCATTTGCATCTTACTGTGACATCAGAGGTTGGGGAGCTTGCCTCACTGGAGCTTGGGGCACAGTGACATTTTGCACGCTCTGTCTCTGCACATTCTGTGACTGAACAGGGTTAATAATTCAGGGGCTGTTCAAACCCTTAATTTTGAACCTGATAGGCAGGATTAAGATGGCATTCCCACTTCGAATGACCCAATTTATTGCAATAGTGACAAGGGTTGTTTTTCTTCAAAGTAACTATATCAATCCCAGTACTTGGATCAACCGGAACACCATGACCTCTACTTTGTGGTTGGAATACACTTCCACCTTCCATCACAGGAGCTCCCTGCTGATACACTTCTTGACTAGGAACAGCATTCCCTGCAAAAGGTTGACTCTGACTTCCTTTCTGATCGGTTTTCGTGTGTGCAACCATCAATTTCTCTTTCAATTTCTTCTGCTTCATTTCTATTTCATCATTACAATACTTCACATACCTCAATATCTCATCAACCAACGTATTCTGCCAACAAATCAAATGCTGCTGAATTATCGTGCTAATTTCAAGTGTCAATCTTGTCATGAACCTTGACACAAAATGTCCCATATCTTTGGGCTCAAAAGTCTCCATTCCACTGTACTGCCTAAACGCTTCCAACAATCTCTAATAATAGGCATGAATCAACTCTTTGGGTTCTTGGTTCGACTTGTCAATCTTGATCCGAGCAATGTCTTTGGGCGATACCTTTGATTTAAAAAAAGTCATCACCTACTGATACTTTTTCATTACCAAGGGCGGCAGACATTACATCATTGGATTTCTCATCGGCTCCTTTTTGGGCCAGTCTGTGGCTATTTTACTTTCTGCTCACAAATCACTTGTGACCACCATATAGAACAAAGTATTCAAATCAACCCACAAGGCCTTGGAGATTTTCACAAACCGCTCAACCTGCTTGTACCACTCCACTGGTGTCATGGGTAATACTTCCTCGGCACCTGTCCTTGGCATAAGCGGAGTGAGCTAAGGGATATTGCAGTTGCTTAACAACACAGAGATGACTGTAACAAAAATGTTCCTGTTTATTTATTAACTAATATAATAACAATAATAGGAAGGCAGTCCACTTCTGTGCACATATGTCAAATAATGAGCACTTGTTACCATAAAAGCAGCCGTGAGCACAGAGTAAGTGAAAGCATGTGTCACCTGTCAAAAGCAAGCCAGTATCATCTGTACAGGATCAGCCGTCAGCATAAAGCAAACCACATCTTAACTGACAAACAACAAGCTGTGTGTGTTCTATCACAAGCCCGAGCATCCAGCATGCACGTTTTACACGTGAGAGGAAAAGCGGAGGTTCCAGTATTTAAACCGCTCTTCCCTACGGCTCCGCGCTTAGCCACGTCTTTCTGAAGCACTTACCTGAATCCAGTCTCGGCGTTGGCCCTGATTTATTAGCATCTTGGCAGCCCCAGAGATTCTGATTTCATGAGCTACGTCCTGGGCTCTCTTCGCTCCTGATGGTTCTTCAACTACAGTCTAGCCTCTAAGGGAGAAGAACAAAGAATACAGCATGTATCCTTTTAAAGTGCTTTCAACTCCGTAAAGGTAAAACAAACGCTTTATTTCCTGACTTTGTTCATGGACTCGGTTGCCGAGTTAAAGGTTATTCATGTGAGTTGCTAAGATATATTTGGATTGTATTTCCTCAGAACTAATAAGACCGTAGTTCCTGTAAAAGGAGGACACTGAGAGAACTGCAAGAAAAGACTATTCGCTCAAAAGAGTGACTTTCGTGAGCTGCTCTCATACAAAAAATTATTACAGATTCAATCCTTAGTTATATTTGGAGCCTGTGTATTTATTTTGTTTTTCTAGATGAAAAGTCCTGCTGATCATTGCCCAACTCTCTAGATGTGAACCTTCGTGTTGGGTTAGATTTTGTCGGTAATTCAGCATATCTTATTATAGCATGTATCTCTTATTAAAAGAGTTTTCATGTAAGCAATCATCTGTATGTTCTTTGCTACAGTTCCCCTTGTGCAGACGCAGTATTGTAAGCTCATAGGACAGTGCAAGTATTGCAACATGTGCTGAACACAAACAGTTTTAGGTAAATAGCATGTTAAAGAATTCATCTCAGAATGTAGATAATCAGCAGTACTCTAAAGTCGAATTATATAATTCATATATTTTGGTTTTATTTAGTTGAAAGTTGCACCTTTAGCATCGCTAGGCAGAATCAATTCTGTATACCCATCAACACACCCAGACTTGGCAGCTTATCTCCAGATTCTAGTAGACCAAACAAAAAAGACGAATAGGAAGAGGTTGCAGACTTCTTGTTTGTCTTTTTTCTCTTCATCCCCATCCCCTTTCCCCCTGAGACTTCTTGAGTATTATCTCATTCATTGCCCACTCGTGAGGACTTTTGGGGATTTGGGAATGCTCATCGTTGTCATTGTAGAACTATCTGAAATTCAGGTGAGTGGCCTTACCCTGACAATGGCTTCTCTCTAAACTTTGGAAAATCATTAGTGAATGATGCAAGATCACTTCTACACCAAGGCACATGGATGTAACCTCCACTGGGCACTGCCCTCAAGGGGAAATATGTGGCACCGACTCCCTGTTATATAGAGGGAGGCGGTTCTCCGGTAGGTCTCTCTCCGTCTTTCTATGTCGCTCATCTGCCTTCCTACTTATCTATCTCCTTCTATTTCAGATTGTGCTGAATTAGCTCTATAATCTGTATTTTCATTCCTGGTATTCTCTTGCAGGTTATGTCCTCCCCATTAAAACATACACAGTAGCTCGTCTGTAGGGCTTTGGTCCTATTCAGATCAATCTCATATTTCTGGGCTAACTCAGATAGTCAGTCACAAACTTGTTCAGCATGTCCGGTAACATCCTTACACATAAACAAAAGTTCATTTGCTTGGTAGGAATCTAATCGGCCAATTCAAGATTTCCATTAATCATTTCATCCAATTCTATGTTTAATTTAGCCACATCCGCCAAATTTATTCTCACTGGTGGCTAATTCATTCCTTGACTCCACTCTGAACGTTCACTGTCACTTCGGGAAGCATTGAGAACCTTCAACGATTCATCTATTTCCTCAGCAGTGAGAATACGTTGCACTACAGGAGCATTAGACAAAGTCCCTTCTCTGAGGGTGCAAAGGTTAGCATTTAGAGGTGGTTCTCTTACTGGCACACCAAGGTCTGGCGGTCTCTGGAATTACCCTTTTGGGCCAAATCTTGCCGGACTCATAGTTGAATCTGCACTTGCATCACAAGGAGAACTCGCATTATTGGAAATCAGAACAATTAATCGTCCCATATTTGGACTTGTAGGAGTATTACCTGGGGCATTTGCTCCAGTAGGGGTGGCAAAATTATGTGTTGTGTTCCCAGTCGAGCCACGCTTATATATAGGGACCACAGAACCAATGGTAACTGGGAGCATCCGGGGCATTAAGGGCTTTGGAGTTCACAGGGGCACAAATCCTTGAACTCTCTCCCATCGTCTTGTAGTTCGCATTCACTGGGATGACTCCTATCAAGTTAAAATGTGTGTTTACTGGTGTGGTAGCCACTCCAAGGTTCCCACTAGCAATGCCAGCACATCCTCCCTCCACTCGGGTCTCATTATACAGGGGTGGACGTTCTGGCAACAATGCATCCAGGAGACTATCACTAGAATCACTAAAACTGACCTCACTCATATTGTCTGGCTTTTTTGTCCTTCTCCCTTTCTCTTTCGTTATCTTCTCCTTCCCTTTATCAGATTCTTCACTTGTTAATGCAGGGTATTGTTTGACTCACTCTATCATATCAAATTAAATCAAATCAAATCAAATCAGCTTTATTCGAATTTTGTACAATAAAAACAATAAAAGCACAGTACTGGATAACAAGCACAAATATCATTCACATGATATGATAAAATTTCCAGTTCATTAAAACAATCCATTAATATAAAAAAGAAACAATAACTAAACTTAGGATTACTCTAGGCAAGCTTTACATTGTGTTCCTGTATCTGATAATCGCCTTTAAGAAAGAAGAGATGGACATAATAATCATTTCATTTTCTAAAAATTGTAGCCTCAAAAGTGCTAATCTACATTGTGTGAGGCTCAACATCTTCAAAATGGGAATTAAAAACCTTTTACTTGGTAAGACATAGTATTTACAGAAAAGAATACAATGTATTGTAGATTGTGTTGAAATGTCGTCACAACGGCATAATGACAATTTTCGAGACCAATCATTTGTTTCAGGGAAGGTAACCATTCGGTAAAAGGAACCACAATGAAAACGGGATAGAAGCATACGACTAAAGCTACTCTGTACCTCTATTAAATAAGGTTGTATACCTAAACATGTCGTCATCAAGTGATTTTCCATGACTATTATTTTCTTTCTCAATAAGCCAACGTTTACTTTCTAGGTGCTGTAAACAATTAAATTTCAACATTTTTCTCGATATTGTTTCCAGGCGTATAGGGGAATCAAAATATTCAGGATGACCAATATCGTATGACATTATTTTTACATACCTGCTCCAAGATATTTTCGCCGCCCCATCCAATTTAAGGCAGTCCAGAATTGCATCTCTATTGAAACCTGTTTCTATGGGTACTCACACCTTATGCCACAATAAAAGTGGATTTGTTTTAATAATATCAGATACATATGTCAGACCGAGTTCCCTATGAGAGCTAAAAGTAGCAGTTGAACTGGGGACCGCCAAAAGATAGCGAATAAAAACATGCTCGCAACGTTGTATGTGTTGACATCTCCTAGGTCCCAGATGCCCGCACCATATGTCGCAGTAGATACACATTTATATTTGTAAATGTCTAATAGCTCCGGGACCTGTCTACCACCCAATTTTTGGGAAAAATTAATAATAACTGTGCCTATAGCTCTTGAGAAAGTCAGTTTCCTAGCTTGCATGGCCGCATTCCATGAGCCAGTCCTGTCAAAATGAATTCCCAAATACGAGAATCTAGCCGTACTTTCTAATTTTTTCTTCTCAATAAAAATGTTGCATGTTTTTTACTCTTTTTTGTACCACAGCTCACGGTAAAGGTCTTGCTAATATTTGCTTTCAAACCCCTTTCTTGCATGTAGGTATCAAAATTAGTATCCGTGTACGTGCCATGATAACTGCGTCATCCGCATACAGTAAAATAGGGACTGGGGCATTATTAATAATAGGGTAATCTTGTTGGCGATCAATCAAATATTGTCCTATACTATTAATATATAAAGAAAAAAGAAAAGGGGCAAGTATACAACCTTGTCTCACCCCCTTTTTTATTAAAAATTTGGTTGAACATTCCCCCTTTAGCGCATATCGAATCCTCGCCCCAGCTTCCCTATACAACTGCTTAATAAAGGATAATAAGGGAGGGTCAACATTAATGTCTGTGAGGATACTCCATAATTTGTCATGCTCTACGCAATCGAAGGCTGAACTTAAGTCGGCAAACGTCAAAAAAAGGTTGGCCTCCTTGGGTAATGAATATTTACCTATGATTAATGCTAAATTAAGTCCCTGCTCTATCGTGCCCAGACCTGCTCGAAACCCTATTGAAAATTTGATAAACCACAAGTGTCTTCTGCCCAGGTTTGTAATTTATTTAAGATAACTATCCCAGCAACTTTCATTAGGGCGTTCAATAAAGAAATTGGGTGGTAGCAGCTTGGATCATTTCTATCTCCCTTTTTAAATATAGGGATAACGATTGCATCTGACCATGTGGGGATAAACCTATAGCGATTACAACTTGTTAAAACGTTAGTTAAAAGCGCTGCCCATGAACAAATGGTCGACTTATAAACGTCCACTGGGAAGCCATCCGGTCCTGTTTCCTTCCCTGAGGCGCTCTCGGTTATGGCCCTACTAACTTCCTCATATGAAATGTCAATATCTAGAGGAAGTGCTGTTGGTTGTACGTTAGCTACTCTTCTCCTTACCACAGAGGCTGACTCGCTTTGATCCAGAATTTCGTCATCTATCATATCAGTTCTCCAGTTCTTTTGTTCTGCAGCCACCGAGCATCAGCGCTAGTACGCACTGCCTTTCGAGCTCTTCTCTGATACGTTTCTTTTCCCCTGGCATGAGCCACATTCTTCCAAGCATTGAGCTCTTTAAACTGTGCAGCTCTATGAGATGGTTTCATTACATTTAGGGGCCGATTATGATGGCGGACAGACTTGCGTCCGTCCGCCACCACTGAGTGTGAGGGACCGTCCGCATGGGCAGCGGCGGTCCCTCCATGACAATTAGGATGTGACCACCACCCTGGCGGTCACATCCTGTATTGTTTACATTGAGGCGGGTGCTGCTTGAAGCGGCACCCGCCGCAATGTAAAAAATGACAACAGTGCATTTGCATGCACAAAGCGGCAGGCACCTCGCGGTGCCTGCCGCTTCGTGCACGCAAATGAAGGGGGGTACCATAGGTACCCCCCATGTGCACCACCCACCCCCCCTTCACCTAGGGGGCCCGCAACGGGCCCCCGCAGTGCAGAACCGTATGCTTTTCCACGGCGGAAATGCCGCCGTGGAAAAGCATAGTATTGCAGACATCCTAATATGCCTGGCGGTGTCTGATAGACATCGCCAGACATGTTAGTGCTTTTCCGCCGCGGTCGGAAGGCGACTGCGGCGGAAAAGCTGCGGACATAAAAGCAGATCCACCAGCCATCCTAATTTGGCGGTGGGTCTGTGGAGGCTCCGCAGCGGATTTCCCGCATCCTCCGGGCCGGCGGTGGCTTCCGCCGGCCCGGAGGATGCGGGAACTCCGCAATCATAATTAGCCCCATAGTATCTTCCTCAAATTTCAATGATTCTGAAATAAAATGTACCATAGTGTGGAAACGTCAGTGCACCTTCATTCTCTGTGATCTTGTGCCATTGGTTAAGACAAATACATGTATGAAGCCCTACATTTATCATCATATAATGACCTGGGGTATCTTCAGATGGTGCCTCTTCTCCCTCTTAAGCAGGTATTGTATATCTCCCCTAATCAAATCTCATATGATTTTTAAACATTTCATTTTTCAGTACAAATGTAAATAATCACAGATAAAATGTTGTTCCAGAACAGGAAATAACCGTTTACCTACAACTCTCCTCTGTTGTTCACAACCAATACCAGCATTGTACCTCATAACGTATTCCAGTGGTTCCCAATCTGTGTGCCGCGGCACCCTGGTGTGCCCCAAAAATAGCCAGGGGCGCCGCAACACAATGTGTCAATTGCATTTTGTAAGCTCTCTTTCTAAAATATGGTTTGCTAAAGTTAGATGAAACTCCCTCTAGTACCGCTAGATGACATTGCGACATGCAAAGTAGCACACACAAAGGGAAAGCTATTTAACTCATAGAAAAAGTAACTGAGCTGTTAACTGAGTTCATTGAAGTTAGGTTTATGCAATTGACGAGGAAAGATCTTGTTATTCTTAGTTATCGCTTTCTCACAAATGACTCATGAGAATCATTAGCTAAAAGAAAGCTATGTGTGGATTTGGGAACTCGGTGGCTTGTACTTAGAATTAAATATACATTGAGAGTAGCACTCCAGTGGAGATGCATGGAGAGTGTTGCAGTGTTACCTGCCTCTCAAGCTGCTCTTAAGTTGAAGCAAAAACAGGGTGCAGATCCTGTTGAGTCTCAAGCTTTAGCTTTTAAGCTTTTGAGCTGTCTCGCTTGGGTTCTGACTTAAGTCCTGATCAGCCTCTGCCTGCTGTGGACCTGGTTGAAAAGATTGTTTTCAAACTTGCAGCCACCACAGGCTCACAGATGAGTTTAAAACTACCAAAGCCATCAGTAGCTGGAATCGTCTGTTTGGGATCGCTGTCTTGCTTCGTTATATTTTTACATGTTGCTGGTATGATTTGTTTTACCATAATCAACTTGAACAAACATTGAGACTTAAGCATTGTACAGATGCTTCTGTACTTCCACTTGTCATTCTCCAGCAATCTCCACCGCCATTCTTGAAACCTGGGAGTTTGCAAAAGAGTATGCTTTTTGATTGTTCTCCCAAAAACGTTGTAATCAATCATATTTCTCCCCAACCACTAAAGTCTGTAGTTTAGGTTTTACTTTGTTAACAGCAGTCTTGTGCATTCCCTGTGTATATTAGCAATCTCAAGAGCTGCTGCTTTTGTAAACTGCATAACTGCATCCTTAGTTCTTTCACTAAACGCATAGATCCTTGTCACTCTCTGTCTAGTGTAACCCTTGGGTGGGTTTATAGATCCAGTCTGTCACATTTTGCACTACCAACTCAACAGTTGCAGAGTTCTCAAATTGCAAGACGCGTTAAAATGAGAACTAATTAGCATACTTGACATCAACACAAGAAGTGATATGAGAGAAATGCTAAATATATGTACAACACCAAAACCTTACTAATGTAGACAAATGGCTAAAAAGATTAGTGGACGGGCCCACTATGTGTATGTAATTACTTTGGTCACTGTTTGTGGCATGAGCTTGGACCCATTAGGTGTTATTAAAAGACCCCTCACACACCAACCTAGTTGGTGTCATGCTTCATCATTGGGGTCCCAACCGGGTGGCTGAATGCCCCCCGGTTGTGCTACGATGCCTGATTACAGCGGAGCTGGTGTTGGTGTGTAAGTGTGATGTGATGTGATATTCGACAGTTAAAAATACCTCTGAGAATATATGTGTGGTGCAACTATTTAAGGAGTAACTATTTTTAAGTTGGCTTATGTGTGGGGGTCTACATATTTCAGCCCCCGCTCCGTGATTAATGGGGCTTTCTTCAGGAAAGGTGATAAGTGAGTGGCAAAAGGTGAAAGTTACCACGTGAAAAAACAGTGTGGTACCTACACACGTGCTAAGGTGTGTGGTTAGAAAAATGTCAGCGTACTCACAGACACTTTAAAATAGCAAAAAATTCAATGCTAAGGAGTTTGTGGCAGTAATCGGGGCTCGGGGAGGAGGCTCATCCCAGATCCAATTTGGTAAAGACAAGTCATCCTCTGCAAACCTAATTGTGGTTCCCTGTGGTCCCAGCTGGTGCTACATAACTCATCGCGTGTGTAGGACCTTTCTGGTGCTGAAGAAATCTCAGTTAATCACACAGCGGGGACTGAAACATGTTGACCGCCACACATAAGCCAACTTAAAGGTAATTACTCCTTACATAGTTGCACCACACATATTTTAACCATATCCTGAGCCACCAACATTAACAAGCACTGGCGTTGCCAATAGGTCTCGCAGTAGAAAAGTTGGAGCTATTGGTTTTGTAAATGACATACTGGCCTGGTGTGTTTTTGTTGTATTGTCCTATTTCGTGGTGCTACAGCTATGTTATTCTCGTGGATTTCGTTCAAACAAGACAATCGCATTTCATAATATCAAACAACATATTTGCTATATATTGTCTATTCCTGGATTAAGCAAAACATAACATTAAATAGGTTTGTATCAAGAGTTCAGATTTGGCGACTTGATGCTTAATTTTGAAGGCTTTTATTAATGATCTATGCCACTCTAGATCTATCATGTCTGTCTGCCTGTCTTGTCTATCTATCTATCTAATGTTATATGGTGTATAAGAAGAGGTGCAGGGGACCCTTTTAAGCTTTCTATGTTTTTCATAATTACATCAATGCATATTTTTTTAAAGAATAAGAAATGGTCTCCATTGCCCCTTTCTCTAGTCCCGTTTCCAGGCCACAGCCGTAGTTTACATTTTCAGCGCTTATGGGGAATTAATGTTTCTAGATCTATGTTTCTCTTTTATCTCGGGCGATATTGTGCAGCGCCTGCTTACACACACAAGGTAAATATGCAATAGATAAGGGAGGCAAATAGAAGCCATGATGGCGCTAAAGAGACAAAGGGACCCCGATAGAATTGCCATGTAAACCTCTCCACTGATAGCTTTATTGATCAGGTGATTGCAATGGTTATTGATGAAATGGCTGTAATGCCTCGGAGTACAGGAAGACGCATGTACAGCTTCTGTTCTGAAACATCGTTACTTTGATCTTTTCGATTAATAATTTGCAAGATGGAATAAGTAAATAAAATCATATGTAATCCCGCGCATTGCACCTAGTTCTTTTCCAACAATCAGCGGAACCGATTCTCACCTTTTCAAACCTTTCTGCCTGAAATATTCATGAAAATTGTATGCACAGCAGACCCCTCACCTAGCCTTTGTGTTAGGTTTTGTAACACAGGACTCCAGTTTAAGAGATTTTAATTGGGCCCAGACGCGCAGAATTGGGCAATAAATCACAGGAAAGGCTGACAAGCAACTGGAAACAATTATAGCTCGAATTTTATTTTTAAGGTGAAATAAACAAATGTACATATTTGAAATATGAGGTATTATGTGCAGGAAATGAAAGGTAGGGGCTTGCACGCAATAGATAAGTACATTAACCTGCTACTTCCAGGGGGAAAAGGGAACTCTTGCGCTGTTTCTTGTGAACTCTAAAAAGAAGAAGCCCTGTTTATTGAAAAGATCTGTGCCCCTTTTTCAATATTTTCCTTTTACGCACTTGTCGCTTTATTGCCCTATCTGGATGATATATAGCAAAACTAAGAGAACATACCGTGAGTACACACAATTAACTTTAAAACTGCGAGTATTGCCTAAAACACACATAATGAACCCTAACGTTGAATATACAAAAAAACTAGAAAAAACACAAAGCGACTTTTAAGATGGTGATACACAGAAAACATTCACAATGCACTTTAAGACGATGAGTATTGCCCACTAACACGCTAAATACACAGAAAACACAAACAATGCAAGCAACTTACTTGTGTCGAATACACAGAAAACACAAGCATGGTTTGTGTGCCGAATACACAAAAAAGCAGAACACCTGAGTGTGTCGAGAATACATACACAAAATACAAGCAATGCAACTTAATGTGTCGAATATACAGCAAACGCGCAGTTACCCTTAATACCGGGAACCTACGCAACCACGGTGAATGCACAGGAACACATACAATTAATATTTAAAAAGTTTAAGGAATATACTCAGAACACACAGAATTATATTTTGTATGGTAAATATATCGATAAGGCACACAATGCACCTTAGGTCGGTAACTACACCAAAAAACACACAAGACGGCGAATACCAAAAAACATACACAAAGAACCCTACCAGTGCTCCATAAACAGAAAACACAAGCAACAAACCTTAGCATGTCGAATGTGCCAATGTTGCCCACAATTAATTGTAGAATAGTGAATGGGTACCGAAAGCCCAAGCAAGGAATTTTAGTTAGTGAGGTGAATATACTGGTAATGCTCACAATGAACCTTAAAACGGCGAATTCGACGAAAACACAGGCCATGGACTTTAAGACGGCGAATACACAGAAAACATACACAATGAACCCTAACACGGCCAACACGTACATAGAACACAAGAGTGGCGAATATAGGGACAACACACACAATGAACATTAGAACGGTAAATTTACAGAGAGCGCACTTGAATCTTAGCAAGAAATATACCGAAAAGGCGCAAAATCACCCTTAGAATAGTGAATATAAAGACATGTCTCACAATAACCTAATCACGAGGAATATACAGAAAAGCTGCACAATGAGCCTCAGTGTGGGGCTGAATGGAGACGCGCTCATTGTGGCCTGCAATGGGAGAAATTATTAAAGAAAATAGTGTTTAGAGAGTAAATAAGCTGTACCGTGTAACAACTGAAGTAACAAGAACTGCCTACAACGTCATAATGTGTGTTTGTTTTTACTTTGAAGCAAATGTGAACAAATGTGTGCGCCTCACGCTGAAGCTTTAAACAAACAAGAGCGGCCGGGAAATTGAAAGTACGGCCGGCCACCGGCCAGCCATGAATAATTAGGGGAGGAGAAGCCGCAGAGCGCACACTGGGAGAAGCCCTTTGATGTGGTGGCGGCCGTGAAAAAAATGCGATAAGGAGGGAGGGAGGGAGGCTGATGCGCGTGCTTGTTTGGTCACGTGATTCACTTGAACTCAAAGAAAACCGCACGAACAAAACCCTTGGTTTCACGATTATTTTGAGCACTTGAATTCTCGCTCCGCTCAATGCGCATGCGCATTGATAGGTCGTGAGACCTAAAAATTAAGGCAAGGATTCTCAGAGGTATTTTTAACTGTAGGATATCACATCACATCACACTTATGCACCAACACCAGCTCCGCTGTAATCAGGCGTCGTGCAAAACACACAAGGTAATGGATGGAATGTTGTACATTGGCAAAACATTCACCCCAGTCACAGATCTGGGTTTAATCCATCGTTATTTTGCTCACCACGCCACCCTAGTTCAGACATGGCCATATGTCAATCAGTCTTGACCCTGTGGCTCATGGGAACAGTCCAGCCCAAACTGCCAAGCCATGTCTTCGCTGGACAGGAATCAAGCATCCTAGCACCGGTTTCTGGCTATCAGCCATCATCAGCCAGGATAGCTTGACTCCAGTGGCGTAGTGAGCACGGGACCCACATCTAGGCATACTCTTCCCACATAGGGCGAACAGCAAAACACACAAGGTGATGGACGGAATGTAGCACATTGGCCAAACATTCACCCCCAGTCACAGATCTGGGTTTAATCCATCGTTATTTTGCTTACCACGCCACCCCAGTTCAGACATGGCCATATGCAAATCAGTCTTGACCCTGTGCCTCATGGGAACAGTCCAGCCTGAACTGCCAAGCCATGTCTTCCCTGGACAGGAATCAAGGATCCTAGGACCGGTTTCTGGCTATCAGCCGTCATCAGCCAGGATAGCTTGACTCCAGTGGCGTAGTGAGCACGGGACCCATGTCTGGGCATAGCCTTCCACATAGGGCGACCAGCAAAACACACAAGGTGAAGGACGGAATGTTGCACATTGTCAAAACATTCACCCCCAGTCACAGATCTGGGTTTAATCCATTGTTATTTTGCTCACCACGCCACCCTAGTTCAGACATGGCCATATGCAAATCAGTCTTGCCCCTGAGCCTCATGGGAACCGTCCAGCCCAAACTGCCAAGCCATGTCTTCCCTGGACGGGAATCAAGCATCTTAGGACCGGTTTCTGGCTATCAGCCGTCATCAGCCAGGATAGCTTGATTCCAGAGGCGTCGTAGCACAACCGGGGGTCATTCGGCCGCCCGGTTGGGACCCCAATGATGAAGCATGACACAAGCTAGGTTGGTGTGTGAGGGGTCTTTTAGCAACACCTAATGGGTCCAAGATCATGCCACAAACAGTGACCAAAGTAATTACATACAGATAGTGGGCCCATCCACATTGTTTAACTATAGTACGCTTTTGGGGAACAGGACGTGCCCCCAAACCCTCACTCTCCCATCGATTTTTCTAGTAATAAGATTAGTGGAGTAGCATTGTCATATAACAAAAGTGGCTCCTTAACTACTAAAATGATCTGTAGGAGAGCTCCCAATGCTAGTCGCACTTCTTTAAAAACAAAAAAATAGTTTTTAAATAGTCAATATGCAAACTATAGTGCTAAAGAGTATTCTTTCTGACTTAACTAATTCAAGTTTTTTTTATTAAACAACTGTTATGCTTATATTTTGTTACCTCTATGATTATAATACCTTTGTCAGCTTCATGCCAATTATTTTCAGGGAATAAAACTGAAGTACTCCAGAGGCCGGGCTTAAATTCACCCCACCGCCAAAAAAAAGTAACATAATGGGGTGCCAAAGCCAATAGGTCAAGGGAGACGCAGGTCGACAAAGTTTGGGAACCCCTGACAAAGTCACCCAATACCAGTGCAGCTGCACACCAACCAACAAATCCCATCACAGCACACTGTGACGTCAATCTCTCTCCTCACAGCTGTTCACCCTTCTTCACAATTTCACGAATGCATTCTTCTCATCACTGAACACGAAAACCAAACCACAAAGCAACTTCAACAAGCAACTTTATTTGCTCCACCAAAGAAATTGATAGTATTCAATCACACATGAAATGGCTCGGAGCAACACTCTCCAACCTACTCGGATACACACTTAAGTGAAACCTCGACCAGCGGGGAATCACCCATAGTAGTAAATCTTCTCCCTGTGCACTGAGATTCACTAAACCAAACACACCTCTGATTCTGCAAAGATAAATGTCCTATCTCAATTGTGTTGTTAATGATGTCTCACGACGAGCACTACAAAACTTAACAGACAAGTTCAATATAGTGTTTTCTACACACTTTAATACAATCTCTGGATCTTATGTCATGTTGGACTTGTTAACAACTTCAACTTCTCTGCCATAAGTGCCACACTCACACAAAATTCTAAACATCTCCGCAAGACATAACACAATTTACACAACAGGACCACAACCTAAGCAAAAGCCACTGCAGCAAGCAACTCTATTAATTGTCACTCCTTTACTGTTACAACTCCCTCCTAACCTACAGGAACACTGCCGATCCTCCAAGCTGAAACATAGGTTCTAGGGGCTGGGCTGGGCTCGGCTGGGCTAGATCTGAACTAATCTAGAATGGGATAATCTAACTACCCCCTACTTCAGTAACTAACCATCCTCATTATGCTATCCTCTGTTGGAGCATTCGAAGATCTTACTATTTCTCTTGCGATGAATCTTGCAGTTGCCTCAGAGGTAAAGGGGAGTTAACATCTAGTCAACAATTCAAATTACAGTGTAACCTATTTAGCCACCATAAATCATTAAGTAAAATTGAATGAGTTTTTTCCAAATTAAGGCCCAAACTGGTGTAAATGAATCTCAAAACATTGTAAAGATACAGAACCTCCAAGGGTAAACCGAAACATCAAACGAAATTAAGTCTTAATGGCATAAGTCATACAAGAAATACAGTTGCAGCGGTGCAAACGATAAGAATTAAGATTTGAAAATCAGGGTACAGATTTTGATTCTCCCTTCTGTACATAAATAAATCTAAAATCACCTAAATTAAAGTTGGGAAAACTTGGGAAATCTGGTTAAATTAGGGAAAGCAGGAATGTGTCAGCATAGTGAAGACTTCAATAAAAGTTATACAAATCAAAGCATTGTATAGCATTAAGCCGCACAATAGAAATATGACCAGAGATGTCTGTACCTCTCTAAGGTCAAAGACTAAAGTGTGAACACCAATTAAACCCACTGAACATTTGAGAATTCCAAGTGATCAACTCCATTAGTTTTCTACCTTCTCACAGTAGAAATTGGCAACTTCACTCAATTTTTCCATCCTTTGGTTCGAACATCAGGACTAAGGGTGGGCGTAAAATCCGTTTCGCAGGCGAATTTGCGGATTTTCCGCGATTTCGCGATCCGCGAATCTCGCGGAATCGCGGTAAAATCCGCGAATCAGCGGGGACGAATTTTCAGCCATGCAAGGGTTACAGCAGCAGGTGCAAAAGTTGAACCTAATTTCTTTGTAACCCTTTACAAAAGGGTTACAAACAAATTAACTTCAACTTGGACACCTGCTGCTAATTGATTCCTGGCGCCTCGTTGCCTACTTGCAACTATTCTCTGACCCTACTCTGACCCTTGAAGCAGGGTCAGAGAATAGTTACAAGTAGGCAACGAGGCACCTGTCCAAGGAATTAAACCTCATCAGGAAGCACTTACAGATATAAAAAACAGGAAGAAGGGAGAGGATGGCAAATACACCCATTTTGAGTTGTCAGGAGGGGTTAAACTAAAAGAGACCTTTACAGCACAATTTTCATATGCATTTTGCTAAAAATAAAAAGCTGTATGTTCTGTAGGGACAACTCAGGAATCTGGCCCTTCAGAGATCCGGCCTCTCTTTATTTGTATTATTATTATTTATTTAATTTTTATTTAATGGTTTTATAAAGCGCGTAGTAACTCAAAGAGCATCCCAGCGCTGACCTGTTTATCCAAGGGTTTCAGCCGTCTGATGAAATTATGTCTGCGGGAAAAGGAGGGTCTTTAGGGTTTTTCTGAACTGGAGGTAGTTCAGTTCTGTCCTGAGTCTTCGTGGTAGATGGTTCCAATGTTTGGCCGTGTGAACCGAGAAGCGACGGCCACCGGTCTTGGCTTTCCTGACTCTAGGGACTACGATAAGATTTTCTACGCTGGACCGGAGGTCTCTCTCCGCTTTGTATGGGATTAGGAGTTCTTTGAGAAGAGGGGGGCCGTTGTTGTTGAGGGTTTTATGGGCCAGACAGAGGGCCTTGAAGACGACCCTTTCTCTGACTGGGAGCCAGTGGAGGGATTTAAGAGCTGGCCTGGCGGAGGATCTTCCTGGTGTGCCCGTGAGTAGGCGGGCGGCGGCGTTTTGGACTTTTTGCAGCAAGTTCAGGGTGGCCTCAGGGGCTCCCAGGTAGATGTCGTTACAGTAGTCTAATCTTGCCAGGATTAGACCCTGAATAAGGAGCCTCCTTGCGGTATCGGGGAGCAGGGGGAAGATCTTCCTACAGGCTCTGAGTAGCCCAAAACATGTCCCTGCCGTTCTTTTAGCCTGGGTTTTAAAGCTCATGTCCTTCTCAATCCACACACCAAGGCTCTTGACCTCTTCCTTGGGTGCAGGAGGGTCACCTAGGCAACTGGGCCAGAGGTGAGATGGCAGAGAGGGCCCCTTGTGGCCCATCAAGAGGATCTCAGTCTTGGACCCATTCAGTTTCAGTGAGGAGAGATTCATCCATCGGTGGACTTCGGAGAGGCAGCTATGGAGATCAGATGGGGCGTGATGGGGATGTGAGAGGGTTACGACCAGCTGAGTGTCGTCGGCGTAGTTGATAATTGACACGCCGAATGAGCTGACCCTCTTCTACAGTAGGGCCATGTACACGTTGAATAACGTAGGGCTCAAGGATGAGCCCTGTGGTACTCCGCACCGGAGGGGGATGGTGGATGAGCAGCTGTCGTTTTCCCGCACCTGGAAGGAGCGTCCTGATAAGAAGGATTCTAGCCATTTCAAGGCCGTACCATTTAGTTCGATCTCTCCCAGTCGGTGGATTAGGGTAGGATGGTCTACAGTGTCGAAGGCCGCACTGAGATCCAGGAGGATCACTGCCACTGATCCTCCTGTGTCCAGAATGCTTCTGGCCTTCTCCACCGCTGCCAGGAGGGCGATGTCCGTGCCCTGACCTGGACGGAACCCTGTCTGGGAGACCGCTAAGAGGTTGTTACTTTCTAGGTAAAGCGATAATTGCTTGTTTACCAGCTTCTCTGCGATCTTGCTGTTTCCAGGGAGAAGGGATATGGGCCTATAGTTGGTGAAGTCCTGCGGGTCTAAGGAGTTTTTTTTAATAGACCTTTGACTGCTGCCGCTTTCCAGCTGGGGGGGACTATGCCCTCCGAGAGAGAGGAGTTGATCAGGGCCGTGAGGGGAGGGATGATGGTGCTCGACACTTTTTTTAGGAAGCGGAGGGGTGCAGGGTCGAGGGGGGAGCCACTTTTAATTGAGGCCAGCGTTGCTCCCACTTCTTCCGTTGTTACGGGGCCGAAAGCGTCCAGGGAGGGTTGGGGGTGGGCTAACAACAGAGGAGGATAGGTGGTGGTGGTAGTGAGATCCTGCTCTGTGTAGGCCTGATGGGGGGGGGGTATGGTAAGAAGAATTTTTTGAATCTTCTCGTCAAAGAAGGTGGCTAAGTTGTTACATTTAATTTCAGCTTCTTTGGGATCGAGGGGTTTAAGTGGGGGGTCAGGGGCGTGGAGGAGTTCTTTAAGAACTGAATAGGTTTCGTGGGCCGAGCAGGCAGCGTTTTTAATTCTGTTCTCGTAGAAGCTAGTTTTGGTGTTGCGGAGCTCTTTTTTGTAGGTTTTTACAGAGGTACGGAATGATTCTTTTTGTTCCTTGGTTTTTTCCTTCCTCCAGATACGTTCATTCCTTTTGCAAGCCTTGCGCAGAAGGTTGAGTTCCGGGGTATACCAGGGTGAGGGATTAACTCTCTTGGTGTGTTTCTTTCTCTCATTCTCTCTCTCCCTCTCTCTTTCCCTCTCTTTCTCTCTCTTTCTATCTATCTCTCTCTCCCTCTCCCATAAACGACTGCATGGGTAACTTCGCTATGCAAGCAGCTTGCGAAGACGCAAAAATCCCCGCGAACACGCAAAAAAACCCGCGAACACGCAAAAAACAAAAATCCGTAAATTCGCACAAATTCGCGTATTTTGCGGATAGCGAATTCGCAAATCCGCGGATCGCGAATTCGCAAAATTCGCCCATGCTTAATCAGGACAACCTCAGATGTCTCCCTGCTCCTGATATATGAATAGAAGTCCTCTCTCTTGGTTCTTTAGCACCTCTCATACTTGCCAAAAGTTCTCCTCCTGTACCTCACTATCTCTAATACTCAATATGTTTTCCACTAAGTATGAAATTGTGTGAACGCACCTGCAAAAGAAACAACATTGTAATGCAAGCAAAACTTTCACGTAGAAGGTTAAACATTGAAGCCCAAATGCTTAAGACCTTTGGTTAAGCTAACTTAATAAAAAGTAAGAGTACACAGTGAATACATCATTGTATATATGCTCCTACAATTATAAAATAAATTCAAATCATTAACATAAGTACATAATGATAACATTTCAGTAAACGCAGTGTAACTCGAAATACAGAAGTATAAATGTAAATGAAAACTACAATTTGTAACGTTATAATGAAGGCATTAGAGCACACACTTACATGAATGACTAATTTCTACAGTGAATCTTCTCCAGCAGAATGTTTGGATCCTTTACTTTATAACAATAGGGTTAAGGCACACAGTAGATATATTGTACTAAGTGCACATATATATATTATGCTTCTGTGACGTGTATGGGTGGATTTAAAACGACACTGCTCCAACCAACACCACTCTCCTTCAGATTGGGCTTGGCTTATTCGCTACAGCTCTTCTCTGTCTGACTTTTACATTTTTCACAATCCCTATTAATTCAGTGATGTAACACTGATGTCGGCATCCCCACTCCTAAAACCATTCCAGCAGCAAGGACATTTTAAGGATTTCAGGGGCCCTGGTCCAAATGTAATTTGGGGGCCCAGTTTGGATCAGCTTTGATTCGTGATCTTTAGCTCTTTCATGCCCTCTTCAGCCAGGTCACTGAGAGTATGCAGGCACACCGTATTCTACATTTAACATCCAAGAATAGTGACGTTTTCAATATTAGAATATACAGCAGTAGCAGCTCACTAACATTATTGCAATAATCTTTGTAACCCCCATCCATTTCCCATTTGTGACGTCCTGGTTTTATCTAAAATAAACTTTTCTAAATTAATTTTGCATCTTGTTGAAAAACAGAAACATTTCTCTGCAAAATGTCTGTAATGGACTTCCACACGTCACCCACATGAAAATAACATCAAAGGAAAAGCTGTTTAAAACAATCTGACAATCTGTTAAGAATTCTTCCTGGTTATCAAGGCAAGACTCCACACAACAGAGCTGGCTGTATCCGCCCCCCACCAAGTCTGGGGCCCTGGGACAGAGCCCACTTTGCCCATGTCTTCAAACGTCCCTCTCTGTCCAGCACCACTGCTTCCAAGCCACATCCAGCTGCAGTTGCAGTGCGGGTTTGTTTGAAAATGCATGCCAGACGGTGCATCGTTCGGTTGCCACGGTCAGTCCGACCCTTCTGTCTTCTCACGCAGCAGGGCTGCGGGGAGAAATTCGTGGCAGGTTTTTCTCACGGAAGAATGTTGTTGGGCTGCAAGCGCCGCCCCCTAAACCAGCAGCCAAAACCTCTTGACCCGCCTTCCTCTCACGATTCAGACAGTAGTTTCTTTGATTCCGTTTCAGCGCGGACTGGAAACAGCTTTGAACAGAACAAAACAACGCAAAAAAATCACGTGTACCTCCAATTAACTAATTGGTACGTGTGTTCCACTTTTAGTGAACTACAGGTGAACCTCCTTCCGGTCCAGGAAACAGATCTCTCCGCCTCACGAAAGATTATCCAGCCGCTAACCTTAGAACTGTTTTTGTTGTTGTTAGAAATGGACGCGTGGGGTTTAATTTCCTGGCTGCTGCTCTTTGTACTGTCTGTTGCAGTCCTCGCCTTTCTGCTGTTCTGCTGTTATCTGAAATACGTTCACATGAAGTTTGACCACATCCCAGGACCCCCCAGGGACAGGTGAGTCCAGATGCTGTTGAAGACAGGATTGTAGGAGTTATTTAAGATGCGGAAGAGAGAGTTCGTGTATTTTTCTCCAGTTGGCTGTCTATAGATTTACAGAATGTATGTGCAGTGGTAGTCTGACCAGTGTACTGCAAACAGTGGTATATGCACTTAACTTTTAAAATGTTGTCCTTCGATATTCTTTCTATCTTCACTGTTAGTATGCCAGAATATTGCTTGTGACAACATTCAGTAGGACACTCAAATGATAATAAGCAGGCCTTGTCAGTACGGCCCTAGTTGGTTTCTTTTGTAAAGAGTTGTTCTAAAATGCAATCTGCAAGGCATTAAGTTAGAGCTAGATTCATCAAAGTCCCGATTTGCGAGTCCTTAATAGCGATTATTAAGGAATCGCTACTAAGGACTTGCAAATCAGGATTCATGTAGAAATCGCAAAATAAATTGTGATTCCTACAGCCTCCTTATTTGCGATTAGCAAATTGCTAATCGCAAATAAGGAATAACTCCCCATGCATTCCTATGGGGAATGAATGGGGAGTTATTCCTTATTTGCGATTAGCAATTTGCTAATCGCAAATAAGGATGCGATTTCAAGGTTGCCAGGGGTGTCCAAAGGACACCCTGTAGCACCCTTGAAATGTGAATTTACACTGATGTTGTGCACACACATGTCCAAAGGACATGTGTGTGTGTGTGTGTAACATGCAACTTAGAAAAATGCATTTAAATGCTTTTTTCTAAGTTTTCGCTATTTACCACGAGGTTTGACTTCGTGGTAAATAGCGCTCCTAAATTGGGATGATGAATCCCAAATGCAAAAATTGCACCCGCAAAGGGCCAGATTCTCAGAATCTGGCCCTTTTGCGAGCGCATTTCGCTTGATGAATCTGGCTGTTAGTGTTTTCTCAAGTCTGTTAAATTGTACTAGACAATAACTAGGCTCTCCTGTTTTAGGATTGAATCTATAATAACGGATCAAACCTCGCAGAAAGGGAAACAGCCCTCATCAGTGTAAACATATGAACACTGATTAAACCTGCACATTCACAAAAATGCCTTTTAAAGAAAGGAAAGTTAGAAAGAATGAGTCATTTTTATTTATTTCTGAAGGTGCCAACACAATGTAACTTTGTTATGAAAAGTAGCAGCAATAAAGACTGGTCTATGATTATTCTGCTTGAATTTTGCTGTTTAGGGATGTAACTAAAATATTGTTTCTTCTTCCTTTTGTTTCCTCCGGTTGTACTGTAGGTCTGATCTAATTATTTTATACACTGCTGAGAATGTGGGAATATTGTAATCATATTTAATCTTTTGCCAGTGTTCAATTATTTCACTGATTGGTGAAATGACTGTCTCATAAGATTATTGTACAATATGTAATATAACATAAACCCATAAACACAGAATCCCGGTAATACATCAATCACCTTTTCGAACAAGTCAGTATTAATGGGAAGTCACATGCAAAACCCGCCAGGCTTTAAACATTCAATGCAAGGTGTAGTTGACCGGCACCTGTGAAAAGAGTGCTGTCACAATGCATATGGGATTGTAATGAAAACATGACACAAAACTTTCCACATATCACCAAAATGTACAGCTGCAATTAGTTCCATTACTATGTGTTATACCTTCAACTTATCCTGCCCTTTTACCCAAATACACTTTATTATATTGTGCCCATAGTTACAGTGTTAACAGCACAATTTCAAGTACCAAAAGACAATGTTATGTCTGTTAAAAGATCAGAACTGGCCTAAAAATGTGAAATTTGCTGTGGGGACACATGGCAGCTTTGAATGACCACACAAAGCAGCACCACCTTCATGTAGTCCGGCCAACAGCACAGAGAAGCGTTGGCGAGCATGGTTAAAGCATCAGGTTCCAGGTGTCTTAGAATATAGGGTTACAAATTAATCAGATGAAATTCAACAAGTTTAAGGTTTCAGAAGGTACTATGCTGTTGGCATGATGGGCCACCCCTACAAAGTCATCATATTCAGTAAAGAGTAGGGAAATGACCCCCAGCTTTCTCTAGAAATGTGTTTATTAAAACATTTGAATATTTGGTATTGCGATCGTATATAAACACAATTTATCGATCACCATTTTAGAAGGAAATAGCACTCCTGATCTAGAAATTCTGGTTTTTAAAGTCTGCATGTCTAATAAAATCAGTTATAAAGGGGCATTAGTTCATCGCCATCCAGGGCCTTGTGCTAGTTTTAACATCTTACTGTTGGAGATATTAGCCAGACACATTGACACTGAGAATGAATTCATACTGTTAGGAGATTTCAATGTGCACAGCGATTTGAAGGAATGTGGAGAGGCACAGTCCTTACTGACTGATCTTTCCTTGTTTGGACTAACTCTAATGAATACCGGTCCAACACATCTAGCAGGACATACTTTGGCCCTTATTTTTACAAATAAATCTAACTCCATGACATGTGTTCCTCCAATACAAGTAAACTGGACAGACCACTTTGTTATGGAATTCCACACCTCCCATTCAGGTAAAGTCCCCGCTCAGATGCAAGCCTTTCCCACTAGACGCAGACAATGGCATAAAGTCACCCCTGTAGCCTTCCAGGAGCAATTTGTTGAGCCTTTTATTAGTCCCTCAGAGGATGTTGATACGGTTTTAGCCAATTATAATCATGCAATTCTTAAAGCGGTCGATTGCATTGCCCCCATGAAAACGTTTAAACCTCGCTTAGCTCGCAAACAGGAAGCATGGTTTTCGGAGCATTTAAGATCACTCAAACAATCGTCTAGAAAGCTAGAAAGGGTGTGGAGAACGACCCATGATGAAACAGACAGGAATCGTTACTGGGCAGCCCTCACCATTTATCACAAAGAAATCCGATGCGCCCGAAAAACACATATTGAGTCTCTACTCTCAGCCGCAGTAAATGCCCCGAGGATTCTATACCAAACCCTTCAGTCTTTTGTGAAACCAGCTGCCTGCGAAACTCCTGAATTAGCGTCACAACAATTGTGCAACAAAGTTGCTCAGTTTTTTACTAACAAGATAAATAGGATACATGATGACATCACTAGAATCAATTCATCCAGCACAGGAGTAACACTCTCACCCTTGGAAAAAAGAAAAGAACCAGGATCGATGACCTTGGACACCTTTCCACCCATCTCCCTGGTAGAGATTGAATGCTATCTAGGCCAGATTAAGAGCGGTAGTCCCTCAGACATCATCCCGGCCAGAATTGTGCCGGTAGTAGGGAAGACTCTGAGCCCACAGATTCAATGTCTTGTGAATCTCTCACTGATGGAAGGTCAAGTTCCTGGGGAATGGAATAAAGCACTAGTGAGGCCTATCAGGAAAAACCCTTCTACCCCCTGGACTGATATGTCTAACCTCAGGCCTATATCCCTACTTCCTTTTTTGGGGAAACTTATAGAGAAACATGTTAATAAACATGTATCAAACTACATCGAACTGACTGGTAGGCTAGATTGTTCTCAATTTGGCTTTAGACCAAAACATAGCACCGAATGTGCACTGCTATCAGTGACTGATGACCTTCATATGTACCAGGATAAAGGATACTCTGTTATCCTGGTACTATTAGATCTGTCGGCAGCGTTCAACACAATATCCCATAATATCTTAATCGAACGCCTGACCATGATCGGCATTGAGAGCACAGCATTAGCCTGGTTAAAGAGCTTTATATCTAACCGTACCCAAGCTGTCAGCATGGGCTCATTTCGGTCGGCTGAGACTAACATCCCGAAGGGGGTGCCACAGGGCTCTTGTTTGAGCCCGACTCTTTTTAACATCTACGTGGCACCCCTGGCCAGAATTCTGAGAGAGTTTGGGTTCATCCCCGTCTCCTACGCGGATGATACCCAGCTCTTGTTTCCTTTTAAAAGTCTCACCGATGAAGTGAGGACGGCCTTTTCCGAAGGCATGAAAGCTGTGGCAAAGTGGATGACATCGAACTATCTCCAATGCAACGTAAATAAGACCGAAGTCGTGCTTTTCAGGGAGGCTAGAGCTTTGTGGACGCCGGACTGGTGGCCGTGCGAGCTTGGCCAAGTGCCAGAACCTAAACCGGTTGTAAAAAACCTAGGGGTACACCTCGATCGAGAGCTTTCTTTTAAACAACATGGTAACTGGGTGGTTGGCCAATGTTTCCATGTTATTGGACTCTTACGAAAAGTTTTTCCAATACTACCGGACTCCACCAGGAAAACTCTGATACAGGCATTAGTATTGAGTCACCTGGATTATTGCAATGGACTCCTGCTGTCAGCCAATGAAGGTGTCCTAGCAAAACTCCAGGTGATACAAAATACTGCAGCGAGGCTAGTATTGAATGCCCCTCCAAGAACGCCATCGAAACCCCTCCTGGATAAATTACATTGGCTTTCAGTTCGTAAGAGGATCAATTTTAAGACTTGCTGCCTGATCCACAAGAGCCTACATGGATGTGGGCCTTCCTATTGGAAGGATAAATTCATCCCATATAATCCTACTCGATCACTCAGGTCAAGCAGCCAACTTTTATTAAGAGTACCAATCACAAAGAAGGTCAGACAAGGGGGCAAAGCTTTATCGGTTGTCGGACCCACCTGGTGGAATAAACTTCCTCTTGAGCTTAGGCAATGTCTGGAACATCTAAATTTTAGGAAAAAACTTAAAACATTCTTATTTCAGACTTAGTCTATGTACCTATGTCCATACTGACCTGAACTATATGCTAAACTGATGCTGCTAGTCTTTTTCTTTCTTTCTCTCTCTTTTTTCTCCTGTGCGCAGAGATACTCTGTATAGAGTCGATTCTAGCGCGTTACAAACCTATAAATAAATAAATAAATATGGCAATACATTCATAGTCCTGGCAGAGTATGAGAAGTAGTGAGATGTGAGAGCAGGTAATAAGATGCGAGTGAGAGTGTAATACACAAACTTTGTTATTGTTATTGTTATGTGTACTTATAAAGCGCAACATTCATCCAACCAGGATATCACGGCGCTGCAATATTGAGCAGTAAACCATGGGCAATTACCAGAGACCACTGTTTATTCTGATATAGGGAGTAATGCAGTTTTTATTTTTTTCTTAAAGATAGGGTAACAGTCCGTAAGTCGGAGGTCGATGGGCAGATCATTCCAACATTTGGCCGCAATGTGCGAAAAGGCGCGTCCACCCATCCTGGATAACTTGATCCATGTGGTGGCTGCTTTGGCTAAGGCTTGTAAACGTAAGTTCCGCGCTGGAGCATAGAGCTTAATTCTATTCCGCAGAATGTAAGGGCCAGTATTGTGTAAAGTTTTATGGGCAATGCATAGCATTTTGAAAGAGGCTCTTTGTCTCATAGGCAACCAGTGTAAGGCTCTCAAGCAGTTGGTAGCTGAATCATACTTTCTTTTGTTGCAGACAGCCTTAGCTGCAGCATTCTGGACCAATTGTAGTTTTGAAAATAAATAGTCCGACATACCAACAAATAGCGAATTACCATAGTCCAGCCTGCTAACTAGTAGCAACTGGACTAGGATCTGTCTGCATTCCAGTGGGATCCAGGGAAAGACCCGTTTCAACATTTTTAGTATGGCAAATCCTTTGCCACATATTGTGGTGACATGGTGTTTCATAGATAGAGTAGGGTCCATCTGGATTCCCAAGTTTCTAGCAGACGAGGTTGGATATGGTGGAGTGCCTAAGGTATTTGGCCACCAGGAATTATCCCAAAGCTGTTTTGCTCCGCCGAAAAGGAGGATTTCTGACTTGTCAGCATTTAGTTTCAAATAGTGGCCATGCATCCAATTGGATAGCTCTGACAAGCAGTTATGCAGTCTGTTTTTGGCGTCATTTACACCATTTAGGGTTACCATCAGCTGAGTATCGTCAGCGTAAGAGCAGATATTAATGCCCCATTTCTTGCCTATCGACGCCAATGAGGAAACATATACATTGAACAATGTTGGGCTTAATGTTGCTCCTTGAGGCACCCCATATTTGATCTTCCGAGGAGTGGAGGTAAAGTTACCTAAACAGATGGACTGGGATCTATTCGATAGAAAGGACTCCAGCCAATTCAGGGTTTTACCTTGTATTCCTTTTGCGGCTAGCATATGTATTAGCAGTTTGTGAGAAACGCCGCTGATAAATCAAGTAATATCAGGGCGACCGTTTTGCCTTTATCAACCTGCATTCGAATATCGTCCATCAAAGCCAAGAGCGTTGTCTCAGTACTGTTATTTGATCAAAAACCAGTTTGGGAGACTTCTAGTAGGTTATTGATTTCCAGGAAACTTGACAGCTGTTTTGTTACCAATCTTTCAAAAACCTTAGATAGGAATGGAAGCTGTGAAATGGGACGGTAATTGGCTGGATCGTTTATATCCGCGCCAGCTTTTTTTAGTAATGGAATTATAGCTGAATTTTTCCAAACTTCTGGGAATACAGCTTGCTCCAGGGACAGATTAAGAACTTTTGTAACTGCTGGGCAAATTATAGGTGTTAATTGAGAAAAAATATAGTGTGGACAAACATCCCATGGCGAGCCTGATTTGATTTCTGACATGGCTTTGCTAACCTCGTCTTCGGAAAAAGGGCCAAAAGTAGAGCAGCTGGCCTGCAGAGTAGAATCAGCCTGATACTCCACATAGGCCTGGCTGTTATTTGTAAAGGAAGCATATATTTTATCAATCACTGAAAAAATCACTAATTTTTGAGCAATTTTCTTGTGAAAGAGTCAAGTTAGAGGTGAGACTAGGGGGATTACAGAGTTCTTTTACTATTTTAAAAAGCTCCTTGGACGAGTTTTTATTCTCTAGTATTTTTTGGGAAAAGTAGTCTTTCTTTGCTTTACGTATGGCTGTATGGTATATTTTCAGTTGATGTTTATAAGTGGCTCTGTCTTCGGGTGTTTTACTTACTCTCCATTTGTGTTCTAGTGTAGTACATTTTCTTTTTTCAATTTTTAGGTCTGGACCATACCATTTCTCAGAGATTTTCCGTCTAGATCGATCAATTGCGCGGGTCCGTGAACAATGATCCAGCGCTTTCTCTATGTTGCCAAGCAATTGACAAATTTCTTCCTCACATGCAATTTCAGAGTTGGGATTATAAAAAAACTCTTCTTTAAATTTTTCAATAGAGAACTTACTCCAACATTTTGTAGAGTTAGTCGACTGAACTAACAGTCTTTTATTTTTTATAGGTAGGTTTAATGTAAATTCTATCCTATAATGATCCGTCCATGTCAAAGGTGTTATCTTTGTAATGGTAGTATTTGTTATGTTAGTAAATATAAGATCTAACATGTGCCCCGCTCTATGTGTGGGGTGAGCTATTTTCTGCGTCAATTGCATAATTTCCATGTCTGTAGCGAGGCGTTTAGTTAGAGGGTTATCAGGTAGATCGAAATGAACATTAAAGTCACCAAGGACTATAATGTTTTTATGATTGAGACATACTGGAAGAATTTGTTCCAGGAGTTGGGTGCTAAAGTCAATTGTACTACTGGGGGGATTATAAATGATCGCACCTCCGAGGATCACCTGAGTATTAATAGAGATGGAGATAATTAGAACTTCATGTTTACCTAGTTGTGTGGCTGTTTCTTAACGACATGAAAAGCTGTCTTTAAATATCATGGCCACCCCACCACCCCTCTTAATTGATCAATTTAGATTAATAATTTTGTACCCACTAGGTAGAGCTGCAGTAATATCCGGGGTATTGTGCTCACCGAGCCAAGTCTCCGTGATAAAAACAAAATCAGGATTGATATCCTGTAGCATATCCCATATTTCAATAGAGTGTTTGGGGAGGGACCTTGCATTGACATAAATGCATGCGTAATCCTGAGTGGGAGTTTCTTCAGATATAGGAGACTCCGTGTAGTTACTATTCCATCTACAATTCTGACAGCTAAAGGGGCCCAAGGTGTTAGAGGGTCCAACTATAGCACAATGGGAATGATAGGATGGTATGGAAGTATTAAGATTGAGAAACTCTCCACAAGAGTATACCAGCGCAGACAAGCATTGGCCATGCCAATTGGTTTTGCCATATTAGTGTATTATGAAAATATGTCCTCGTGCAGTGCAGAGTTGGAAAAGCAGGTGATGAGACCAGTCACAATTAGGCTCTCTATTTTTTCCCTCACCATCAGTGAGAAAAAAAATCTTAACTTTCTATGCTTAAAGAATCTAACATGAGTCCATTGGATAGACTGCTAATGGTAAGACACTGCATACCACCCTGTATTCCTCCTCCTTTAAACTAAATAAGGGCCGTGGAACAAGTGCTGCAAAAACACTGGTTTTGTCTATTTTGGGAACTGGGGAAGCTGCATAAAAAACGATATGCTTTGATTTAAAAAGCCACCACTGAAATCCACAAAAAAGAAACACTGAAAACTGGATAGTTTGACAATAACATATAACTTCATCATAGTCCTGTAGTATAAACATACAAATCTGTTTTTATTATTATACTGGTTACTAATAGCGTAGTAATTTGAAACATTTATGTGTACTACCACATCAAGTTAAGTAGATAATGGATTTAGGAATATTAAATATTTACTTACCAACATATACCTTTACAAATGTAGTGGTTGTTGATATTCCAGGGGTACTGTTTTTGAAGATTGATACAAAATGACTGAAATATTTTGACATAAAAACCACCGCCACCGAGATGTGGGGACTGGGATTTATTTTTCTTAATCAGACATTTACTCAGAGCAAGAGAGTGAAGGGCCAAAAAGGGAGACGGGAGGAGAAAGCACAAGGTAGGATACAGGTAGGATACCAGTAAAAAAAAAGGATGAAAGTGAATGTGAAGTAGAACTTGCAAGAGTGAGATGAAGAGACAAGAAGTGTAGGTGGAGGAAAGATGCATGAGGAGGAATCTTTATTATAAGCTTTATTATTATTTGACAGGTCTTAGGACAAGCATTGGCCATGCCAATTGGTTTTGCCATATTAGTGTATTATGAAAATATGTCCTCGTGCAGTGCAGAGTTGGAAAAGCAGGTGATGAGACCAGTCACAATCAGGCTCTCTCCCTATTTCCCTCACCCTCAGTGAGAAAAAAAATCTTAACTCAGCGGCAGTGCCACCCTTCACTGCCTTTGAGGTAACTTCAAAGATACTCTCTATAGTTCTTTCAGTCTCATCATTTCAGAACTGAAGCATTTTCAATATTATATACAACAAAGCCGTAGTTGGTAATTTTTTAATCTTATGCAACAAAGAACAATTGACAAAGCCAATAGCCTTCACTTGCTGTAAATGTAATGATACTTATTGTATTTTATATTTGGATGAAATGACACAGACAGCAAAATACCAGTCCAGCAGCACACTATTCTAAGCACAGACTTTAAGCTTAGGGTCTTATATGCCACGTCCTTAATTATATAGGCTACGCCCTTTTGAGAGACACCCATGCTTTTCATCCCACTTAAAGCTCAGACCACATCTATGGAGTTTTATTGGCCTTTCATTTTTTAGGACTTTTAGTAGGGATCGCTGCACATAATTTAATGATTTGAAAGAGTGATACTCAATTGAAACAGGAAAAATGATGGCATGTCCTTACAACTTATGAATAAAGACAAAAAAATGCACAGTGAGAGCAACAGTATTTGATGTAAACATTAATACAGTTTTCTGCTGTCTGTTCATGAGCGTCTCGAACCATGGCTGCAGCAGGATCTGGCCTCTGGTGTTAGCAGAAGACAATTTCCAGCACTTAGAGGAAAATCTGTGACTCTAATGAAAGCCTCCACGTGAAGGATTAGTGTTTCCGATGGAGTACAATAGTTGTCGTGTGGGGAGAGGGGGAATGTGGCTGCTTCGTGAAGGTGATGTTCTACAGATGTACACATTCACTTGAAGTGATTACTTCACACTTCTCCCTTCATGAGATGCTGCTGCAAGCGGACTTAATGGAATCCTATGGAGACTAAAACAAATTAAAAGGTGAACGAGTTATTATGTCGTTGGAAAGCACTCTTTCACCACTGCTTTAAAGTGCATAAGGCTCAATATGCGATTAAAAGAAAACACAAAACTGCAGAAGGCCCTGTAAAAAAACTACTACATGTTACACACTTTTTTTGCAACAAAATAAAGTAGACGATAAAATATAGGAAAAGTTGGTTTAAAAGAAAAACGACTAATAAAAATCGGATTAACAAAATGAGCATGTTCCGCTTTAGTGAAAGGGCAATAAGATAATTGTGCAAATACATCAAAAGCAACACAACTAATGAACCCAGCTTTCCAGTTTTACACCCTGGAGGGAAAGGCTGCATAAATTAATTTTGCAGTGTTTTGAAAGTACCAGAGTATGAAGGAATACATAAGAAACTCTCCTGGCTTTACCCAATCCTCCCTGCCACAGATCCCCTAACCACCCCCGCCACTCTACACAGGGCCACAATGAGTCAGGGCGAGGTCGCAAAGACCTCTGTGTGACCAGCGGTGGCAAAAAGTCGACTTCCAATCAGGTGATCTGTATAACGCCGGATCTTCCGCTGTATTAAATGCTTCCATGCCATGTTTGTCTTCCAGTTTAGGGCTGTGTCACAGCAGGTTTTCAAATTCTCTCTAGACCTGCCAGACAAAATCGTGTCAACATTTCTTCAAACAAACACAGGCAACGCCAACAGATATCGCTTTTAAAAGGAGAGTGTGGGCATATTGACTTTGGCACTGCTTGTTTGTATCGGTGCGTGCACACTTTTGTTATTTTTAGTACAAATTCCAATATGGCCGTATGCCCTCTACGGTTCTTGCCGGCTCAAGATGGTGAGGGATAAAGCTCTGCCAAACCAGGGGAGACTGGGCATGTTCACCAGGCTGATACCGCAACCCCCATGCAGGAAGAAGACGAGAGGCCCCACTCCAGCAAACATGCAATCATCCAGGCGATTGAGTCTTTCCGCCAGGCCCTGGAGACCTACATTAATAAGGTTGGGGTTAAAGTTACAATACTACAGCAAGACTTAAGTAAAACCCAGGCATGTTGGAGAAGGCTGCTGTGTCGGCAAAAACTGTAGCGTTGGTTAATTGGCTAGCGCAATATACAGCGTCCGCGCAACGCTAAATGAGCACAGGAGCCGTGATTGCTGTTACTCACGTGGCTCCGACTAAACTAGCCGTGGCCACGCCTCCTTTATTTATGTCCTCCCCTGCGCCTGACGTCACACGTCAACACGTGGGCGTTCCGGTAGCGTGGAGCAGCTAGAGCGCTGCCTCCCACTCCGGAACACTACATTCCTTCTAACCTTTATTAAACAGAGAAAATATCACAAACACAGTATAGTATAAAATGATGGATCTGTTACCAGTCTGTCAGAGTTCATCCGGGGTCTCACTCTACCATGAAGTCGGCAAGCTGGGAAGAGGGTGCAGGATTTCCTCTCAGTTCATATCTGGATTGCCCTCCTCGGGACATGACCCTCTCTGGGGTCCCCCTGATTGGGGTGCTGCTTCCCCCCACCGGGGAGAACAGGTGTGACGCCCCATCTTCGGGGGTGGCGGGGAGTTGCGGAGTGTCTTGCTCTCTCGGGTCTTCCTCATCTGAGACCCCCTGATCCGCTTCGGATTCCTCTTGCTGCTGCGGGCTCCGGTGGGGCTGTTCTGGGCTCTGGGCGGTGCTCTGGTTTGCTTTCTTAAAGAACGAGATGTTTCTAGTGACCGTTTCGGATCCTCTCTGAGCCGTCACCATAGTGCCAGTCCGGCGTGTCACAGTCCACGGTTGAGGTTCAAAGGGAAGCCGGAACTTGCTTCCAGGGTACCTATCTTTTACATATACTTGGTCCCTTGGTTGTAGGGTGGATTCGCAGGCTCCGTTTGCTTGCTTGATTGTTGGATCTTGTGCGGTTTGCCATTGTCTTCTCCTTGCCTGCTCGTTCTGGAACCCACGTTGGGTGGTTCGGGAGGGTGTCCTTCATGGTTCAGCCCATTGTTGACGCGCTTGCCGCCGCTTCTGTTGTAACGTGCGGAGTCATGCGATATTCCCGCAGGAAGCTGTAGATGGCCTTCTCTAGCGGTGACCCGTCTGCTAAGGCTATGCGAATGGTCTTATTGAGCGTGCGCATAAACCTCTCCACTTCCCCATTAGCTTGGGGCCAGCGTGGGGTTATTTTCCGATGGTGGATGCCCCAGCTTTTCAGGTAGTCCGCAAATTCCTGGCCATGAAAGGGTGGTCCATTGTCTGTCTTGACCACATCAAAGATGACATGGGTGGCGATCGTCTTCTCAAACTTAGTGATAACCTCTGTGGCGGTTTGGCTCTCTACGATTTCCACTTCGGGGTATTTGGTGAAGTCGTCGATGATTACCAGGGCGTATCGCCCATCGGGGAGGTGTCCAAAGTCGGCGCTTACGCACTCCCACGGTCTCTGAGGGTTGTCTTCGGTCACAACCAGGTGTGGGCGGCCTGGTTGCCCGGCTGCCTGGCACCAGTTGCACCTTTTGACGGCTTCTTCTACCATCAGGTCCATCCCCGGGAACAACACCTTGGCCCTCAGTCTGCTTTTTGTCTTCACCATGCCCTGATGTCCTCTGTGTGCGAGTTCTACCGCTTGACGGGTGAGGCTGGTTGGCATGACTAGACGGGGCGTCGTAGTAGGCATCCTTGGCTGTCGAGGGACAGTTCCTCCTTGATCCGCATCATAGACTCTAGGGTCGCTTTGGCCTGTGGTGTTCGTCTGCTCAGGGATTCTTGGATGGGGCGCCAGTTTCCTGACCGGACTGCATCTGCAGCCAGCATGAGGCATTCATCATGGCGGGACGCCTCTACAATGGAGTCGAGGCTCATCGGTAGGGGCCGGACGTATTCCTCTGTATCCTCCGCATCCTCTCTCTCTTCCTGGGTGGCCTCTCGGGGGTGTCTCGATAGGTAGTCCGCAGGGTTCGTTGACCCTGGTTTGTACTCCACACGGTAGTCATATCTTTGTAGTTGGAGTATCCATTTTTTGATTCTCGGAGGAGGTTTGGACACTGAGCCTTGGGATAGGGGTATGAGTGGCTTGTGATCTGTGGTCACTGTGAAAGCGTGTCCATACACGTACACGTGAAAATGTCTACAGGCCCAATGGATGGCTATGGCCTCTCTCTCTATCTGTGAATACCGTTGCTCTGTGCCGGTCAGGGAACGGCTGGCATAGGCGATGGGTGCCCATTCTCCATTTCTTTGACGCTGCGTCACCACTGCCCCGAGGCCGAAAGGGCTGGCGTCCATGGCCACATTGGTGGGCTTGGATGGATCAAAATATGAAAGTGTGGTGTCTGCGGACAATGCCGCCTTGGTGTCTCGGAATACCTTTTCCTGTTCCGGGCCCCACTGCCAGGTGGTGGCCAACTTAGTTAGTTCTCGGAGGGGCTTAGTGAGGTTTGAAAGATCCGGGATGAAACGCCCACAGAAGTTCACCATGCCAAGGAAACTTCTTGCCTTGGAGACGTTCGTGGGGGCTGGGTTCTCCTTCACATCTTTGACCTTGTCCGGGTCCGGTGCCACTCCTTGGTTTTAGAACGTGTATCCAAAGAAACTGATCTTGTTCTGCAGGAACTGGCACTTTGCTTTGTGCAGGGTCAGGCCGGACTCTTTGATCCTTTTGAGAACCCCTCATAGTCTCTTGTGGTGTTCCTCGATGGATGACGCATAGATGAGCAGTCATCGCTCACGTTCAGGACTCCTGGGAGTCCACTGAGGACTTCCCGAATTGTGTTCTGGAATACTTCGGCTGCACTTGATATTCCAAAATTGAGGCGTTGATATCGCCTTAGTCCGACATGGGTGGAGAAAGTGGTTATGTACCTTGAGTCAGGGTGGAGCGGCAGTTGGTGATATCCCGATCGGAGATCTACCTTCGAAAACCACTTCGCCCCATTGAGCTCTCCAAGGATATCGTCAATGGTGGGGGTCAGGTGCCGTTCCCTTTTTACCGCTGCGTTCTGGTAGACGCATGTCTACACAGATGCGGACTTGGCCAGGTTGCTTGGGCTTCCGAGCTACCACGATGGTAGATACCCAAGGGGTGGGACCACTGACCTTTTCTATGATTCCCTGTTCTTCCAATGCCTCTAGTTCCTCTTCTACCTTCTTCCTCAGGTGGAACGCGATTCGCCGGTGCCTCAGCGAGACTGGTTGGACCGACTGGTCAATGTGAAGGGACACTTCCTTCCCTTTCAGGCATCTGATGCCTTTGAATACCTGCTCAAACTCTTCCATGATGGTGTCTAGTTCTTCTTCAAGTACTGCCATGGCAAAAGATATGAGTTTTAGATCTTCGGCTGACTGTCCGCTCAGCCGCATGCCACTGCCTTCTTTCGTGACATAGATGATTGTGGGGACTGTTTCCTCTTGGTGCCGTATTTCAGTTCTGTAGCATCCAATCAGAGGAATGGGTGTCTTCTGGCCATATGCAAATACACAGATTTTTGCTTCACGTAGGGGGGTCTTGCACGTAGTTGATTGTACACATTCGCAGCCATCAGTTCAATGGACGACCCGTGTCAATGGTGGCCCTCACCTCTTGCTGGTGGATCATGATGCAGCACTTTGGGAGGCGGCGTTTCTTCCTTTATTGTAGGTCGATGGCGTTTACGTAGTGAAAAGGATAGTTTTCTGTGTCGTCGTCCATGTCCTCGCTGTCTATTTCCTCCCTCACCGCATGTGCAGCCTCCTTCTTGGCTTTCGTGGAACTGCAGACTGCCGCAAAATGGTTCATTCACCCGCATGCACTACATTTCTTTTCCCTTGCCGGACAGTCTTGCATTCGGTGAGGCCAGCCTCTGCAGTACCCGCACTCCTTCTTCGTGTCTGCTGGCTTTCCTCCCACTGAGTTGTCTCCCTTTGGGTCGTACGACGTTTACTTTCTCCGCCGTGTTGACTTGTTTGACCTTGATTGGTCGGTGCAGGGCTGTTTCCATGTCGGAGGCTCTTGCCTGGGAGAGTTCTTTGGAGCGGCCTAGCTTGAGTATGTCAGCGAGAGGTTTGTCATCTTCCTGTAGTATTGCGACTCGGAGTTTGGACGAGAAACATCTTTGTATGATCTGCCCTCGGATCTCTTCTTGCTCATCCCGGAATCTACACAAGCTGGCTAGTTCTTTCAGCCTGCTGTGGAATGCATCCAGGGACTCGTCGGCCTCCTGTTTCGATTGGCGGAAGATGAACCGCTCGTAATCCTTACTTGCCATGGGTTCAAAGTAGGCACTCAATGCTGTGAGCACAGTCTGGTATGTCTTTGGCGTAGCCTCCGTCAGTGTTTTGTATATGCGGTGTATGTCCTTGCCCCCTAGGTGCAGTAGTAGTGCTCGACGTCTCTCTCTGGAGATTCCCGCACCCTCAAAATATATTTGTAGGCGGTCAGTCCAATCCCTCCAGCGAGGGGCAAGGGAAGATGGGGCGCCATCCACTACAAACGGTTCAAGGGCGGGAATAGGCGCCATTTTGTTTCGTGTGCCACGTGCTGTTCTGTGCCTCCAATGAGCTGTCCTGTGGCTTGGCACTGGCCTTGGGACAGACGATCGTTGTGTGGTAGGATGTCTTGTCCCGTCTCACCCGGTGCACAGCGAGCTCCCACAGTCTGGGGTGTTGGGCCTAGGCGGTGGTGCTTGAACGTTTGCCCAAGGATGAGCTTGTGGTTCAGGTGGCGGCGTGGCGCGCTGCTCTTACCCACCCAGGCGGTGCGGGGGCGCTGTCCCAGCTCCTCAGGCTGTGCTGTGGCTTCCTGTCTGCGCTTCCTTGCGAGCGCGATGTGGTGCTGCAGGTCTGGGGCCTGGCCGACTCGCCGCTACTTCCGTTTTCCTCCGGGATCTGTGTCCCGCACGGGGAATATGTATAGCGGCGTGGCGCTGGGTTGAGCGTTGGGTGGGTCAACTCGACCCTCGTCACCAGTGTAGCGTTGGTTTATTGGCTAGCGCAATATACAGCGGCCGCGCAACGCTAAATGAGCACAGGAGCCGTGATTGCTGTTACTCACGCGGCTCCGACTAAACTAGCCGTGGCCACGCCTCCTTTATTTATGTCCTCCCCTGTGCCTGACGTCACTCGTCAAAGCGGGGGTGTTCCGGTAGCATGAAGCTGCTAGAGCACTGCCTCCCGCTCGGGAACACTACACAAACAAGCATTGTGTAGTCAGGCGGGTGCAGCTTGTGCTGTCTTTGCCTCACGTCATCAATTAGGAACGCCACTGTTTTGTTGCGCATGTGTATGATGCAAGGCATCGCGTGCATGCAACACAAAGAGTGCAAATTACGCCACCAATCACTATGCAAACAAGCATTGAAAATGCAATAGGACTGGGATTTACCCGAGCCCTATTGCATTTTAAATGGAAGAGCGGGCACTAATGAAGGCACGAACGGGAGGGGGTGGGGAAATGGTTGTGACACATGAAGTTGCAGACTGCGGGAGGGAACGGGGAGAGAGAGGGAAACCAAACGTTTTTCTAAGTAAAGGGACTGATAGCCTCGGAAGTGCAAAAATGACATCAGGAGGCGGGACAAAAATGCTGAAAACCAATCAAAATGCAGAATTTTTGATTGTAGCTGGGAAAGTGGGCAGAGCTTGCCTCGATATACTAGATACAGGATCTCCCGTCGAGACAGCGCATGCGCTGCCTAGGCAAAACCTAAAAAACGATGGGTCCGTGCACTTATATTAAACACTGTGAAAACAGCATGTTCCTGACAGAGGCACTCATGGCATCTTTGAAAGATAGTGACTGGTGTCTGTGGCCAGCCATAACACAAAAAATGAAAAGCTCTATGTTTATAGACCAAAGGCCTGTGTCTTGGAATCCCAATTCGTACTCTTCTGTTTCTGCTTTAATACAAAGCCAACCCCTTTTCAGTAGAGACAGAGAGTTAGCAGTCGCCTACAGGGCGGGGTAACAGAAGCTTTTTAGGTCTTGCCTATGCAGCGCGCATGCGCTGCGTAGGAAAAGACCTTTAGAAATCGATTCCGTTTTGCTGCCAAAAACGTGCATGCATTGCATTGCTTTGAATGGCAACGCATGCACGTTTGGCGATTCCCTTGCGGGAGCGAGCTTTCCAATGATCTGTTTGTAATTAACAGATGGTTCCTGCTTGCTCCCGCAAGGGAAACAGGCACAGGCCCTCTCCTCTCTCCCCTCTCCCTGCTGCCTCCTTCTCAAACGTTTTTTTTTCAGCGCGAGGTGCTGTAATGACCGGATTTTTGGACCAGATAGAATCATCTCACCAAGACACCACCAACCCGGTCGAAACGTAACCACCTCCCTCCTCAGGACCTACTTACCACGGTACCTGGGTACCTACCTAAGGATGGGGAATTAGCAATATACAAGCTCATATCATCAAAAACACCACTAAATCTATAGGATTACTAGGAATATTCACTATTTACTAAGGAATTCCATATTCCACACCACACTCATACCTTATAGTCTTGCGGCAACTCAGGCCCAGACTATTCTACCCTCCTCCTCATAGTGAAGGGGCAGTTCTGATCATTTACCATTACACACTGACCTCAATCAGTGCTCACGCAAGCCACAATCCGGTGGGTATACACATTGACCGCAATCAATGCTCTCATTAATGCCACTCTCTCTAGCAGCAATCTCACTACACACCGTATCCTTCTGGTGCTCTCACAAGCCACAATCCTGTGGGTATACACATTGATCACAATCAATGCTCTCACTAATGCCACTCTCTCTAGCGGCAATCTCTGTCCTATGAATACCTTCAGCTCTCTCTCTCTCTGTTGGGAAGTTTCTCTATATGTATCTAATATCTACTGGGGATGTCTCATACACAATTGTTATATTTTATGTGGTAGGTAGACAGTTCAATCCTCTCACACAAGAATGGCCAAATCACAATATGCAAAGGTTATTCTCTGATTTAGGCGCTCCCTGCTCCCTTGCTCAGTTACCACTTACCTGGACGGGAAACACATCCGTCCACATAACAGCATCTGACTAGAAGAAAGGTTAGTCTCCTCAAGAAATAACACTTGCACAGCTGTTCACTAAGAACTGGGGTCCCTTTATTACACAATAGCAAATTATAACCTCACAATGACTAGCAATCTAGACATAGCCTGAAAAGTAAAGGGGAATAGACACATATAAAGAATATATAAAGCTTTATTACTAACACATCCACATATAGCTGACAGGAACTGTAAATAGCTAAAAAGGGAAATGGATTATAACAGACTGCACACCCCTGAAAGAAAAGGGATTAATCAGTGTAACAATACAGTAGGGAATTTAGCCTAGGAAATAAAGAAAAATGAATGATTAAGTGTAAAGCAAACTAGTGTAGAATACCTCACCCGATAAGAAAGGAATGTTTCTCTCTCTGGTGGAATCAGGGCTCTCTCCCTCTGTCACCAAGGCTTCACTCCACTGGCTCCAACTGCTCCAAAAAGCTCTTCCATCTGACTGGCAACTGCTTCAATACATTCTGACAAACTGGCAGCTCCAGCTGACAGTTCCAGCTCCAAGGATCATCTCTGACTGCTCTCTTCAGCTCCAAAGACCAACTGCCTTCTACCATTCCAAGATTCATCTGACCGCTCTCTTCAGCTCCAAAAACCATCTGACCACTCTGCCTCTCTGCACTTCGCTAATATGGAATGCTCTCCCCTAGTGGAAAGTTCCAGCCAGTAGCCTCCTCCCACCAAATCCTTGTACCAGGCTCCCTGCTCCAGGCGCTCTCACAGTGATCAGCTGCTTGTTTCGTCTAGAGACTTGAGCCCCAGGGACACTTCTTGATATGATTCAGCTCCGGCCGGTTCTCTCTAGTTTGCAAAGAGGGAACAACACCTCATAACTAAAACATCACACTTGACCTACATGCATCTCAGTCTGCAGAGGCAGAAAGCAAAATGGAGTCTCTCTGGTTCTGGGCCTTGTAGGCCCGAAAAGGATGAAATAGACACTTAGCTCTATACACAAACCCTACCAATAGGTAATATAAAGTCAGAACTACAGGATCCACCCTCTACTATAGGTAGAATGATGAAATGACACATAATTATGTCAAAGCCAATAGGCAATAGATGGATTAGAGTCAGGAATAAGGGATCTATCATCATTTAAAGCGGCTATCCTCTAGTTTATGCTTCTAGGTCTGAAAAGAGGCCTGAAAAAGGACCAAAACAAGCTAAGAATAGGGATCTAGGATGGTAGCAAGATAAAGTCACCATCACTCAGAAATAGAGCCAAAAACCTGGTCAATACATTCCACCCTTGACTTTAAATTGCTAACATCTGTAAACAACAACAAACAAATAAACAAACATCCACATAACCTTTCAACAAAATCAAAAAGAATGCCTAAAGTGAATGACAACTAAGAAAATACCACCTAATACTTGATGTAGGGAATGTAAATCTGACAACCAATTGAAAACAAATCAAAGCACCCTTGATCTAAATGTGCCTCAACTTCTAGTGATAACTCATGAAATCTATTGATGTGGGGAAATGTCTGTGAAATAAAAACAACAAAGGGCCTAAATGAGGCCTAACTACTTCGGCCAACTTAAGAAAGGATTTGGTAAAATCTGACAAATAAACATAACAAAGGGTCCTCAACGTCTGGGCAACCATTACTAATAGATCTAGGGCATAACCTGACTAAAAGACACACCTCCCAGGATAACTTAAAGTCTAAGGTGACCACCCTTGGAACTAATCCCACTGTTCTAATTAAGAGTTCATGGATCAAAGTGATAGTGTAATAGTAGGGAAACAAGGATACCCCATTTCTACAAAATAGCTGGTGTAGCATTATGCATATTAAGCAAGAACATCATAGAAATTTATCTAAATGTGGTGCATATATTCTTCTACAAGATAAGCCAGACATAAATCGTCTGTCCAGAAATCCCTACTACCAAAATAGCTAAATCATAAACTTAAACTTGGAAAACTGAGTGATAGGAGACCATGCCAAAGGCAATAGTCAAAGGTCATAAGTCATCTAACTCAGGAAACAGTTTGCACCTAATCCCTCTGTATCAATCTGTGGAACACATGTGTGCACCATCATTCAGAACACTGTTTTCCCTTCATTGGCAAGACTGTTTGAAAATAAACAGCAAAACTATAAAGTAGGTGAGAGATAGACAAGTGCAAAGTCAATCTGTATCAATGATACAATAGCGTAGCATACTAAATTCAAAACATCATGTATCACAGGGCATCCGATTACTAAAGCAGCTCATTAATTATATACTGCACCCTATGACTTTCAAACAGTATCATTTGCATATATCAAAAGGAATCATTGAACCAAAGGCCTAATCAGTAATGTGGCACTGCATCTTTTGAACTGGAAAATCAAAACCATGAACAGGACTGGATAATAAAATTAGCTTCGGGGCCTGTATGTGGTAATAACAAAAGTGGCATCAAAGGGCATATAAATAAATGTCCATCTGAAATAAAAACATGGGAAAAATGAAAGACTCGAGAATGCAGGCCAAGAAATTACATTGCAGACTCCTTTTGTGGGAAAAATTATCATAACCAAAATGAAAATGTTTTTTTTATATCATCGCTTGCAAAAACTCAATGAATACATTTTTTTTTTAAATAGAACTATTGGCTTTGTCAAAATGTTTTCTTTTTTTTTTAGGAAATCCAGATATGTTATAGAGTTTTAACCTGACTGCTGAGGCAGCCAACTGTAGATTCTAATACTAATTTTAAAAGTTCAGTCAATATATTTAAGTGAAAAGTTCTCTTCTATAGGAATCCATCGTTGGTTTCTTCTTAGAAAAACAGTTAATTCGTGCAGGCCACGACCCTCCATCTTCATCTGTATCCTTTGCCAAGGAAGAATCCCATCCGATCTCGTCATCCATGGAACATCAGCACCCGTCTGACATCAGCTGTCTGCATTGGCTCCAGGCTTGGGAATTATTCCATTGTTAAAAAAAAAAAACTGAAATACAAATAAAAACAAAAAAGACAAAAAAACAAACAGGGCGGGGCGAGGAAAGGTGTCACTCGCACTCCCCGATAACAAATCCTAGCAACCTAAAACAAAAGACAAGTATCATCAATCTTGCAAAAGAAAAACTTCAATTAACAAAAACAATTTTTTTTAATGTCCCTCTAAGAACCATGTGGTTTATAAAATCCTACTCCAAGTTTGGGAAAAGTTTAATAAAACTATTTGCATTATATTCTCTAAGTTTGTTTGGACAAAATCTAATTTTTCTTTATACAGCCAGAAGGGCTGGGCAGCTAACTTCACTACTTTCTCACTCCTTGCTAGCATACACCTCCCTTCAGAGATGTCCGCGTCCCAGGGCTGGCTCAGTTTCAATCATAACAAGCAGGAGACTGACCGCTCTTCTGTGATCTAAAATTGAATCGCTGCCAAATGCTGATCTCATTGCAATTTTTCTGTTTACATTACTGAGGGGAAGACTATTCGTCTGCAAGCATCCCATATCTCTAACCGGGGAAGCTGTCTGGGCTAACTGTGAGGAAGAGCGACTTGACCCCCCCTCCACCCCCCTTATATCAACATGTCTTCTGCGGAAAGAACTGAATCATAGCCAAGAATAACAAACTGGGTGTCTCTGCTCTCATAAGTCACCCCTCCCTTACAAAAAGCCACGGAGAAGATAAAAAGCTTTGTGGAATGCAGTCTGATCTCCTCAAGGTCAGAACCAGCTGTTCACAGCCTGTGAAGCTTCTATTTCTTAAATAAAACCTCATACTGTCGTCTACAGCCTTATGAAAAACAAACTTAACAGGCTAAGCACTCTAAAATTATTATGAGCTAAAGGGCAAAACATTTAGTAACAAACGAAATACTCTAATCATTGTTAGCAGCTGAAAGGCAAAACGTTTAGCAACATTGAAAAATCACATGACACTTTTTATAATAACATTTGGGACACCATCAATTCAAACAAGGGAAAAAAAAATATACATGTAAATTTGCACAGCATAACCAGGAATTCATAAATGTGCGCAAGCTTTTCTGTTCTAATGCTTAAAAGAGTCAGATTTATTTTTGCAGATAGCCCTTTTATACCATCTGAGTGGGAACATTTTATCACATTTTTCTTTCTCACGCTGTTCTGCCTCATATACGCGCAAAATACAGAATCATTTGCATTTGAACTTTAAACAAAAGGGGCAGCTTGCTGTAGGGAAATAATCAGTTATATTTTCTATATTTGCAAAATACACTACAGAGCATTTTTTAAAAGCGCACGGTTGCATTTCACTTTTTTCAAGCACATTCTACAGTCTGTTTTATTTCCACAACCGGTGATCACTAATCTAAAACACTGGTTTGCTTATCTCTCTGCACCGTCCATTCTCAGCTGAAAACTCTCTCCTAATGCTCATTTAAAACACCCCCTCGCAGTCTGACTGGTTGATTTATAACACTCTGACCTCTGGATCAGACACATTTAATCATGTTTTTAAAGGCAAATCCACACAGACTCGTGGACGCATATCAACCAGTATGTTTAATGAACACTGCTTTTTTCCCGTGCAAGATGTTACCTTTCCGTCAGCTACCTGTCAAAGTACATAGGTGAACCCTGCAACTAATTGCAAAGAAAACTAATATAAGGAAACACATAGCACTACACTAAGATGGTAGTGTGTCATAGTCACCACTAATCAAAATAGAACAATTTATCCTGTCACCAATGTCCACCCTAGACTATGAACACTAACATCAAAAGGAAAGAACTTAAACAAGACGTACTAAGGGCTAGAAAAAACTCCACCTAACACTTAAGATAAATAGAAATCTGGCAACTAATTAAAAAGTCAAAGCAAACCATCTTTAATCCAAACATTCACTGACTTTTAGTGTCTGCTCATGTAACCAAGCATATTAAACAACATATTGAAACAAACACTGCCGTCTCAATTCAAGATATAAACCCTTTGGCAGCTCAAACACAAGCGTTCCCCGATGGCTGCAGACACATGGGGAATCCAAGAACTTATCTCTCACGTTTTCACAAAACACTTGTGCACATTTTCTAAACATTTTCTCTAATCACTTGAAAGAGATCCAGCTCTCTCCTGCCTAACGTAATGATAACATGCTATTTACAAGCCATATTTACAAGGCTCTATTCACAAGGAACTCAACAAGTCATAATACACTGAATACATTTCACATTTCACAGCACAAGCAAATGTAGCAAGCCATTTAATAGGCAATTTACAAGCCTTTTACATACACATATTTACAACTGCATCATCACCAAGATGTAATTGGCTCCATCACGTACTGTTACCCTTCAAGCCTGTCAGTTCAAACACCAAGATGAAAAACATTTCTTCTACACTGCATAAATCAGATGCCATGATGTACTGCACTCTCCTTACACTCCATCTGTTCAAGCCCATAGGTCAGGGACCACACCTCACCATGCAATTCACAGAATGTTCCCAGATGTCAAATTTGAAAGGGTTTTAAGACCATATACATGTTAGGGGCCACTCCCCATGCACTTTATTCGAAACGGATTCGTGACGCCAGATGTAACTGGCAATCGGGGCACTCCCCCACAACCTATTCGAACTGTTCGTAGACGCCAGATGTAACAACAGGATTTTCGGAGCAGATAGAATCAGCTCACCAAGACACCACCAACCTGGCCGAAACGTAACCACCTCCCTCCTCAGGACCTACTTACCATGGTACCTGGGTACCTACCTGAGGATGGGGAATTAGCAATATACAAGCTCATATCATCAAAAACACCACTAAATCTATAGGAGTACTAGGAATGCTCACTATTTACTAAGGAATTCCATATTCCACACCACACTCATACCTTATAGTCTTGCGGCAACTCAGGCCCAGACTATGCTACCCTCCTCCTCATAGTGAAGGGGGCAGGTCTGATCATTTACCATTACACACTGACCTCAATCAGTGCTCACGCAAGCCACAATCCGGTGGTTATACACATTGACCACAATCAATGCTCTCATTAATGCCACTCTCTCTAGCAGCAATCTCACTACACACCGTATCCTTCCGGTGCTCTCACAAGCCACAATCCTGTGGGTATACACATTGATCACAATCAATGCTCTCACTAATGCTACTCTCTCTAGCGGCAATCTCTGTCCTATGAATACCTTCAGCTCTCTCTCTTTCTGTTGGGAAGTTTCTCTATATGTATCTAATATCTACTGGGGATGTCTCATACACAATTGTTATATTTTATGTGGTAGATAGACCGTTCAATCCTCTCACACAAGAATGGCCAAATCACAATATGCAAAGGTTATTCTCTGATTTAGGCGCTCCCTGCTCCCTTGCTCAGTTACCACTTACCCGGACGGGAAACACATCCGTCCACATAACAGCATCTGACTAGAAGAAAGGTTAGTTTCCTCAAGAAATGACACTTGCACAGCTGTCCACTAAGAACTGGGGTCCCTTTATTACACAATAGCAAATTATAACATCACAATAACTAGCAATCTAGACATAGCCTGAAAAGTAAAGGGGAATAGACACATCTAAGGAATACATAAAGCTTTATTACTAACACATCCACATATAGTTGACAGGAACTGTAAATAGCTAAAAAGGGAAATGGATTATACCAGACTGCACATCGCTGAAAGAAAAATGATTAATCAGTGCAACAATACAGTAGGGAATATAGCCTAGGAAATAAAGAAAAATGAATGATTAAGTGTAAAGCAAACTAGTTTAGAATACCTCACCCTATAAGATAGGAATGTTTCTCTTTCTCTCTGGTGGAATCAGGGCTCTCTCCCTCTGTCACCAAGGCTTCACTCCACTGGCTCCAACTGCTCCAAAAAGCTCTTCCATCTGACTGGCAACTGCTTCAATACATTCTGACAAACTGGCAGCTCCAGCTGACCGTTCCAGGTCCAAGGATCATCTCTGACTGCTCTCTTCAGCTCCAAAGACCAACTGCCTTCTACCATTACAAGATTCATCTGACCGCTCTCTTCAGCTCCAAAAACCATCTGACCACTCTGCCAATATGGAATGCTCTCCCCTAGTGGAAAGTTCCAGCCAGTAGCCTCCTCCAACCAAATCCATGTACCAGGCTCCCTGCTCCAGACGCTCTCACAGTGATCAGCTGCTTGTTTCGTCTAGAGACTTGAGCCCCAGGGACACTTCTTGATAAGAATCAGCTCCGGCCTGTTCTCTCTAGTTTGCAAAGAGCGAACAACACCTCATAACTAAAACATCACACTTGACCTACATACATCTCAGTCTGCAGAGGCAGAAAGCAAAATGAAGTCTCTCTGGTTCTGGGCCTTATAGGCCTGAAAAGGATGAAATAGACACTTAGCTCTATACACAAACCCTACCAATAGGTAATATAAAGTCAGAACTGCAGGATCCACCCTCTACTATAGGTAGAATGATGAAAGTACACATATATATGTCAAAGCCAATAGGCAATAGATGGATTAGAGTCTGGAATAAGGGATATATCATCATATAAAGCGGCTATCCTCTAGTTCAGAGGTCTTCAATCTGTGGGGCGCGACCCCCAGGGGGGTCGTGGAGTCCTGTGAAGGGGGTCGCCGATTCTGTCAGAGTGCAGTTCCTGGCGTCGGGCTGATTGAGGGTGCTCACGGCGGAGGCCTTATTCACACCAAGGTGCTGGTCTCGCCTGCTTTCTGCCACCTCTCCTGGGTCCCACCCCCCCTCGCACTCCGTTGTCTGTGCATTTTCGCACACCCCTGCCCGCATACTGCTGTCCTTGGATGGATTTCGCACCACCCTCTCCCTGCCAGCACTCCGGTGTCCGTGATTTTTTGCCAGTCCCCCGCCCGCATGATAATTGGGATTTCTGTGTGAGAATGACAACACTCGTTTGAAACAAACAGACATGGAGACAACCTTTCAATCATCCTTTGGATTGTCTGTTGCATGACATTACCTGCAAAAGGGGTGAGTGAAACATGTGTGGTCCTTTTGCAAGCCTCTCCGCATTATAACTGGTGGTGTTCAAAGTCTGCTTAACTTCCTTTGCACAATTATGCGAAATTTCAGCAATTGTGCTCGGAATTCTAAACTGGCATTTGATGATGTTTGTAGCTTTAGACAGGAAGATGCATTTTGTGCATAAAAAAGTGTTAAATAAACACGCACATTAGCTGCCCGCACTCTGTCATTCGGGTTGTTCACATGCATACATGTGTGTGTGTGTGTGTACATGTGTGTGGGTGTATGTATGTATGTATGTATGTATATATATATATATATTGATAGATGTGTGAAAAGGTGGGTGGGTGGAGGATGAATGGATGGATGAAAGGGTGGATGGATGAAGGATAGATAAAAGGTTGCATGGATGGATGTGTGAAAAGGTGGGGGATGAATGGTGGGTGGATGGATGGATGAAAGGGTGGATGGATGAAGGATGAATGTATGTAAGGATTGAAGAATGAAAGGGTGGGTGGATGTATGGATGGAATGAAGGATGGATGGAAGGATGAAAGGATGGATGGATGTGTGAAAAGGTGGGTGGATGAATGATGAGTGGATGGATGTAAAGATGAAAGGGTGGATGGATGAAGGATGGATGGATGTGTGAAAAGGTGGATTGAGGATGGATGGATGGATGAAAGGGTGGATGGATGAAAGGGTGGATGGATGAAGGATGGATGCATGGATGAAAGGGTAGATGGATGTATGGATGGAAGCTAGGAAGGATGAAGGAAGGATGGATGGATGTAAGGATGAAAGGATGGATGTGTGAAAAGGTGGGTGGATGAATGATGAGTGGATGGATGAATGATGAGTGGATGGATGAATGATGAGTGGATGGATGTAAAGATGAGTGGATGGATGTAAAGATGAAAGGGTGGATGGATGGATGAAGGATGGATGGATGTGTGAAAAGGTGGATGGAGGATGGATGAATGGATGGATGAAAGGGTGGATGGATGAAGGATGGATGTATGGATGAAAGGGTGGATGGATGTATGGATGGAATAATGAAAGGATGGACGAATGATGTATGGATGAAAGGGTGGATGGATGAAGGATGGATAAAAGGCTGGATGGATGAAGGATGGATAAAAGGTTGCATGGATGAATGATTGATGGATGTGTGAAAAGGTGGGTGGATGGATGGACGGGTGGATAGGTAAAGGATGGATGTATTGATGGAAGGATGAAAGGGTGGATGGATGTATGGATGGATAAAAGGTTGCATGGATGAACGATGGATGTGTGAAAAGGCGGGTGGATGAATAATGGGTGGATGGATGGACGGGTGGATAGGTAAAGGATGGATGGAAGGATGAAAGGATGGATGGATGATGGATGTATGGATGTATGGATGGAAGGAAGGATGAAAGGGTGGATGGGTGAAGGATGGATGGATGTGTGGAAGTGTGGGTGGATGAATGATGGATGAATTATGGATGGATGGATGTGATAAGGTCTAGCAGGCGCATTTATGGTTGTAGATAGTTGTTGATGATGAGGAGTACCAGTTTCTAAAATCTTTTGTCGGAAGGAGGTCCTTACGCCTAAAAAGGTTTTACAAGGGGGTCCTGGCATCAAAAAGTTTGAAGACCTCTGCTCTAGTTTATGCTTCTAGGTCTGAAAAGAGGCCTGAAAAAGGACCAAAACAAGCTAAGAATAGGGATCTAGGATGGTAGCAAGCTAAAGTCACCATCACTCAGAAATAGAGCCAAAAACCCGGTCAATACAGGTACCCACGCACGTTTGTTTCCCTTCTAGCCAGTTTCCTCGCTTTGCCGAATGCCTGTCAGTCTGGGAGGTTTTGTCTGTGAAACCACAGGGTTAAAAGTGCCAGCGGTGCAGATGGAAAATTGGTTAGTGCCGGAAGCGCAACTCAGCCATTTTTGGTGCGTCTCCCCTTCCCCTGCAGTGCCTCGGCTGCAAGCGGATTCATCCGCACCGCAGAGCGATTCTCCCCAGAGTTATGGGGTAGTTTCAGTGAGCTGCCCGGGATGGAGCCCATATTTCTCCTTTTCTTTCAACACGATCCAGTTTCCAGATGTCTAGGGGAGGGAGCGGGTAAGATTCAAGGAGAAAGTTCCTTGCATGGGGGCAGGGTTTTGTGAAGAATTCCTTTCAAGCTCTGCAGTGTCTGCTGAAAATTCAGTGTTCCGCTTTTATATGGTAATATTGTTTGGGGTCATAACATGATTTTTGACAAATTACGACACCAGCACCCCAAACACATACATACATGATTACGTCTATTGGGGCCAGCCACATCTGACAGAGGCAGCACTGAGCAATGTACATAGTACACATAACCTATCTGCACAGTATATTTTGTTTCAATGTTTGGACAGGGCAGGATTTTCTGATAATAGTTTCAAACTTTCCTCTTTTATGGATATGTCTTTTCCTACCAGTCTGTCTCTTTCGCTCTCCCTCTTTCCCTCTCTTCATCCTTTTTCTTTCTCCTATGTTCTACTGCTCTGCTTCTTTCGTGCCCTCCCACTTCCTCTCTCACCCTCTCTTTATAATTCGTTCTCTCCTGCTTGCCCTGTTCCTTTCTATTTGTTTCTGTCTTTCTCTCTCTTCCTCTTTCCTGATCTTCTGTCTAGCATAGTCCCTTGCCTTCCGTTCCTTCCCATTCCCCCTTACACTCATACTCTCTCATTTTACCCCTTCCAGCCTCCCTCCCTCCCATCTCATACTCTCTCATTTCACCCCCTCCTACCTCCCTCCCTCCACACTCATACTCTCTCATGTTTCTCCCTCCTGTCTCCCTCTCCCCTCGTACACTCTCATTTCCCGCCCTCTTGCCCCTCCCTTTCTCCGGTTTTCCGCTCCCTGGGTACCAGTTGAAAGCTTAAGTTTCTTCAGCATATTCTGCGTATTTGTATACTGCACACCACTCACGGGGGGCACCCTGGCGCTGAGTGGTAAAGCGCACATTCCTTAATCCCTGAAAGATAAGGAGGTGAGATGCAGCAAGTGGTAACAACCATTTGCAATGCAACAGGTCTCGCATTTAAGCGAGCTTGAGCTATCGGCATTGTAAATGACAATGCCTTTTATTTATGTTTTGGTTTTTGAAGCATAACTAAAACGCATTTATAATGCCAATAGCTCAAACTCGCATAAATGCGAGATCTATTGCATTGCAAATGCTTGTTTTATTTGGTACCACGGTTGTGATACTGCACAGTATGTCTTGATGTCAAAAAGACGTAATTATGGCTGGGGGTAGTTCTGTTAATGAATGTAGCAGGAATTCTTGTCATATTGTGGGGTAACCTATTTTTTCAGAAATGCTCAAATTATGACCTGAATAGAAACCTTCAATAACCTCACAGTCTTCTCACACACTGCCTGCCACTGGGCAGTAAGAAGACAACTTGTCAATTCAGTCTTTGGACTCTCTTGCATATTTGTCTGTTGATATTCACTTGACACATAAGGGACAGTGCTCACTCCTATGACAAGTTCTAATACCCCGCTCTTACAATGGGGGAGCTTTTCCCATGTGTGTATCAAGAGTTATAGGGGCGGGTTGGAGGTTTACTGTTTTGTGGCACCTCTCCATTCGTGTTCTCCAGTTTTGCAACCTAAATGATTTATACGTACATATTTTAATGCATGTTCATATTTTTGCAATAATTATTCCTGAGCTTCCATGTTAAAGTACATTTCCTGCAAAGCAAGAATGACAACTAAAGAAATGTTCCTGTACTTCAGCATGCTTTTACTCGAAGCACTATAGCCTTACAGAAACTGGCTATAGCATCTGCCTCACTTTCAAGTTTAAAACAAAATGCCACCCATGCTGTCCATTAGAGAAAGGCCTGTGGCAAGTGTGGGTGTGATGCAGCAAGGAGATTGTCTATAGAACTGAAAAAAATCAGAGAAGAGCAAAAATACATATAGCCCCAACCTTTAATAAAGCTACAAAATGGGGCACAGATAGACAAATGTGCGAGCACACCTTCAAAAGGCAGCTTGATATTCCACATATGCAATAGTATCCACAGAATGAGAGAATAATATCTTACCTCTTAGGGAGCGCCCCCGTACAGGAAGAAAAACGTGTAGAGTCAAAGTTACTCGAACTGACTATTACCTGATTCACCCTAGCTGCCATAGGCTCCTCTAGACCCAGATGACTGTAGCACCAGATGAGTCTAGTGGCATTTATAGTTATCAGAGTAGTAAAAGTAATAGCATTTGCACTAGTAATCGCAGTAGTAGTAGTAGCTCTGCAATATTGTGAGTTAGGAATTTTTAGGGCAAGAAGTTTTTAATCCCAGCTCAATTATCAGCTGGAAAGTTAAGCTGAGAACTAGACAGATGGACAGACAAAAGACAAATAAAAGCATCTAGCCAACAGTATACACCACTCAGCAGTGTTCTTGGCAACAATGCGTTGCAGCCATTTTAAGACTGGCTTGATAGCTCAGCTGTTTGCAAACCTAATGTTACCAATTCCTGAAAATACACCAAAAGCGGGCTTTAGATCCACCGATAAGAGTATTATGCCTTCACCACATGCTTGGCGGGTTGGTGTATCATTCCACTTTCTATGAAGTCTTGCACAATCGTGTGACTTTATTTTGAATTTACGTAGTGCCATGGGTGTGTCCCTTGCTCTTCCCTTCACACACAGGGCTAGTGATGGCAGGTTGTGCAGTGGAGTATGAAAGTGAGCAGTCATGTGGCTCTGTCTTCTGTGTTCGCATGTGTGAGAGGCAGTCTCTGTCCTATCTGTATTATCGTCCACCATTGCATGAGTGTTGACAAACCATTTTCAGCAGAATGCTTTTGTGAGCGCACTGGACCTTAACATATACATTGTAAGAAATCTAGGAAAAAATATATGCTTAAAGCACTATAATCTTCGTAATGCTGTGGGGCCAAGTCACCCAAAATGTAGACTGTTAAAGGCACTGAAATAATTGACATTGGAAGGATAAAGGACCACATTTTTATTTCTAGGAACTATATTTGACACCTACGTGCAGAAGCAGTGAAACCTTGAATCACTTAAAAGTTTTATGGCGATTGGTTTAAGACATATTAATATTTGCTTTTCAACTCCCCTGGGACTATATATTTTTGATACTCTGCAGACAGCTTACTATTTGAAATGTGATCCAGACCACATGTTTTACTTATGTGGTTGCTATACTTAAACTGTTGATTCATAATTTACACAATGTATTCACAGCTGTGGAGTGCCACAGGGCTCCTCCCTAAGCCCAACTCTCTTCAACATCTACATGGCCCCACTCGCAGCCATCGTTAGGAACCACGGACTTAACATTATCTCCTATGCCGATGACACCAAGCTGATTCTCTCCCTCACCAACAAACCCAAAGTCACCAAGAACAACTTCCACGACAGGATAAAGGCTTGTTATCACCCAGAAACTCCTCAAGAAACTGCAGAATGCCTCCACCAGACTTCTCCTCAACAAACCTCTGCCGCAGCCACATCACCGGCCACCTGAGAGACCTCCACTAGCTCCCAGCCAACAAATAAATCAACTCCAAGCTCCTCACGCACAGCTCCTAAGCCCTACATGACGCGGGACCTCCGTACCTTAACCACCGCCTCACATTCCAAGCACCCGCCAGAGATCTCCACTCCGCCCAACTGGTCCTGGCTAGCATCCCACGTATCTGTAAGACCACGGTTGGCAGAAGATCAGAAGATCCTTCTCCTTCCTCACAACAAAGACCTGAAACACCCTCCCTCTCTACCTAAGTCAATCACTGTACCTGCCTCAATTCAGGAAGGCCCTCAAGACCTGGAACTTTGACTTAACCCCTTCCATGCTGGGCCGATTCTGCTGCTGTGCTCGACTTTTAAAGAGTGAATGGGTTTATGACGGCCCCCAGCCGTCATAAGCACACGAGCACCGTGATGCATGATGGATGGGGGCCGTCATCAGCATGGAAGGGGTTAACCACAGCGCCTTCAACGGGGTGGCAATCCCCTCCCCCCCTCTCAACCAGCACCTTGAGACCCTTACCAGTGAGTAGTGGCACTTTACAAGCCACCTGATTGATTGTATTCATGCTCCACTAGATGGCATGAGATAAAGTCGCCTAAATAAACCCTTTTCCCAGATGGTGTCCTACAGCCATAACATATTTATGCATGTCAATAGCATATCATTATCCCTCTAGTGGAATAGTTCAATGAAAATCTGGACCATTGCTTTTAATAATATTTTTTTATTAAAAAATTAATTGTGAAACAACTTTTACTGTGTCTAAATGCTGTAAATATTTCTTTTTTAAATGCACTTTTCAGACAGTGTACAGTGGAGATTTAAATGCGGAATTACGCCCAAATTCCCACACCCTGATTGTTACCTGAATCCTAGAGCTCACTCGCAGTACTGAATGTTTAACTCACTTATTCTTCATACTCACTGATACCACAAGTTAATACCACACAAGTTCAATATGGCAATTAACGTTCTATAACCTTTCGTCACAAACGCCAAGTTTTTTCCTTTCAAGAACCATCCCTCTCTGTATGAAACATATGCTTGTAAAATAATTTGGAAGAGTATAACAGCTTTTTAGATCAAGTGCACGTTCATGGCATGATGTTTGATTTCTGCAAATACATTACACACATATGATATTCAAGCTTGAGCAAAAACATTCATAATGTTTAATCATGTCTGCTGCACATATTGTTATTCACTGTTACCAGAGTTCCTAGAAGGTTTGTAACAGTAGGTTTTGTTATGTTGTATTTTGAAGAGAACATCGCATGATAACTTAAAAATAACTGAAATGGGCCTTTTCTGCCACTTCATGTTGAGTGTTTGGTCTGAGAGCCTTTCCACAAGCCCCTGATTGATATCTTATAAGAATGTACACAGGGGTCAGAGAGGAGCTTCATGACAGAGATATTAAAACAGAAGCAGGCACTGCTTCAGCATCCACGTTAGTCAAAGGTTGCTGGGAAGTGTGTGACCTTTGATTGCTGTGCCTGGGCTGTGTTTATTCTTTGACATTTCACAGCTGAACATTGACCGAAATAGCAGGCTTGTATTTAGACAAGACTGATTTGCATACAGCTGGGTCTGAACTGAGGTGGCGAAGTGAGCTAAAGAATGATGATGGATTCAACCCAGATCTGGGACTGGGGGGGTGAGTGTCTGAAAAGTTTCAGCGCTCCGTCCATCATCTCCTTGTGTTTGCTTTGTTCACCCTAAGTTGGCAGGGTTGCCCAGATGTGGGTCCCTTGCTTACTTTGCCACTGGATTCAAGATAGCCTGGCTGATGAAGGGTGTTACCCAGAAACCGGTCCCAGGATGCTTGTTTTCGGTTTAGGGAAGGCTTGGCTTAGCAGTTCGGTCTGGACTGATCCCTTGAGGCGCACGGTCAAGACTGATTTGCATATAGCTGGGTCTGAACTGAGGTGGCGAAGTGAGCTAAAGAATGATGATGGATTCAACCCAGGTCTGTGACTGGGGTGAATGTCTGGAAAGTTTCAGCGTTCCGTACATCATCTCCTTGTGTTTGCTTTGTAGTTTGATGGAACAGTAGGCGTTATTGTTCTAAATCTGGTATACGAGTGACCTGTTTTACTAATCTTTTAGATCTACTATAGTGCCTGGATGTAGCAAATGAGGATGTTAGAGCTAGAATTAAAACAATGGGTGACACGTGTGGCTGGAGTGTCCAAGTTTGATGTGTAAACGTCTTGCTCAAGTTCTTATGCATTTTCTTTTCTCATGTCTAGGCCTAACTATACCCAAAGAATAGTATTTAATACAGCTGTTTATGGTCCTGAAAGTTTTAAATAATTCTGAAATTTGTATTGTGCAAATACGAATAATGTTTGTAATAGGATTTTTAATTTTTGTAATTTAATTTCATTAGATTATGTATGCAGTTCATCTTTATGAATCCGTACTAATATAAATACAGAAATATAAGAAATTGATTGTCTCTAGCAGACAGGGGAGGCTCCTCCACTAAGGCGGAGGAGCTTCTCCCCATGCTCTCAGAGCAGTAAAAAGGAAAAATTAAATGATAATAACATTGTTATCATTTTACTTTTCGTAGCTATAGGACTGGGTTAGGGCGGTGTCAGAACCTGGGAGGAGTGGTTTGCACACTCTAAGTGCGCATGACGGTTTGGCCGGCCGTCTTGGGTCGGCCAAACAGTAATTCACACTTTGCATGTTCCCCACCAGGTCGTAATACACAGCCTGTTGGGGAACATACACAGGCTCCCAGTCCCCGTCTGAACTCCGTCTGAACTCCGAATCATGTCACTCACACCCATCACAATGCTGCATTGCAGAGTTGTCATTGGCTTAGTGGAGCCTGTGTGCTTCCTCCTTCCAGTTCAAAGAAACGAAAGGGGAGAGACGGTGGCAGGTGGCTGTGAGGAGGTAAGTGGCAGGTGGCTGTGAGGAGGTAACTCGCCATCAACTTTTATGCTCCATCACTAAAAAAAGTCACCAGCCACAACTGATATAAGCAAACACAAACGTCTTGGTAGCAAAGTAGCAGGAACGAATAACCGTGAAAAATGAAACATTTCTGTAGCGCACCATAACTGACAAACCCATGTTTATTGCAGTAACTAATATTACTACTACTTCCACAATGCTCACACATAGCAGCTTAAAACCTGAGCCCCTTGTTGAATGTTGGTGAGAAAGCACTTATGAACCATGGATCACTGGGACTGTAAGGGTGAACATAGGGATGTCTCTTCTGGCAGAATCCTCCAACAGTAAGAACACAAGTGAATAATTACATTAACAAACCATATGGTCACTAGTTCCTTTCCAGTGTGCCTCATGACTCTTGTAAAGTCCATCAAGTGGAGGGAAATTTGCAAATTGAACCTTTCTTTTTGTGACCTCTGTTGAATTAGAACATTGGAATGTAGGAAGCTCCATTGAAAGCAATGTAGTACTCCGGGCTTCTAATGGTCAGTAGAAGCCCGGAGCTCCAACATTCCAATGTTTGTTCCCAGCTGTTGCTGTGAACAATAGGTCTCATGAAGCCAGAGGGAATTCCAATCCCCTCTGGATCTGTGAGGCCGTTGTTTTACGAATTAGAACATTCTGTCTTCTAGGGGCGGAATGTTCTAATAGCCTTAGAGCCCTCGTTTGCGGGCTCTACCAGCCATTAAAAGGCCTTATTAAAGGTTCGAGCCGAATGCTGGATCGGCCCTTTAATGAACGGTAGAGCCTGCTACGCAGGCTGTAAGGCTGTAATAGACTATTCCACATGGAATGTTTGTCCTGTGCTTCTCTGCCTCACAGGATGCCCTCCCTTTCACCTCCTGCCAACATTCCATTCTACCCCACAGTCCCACAACAATCCATAACAGTCACCTACTCAAAGGTTAGTGGAGCTCCACCTCTCTAGAGTCCATTGATGTTTAGTCTGCTCGGCCAAAGGACTGCTGGTTCAGTTCTGTAGTGCATTTAGTGAGGTTTGAGGGAGAAGCTGCTGATATGTAAGCCAAACAATAATGAAAGGGCCTTAACTGTTACAACATAGGAGCCTGGGTCGATTTGGGTTACACTGAAATACCCCCATAAGGCTAAGACTATCATTTTAAATGCTCAGCAGATACTTTCTTCTCATCAGTTGTTCTATCTATCTATCTATCTATCTATCTATCTATCTATCTATCTATCTATCTATCTATCTATCTATCTATCTATCTATCTATCTATCTATCTATCTACCTACCTATATATTGTTGTTTAAAACTAGTTCACCAAAACCAAATGAAATTGACAATTAAATTATGTAGAGGCAACAAATTAGCACTATACAGCAAAAGAAAACTGTCAAAAGTGATATTTAGTTCGAGATAAAAAAATGATGGATGGGAGCCGGAGGATCTGTCAATTTGGACAGAGCCAGGAGAATGACTGCAAATGAGCATGGGCCATTCAAATATCTTTTGAGTCCTTGTCTGTAGCGGTCTTTTCCTCCTGTTTCTGCGGACGGCATGTTTTCAACTTCCAGTTAGTGGACTCCACCTGTTCAGGATGCTTGTAGTTACACAGCGCAGGAGAGGAAGAAAACACCTGTCTCCTGCCACTCTGCTTTTATTGGCCCAGCATAGAATTGCTGTCAATAAATGGGTAGTCAAATCCAGGTTTTAGAGATTTTATGGGGACTTTTTAAAAGTTGCAGGATCTTTACAAAAGTCCCAGTTTTGTGTGTTTTTTTTGCAAATCATAAAATTGCAAAATTCAGGAAAATCCAAAGAGAACTGGATGCTTAAAAAGCAACGTAATTTAGTATCACAATTTTCATACTGGCTAAATGGCCTATTTATCCCAAAATATGGTACCATATGTATTTTTGATGTGTTAAGAAATTAATTTCTTTCTGTTATAATTATAGTGTATTAAATATAGCCAGTTCATAATCTCCGCTCATCCCCTTTGACATACCTCCTTCTCAATGCAAAATGGAATGTTCGGTGTACAATGTTGATAAGGCACCTAATCCTTGATTTGGTTGTTGAGGAGAGGCAGCAAGGAGATGCCTAAAGGAACTCTTAGCTGTTCTCAATCACTTTCTTAAACTCAGCCTTTGGCCCCGAATGGCCAGCTGCGAAGGGAGCGGCCTCTTTGTCACCTTCCCTTTTTCATCAGATTGTCTCATTTTGGTCTCCCGACGTACCCTTTCTTTCACTCTTCAAACTGTTTCATGACATGTTTTCATCTGTTCTTTGCCCAACTCTAATCTCAATGGACCCTGCGAATATCCTCACAAAGGCGGGGCTTCCAGCTGGCTTGCCACATTCCCGCATCTAGGTGGGGCTCCCAATCTCTACTGCCTTCAGATGTAACTGCACTTTCCTGTTTGAGGCGGAGCCTTCATTGGAGCTAATCCTTTTGACGATCCCACTGATCCTTCCTGAGGTACTTTTAATCATGTTTGTAGGTGACACGTACACCATTCTCATATCTTCTCACCAATTTTATTATTTGAACGCTTGTTTATTGTTGTTTGTCGGTGACATACAGACCTACCTCATGTATCCTCTCAAGTGTCATGTGGCACACATCATTGCTTAATTTGAATGCGCTGGAGCGTCTCTGCTTGTCAGTTACACCATTGTAGTTGATACGATCTAATTTCTCTCTTCTCCTCACATAATGGTGCCACAGTGACACACACACCCTTTTCACCTACTAATATTATAGAAATAAGAGAATTGTAAACATAATAGTGTGCCACAGTGAGACACACACCTATGTCATATTTTGATCGCACTGGTGCATCCTGGTGACACACACATCTCATATTTTCTATCCTTCCCTCAGAGAAACCCGGATAAACTGCAATATAACCGATTCCATATTTGAATACTTTAACATTGTATCTTACTTTTTTGTGTACATACTCATATATTCTTAATAGGCTATGTAATTGTCATTTATGATTTCATAATTGAATACTTTTATCCTCTGGCATTGGATCTTACTTTTTAAGGCGTACTGTTAAAAATGGATTCTCTAGTTGGCTAGGGTTTGCACCTAAACCCACCACTCTAGTCAGTGCAAGAGAGTTACACACTGAAGATAACCCCTGCTCACTCCCTTGGTAACTTGGCAGAACAGTCAGGCTTATCCCAGAGGCAATGTGGATTGGTGTGGCTCACTGGTTAGAGGCGGCAGACCCGAGAGCAGAGGATGGCCAGGGACCAGGGTTCAATTCCCGATGCGGCAGGGTCGTGGACCAGGGTCAGCGGACTCGATAATTCTCATCTCGGTGCCTACTCTAACCAGGGATCACACTCGGCAACTCTGGGAATTAGCTTGCCTCATCTCCACAACGGCCCCCTACATACGCCGGGATGCCTGGTTTCACCTTGGAGGTACCCAGTAGGGACCATCTCACAGGGAAAGCCAGGACGGGTTCCCCAGCGGTCTACTGCGCAGAGATACTCCTTCGGGAGTCGATTCTAGCGCATTACAAACCCACAATTAATTAATTAATGTACCAATCGGGTGCGCAACACACACACACACCAGTGACACACTAGGCACACCACAAAAAGAGACTCCACACAAGGTTATATGAAAATATCCTTTGTTTTATCCATAAAGACACATTAGATCACAGTCCCACATATGACCGTGCCACTAGACACTTGTCATGACTTCACAGGGATTACATAAATCACTTGGCCAATCGCACCACGGTCATAAACATCACAGTTAGCACAACCCAGTAACTACTGGTAGGATTACCTAGCATAACACTATGAATCAAGTAAATACTTGTAGGCTGCACAGGTCAAACATGTGTTGAGGACATCACCTTGTAATCTGTAAGCACATGTTAGGCCACTATCACATAAGTCACGGTGCCACGAGGCACTTGTCCTAAAAAATTGCATAGGTCCCTGTGCCCCTAGGCACATACTCTTGGTGCTCCCAAAGCAGGCAATTGTTGTGCCTAAATCTTGCTGCTGGTTAGGCAGACACAGCTTCACTCTCTGTGAAGCAGCCGTAGTATGTTCAGTGAATGCGAGACCCCAGGCACAGTGGCGAGGCGCAGCTTCCCTCTCAGGGAAGCTTTAATGCTAGGTTTCTCGCTCTTGCTTTTGGGGCCTGCTCACTCGGCTGGGCCTGCATAAGACCGGCCTGCCCTTCACTGCGCAACCTGGAGTTCTGTCTATCAGGCCCCTCTCCCCTGCAGCTCTCACCGGTAGCTGCTCGTGCTCCTGCGGCACCACTACAACAGTCGAACTCTGCAGGGAGGAGGGAGAATGGCACTCACCCGGTCCCCGACTTGAGTCAGAAGGTTCCACAATCCAGTTCCCCCCTCTGTTCCATGGAATGAGCAGCGGAAGGCGTTTCCACTGGCTTGTGATGTCAGCAGAGCTTCTGCAGGTCAGAACGCTTCCTCTGCACAGGTGTCCCGGCGTCCTGCTCGGCGTGATGACACTCCGTCTGGGCTGCTTGCCCTCACATAGGGTGGTTGCCAGGCAACCCCTGGCACCCTGAGGCGGCGGGGGTAGCGACTCTTCCAGTGGGCTTCGGCTTGCTCCAGGCAGTTGCGATCCTCGCCTGGAGATGGGGAGGGGGCGTAATACTCCCAAGACCCCACACCCGCCTCCTCTGGCCGGCTGAGAGTTTTGCATCTCGGGCCACTTATCAGACCCCCAGCTCACGATAAGGCGATAAAGGCTGATTGGGGAGGACGGAGAGCGCTTCCGTTACTTCAGCTATCCTCTCTCCTCTCTCCTTTGGTTCCTGGACCACGAGGAACTGCACGCGCTCCTTCACAAAATCACCAGGACCTAAGTACTAGGGAATCTCCCTTACAATACCAGCACCAGTACTTTTTCAAGACCGAGCACACCACCACACAGGCAGGGGACACACCCCTATTCCCTAGAGACACAAGGGCAGAAAACAGGTCATAGGTAGGCCAGCGCACAGGGTCCCTTAGCAGAGGGCAGTCCCTTCAGCCACCCAGCAGGCAGCAGCTTAGTCCCAAACTGTGGTTCCTCCTGGCACACAGCCGTCCATGCAGTGTCTTCTCCCCTACGTGGGGGTCACAGCCCTTTAAATTATAGTCCAAATGTCTTTGTTCTGGGGGGGGCACTTTAAAATACATTTACAAGTGGACAGCCCCCCCATACACAGTGTAAGCCTTGGCCCCAGACACACTACAGGGGGACACATTCAGCATTGTGGAAAGCAGGCACAGCTGTATTCAGGTGCAGATGCTACTCCTCCCACCACTCCAAATACAGACCAGGTGCAAGGGGCAAGGGAAAACTCCTCCCGCTACTCTAAATTAAGCCAAGGTCTATTCAGCCTAGCACTGAGTCACCAAGGCAGGGCAGGATACACCTCAACCCCTCCAGGGACTGGCTGGAGTGAATGCAAATCTCCTCTCCCCTGTCAGTCAGAACCAGACTGTCAATACACATCCAGGCAGGGCACAAAGGCATATAGCAAACAGTAATGCCCGCTTCTAAAAGTGGCATTTCGAAAATAGTAATAATAAATCTGCTTTCACCAATAAGCAAGATTTATCACTACTATTCCAAACATACCAAACATTGTCACACTGCCTATCTCGTGTCAGGAATTACCACTGAAGCACATATCAGCGAATCCCCAAAGCAACCATATGAGAGGGCAGCCTCACAGCACAGAGAAACCAAATAGGCTGTTTGTCACTACCAGGACATGCCACACAGTTAAGGCACATATCCTACCTTTTACCCACACAGCATCCTGCCCATAGGGATAGCTAGATTCCTGATACTAATAAAGCTAAATGTTTCAAATGTGGTTGTAGCAATCGTCTAGCAAATAATTTACATTATGAAGCCAGGAAATGGGTATGCATAAAATGCAACAAAAGAGGCCATTTTGCTAGGGTGTGTAAGCAGGATGAAAACAAGCACATCAATTTTTTGGATGAATTAAACACGGAAAGAAAGAGGTGTCTTCCAAATACAGAATAGAATCTCAATAACACAATTTGTATCCTAACTGTAAAGCCAACACGGAAGCTGACCCTATAAAAATGTTTGCAGATTCATGCTCACCTTTCACATTCTTAATTCACAGATATTTTAAACACCTTCCCTCAATAAAGGATTCTATTCTTGAGGCCCCTGAGATTTCACCCAGGGGATTCAGCATGAACTCTATTTCTCTAGTAGGCATGACAAAAGTACAGACTTCTTTTAAAGATTGATTTACACATGGTAAAATCTGTGTATTAGAAAATGGCTCTAACCTCTTAGGGTGGCAACTTCACCTTAGGCTCAAATAAGTCCTCATAGTGGATCAACCTAAGAGCAGTGAAAACATTTGCAATTAATTCCATTAACTTTTCTCTGATAATCTGGGTTTAGTTTGTGACTTCAAACATAAGATAAGACTGAAGAATGGCGTCAAGCCTGTGGTTCATAAACCACACCCATTCTGCATCTGTTGATGGTACCCTTAAAGCATGAACTAAAGAAATGAATGGCTTGCCCTAATATTCCTAGCTAATAAAGCACATGGTGAAGTTGTGCACCTATGTGTAGATCTTAGAGATCTTAATATGTGTTTGGTTTCTAGAGATCTTAATAGCAAAATTTGGGTTGAAACGCATCCTTTGCCAAGTGTACACAAAATGTACAATGAAGGAAGGAAAGATGTTTAACTTCATTCATCTGTCTATGGCACATCAAAGTGGGACTCCACCAATACTTTATGGCTTTAAATGCTTTTTTTACTCCCATAGGAGCATTCATGTTTTACACATTACCTTTCGGCCTACCCTCCGCTGCAGTGGTTTTCCAGAAAATTATACATAGGATCCTTAAAGGGGTGCCTAATACTGTATGCTTTCAAGACCACATACTCTTCTATGGTGCATCTATTTAAGAAAACAATGAGATATTATGAGATATGGTCTCCCAGTTGAAAGATGTCGGTCTCAAAAGACAAATGCCAATTAGGGGTCACTTAAGTGGACTTTCTAGGACACCCTATATCCAAGGAAGAGACAAAAACTCAAATAAACCTGCTAGATGTAAACATAAACGCACCCCATCCCACAAATAAACATGAGCTAAGATCTTTTCTGGGCTTGCCAGAGTTCATGGCAAAATATATAAAGAATGTTGCATACAATGCAGACCGCTTACAAGAGTTACTAAAGAAAACTAACAAATTCACATGGGACCACTCACATCAACTCTCTTTCAATGAAATAAAGGTGGCCATTGTTTCTACACCATTCTTTGGCAACACTGTCACTAAAAAGAAAACAATTCTGACAACTGAGGCCTGTAATGAAGGAATCATTGTAGATGGTTAGGAAAGAATTATAGTATTCATGTCTCGCTGCCTATCTAAGTCGGAATGCAACTACTCGGTTGTAGGAAAGGAAACCCCCTGACATTTTACTGGGCAGCTAGGCACTTCAAATCTTTTCTATGGGGATTGCAAATTTCTATCTATACAGAAAATAATGCCCTTACATACATTTTTATGACCAGATGTGCAACACATAACAACCCTGCATAGCAAAGTGGATATTTGGGTTAGAATGAATAAAAGATACAACGCAAAAAAACACTTGGTTTCAAAGATTATAAATTACAGGTAGAATGCTTCAAGATCAACGCTTCCCGGAGGGCATGCTGGCCATATCTGAATGGATTATAGAAAACGTCCTGCTTAATGCATCCAAGACTGAGATCCTTTTGTTTGGCTCTGCTCAATCCATTTGGTCACCAAATTGGTGGACAACAGCGCTAGGCCCCTCTCCTATTCCATCTCCTGCAGCAAAAAATGTAGGGGTCCATTTGGATAACTCTCTGGCCATGAAAGATCAAATCATGACCACAAGAGGGACCTGCTACTACACTCTAAGCCTTTTACGCAGAGTGCTTCAGTGGCTGTCCATATCAATTCTTCGAACCCTGATTCAGGCTTTGGTGATCGGCCAACTTGATTATTGCAATGCTCTTCTAGCATCTGCAAACAAATCTCTCTTAAATAGATTGCAGATAGTCCAGAATGTTGCTGCACATCTGGCTCTCAAAATGCCCCCGCGTATCTCCTCTAGGCATCTGCTGAGACAGCTTCACTGGCTATCTATTCACCAGAGAATTAAATTTAAACTCTTCTGCCTTGCACATAAAGTATTTTATGGCAGGTGTACCAGCTATTTGTCAGACAAAATTAAATCTTACCGTCTGAGCAGGCTTCTTAGATCCAAAGGGAAAGTGCTGCTTATGGTCCCCCCCAATACAGGAAGCTACGGGTAGGAGGCAGAACTTTTGCTCACCTTGCTTCAAAATATTGGGACACTCTGCTGAGGACCTGCGCAGTCCTCTCCGATTCAGGAAACTCCTGAAGACTGAATTATTCCGGGACTGATATGGGCTTAACCTGTTCTTTGTCTTCTCTGCAGCGTGGAAATACCCTTTCGGGGGTGATTCCACGCTTTACAAATTACAAATTACAAATGGTATTATGATAATTTGGAGTTTGTCCTGGGGATCAATACACTGCCACAGATTTTCTCTCCAGGGCTGCTCTGAAAAAATTAATCAAGGATAGAGCTATGTTGGATTCAAAATACTAATATTGCATTGGCTCCTCTACAGTGTGAAGCATGAATGAGGAAAGATATTTGTTCGCAATCAGGTAAAATACTGCATCTGTTCATGTATGCAGTGGATTTTAAAGCAGCCTTTGTCTGCGTCCCTCATGATATGCTTTGGGACAAATGACAATGTTAGGAAATGTTAGGAAATCCCACTAAAGCTTTTGAGTGCAATCCAGCTCCTATATATACAAAAACTTGGGTAAAGATCAAAGTGGGGGAAGGGCATTGACTGTCCAGAAGAGTCAACATCTCCTTAAGATTAAAGCAGGGACGTTTGTTGGCACCACTGTTGTTCAACCTGTTTATCTCGGATCTCTCATCATTCCTTGATGAAGTGGTGTCGCATGCACCAAGTCTTGGTGGCCAACAGTTGTGAACATTGAAACAAAAAATTCCCTGGTGCCTATTGGCCTTTCAACCTCCAGGAAGGGCAGATAAGGGGCTATTGCCTCCATCTGCCTCCCGGGGAGGCCGAAAGAATGGGGCAAGTTTTTTGGGTTGGGGGATTGGCATACACATTTTGTGCAGACCCCACCCCTACGTATAAAAAATAAATAATCCTTGGTGTCCAGTGGGCTTTCTGCACCCCCGGGGCAGATTAGGGGCTGCTGCCCCTATCTGCCTCCTGGGGGGGGGCAGAAACACTGGCATTTTTTGGGGGTGGGGAATTGGCATGCCCATTCTTGGCAGCCCCCACTCCTGAATTGTGAACAAAAATATTCCCTAGTGCCTAGTGGGCTTTCAGTTCCCCCGGGGGCAGATAAGGGACTATTGCCCCATCTACTTCCGGGGGGGCAGAAGTGCTGTAGCAAATTTTCTTGGTGTAGGGGCATTGGCATGCCTGTTCCGGACAGCCCCCAACCCTATGTACAAAAATAAAAATCCCTGGTGCCTAGTGGGCTTTCTGCCCCCTCCTCCCCCCCCCGGGTGCAGATCAGGGGCTGTTGCCCCATCTGCCTCCTGGGGGAGCAGAAAGACTTTTGCAGTTATTGGGGGAAATGGTGGGGGCATTTGAATGCCCATCCTGGGCAGCCCCCACCACTGGCCTATAAAAAAGAATCCCTGGTGTCTAGGGTGCTTTCTGCCCAAGTGATGCCTGGGCGGGGCAAAAAGACTGTGGCAAATTCACTGTAAAAAGTTGATGTGTCCACGTTGCGTTTTGGGCCTTTTCCTGTCACTGGTGCCTCCAGATATTGTGATTTGTCCAGATATACTGTCACTGAACTACTGACTTGGTCCTCCCACTTGTGGTCTAGTCTCCTGTATTGTGCCTAGGTTTGCTGCTAATTGAGGATCATTGGCAAACAAGACCCCAAGCAGCTCCCATTTGAGAGCAAACGCCGCACAAGAACAGCAGATTCGCTTGGCGAGGCGGGGGCCGCTCAGGGCCATGCGGACCACGCTGATGACATGGACGAATACTTGAAGTCTATACTCCTGGAGATGCGCACAGGAATAAAAACAATAGATAGTAAAATTGATACCCTAGCTTCCAGTTTGGATCAGTCAAGAAAAAGGTAGACAAACAAGAGACCAGGCTAAATGTGCTAGAGAACAGACTGGCGGATACCCATGATGCTACTGCTGAAGCCAGTACGCAGATCAGATTCTCAATATGGAGAATGTGTAATCAGGGCAAAAAATGAAGATTTAGAAGCGCGATCGCGGAGCAATAAATTCCGCATAATTGGGCTTCCGGAGTCGACAACCATATCAAAAATGGAGCCTTATATAGAAAATCTGCTGTGATAACTATTTGGGACTGTACTATCCCCTGTCATGATTATTGAAAGAGCGCACCGTTCATTTGGCCCTCGGCCGGCGCTGGGAGCACCACCACGCCCTATCATAGCGCATTTGCTTAACTATGCGGACAGGGATGCTAACCTCCGAGAAGCAAGAGCCAAGAGTCCTATAACTCATCCAGGTAACAACCTCTCCTTTTACCCTGACTATACACCTGCAGTGCAGGTGGCGAGAAAGGAGTTTATACCTGCTAAGAGGCTACTGCAGTCCGCTTCCATTCCCTAAGCAATGATGTATCCAGCCAAATTAAGAATTACTCCAAGTCGGTGCTGAAATTTCCAAAAAATATTTGTTCCCGTAAAGTGTCTAAGGCCACCGCCTCGAGCGCACCGACATCTCCATCTCAAAGTGATATTGATATTGACTGACACAATGTTTAATAGCTTTTTAATGCATGATGTTGTTTCTATAGCGATATGGCAATGATGCATGGGTTTGTTGGTGATACTTCAGCCAGTTTGGGGATGGGGCCGCGGTGCTATACCAAAGACGCAGAAGTTAGGATGTTAATGTTATATATCAAAAATGCCATGTTCTAGTGTGTATTGTATTATGGATCTTCAGAGCTAGGAGCGTTTGCTATAACCATACCTGGCCACCCCACCGATGGTGTGTGTCTGTTGCTGTTCCCCCCCAGAGGGTGATCCCCTACTTGAGTTTGGTCATTTTTTACGTTTTGTTACTTTGGGTAATTTTTTAATGTGGGGTTGTGCTTTTTCTCGACCTAATTGGGAGGTTGTAGTGGGAGGAGGGTGGGAACGGGGTTTTTCTGTGTCTGCTGTTAGTCATCTTAAGAAGTATTGTGTTGAAAGATGTGACTATATGGACACCATGATTCTGGAACATGTTTTTGGGCTGATGTGTTCTGCTGGGGGTTATCACTGCATGGCTATCTCAGTCGTTCATCGACTTGCTAATGAGGGAAATTGTTGTTGATTATAAATTCATTACATGGAACATTCGGGGTCTAAATTCTCCCCCAAAAATTAAATTTGTGTTTGCATATCTTAATACTGCGCGGTGTCACAGATTACAGGCAATCAGGAGACGTTGTGCCTACGGAACAGTTGTGTTCTCTGGCCACCTCCCTGCCGGACACCAGTTCGGGTTTATGGAGCTCATAAACTCATGAATGTACTCCCGCACTACAGGGATTAGTCTCCACACATAACTTAGGAAGGGTACGGATCTAGTGGACCTGCCTGTTCCTTGGGATCCATCGTGCGAATTACGGGAGGACCCAGAGTGGCACTGATTGCGACAGTCCTGAAGAAGACCGGAGTGACCTATAGAGGCACATAAGAAACGGTCGAAACATGTTGACTTTAGCAGTGGTAGGAGGGAAGCCTTGAGATTCCTAATTTTCTCCTTAAGGCATTTCCCATCCCTTTCTTATTTTTTAATCCTGATAGGGGTACCAAGGAAAGTTTAATAAAGACACTTGTTTGGGTGGCACCCCTAATCAGTCTTAAGCACTTTTCTTGAACTGCCCCTTCGGTTGCACTTACAGTTTTGGTCACTGGGTGTTTGCACGGCTCTCACCGCTTTCCATGTTATGTGTTGTATTATGTTGAACTACTCTGGTTGTACGTCCTGTTAAGTGGAATTTATTATTTTTCCCCCTCCCTTATGCTCCACCCTGAGTGTGGCTACACCAGGGCGTATTGTAAGCAGGCGCAATGATGAAGCATGTCACGTACTTCGGTATGTGAGTGAGGGCAGTTTTCCAAACAGAGCAATTTGCCTGATTGGGGCATTTATGTTCTGTGTTTTGTTTGCGTGGTTTACTCTATTCACCCCCTTTTGTGTATGTACATTTGAGACTTCTGGGGGTCTGGGGTGGTAGAGTCTAAGCCTATATGACCCTCACCCCTCTTCTGTGTGGTGCATATCTTAATAGACATGGCGCCCTAATTGTATTCCTGCAGGAAACGCACCTGACCAAAAGTTCTGAGGCTAAAATAGCGCTCAAATGGGTGAGGTTTAGATTGGCTTCTTCCTATGCCAGGGGAGTCCTTATATTGATTAAGAAGGATATCACATTTACACCCCATAGATTTCATATTGATGACGGGGGCCGCTGTGCAATGGTGCAAGGTAAAATGGGAAATACGTTAATTACCCCTATAAATATGTATGACCCCCATAGCGGATGAGCCAGAGGTATTTCAGCGGATGTATGGCATATTGCGGCAATGGCCTGAAACGACCACGTAGTGGGGCGGAGATTTTAATACATATCTTGATCCCTCCCCGGATAAACCTAATCCACAGTGCCCTTGAACGCCGAATGTGGTGCTTAGTATCAACCAATCAAAGATAGAGTTCGGATTGGTAGATATATGGCGATTGCAAAACAGCTCAACTAGAGAGGGAACACACACCACGCCCGTGCACAATAGTTGGTCAGAGTGGGTGACCGGGGTTGACAATTATCCGCGCACGTTATCAGATCATAATCCGGTCGCGTTGGTCTTGCATATTCCCACTGCGACGCATCGGCCATTTACATGGCGCTTCAGATCCCTGTATAATGACACAATACGTACATCAATAGAAAACTATTTTTCTGAAAACAAAGGCTGGCACTCTCTGGGAGGCCTTTAAAGTGACAATCAGGGGGGTATGCATAGGCACCACGGCCGATATTCTGAAAGATCTCAGAACACAGCTTTCCAGAATAGAGGCTTAATTACAAACCCTGGAGAGGGAATATGACCACAATCCTTCCTCGGGTATACTATGGCATATCCATACATTGCTCCAAGACTTTGATACAGCTGCAGAGTCTGAACTACGATATCTCTCACGCACACATGTGGCTCGAAGATTCGGGAAGGGGGGCAGACCGGGCCAAAGCCTAGTTGAAAAAATCAGAACAAGGGAAAACTTTTCAAGTATAGACAAAATAACAGATTTGGCTGGTAGGGAGCATTGTCATCCTTTAGATATAGTTGAGCAGTTCTGCGGTTGATATGCAGACATATATGCAACAAGTGGGGTGGGTTCAGACTCCATGACCGATGAGTACCTGGAGGACATTGCATGTACATGACTTTCGGATGGACAACGGGAATATCAAACTCTACCCATAGATGAGACATATATAAAAGCTGCGATTAGTGCCCTGCCCAATGCTAAGGCGCCAGGCCCAGACGGGCTAAAGATAGAATTTTATAAAACATATGCGGATCTCATTACTCCATTCCTGTTAGAAATGTATGCTGAGGCACATGAGGAGGGTGTTATGCCTCCTTCCCTCAGACAGTCCCTGATAATCACCCTGCTAAAGAAAGACAAGGCCCCAGATGGCTGTGACTCCTACAGACCACTCTCACTGATTAACATTGACGCAAACCTTTTTGCAAAAATTTTGGCCCCAAGGCTTCAACCTCTGATGCCGAATCTGGTTCTGCCAGACCAGTCAGATTTTATTCCGGAGCGATCCACATCTCACAACCTACGTACCATATTTGCAATCATGCACGTCCTTGACCCTCATTTGCATGCTGCGGCGTCATGTTGGATGCTGCTAAAGCGTTTGACTCCATTGAGTGGAGCTACATGTTTCATATCTCGAAACGCATGGGATTTCCATCGATCTTCCTTGGCTGGGTGCAGATCTTATACGCAAGCCCATCGGCCAGACTACACGTGGGTGGGCTGTCATCTGTGGCATTTCCAATAGGGCATGGTACGCGACAGGGATGCCCTTTGTCACCTTTGCTGTTCGCAATTGCTATTGAGCCCCTGGCATGCGTGATACGTCAAAGACATAGGGCAACAGCTTTAAATTTTAACTACCGTCCGGTCGGTGTATCGCTATATGCAGACAATATGGTTCTCTTCGTACGTGAATCTGCTTGTTATCTTTCGCAGGTTCTGAGGAAGTACATTAGATTTGAGTCTCCGGGCTTAATATCAATTGGGATAAGTCGATCATAACTCCCCTGACGGCAATTACTACTGCACCACCCCTGGAAACTCCTATAGTATGGTCAACGGACCCTGTTAAATATCTGGGAGTCTGGGTGCACCGCGAACCGGAAGTGGTGGTGCAAGAAAACTGTGGGCGATCATGTGTGAGGCTTGATGAACAGGTGGACACCTGGATAGCATTACCGCTATTGCTTGCAGATCTCATTGCTCTTGTGAAAATGGTGGTGCAGCCTTGTTTTCTTTATCTGTTTACCAATATCCCCATAAAGTTGACTCAAGGGTTTTTCGGCACGTTGTGATCTTCGCTAATAAAATGTATTTGGGGTGGGGGGGGGGGGGTAGGCAGGTGCGGGTCTCTGGGGCACCTTCACGTTAGATTATGACAAAGGGGGTTTCGGTGCACTGGATCCATATGTATACTATCTGAGTGCTTAGGCACAATACGCATATTATTGGTTCCAAGAACATGATTTCATACCACACATAGCGGTGGAGGATGGCGACGCCCATCCAGTCCCTCTATGCACCAATATCACTCACGCGCGCGGAATACTCCTAGAACAGAAATAAATTCAATAGACACTACCATAGCGGCATGGCAAGCGATAGGCAAACTCGCTAATAAGCTACCTCTTTATGCACCAGCATTGCCACTGGAACAGCACGCGGCGCTATCGGTGACACAAGAGGCTAAATCTATGCGAATACTCAGAGAGATAGGGTTGGGTACAATGCAGGATGTCTACCCTGGTGGCACATTCCTCACACTAGAAGATCTACAGTATGTTGAGAATCCATCATTACTATATAGGTTCGCTATACACAGACTGAGAAACGCTATCACAGAGCATTACCCCACATACCCGGCTGAACCCCGAGCCTTCAATCTTTGCAACTGGTGATTACAACTCCCACGCGGAAAAATAATCACAAGGCTATATAGAGCTATAAGATCCGAGGTGGAGAGTGCACCAGATGTGGGCTTGGACCATTGGAACTCTATGCTTGCCCCCCCATGACATCGAAAAAATGGGAGCGGGTATGTGGTCTGACGGGTCAACTCACTCCTAACGGAAATCTCCGTATCATACACTTCAGGTGCTTACGCCAGCTTTACCACACACCCAAGCGATTACACAGATACAGATTGAGGGATTACAGTAGATGCAAGCGGTGTAGTCAAACAGATGCAGATTTTATGCATCTCATATGGGAATGTCGGGGAGTGGCTCATTATTGGGAACAAGTGGTGAAGAATCTCCGAGAAATGTTTGGGACGGATCTTCAGACTACGCCGCAGGTCAGTCTGCTATGTTATGTTCCTCAAGCCAAGGGGGTCCTGGGGAAGGTCATACGTATTGCACTACTGTTAGCCAAGAGTAGAGTTGCTATAAGGTGGGATACAAAACGGAAACCGAAAGTGCCGCATTGGATTAAAGATATGGTCTATTGTAAAGAAAAACTTGAATTATACTCAGAAGAACTGCCAGTATCATCAAAGCCTAGTGACATTTGGGAGCCACTGCGAGAATTCCTGCAGATACAAACTTCGGATGAACCGCAGGACATAGGGCCATATGTAAGAACACATTTTCCCATAGACACAGAATGGGTAAAACCCTTTGATACATCTGGCCCTAAGTGATGATTGAACTTGATACTAGGGACAATCCCATTTACCAGCTGTACGCATTATGCCCACTGGATTACCGTGTTCTGTAACTGATCCAACTATGTCTCTTTTTCCTTTTTTTCTGATCATGATTTTGCAGTGGCTGACTGGTGCAGAACGCAGACTGTGTATTGATTTTATTGTTTATTATCTTTGTTTGTCTTAAAATGCAATAAACAGAAATATATATATATATATAAAAATGTGTTTTTTCCACAAAGTTTGAGGTTTTCAAGGGATTCTAGTGAGAGCCACACAAGTCACCCCCTCCTGGATTGCCCTGCGTGTCTAGTTTTCAACAATGTATAGGTTTGCTAGGTTTCCCTAGGTGCTGGCAGAGCTAGGGTTCAAAATACACAGCTAGGCACTTTGGAAAAAAGGGTCTGTTTTCACTGTAAAAATGTAGTGTGTCCATGTTGCGTTTGGGGCCATTTCCTGTTGCGGGCACTAGGCCTACCCAAACAAGTGAGGAACCATTTTTATTGGGAGACTTAGGGGAACACAGAATTGAGGAGCAATGGTTATTTCCTATTGACTTTCGATGCATTTCTGCCTTCCAAATGTAAGACAATGTGCAAAAAAAGAAGTCACTTTGAATAATGTCATATAATCACATGCTAGTATGGGTACCCACAATTTCGGAGATGTGCAAATAGCTACATACTCTATATTTTTTTCCCATTTTGGAAATACATAGGTGTCTTTGATACCTATTTTTCACTCTTTATATTTTACCAAATGAATTGCTATATACCCGGTACACAATGAAAAACCAATGCAAGGCGCAGCTCAGTTATTGACTCAGGGTTCTTCGGGTTCTTGGTGAACCTGCCCGTCCTATATATCCCTACAAACAAAAGGGTCCTGCGGATGTCACAGGATATTGCTTTAAAAAATTTGTCATACTCAGAAGAAGTTCCAGGTGAAAACTTTGCCACAAATGGCTTTTTTTCAATTCCTTTTCAATGTTTCTTATTTTCAACTGTTAGTTTCTATAAATCAAACCTTGAAGGATCTACACTAGTGACCCATGCTGAATTTAGAATTTTGTTTACTTATCAGAAATGTATAGCTTTCCGGGATCCATTAGTTTTTTTTACAGAGTTTTATATAGTGCAAACTTGACTAGATTCAGGTATCGGAGCGCTTTACATAGCACCAGTTGCGTTACATGAGGACACATTCATGTTTTTGTCGTTTTTTTTTGTTAGGCACGGGGAGATTAAGGGCCAGATGTAGGAAGGCCATTACCGGTCGGTAACAGACGAAATTGGCCGTTACCGACCGGTAATAGCCTTTTCTTATGTAGGTGGTATATTTACCGATTCGGTAAATAACGAATCAGTAAATAAAAGATAAATGTCCTCACAAGTCTAGACAAAGTTGCATATTATGTATTGTTGGTCAGGTTGTTTATCCTTTTGGCGCCCTAGAGATGTGACGATGAATGTGTGTGAGTGACACATGTAAAAGTGTAACCAGCTATCAAGGGCAGAGCAATTAACTACTCCCAAGGAATATGTCCACACTTTGAACACAACATTTACAATAAGGTAAACAAGATAGAGATGGTTTGATTCAAAATATAACTTTATGTATCATGGAATGGATGAAAAATAAATAAGCAAAAACTCCCAAGGAATATGTCCACACTTTGAACACAACATTTACAATAAGGTAAACAAGATAGAGATGGTTTGATTCAAAATATAACTTTATGTATCATGGAATGGATGAAAAATAAATAAGCAAAAACAGTCCATTTTGGAAGGGAGAAAGGAAAGCAAATAATGTTCTTTGCACAGAATGGACATATAGACTTGGAGGGGGTTGGGTAACATAAATAAAAACACATCAGTAAAGCATCAGGGGAACCAGTCTATATACAAATGGCAAAGCAAATGTTCAGATCCTCTGAATCAGATGCAGTCTCTTGGCTAGGTGGTGTAGGACCAGACACTACAAGGGGTTGGGATACAAGAGGAATGCAGGGGGAAACAGTGTGGGGCAACATACAATGTGGCACAGTGAGGGTGGTTTGGGAAGGATGTTGGGCAAGGACAGAGAACATGGCTGCGCCCAAGGAAGTGATAGAGGCAGTAAGGGTGGCCATGGATCTTGCATGTTCCTCTCGAATCAATACACAGCTCGTCCCAGAATTGCAGTGGGATCCAGGAGGACATGTGTGGCTGCCCCTCACATGCCCCCATCACTTCTTGGGATGCAGCCACAGGAATTATAATACAGGGAGGGGTGGGTCTGACATAAGGAGTGTAGTGTATCGGGGTCAGAGCCTTTGCTTGGGTCTTCCTGGCAGCCACTTGGAGGGGCACTGTTGGTAGGAGATTCAGCTGGAGATCCCAGTGGAATGGGGGTCTCTAGAGTCTGGAATGGGCTGGGGGCAGGCCCAGGTTGGGGTATGACCTGCTCTGGGGACACCTTGGCAAACGTAAGGTGTTGATTGTCAGGGGGAGAGTCGATCTCCTCCCCCCTCCCGGCCAGAGGTGTCCAGTTCTTCACCCACTACAATGTCCTTAGCCCCCACCCAGTCTGTATCGCTTGAGGTGTGTTCTGGCTCTGTGCGGGTGGGTGCATTTCCCCTGCCTTCAATTGTGGAAGGTCCCGCCTCCTCTCCAGTTGTGGAGAGACGTCATGTCCACCGGCACCCCAAGGATGTCCTACTCTGCCCCTGGTCCTGGTCCTGTTGGTCTTGGCCAGCTGGGCCCACTAAAATAAAAGACAAAGCATTATGTAGTGGTTGTAAATGTCAGAACATCACACATATCTATTTGAAGCAATTACAGACTTTGTTCTCCTTTGATCACACTAATCAAATAGAAGGTACTTGGAGCCTAAAGTATGTGTACATTCATTTTGATGTCCTGATTTGACTCACACATTGACATCTTACTTGAATTTAAATGGCATACACTTCTGTACTGACCAACCCTCACCTTCAGCATTCTTGCAATGTGAGTTTCTTGTCATTGCTCCATAGGCATCTTGCAATGCCAGTCTACAAAAGGAGATGGGAGACAGTTCGGATGGTTTTGGGATGATCCTGTGATATGGAGTGTCCGCACTCTTACACTTACTAACAAATGTCATCTGCTATGTAGCATTGTATAACACAACACAAATGCAGATTTGGGTGTACATATCCAAAAAAGGGCTTGGATATTAACTTAGCTAAGAGGTGAATCTAATAATTTGATATTCCCTAGTAACAGCAGACAGTCTAGTGCCACATTTTGCCTTCAAAGACTGCTTGGTTGGTGCTGTACCCTGGTAAATAGTTGTGACTAGTTGTTACAGCTACCTTGATTGGACATATGCCAAATGAGCCACTGTTTGGAAGACGTGTGTATGTGGATTCCCTTGGAGAAGTTGGTATCACTTTAGAGCGGGCAAGGATCTCAAAGTTTGTCTTTACTCCACGGCACATGATTATGTGTCTTAACCTGAATGCAAACCCACAAAAGGCATGCAAGTTACAGCAGCCACCACCCAAGGGCCTCTCATCCAAACACTGGACAGTGTCTATACCATCACTCCCTCAATGTACACAGCAGTTATAAGGACCTTGGTTCTCCAGTAATGGTGCTGCCAGTGCAGTTTTGCATACAAATGCACGTATAAGGTTAATTTTTCCTGGTGGCTTCCAAAAACTACAGGTTCCAGAATGCACTCTGATCAGTGCATTCTATGTGCTACAGTAAGCCTTTAGCCATATAATGACTGCTGCATTTGCACAGATTAGGTAAATGGAGACATGAGACACACAGCAAAGGCATGCAAGTTACAGCATCCAACACCCAAAGGCCTCTCATGCACACATTGGACAGTGTCTGTACCATTCTTCACCCAAGGCACACAGCAGTTATAAAGCCCTTGGTTCACCAGTAATTCCGCCAGCGCATTTTTACATACAAATGCACATGTGAGGCTCTTTTCCTCTTGTGCTTCCATAAACTATAGGTCCCAGAATGCACAGTAGATTCTATGTGCTACAGTGAGCCTTTGGCCATATGAGGACTGCTGAATTTGCACAGATTAGGTACATGGAGACATAGGACACCTGATGGTACAGCCCTGTCATCCCTCACATCATACTTTCAGACACATTTTGCAGTTAATGCACTTACCAACTCTCTACTGCTCAGCTCCTGCAACTAACCATGGAGGATTGGCCAGGCTGCCCTCCAGATTCTCCTCCTTTACATTGGTGCTGGGAGTACTGGCCCAATATTTCCTTAGCCTTCAACCAGGACCAGCATTTTAGGACCTCCCATCACTTATGGCATGCTCTGCCCCTCCAGTCAAACACGGCCACTGCAGTGCAGTGCTCCGCAATGGTGGTCCAGATTCTGGCATGCTGCATTACTCATCTGGTTCTCGAGCCCCCCATACAGCTGGGGTGTTTTTCTAGAATCCCCTCTGCTACCTGGTTCAGTCCCTTTCGGTGAAAAGGGATGCTTTCTTCTCAAGTCCCTCAGCTTTTATCTCTGACAGAGATTGAGCCCCTCTGCAACAAAATGAAATCAGGCTCCCCAGCTGACCCTATAAACCAGACCAGTTTTGTAAATATCAAAACATCTTCTATCGGTCTGTGGTGAGCTGATTAACCTATCTCTGACTACTACGATAATACCTACTGCATGGAAGCATACACAAGTCACCCAGTTGTTTAAAAAAAACATTCTTTGGACACATCCAAACCTGAAAATTATCATCCTATATCACAACTCCCATTTTTGGCTAAATCCTTACGAAGTTCGTAGAGTCCAATGAGATATTGGACTCTTCACAAAATGGCTTTAGTTCACGCCACAGTACTGAATACGCCTTGTTAGCCGTGACAGAGCAACTACGAAGCTCTTTAGATGAAGGAAACTCTGCAGCTTTGATTCTCCTCCACCTCAGCGCCGTGTTCAATATGGTATCCCATGAGATTCTATTGCATTGCTGGCAGGAGTTGGGTATCGGGGCAATGTACTGGCCTGCTTCAAATCCTTTCTGTATGGCAGAACATTTCAGGTCCACACACAGATAAGAGGAAGGAGGAAAACTCCTACTACGACCTCCTCTCCCTATAGTTATCACACACAAGAAGAAGTAGGAGTATATCAGGGCACTATTTTTGTAGAGGTAAACTGGCAACAATATTATGTTAAGAAAACTGCCCTCACCCACAGAAATTGTTTCCATGTCTGGATATACGGCAATATTTATAAATAAAAACATGTATAAAGAGTCATGTCGCACTAAATTAGTTCAGAGGGGCAGAATAACTTGTTTACCTATGTCGCACATACGTATTGATTTATGTCTTCCTTCATGTGTTTAAAAATGTTTTCACTTACAGATTTCAATCAAAGTGTGATTACACGACCTGCGTATAATAACACAGGCACAAACTTCGTTCTACTGATTAAGGTAGGAGGAAAGAGGTTTAAATACTGGGATCTATTAGTCCTGAAGAAAGCCGGGGAAGACACAAAATCCGGCTGAAACATGTCGACAAATCTTGCAGAGTGGAGGGGTTAATGGTCCATCATTTACCAGTTTACCACCAACAACTGGGTCAGTAGGACCCTTGTTTGTACTCTAACTGGGAATCCATTAATAAAATGGGTATCTGGAGATCCCTTAGTTAGTTTAAACTATTTTTGTCTGCACTCTACTTTTGCTTTGATCTCTACTTCTTTGTGTGTTTGTATTGTCTCCCCCCACCCTATTGCTCCACCTCATGCGTTTGCTTGCTCAGAAGTGTGTTTAGCAGCCCTATGATGAAGAATGCCACAATTATTTGTGGGTGAGGGAAGTTTTCTAAACATAGTATTGTTGCTAGTTTACCTCTACAAAAATAGTGACCTGATATGCTCCTACTTCTTCTTATGTGTGATAAAAAAACATTACCAAATTCCAGGAGGATATTCTGGCTGTAGCAGACTGGATGACAGCTAATTGCTTGCAGCTTAATACTAGTAAATCCAAGATTTTGCTGTTAGGAAAAGATACCCATTTATGGACAGAACAGTGGTGGCCAGATGCGTTGGGGTCCGCGCCCATGGACAAGGAGGTTGTGAAAATGTGGACGCATGGGTGGACAGTGCCTTGTCCTTCGAAGCCCAAACTAAAGCAGTTGCAGGGATATGTCTTGGGCTTCTACGTGGACTTAAGCCCCTGTTAGGGTTTTTACCCACAAACACACAAGATCATTATCCAATCTATGATCCTGTTTCGATTGGACTATTGCAATTTCCTGTATTTAGGTGCACACAAATCTGGGATTCAGCGCTTGCAGAGGGTACAAAACACAGCAGTACGCACTCATTTTGGCTTCCTAAATGTTCTCAGTATCAAAGCTTATGCCTGAATTACACTGGTTGCCAATTGACAAGATCATTTATTTCAAGACCTTAGAATTGCCCATAATATCCTCACTCAACAAGCGCCTTCTATTCTATACGATCTTCTCATGCCATATTTACTGCGAAGGGGTCAGCTATTTTTACGGCGTTGATGTCAGCACTCTGGAACTCTACCTGTGACTATCAGAAGTATTCAGAATCACCAGGCTTTTAGAAAGTCCATAAAAACCTGGCTTTTCCCAGTCTAGTCCTTTCTTCCTGTTTTTCCCACCCTGCAATGTTATATTTAGGTTTTAGCACTGGGACGCTCCGTTGCTGGAGCAGCTATGCGCTACACAAATCCTTTAACCGCATCGCTGCTGCGGCGATTTTTGCGCTGTGCGGCTTTTTTCATTTTACCACGTTACATGACGAGCTCAGCTCGTCATCAGCACACGCCACCCGTGGCTGATGACGAGCTGAACTGGTCATCAGCAGCGAAGGGGTTAACCTAACAAATAACATAACATGTTGGGGGCAGTTTGGGTGTACAGAACAGGATCTGATCTGGTGCAGAGGATGACAGAAAATGGCATCCAGCTAATTCATGTGATGTACTTCCTGCATGAAAATCTTGGGTTCCTCCCTGACTTTAGAATCTCTGAGGATTCTACGCATGCATGGTGGAGACTGCATATGTAGTGGAGATTCTGTAAATGGCCCGGAACACAATTTTAACAAAAAGGAATGTGAGACAATGGTAGAGCAGGCCAAGAAAATCAGTTTGGACAGGGAAAAGGGTGTGGCCAGGCACAACATCACATCCCAGAAAGGTTTGCTGCTTTGCATCATGGTATATGCAGTCCACAATTTGTGTTCCCCTCAATGCTGACTGTGGTGTTATACTAAAGTCGGGGCGAGCAGTGCTGTGCATCCTCAAACACATAGGGCCCGCTTCAGAGAATGCCTCATCACTCATGGTGGATGCCCCTCAGTTGTGGGGGAGTCGTTGCAGTTGGGGGCAAATCCTTCATTATGCGATAGTTAAGTCCCTTGGTGAATAAAGCCCCCATTGTCAAAAGGTCCTGAGAGGTCTTACACATGCACAGATATTTATTTCTCTGAGGCAATGGATTCCTTAGAGACATTGTCTACACTATTTGCTGACATCTGCACACATCATATTGCATGGCCAGTCTTTTCACTCCTGTCAACAGTTGTTGTTTACAGCATTGAGTGTGACTTGCAAAGTGGTCTCAAGATTAATTTTTTTTACAGTGATAAGTATCCATCTATCATCATTGATAACCGACTGCAAGCTACATGTTGTCCGTAACATGACAGGTTGCTCAGGTTAAAAAAAAGTGCTAACCAGCTTATTACACACTCTCATACCCTGCCCTCTGTTCTGCACGATGACCCGGTTGCCCAGATTCAGACCTAGCTGAGGGTCCAGATGTATGTGTAAGCCATGGCTTAAAGCTATGTTTTGCAAGACACAACAGGCTACTATGATCTCGCACACAACTTCAGGGGAGTACAGCAGCACCCGCATTTGGTCAAGACATCTAAATCGCGACTTCAGGAGACCTAAAAGTGCAGTAAATGATGGCTCAAGTACGTATGTGTGCCCTATTGTACCTACACCAAGGTACAGAGGCTGCATGTCTGTATGGTGTGGGGAGTTGAGGGGAGAGTGCATACCCAACATCACCTGAGAGAAATAATGGAACCTGATTACATGTCCCTCTTGCTACTGTACAGTACATGATCTATACTTTGGTACAAGCAGTATCTGTTGAGGCCGTGTATGTGGCATAAATAATCTTGTTGTAAAAGGGTTGTTTATGTTGGATAGCATTTATACATTACATTTTAACATTTCACACATGTTTTGAGCTTGGTACTTACCCAGTAGCTAAATGTTGCCAAAATCTACCGCAGCCATCTGCCAGGCAAGAGGTGACCTACAGAATACCTAGCCGTCATGGATACTGCTTGGAAACACTGCATGCACATCAATGAATCACAGGCATCACAGACACCCTGCACATTGATGGAATGCATTGGTGTCAGTTGCAGAAGATGTGTGAAATGTGATGGGATGGCTGAATCGCCACTTGGGTACAATCAATTGCGCCCAACACGTGGGAAACTGGAAATAAGGTAGAAATCCCTAGCTACCCTTTGCCTCCTGGCCAGTGTATGGGGCATTCATATCTGGAGATGGGCTCTCCTATTGTTGCAGCTCAATACCTGATGCAAGCATTAGGACTGGCGTGCCTGTAACATGCCCACAAGGTCACTGGAGACCCTTTGGAACAACCCTGTAGCAAATAAATGGAGAGCAGCAAGGATCTTGACATAGGCTGGGATGTCACGGGAGCGACAAGTCACAGAGAATAGTTCCTGCTCCCATTCACAAACCGACTCCAAGATGATGTGGAGGGAAACCGGATCTGGCTGACATCTTGGCTGGACATCCCAAATAGGTTTATCTTTTATCTGAAAATCCTCTCTACTATCCTCCACAAATCTTCTTGATGCATGGCAAGGGGCAGAGCAATAAACACATTCAGCGACCTGTTGAAAGGTCTGAAAGAGTTTGTATGTGGGGGCTCTGCTTTTATGTTTACTGCAGGGCTGGGATTGGCTGTTGGGCTGCAGTGTTCAGCTTGAGCAGGGGGTAATGTAAGCACTTTTACAGGTGTTTAGGATTGAAGGCAATGTCCATCTGGCCCAAGCTGGAGATTCAGCCCCGACTGCAGAGATTCTTGCCCAGGTGCGGAGACTCCACCCAGAGTGCGAAGATTCCAGCCTGACTGCCGATGTAAAGATATGACTCATAAATAACCTCTGTGAATACCAAAAATCGTAAAGTTAGACTTTTGTCTCAGATTACGTTTGTGAATCGGGCCCTTTGTGTTTGTCTTGACTTTCTGGTAGATCGGGGGACTTTAATGCGCAAAGAGTTTTTAGCCTTTGAAGTAAGAAGAACCTGTAGGTCGCCTTTCATAGAGGCTTTACTACCACAGATCATTATGCTGAATATTCAACTGGTGCAATTTCTAGCAAATTGTAATCAGCAGATAAAACCACCTTAAAAAGAGCCATGTTCTATGGCTTAGACAAGGGTACACCCCTATGGGATTTTAGAAGGTCACTATTTAATAATGGATGGTAGAGGGTGAAAAAAAAGAATTACTGGCCCCAATCCCAGTGTTGTTGTCAAATGGTTAATTGGAGGAGTTGCTAGGGGATCATATGAGGAACCCTGTCCCCCATCCCATCTATGGTTGGGTGCTCAGTACTGTCTGTGGGGACGGATTCATTTTTTATAGTTATTTGCTCAGTATTTTTGATGATGTTTGCACAACTTTAGGCAGGTTGATTTAGGATGATCCAGGACTTCAAACCATTAATGCTCTTTTGCACAGTACTCTGTTAATGTTTGCACAATGCACTTACTGAATTATCTGCTTGTGCTTAATCAGGTTGGCATAGGATGATCTATGATTTTAAACTGTTCTTTTTCACAGTATGTCTTTTGATCTTCATATGATGTAGTCTCTGCATGATTTTTCCTCATTCAGTTACAGGATATAGGATATAGAATGGTATATGATTTTAAACTGTTGTTCTCCTTTGCATAGCTTTCCATTGCTGCTTGAATAATGCACATATGAACAATTTTCTTATGCCTAGCCAGGTTGATGCAGTATGGTTTTACAATTTTATTTCTTCCACATCCCGATTTTTTTTTATTGAAAACCGATACAGATCCAACATCATTTTGAGCACCAGCAAAGGATAATGACAAGCAGCATTGATTTCAACATTTTGCATAATAAAATATCCATGTTGGTGTAAAAAAACACATTACAGAGAGAGGAAAAAGTAAAATTTTAACAACAAACAATAGTGCCATAACAATATCACAATTTAATACATACATATATTAGGTCAACATCCATAGCTTAGAAAAAAACCATTAACCCAACAATTCTTCGATACCAGAGACCAAAGGAGGAGTATCTAAGTCTAGTCCCCTGGAATCTGCCCACCACTTCCATATCTTATAGTGTTTCTGGGGGCACTCTCTTGCTGCAAAAAACTGGATTTCTAGACCCATACAAAAGTCGAGTCCTTTCTTCCCGGTCGCAACCAACGGCGGAGATTCACACTTCCACACCCTAGCCACATCGCGCTTAGCCAGCGTGAGGCACAGAAACAGTAAGTGGCATTTATATCTATTGCCACCTATTCCCTCAGTTATATGAAGCATGAATAGTCGAGGTGTGGGTTGAATGTCCCAACCCAGGACCCTGAAAGGCACACATTAACCCCCCTCCAAAACCGCTACAAGAAAGTACACTGCCATATTGTGTGGAAGAAGTTTCCCTCCGTCGCCTCACATTGCAAGCATCTAGGGGACGCAATCAGCCCCTCCCGCCACAGATTATATCTGGTGAAGTACACCCGATGCAGGTACTTGATTTCTATCAGCTGCAGGCGGGCAGCTATCGCTGCGCCACGCGGGGATTCGAGTGCCTCCACCCAATCATACTCATCAAGGGGACCTAGGTCTAGTTGCCTGGCCTCCTGTGTTTTGTGTAGTGTGGTGTGGGTATTATATATGAGTGTACGGTAGATCTTTATGATTTTGTGGTTCCCCAGATCGCCCATAACGACTTTGGCCTCAATGGGGTTAAATTCAGGTATAGTATCTAGCTGTGCCAAATATGTGGAGAGGGAATGTCTCATTTTAAGTACTTGTAGAATTGTGTGTGAGGCATCTTAAATTCTGTCTGTAGTTCTTGGAAAGATTTCAAGCAACCTCCACCTATAACTGCCCCTACTATATCAATGCCAATGGCCGCCTAATCGCGAAAATCAGATAGCTGCATCTCTTGGGATAGCTGATCATTGCGCCATAAGGGGGTTTCCCTCGCCAGTTTACCCTACCAGCCCATCGCACGCAGCACTCATTTCCAGACCACAAATACAGTCTTGGTCGCCGGCGGTAATGTCTTAAGCTGCGAGCTGGAATATAAGATCTGGTGTGGCGAAGTGACCCCCCATTTGCCAACGCTCCACTGCATATGCTTGGTCTCTACGATCTCCATACCACCAGTCGGTAAGGACCAATATGTGTGAGGCTGAATGATAGGCCTCAACATCCGGAATGCAATACCACCACCGTAGTTAGATTGACAGCAGGTTCTCACAACGCGCAACGTTCCTCCCTCCCAGAGAAAGCGAGCAAGGATCGCGTTTAACTGCCGGAACCAGATGGTTTTAAATTTTAACCTATTTATGCTCCCTTACACAGTATGTCCTTTGATACCTGTACAATGCATTTTCTATATGATTTATTGGTGCTTATTCAGGTTAATGCAGAGATTTATTGATTTTAAATTGTTTAGTTTTGTTGACTAAGCTTAAGATGTAAGCAGGATATTTTTGATCTTATTTACATTGCTTGTATTGTGTTTGTTTATTGTTTTTATTTACTAGTAAATTAATGTAAATGTAAATGTATAGGCATTTATATAGCGCACTACTTACCCGTAGGGTCCCAAGGCGCTTCGACCGCTGCAAAACCCTTCCTGGCTTCCCTGAGAGATGGTCCCTTAATGGGTATCTCCAGGGTGAGACCAGGCATCCCCGGCAGTCTGGTGGGGCCGTTAGTGAAGATGAGGCAAGCTAATGCCCAGAGTTGCCGAGTGCATTCGCTGATCAGAGTGGGCACCGAGGCGAGAGAATTATCGAGTCCGCTGACCCTGGTCCAGAAACCTGCCGCGCCGGGAATCGAACCCTGGTCCCGGGCCGTCCTCTGCTCTCGGGTCTGCCGCCTCTAACCAGTGAGCCACACTACTTCACCAAATTAATAATTTAATAATAAACTGGACTGAACTGAAAATACTGCATCAGAAATGGTTGGCCTTCTAAACCCAGTGACATAAAAATGGATGGAGTTAAAGATTTCTGGGCAGTCAGAATTGAATTAAACTTGATGAATGACAATTTTCTATGGAATGATAAAATCGTTCCACCATTTTACTTAAGAAGCAGAGTAATTGATGTTACTCATGAGGGCCATTTCGGGAGATGCTTCACCAAAAACAATTTCAGATGTAATTATTGGTTCCCAATGATGGATCCTTGGGTAGAACAAAAGGTTAAAGGTTACATCAGTTGCACCCTGAGTGACAAGAGCAAATGTGTCCATAAAGTACCTCTATCTCCTGTAACCATCCTGGAAAAAACATAGGACAAACTTGTATTGGACATTACAGGACCTATAAACTGTCAGGATATTTCAAAACATTGCACATTTATTTTAATTGATTACCATTCTCATTAGATAGTCACAAAATGTGTAAATCAGATCACCACTAATCAATTGATAGAATTTGTGCAAAAAACTTTCATAGCCGAAGGTATTATTGATTCGCTCATTTCCGATAATTGAATGCAGTTTACATCTCATAAAATGAAAGAATTTGACAAAATTGGCCATGAAACATCTCAAAACATCCTTATATAGCCACAGAGCCTGTGGGTTAGTGGAAAGGGCTAATCAGATTAATAAAGACCGTATTCAGCTTGCAGGCTTAAATAGTAATACTGTTGAATTCGCATTGTAAGAGATGATATGGTCATAACATACAACCCCTAACTCTATCTCGGGGATATCTCCATTCATATCCTTAAAGGGAAGGAATCCAAGCACCCAACATATTCCCAGTTGGTTAGGAGGTGGGGTAACTGTAATGGCTGACAAGGATTCCTACAGAGCTATACTTCTTAAACACCAGAACAAGTACACAAAATGGTATGATGGCAAACATGGGACAATCGATCAAAATCGGTCTGTGGGAGATTGGGTTTTGATTATAAAACCAATTCAATATTGGGATAATGTAAGCAAGTTCTCCAACCTCTTATAAATTGTTGATGTTAAGGAAAATGTTTTTGTACATGATAATGACCAAGCATGGAGTATGGACATATTTGTCAAGTGCCCAGTGTGCCTAGTCCTACACATGGTGAACTTATGGACAGCAATATGAACTTGAGGGGTTCAGAAATAAAGAATACTCCAGATAACTGCAAGAGAATTAGAATGGCACCCAAGTGGCAGGTGGACTAATATATGGGTTGATTCTTGTAGGAACAGGGACATTGTTTTTCCTTTGTGATGTTTGATCTTCCCTCGACTTTCCTACTCCCTCTACCTCCTCTCTTATATTGCTCCATTCTTCCTAATGAGAACATTTTAATATTTATATAGCCATATTATGTTATTTCAATGAGCACACTGGGTGGGAGGGTATGTAAAACACCCGCTGCTAATGGCCACGTACGCACTACATACTGCATGAGTCCTGAGGAGACTTTGTTTTGGCATTTCTTAAAAACAAATGCAACCAAGAAAGCAGTGGTTAGGATTCAGTAGAGGCCCTACTACTGTTCACCACTGTTTCATAAGACATTACCCACACTGCTCAGGAGGTATTGACCACCAGCAGGTCAGCCAGCACTCCAAGTTCTGCATTCTGCTGACTGTGCAGCTTAATGGGCAAAGTGGGCATGCAGGCTAACTGAACTTACGCTCCCTGTAAGACAAGAACAGCTTACTTTACATTATAAGGTAAAATGTTGTCACTCACATTGTCTGACACTCAACCATAGAATGAATGCCCTGTGGGTTGATACAAAATGTGATTGACACATCAAACAAAAAAATGGTTGAAGGGTCCTGACCAATTGCGCTACCCTGTGTTTGTGTCTTTAGTCTGATTATTTTTTATGTATTACTTGCAAAAACTCTAGAGGGAAAGTTAAAGGTGTTTCTGACCTGTGCCTACAGAGGAAATTGTGTTGAAGGTTACTGTTGTTTCCAGTGAGAAGAAATGTATCACCAAGGATTAGAAGTAGCAAAGTTCTGTTACTGGTTACAGACATGCAGACTTTCTTGCAATGCAATGATGCTATTTTGAATGTGCTACATACTGGTTTATGGTCCTTTTGGACAGCAAAGTTCTAGATATGGAGCAGCTAGATGTAGGAATATTGAATGTCCACCTTCAGCATTGAATACTAAAGATATTTAGAATGGCTAACTGACTTTGTAGGAGGAGCAACATGACTTGTGTTTTTGAAATGGTAGAACAGTGGTTAATATAGTCTGCTGGGCATTCTGCAATTAATTTTAGAGGTGTTTAAAAACAATTTTCAAATGAAGTGACGTTCTTCTGGTAGATCTCTTGTCGATGCATAAATCCTACAATAAACTTTTCATTGATAAAAACATGGTCATTGAGTCCACTCAGTTACATAATCACACATTTCAACCCCCCATGTAGTTACAAGTTTAGTCCCTAGGTTTGTTCTTTAAATTGTTCAAATTGTTCATACCGTGTTGTTATCGGTATTTCAGTAAAGTTTCCAAAGAACCCATTTGCTTTCTGTTTAATGTAAGTCTCATGTATTCACCAGCATATTTGTCATTTTGATACAAATGAATCTACAAAGGATAGATCTATAATCATAGGAATGAACCCAAATCAAATTTGGTGCGGCAACTTGACCACAAGTAGTATTTGACTCCAGCACCAAAAAATCTCCTCTTGAAGCTAAAATCGTTATAAAACCTTGAGAAGGATTTTGTTCTCATTACATAATCACATTTTACACAGGACGGGTAGTTTGTCGGACATAAATGTGGTATATGTAGGGTGATTAAAATTAATTTGAATGTTTTGAGCATGCTCTAAGAGTCCCCTATTTTCTACAATAATGGTCATAAATCAAACCAGATGCATGTATGGTATTATACAGCAAAAGTTCATCACATACCTATTGGAATGTGTTTTTTTCATTACAGCTTCTTACTAGGACACTACCCTTCGTTTGCAAAGAAAACAAAGAATGGTGGTCATCTTCATGATCTCTTTTTAGAGTGGTAAGTTTAAAGAATTCCTGTTTTCTATATGTAATGCTCGGTGTACCAGAAATTGTACTGGTACTCTGGCACTTGCAATGAAAGAAAACAATGTATATATTTATAACAATGTTGGTAATTGACACAAAGGTAACAACAATTACTTTAGTTGGAATTAAATGAGATACCTAAAATGATTCTACAGGAAACAGGAAAACATCAGATCAAGTCCACCGCAAATGGTAGAAGATGACACAAAGTGAAGTTGGACTACCAACAAATAATTTTGCACCTTTTTTTCCGACCCTACGTTTGATAGTGTTAGGACTGTAGCGTGACACTGCCATCAAGAGTCACAGTAAGGGTGTTCTGCCACTAAATGTGTGCACTAAAGCTGGTTTCACCCGAAGAGTTTTTGACTTTTCAGTCAGATTATTGTAAATTGGTGTAGAAATGTCACCAGTGAGGTGGAAGTTAAATGTCATATGTAGGCTGGGATTATGCTATGCACCACCTGCAAATACGAAAACAAATTATGGTGTTAGGTGCCTTACTGTGCACTAGTTGGGCTCCAGTTCAAAAAGTTGTGCAGTGACACATAGCATGGAAAAGTATGCTTACCATATAATAAAACCTACTTTTATATTTCAATAATTCACCTCCCAATATATCACATAAGCCAATAGGGTTGGGTGCTTAATAGATAATAAGTGGTAGACTTAAAATTATGAATAGTGTACCCTCACAGTGAATAAATACCCCAAAGATGGTTTACTATGTAGGTTAGGTCAGATTTTCCTCGAATAGGCTTAGGTGTGATTAACATCCTTATTCCATATTGTTACCTGTAAAAATGTTATCAAAAATGAATCAAAGTTATTTTCCAATTAGTATGAACAATCTAATGTAATGGTAATAGTAGACTTTGATAATCTAAGTGAAAAACAAGCTTTGCAAAAGTGTAATTTGAGCTGCCTGAGCCCAAACTGGTTTAGGAGCAGGCAGTAATGCAGACCCACTTCAGAGGCTCAATAAACATTTCTGACTGAGAATTAATCACCCTGCTCCCAGAGAACAATGGTTTCAGGGAGCATCATTGTGCTCTTGCTGGGCTAAAGCTTAAAAGTACTGCATGGTAAAGAAAAGTGCTTTCCCAATATAACAAAAACAATTATATCACATAAGCCACATTTAAAGTGTGTCTTATAAATATATATATTATTAATATATAAAATGTGCCATGCTACATATTAGTAATATAATGCCCTGACTGTGAACAATTGACCATAAGCTATTTTCATTGTGCAGGTAAAATAACATTTTGTTAATGATCCTGCCTAGCTCTAGATAAAATCATTATTGCATATCTATCCCTGAGATTGCTAGAAAAAAGTTATTTTTCTGTTTAGTTTTAACAACCTGCCTTAGTAGTCAAAGCAGATTTTATTGTAGTCTAAAATATTGAAGGAAAGGGTTCTATTTGGTAGAATATCAAAGTTTAATTTACTGTTTACTTTGAGGTTTTTTGTATAATCTTTTCATTTACAATTTATTTTTTTAATTTTTAAAATATTATTGTAATGTGTGTTCCCAATGCTGGAGTTATTCGAGTAATGGATGAGTAGTGTTTTTAAATATACATATTTAGCCATTTTTTAATATTTCATATTTTTAAATGTTTCTTTAGTGGTTTAATGAATGGACTACTTTTATCATTTGTGTTTTTTTTTTTATTCTATTTTTTAAATGTTACCTTTTTGTCTTTAAATGTTTTAAAAAGGAATTATGTACGAAATTTAAGTTTTTGGTTGTTGGATATATTGAGAATTGACTTGGTAATATTGTTTTAATTAGATTTTGATCAGCGTTAACTGAGTAATATGTTACTTTTGTAATCTGTTTTATTAATTAAATATTTGTTTAATATATTTTTCAGTTAGTTATTCAATAACAATTTATGGTTGTGGGTTTGTTGACGTATTGGGTGCGTTGGGTTTTTAAAATATTATTATTTTTGTAGACTGCATGCATCATTTTTATTAAATTGCTGTTCTTATGTTTAAATGTAAAATAATTACAGAGTGTTTATTAAATTTTTAATTTGAGTTATGACATTTATTGGTGTGTAGTTTTTTAACCTAAAATATGTATACATTTAGATTACTATATTATGTTAATTAAATTGGAAATCGTTTTCTTCATAAATTAATTAAAAAATTTAATTTAAAGGATATTTTTTTTTATGGATTTGTTGTATTCAGAGTCTGCTTGACTTTTTAAGAACACATTAAAACTGCTATGTACATTGGGAAATGTAACATAATCAGCATAATTTAGGAGCATCGGTTTTGTACATAATATCCATTTCCACTGCTCAGTCTCTATGAGCATAGATATGGACAGATTTTTCAAATGCAGTACGGTTGAATTCTGTGTTAGTTGCAACCGAATAAAAAAAAAAGTAATGGAATAAGAAACATGTTTTACAGGATACATCTTGACAAGATCAGGTAATCGTGATTTTAGGATGACGTTAATTATAATTACACCTGAGCTTCATTAGGGATATATGCCAGAAAATTTTCAATACAACAGTGTAAAAACAAGAAACTGACCCCTTCACATCTTCCCCTCCTTGTGCAAAGACCCTGCCACTGATACAAAGTAAGGGGCTCATTAGGATGGCGGGCGGACCTGAGTCCGCCCGCCATCCCTGCGGAGTTTGAACCGGCCGCCAGACATGCGGCGGTCCCGCAGTGTGAATTCTGCATTTTAACATTGCGGTGGGTGCTGCTGACAGCAGCACATGCAGTGATGTTAAAATCGCATGTCTAGCATTTCACTGCACCACATAGTAGGCACCACATGGTGCCTGCTACCTGGTGCAGCAAAATGTAGGGGGGTACCATAGGTACCCCCCAAGTGCACAAGACACCCCCAGACACAAGGGGGGCCTGCAACCGGCCTATAGACCCAATCCCCACAAGCCTTTCCATGGCGGGATCGCCGTCATGGAAAGGCCTTTCATTTCCCACATCCTAATATGGCCTGCTAGGCACCACCACCATATTAGTGGCTCTGCTCTGCCCGCTAGGCAATCATTATGATTGCCGCAAGTGGGAAAGCGGCAGACAAACTTTGTGTTCCGCCGTGATACCCTCTGCCATCCTAATGTGGCGGTGGGTAAATCTCATTATGATGGCGTAACGATCGCCACCGCTGGCCCGACGGTGGCGATTGTTCTGCCATCATAATGATCCCCTAAGTTCCTAAAAAGTGGTGTTGGTGTCCATGGTATGACTATCCGACATCTAGGGTGCTTATATTATACAATTTAACAATGTTAGGGTGCATGTAGTACCTTAGATAGACCAGTCTCGGCGGCGACAGAATCCTGTTCCTCCCTCAAATTGGATAATATGGCCGACCAGGCTCTCAGGTAGGCATCTAGCGCATCATCCTTACATACGTGTTGCAAGCGTACCTCCTCTGCATTCACCCACTCAAGCATCTTGCAATAATGCCAAATACAGAGGGGGTACTGGGCTAAGCCATCCTATTGCTATGTGGTGTTTTGCGAAAACCAGGCCGAGGAGAACAAACTGTCTACACACTGGGTTTTTTTTTTGGAGGAGAAGGAAGCAGGCCCAGTAATACCTGATGGATCTCTAGCAGTACCACCCAATCTGAAGCTCTATTTAGATTGTGTACAACTTCCTGGCAGTAAGGGGAGAGAGAGAGCACAAATAAAGTTTTGATGATGATGATGATGCGTAGTCCGGAGAGTTCTCCAAATTCATGCATGATGTTGAGTAGGGTAGACATCGAATTAGCTGGATACCACAGATATACTAAGGTGTTGTCAGCATTGAGAGAGACAACATGATTGGTTGTCTCCAGTGTTACCCCCAAGGGACACATAGTACGTCGCAGGGCCACCGCCAGTGGCTCCCGGGCATATTGGTGAGTGGAAGAGTACTTCCCTGTCTGGTGCCAATTGAAAACGCTTGGAGACCATGCAACCGGATCGTACCCAGGCAGATGGATCAGAATAGAGAAGATGGGACTATTGAGCAAATTTAGGTCCTAAAGTCACTTTACGCAACACTTGCCCTAGGTAGGTCCAATTTAGATTGTCAGATGCCTACTGGATATCCAATAGAGCGAGGGCCTAGGCACCATCTTGGAGATGTGGGGCATGATAGACATGTGCGAGACGTCGGAGGTTGTGAAAAGTGTTCCGTTGTGGAATGAAACCTGATTGGTCCGTGTGGCCCAACTCAGGCAACTACAGAAGTTGACGAACTGCCAGCTCACTGCTAAGAAGCTTCACGTCCATGTTTAGGAGTGATATTGACCAATATGCCGAGGCTACTGTGGGATCTCTATCTGGTTTTTGATCCATCATGATCAGTGCCTCCTGCATGGTGGCCGCTAGCCTTCCGATGCTTAGGGCTTCCTGATATACCTCTAAGAGCTTATCAACTATAATCACTGCATACTTGTAATAAAATTCCGAGGGTAAACCATTGGTACCCGGAGTTTTCATGGTCTTAAAGCATTGGATAGCGGCAAGTATCTCTTCCATAGTGAGTGGGCTATCCAGGGATTCTCTAGAATCTGGGGTTAGGCCCTGTAAGGGATTATCTCCAGGAACTTCTGCAGCTCGACGAAAGAGTGACATTGTTGCTCAGTGTATGTATAACATAAAGTGGTATGAAATACACAATTGAAAGCCGCGCCTGTACAGAAAGGGGGTTGGGCGCACACTGCCTCACATCCCAGCATAGTTCGCCCCTTTGTATCCTGGTAAATGCAGTTCAACATTAGTGCTTACTTGAAATTTAGCTGTAGCTTTTCACCAATGTTGGTGCAGACATTGCTGTGTATCTCTATACATATGTTTTTAGGTTCAGCCCTTCACAGTAGAGAGCAGCAGTTGTAGAAAACAGAAGAAAAGTCATCTGGGTTTGCTGGAAATGCTGCCAAATTCCTCTCAGGTCACAGTACCACTCACAGGCACACAGGTGCATCTCCAAAGCTCCTCAGCTTGCTGGCTCAAGGGAGCCTTTTGAACAGAAAGGGGGTTGGGAACACACTGTCTCACATCCCAGCACAGTTCGCCCCTTTGCATCCTGGTAAATGCAGTACAAAATGAGTACTTACCTGAAATGTAGCTGTAGGTTTTCCCCAATGTTGGTGCAAACATTGCTGTGTATCTCTAGACACGTTTTTCTGGGTTCAGCCCTACATCTATAGAGAGCAGCAGTTGTAGAAAACAGAAGAAAAGTCATCTGGGTTTGCTGGAAATGCTGCCAAATTCCTCTCAGGTCACAGTGCCACTCACAGGCGCACAGGTGCATCTCCAAAGCTCCTCAGCATGCTGGCTCAATGGAGACTTTTGAACAGAAAGAGGGTCGGAAGCACGCTGCCTCACATCCCAGCACAGTTCACCCCTTTGCAACCTGGTAAATGCAGTACACAATTAGTGCTAACTTCAAATTTAGCTGTAGTTTTTCACCAGTGTTGGTGCAGACATTGCATGTATCTCTAGACACGTGTTTCTGGGTTCAGCCCTTCAGTAGAGAGCAGCAGTTGTAGAAAGCAAAGGAAAAGTCATCTGGGGTTGCTGGAAATGCTGCCAAATTAATCTCAGGTTACAGTACCACTCACAGGCACACATGTACATCTCCGAAGCTCCTCAGCTTGCTTGCTCAAGGGTGCCTTTTGAACAGAACGGGGGTTGGGAGCACACTGCCTCACATCCCAGCACAGTTCGCCCTTTTGCAACCTGGTAAATGCAGTACAAAATTAGGTCTTACTTGAAATTTTGCTGTCGTTTTTCACCAATGTTGGTGCAGATATTGCTGTGCATCTCTAGACACGCATTTCTGGGTTCAGCCCTTCAGTAGAGAGCAGCAGTTGTAGAAAGCAAAAGAAAAGTCATCTGGGGTTGCTGGAAATGCTGCAAAATTAATCTCGGGTTACAGTACCACTCACAGGCAAACAGGTGCATCTCCAAAGCTCCTCAGCTTGCTGGCTCAAGGGAGCCTTTTGAACAGAAAGTGGGTTGTGAGCACACTACCTCACATCCCAGCAGAGTTCGCCCTTTTGCAACCTGGTAAATGCAGTACAAAATGAGTGCTTACTTGAAATTTAGCTGTTGTTTTTCACCAATGTTGGTGCAGACATAGCTTGGTATCTCTAGACACGTTTTTCTGGGGTCAGCCCTCCATCAGTAGAGAGCAGCAGTTGTAGAAAGTAAAAGAAAATTCATCTGGGGTTCCTGGAAATGCTGCCTAATTGGTGGAATACTCAAGGATGTATTCAAGTAAGCATTTAACATGAACTGCATTTACCAAAATGCTAGGGGGCGAACTGTGGTGGGAGGTGAAGCAGTGTGCTCCCACCCCTTCCTGTTTGAAAAGGCTCCCTTGAGCCATTGAGCTGACAAGCTTGTGGAGATGCACCTATGCACCTGTGAGAGGTACTGAGAACTGATAGAATTGTGGCAGCCTGCTCAGCAACCCAAGATTACATTTGTTTTTATCTCTACTGATGATGGATGATATCCAGAAACACGTGTCTAGAGATTTACAGCACTAACCTGCACTAACGTTGGTGGAATACTCCAGGATATATTCAAGTAAGCATGTTACATGAACTGCATTTACCATTATGTTAAGGGGCCAACTGTGCTGGGAGGTGAAGGAGTGTGCTCCCACCCCTTCCAATCACTTGTGTATAGACCACATTTCCCACATTATTATGAGGGATCAGGATAGGGGGCTGGCGAGCTTCCTGCATGACTAATCGGGCTAATAATGCACCCGTTTTATCTCCTTGGATATGGAGCCTCTGATGATAGGCCATGTAAGTATGGTTTTCAAGTCTGCGGCAGTCCTCCAGTAGCTCAGTTTAGACCTCACACCAAACAGAGAACTAAGGTGGCTGGGAAGGGTGCAGCACCTCAGTATTTTTTATCGCTTTTCATGTTTGTCAATGTTGCTTACCAGCTGGCAATGAACCCCATAGGAGTTCTTGATACAGACCCCACAGAGAATAACTTTCATTGCTTCCCAATCTAGGGCTCGCGGAGCCCCAGTTCTCAGCACAATACTGCCCTGGTGTCTGATTCATGGTTTACGCAAACGGGGGATCAGACCAGGTCTCAGCACAGAGGTGCTAGAGAGGCCTAGTAATTAGTATATGTTATACAGACTTTTTAGATTTGTGTTTGTTTTATGGATGAGTGTATACAAAATTTAAAATTAGATTATATTTTATTATGTTTTTACCATATTTACATGTTTGTAATTGCTACTTAGTTCACAGCGTAGAGGATCACTATCCTCAATGTTTGTTAGATTGGGGATAGAACAGTATATTTGATCCATAGGTATGTGCACTTTTCCCAGTGTTTGTTAGGATAGAGTCAGAAGAATAGTTAATATGACTCCCTCTCACGCCCCCCCAATGTTTGTACTTTCTACAATGTTTGTTAGGCTGGAGTAGAGAAGTAAATCTTACCCTCCTCCCCTAATGTCTGTCCCTTCCCTAATGTTTGGTGGCTGGAGTTAGAATGGTAAATCTCCCCCCACATAATTAAGGGCCTGATTACAATGTCAGATGGAAACTCTTCAGACCGCCTCCTCTTCAGAAACGGTTCTGACCGACTCGCATCCGGCGAGTCTGACCGACCGATTACGATGGTTCTGGACACCATACAGAAAGTCTCCTATTGACTTTAGTGGGAGCCTGTGTTTCAAACAACAACACAGGCTCCCATTCAGAAAAGGGATGGTTGTGGAAAACCTTGCACCTTGTCACAGGCACCTGAAGGAGCCTGCCACAGGGGCATGGTTTTCAAGGTGGGTCTCTTGGGTACCCCCACCAACTTCAACTCGAGCCCTCCGTGTGAAAGGGAGTCTGCCACGGGCCCCCAAAGTCAGATTCTTATAGCCGTCCCATCTCGTACAGACCGATTCGGAAAGGCTGTCTAAATCTGACATGGTAATGCTTCGGTCGGAAACGTGGTCCATAGAGATGTATTATTCAGCTTCGACCGACTCGGATCTCCGAAAGCCGGTCGGAACTGAATCAGACTAACTGAACGGTTACCTTTCCATCGTAATCGGTTGCTTGGAAAGGTTGCTGTTCTGATCCTTTCCGACCAACATCGTAATCAGGCCCTAAATGTGCTTTTTCAGTGTTTGTCAGATGTAATTTAGAATTGTAAATCTTCCCCCCTCCCCACCCTGTATATGCATGTTCACCAGTCCTTGGTGGACTGGAGCTAGAATAGTAAATATGACCCGTCAATGTAAGTTCTTTTCTCAGTGTTTGTTGGACTGGAGTTAGAATAGTAAATCTGACCAGCCTTCCCCAATGTATGCACTGTCCAGACGTTTTGTTGGATTGGAAATAGAATAGTAAATTGAATTTTCACCCCCAATTTTTATTCTGTCTTCAATGTTTGTTAGACTGGAGTTTGAATAGTACATTTTATGCTTCCCCAACGTATGCTGTTTCCGCAACATTAAAATTACAATAGAAAATCTGACACTTTCAACCATTTTTGTTACACTTGAATTGTAAGTGTTTACCCCGATGCATACACTTTCTACAGCGTTTGTGAAACAGGAGTTAGAATAGTAAATCTGACTCCCTGTAATGTTTGCAGTTCACCTAATGTTTGTTGGACTGGAGTTAGAGTAGTATATTTGAAATCCCTGCATATTCATTTTCCCTAAATTTTCTTTGATTAGCCTTAGAATAGTAAATCTTACCCCAGTCATTGTGCATTCATTTTCCTACTTTTTTTTGGAATGTTGTTTCTTATTTTATTGTTTTTAGATTGGAGTTAGTTATTTCTGTATTTTGTTTTTGAAAATATTTTGAGGGTATTTCAATTGTTATCAAACAATTTCATTTAATTAATTTTTTTTAATTCTGTTTATTTTACATTTGTTTTATATTTTTTATGTGTCTTCGGAATTGATAAACATTAGTTTTAGTAATATATATTTAATATGTCCTTTAATGGCTTAAAAATATGTTCATACATTTATTTAAAATGCCTTATTTATTATATATGTTCCTAGTCTTAGGGGTCCATTAGGATCACCGGCGGATTGCCACCGCCCGCATGGCGGTGGCGATCCGCCCGTGATCCATCTTCGCCCGCCACCCATTTCCCCCCGCCATATTACTATGGCGGGGGGACCGCGGCGGACGGAAACACCGTCCACCGCTTTTCTGCCCTGTCATCAAGCTGACCGGGTGGAAAAGGGTTTAATGTGGTGGCGGTGTCTGTTAGCCATATTACCATGGGTGCGGAAAGATGCCTTTCCGTGGCGGCATTGCTGCCACGGAAAGGCATGTGGGAAAAGACTGCGGGCCCATTGCGGGCCCCCAGGGACTCTGGAGGATGGGAGTACACATGGGGGGGTACCTATGATACCCCCCTAGCAGACCCATGCATAACATGCCTTCCTGGCATTGTGGCAGGCGGTGCTGAGTTCACCGCCCGCCACAATGACAGGTATGCAGGATGCGCCCGCCACTGTGGTGGGCATATCCTAATTGCCCCCACGGGACCCGCGCCCTTATGGAGGGCGGTCCCGTTACACCATCCTAATGACCTCCTTAGTGTTTTCAGTGAATTTATTTTTGGATCAAGAACATTTTGTACCACAGTATTTTGGTGGCCGAAGTTTTGCCGTACAATTATAAAGGTAATTATTGACATCAGTGAGGATGTTCTTAAGTAAATCAGTAAAAAGTTGCTGTTTCAGTCTCAGTGAGGTCATTTGTTCAAAGTATTGAAAGAAATGTCAAGGACATTATTAAGATGCAATCTAAATAGAGTAGTAGTATCCTCCCATGCTATAATCAAGACAGATCTGAAGAAGGGCTGCTAGAGTGCTATCAGCTAAAATTGCCACCCTGTACTGTGGCTCCTCTCAACCACCCTGCAATTTCATTTATGATTTTGTTACCCGGAGCCCTTCCTGAAGGTTATCTAACTGAGAATCATTCTGAAAAGTTCCTTTCTGTAGAGAGCAGCTGCGAGACTCACAGGAATTGAGGTGCTACTGCTGACTGAGATTGGGCAAGGCCTGGTGTGATGTGGCCCGTGTGTTGGGCCCTGGCATCCGCCCTGTGAGAGGAGAGAACCAACCATGCGCTTTATGACCTGTTTGCACTGGAGCAGGGCAGCATACGCCTCTGGCATGAGAGTTAGTGAGACTTGGGGAGACTCACTACTGCTGCTGCTTTGTCTTGGAGGTGCTGCAGCCATGACCAGGTATTGGGAGATAATGGTAGTGCAAGGTCGTGGAGGTGATTGGGTTGCCTGGCTGGTCCTACCTCAGGCAGCTCCCTTTTTCATGGAGTGTTGGCTGTGAGGCCTGAGACTCTGTTCCCCTCTCAATAAGCCCTCATGCACAGCCATGATGTAATATCTGTACTTGAATTGTAACACCAGGGAAAAGCATCCCTCATGGATGAGTACACATGACTTGCAGTACTGCCCTAACTCCAATTTCCATTATTGAGGGTTCTCTGCTACAGAATATTGAATCACCATTACCTCCAACTGTTTTCTACCAAGTAAGGGGCTGGCCATGTCGCTACACTGGAACTGAGTCACCCAGTATAATGTATCAGACGCACTAGGTGGCCGCCTTACATCAGAATTCATGGATTTCAAAATCCAAAGTGCACATGAGCAATACATGGAGGTCATTACGGTCCTTCAGGTTAGAAAGCTCTATATCCAATTTAGATTTGGATCTCTTCTTGTTAAATCCTTCATATCTGTGTGGCAACAACATACACATGTGCAGTTGCATTGCCCCGGCTGCCCCAGTTCCTTTGAGTCTACTACACACATTTTGTTTGCTTGCTCGCTGTACAACTCGCCGAGGCGCAAATGGTTGGCACCCATTTGCAGGTTGTTGGGAACACGATGCCACCAAGAAGTGTTGCACATCCTAAGATCTGACTTACGACCACTAATTGCATGTGCAGTAGCCAAGTTCCATGGGAACATGTAGATAATTAGAAGGCACACACAAAAGTTGTGAATTGGTGTTCTTACAGTTTCTACTCCATCTTCCCAAACCCCCTAACGGGAGCAAGGCAGTATCACTAGGCATTTGCAACAAAGCACAGAGTTCATCTATTTTAATGTGATTTTTTGTGGGTTTTTAAATGCACTATTTTGGGGCTTTCCCAATGCTAACTGAACTTTTTATTCTTTCCGATTGATCTTCTTTTAATTGGTTTTACCTCCTTGACAGTTATATCTTTTTTACCAACCCATTATAATTGTATATTGTGAATGTTTGTCATGTATTCAAACTTGAAGTCCCGAACTGTAAGCACTTGCACTTTTTTCCTTCATAAAAATTCATTGTAACACTGCAATGTCTTCAATCTTGTAATTCTGTACTGTTAGCACTTGCACTTTTATGGTCGGAACGACCGAATAAAGTTTGATTTGATTGATTGAATCTCCATTACCACCAACTGTATTCCTTGATTTGAGCATTATCGGCACAGAGCAGAAGGCCTTGTCCTACACATCCATGTGGTGGCTGCTCTGTGGACAGGAATTGGGACACCATTTTTCAAAAGAAAGTTCTAGAATAGTATTATTCCTCGACTTCACACTAGCATTCAAGGAGGCACGGAGGCCATTTCTCCCCCTAAAAAACATAATCAGCAATCCAATATATTGTATGCCAAACTCTATCTCACGAACCTGAAAATCAAATAAAATGTCAAACATTACTTCTTCACAGATCCTTAACATCCAATTTCTCCAAGCAGAGGTTTGCAGATCATCCTCATCAGATACAGAGACTTTGAATGACTAAGCCACAGGAGCATTGGGAAGAAACAACTAATGCCATCATTCCAATTATCTATTTTACTTCATTCGTAGACAACATGACATATTTCACAACCCTACACCCTGTCTAAGGAAGTGCTATTGGCATATACAGCCGGTAGGTCTGCTATTGATGGCAGGGGCTTCTTAGTGATGTCTCTCTACACTTGTCCTGACTTCTTGATAAATGTAATAATGCCTTTATACAGGGCTATTCATTAGCCCACACATATGCCTCCTTTGAGGGGCCATCTTATTCCCCAACGTGACTGGGAAATGGAAAGAGATGATGCGGTGTCATCAGCTGCAATGTTTAGGAACCCCTAGTGGAATCTCCTATTCTATTTTTTAACAGAGCTTGTTGGTTTTGTTTTTATTATCTCAGAGAACTTTTTTTAGGGATGCTTTATGGAGGGGTTTGTATTCAATAAGGAATCAGGTTTTCAGTGTGGAGGTTGAGGTTAAAGTGGAACTTATTTTTTTAATATCCTGAGTTATTGGTCGTGATCACTGTCAGCATAACCTTCTGCATTTATTTATCGGCATTTAAGAATGGAGGACCTTTGGAAAACAGACTGTTTGTACCTCTTTAGACTACTGGGGCCACCATCACAGACTTATTATATGATTAACACTTGCTCAGAATATACAGTTTTTGAGCCCATGGTCCAAGGCTCATAGACTACCGCTACTTGCCGATATATAGGTAGCCCCAAACATGGTTGAGAAAAAAGGCTTCACATCTCTGTTGAAGAAACCTCATACTCAAGCTGCGGAGAAGCCCTCCGTCTTGACCGTTGACGAGAAAAAGAACCAGAAAAGTATCTAATTGCAAAGGTAAAATCTTGATCAGGACCACCCAGGGCCTGCATCCGACCCCAAGTTCCTTCGCTGTCGTCCTGAAACTTTGACTTTGCCTCCAGCCCTCAAGTTCGATGCTCACAGGCTACCACTACCAGTAAAAAGCAGTAATTTTGAAACTTTGCAAAACTTTTTGGATTAAAATTCTGTGATTTATGAAAACATTGCAAAAATCATAACTCTGGTTCCCTTCATCAGATTTTAGTCATTTTACTGTCTTTTAACGGTAAAACGATGTACTATTTTATCAAATTTGATTGAGGTGTTTATTGCGTTGTAATTCTTATTGACTGGTTTGGTACTGATAGGGGCTTTACACCTGTTTTCCATTGAGTTAAGCATGACTGCTCTGGGCCACAGGTACCTATGTTTGAATTAAAGAAACTCAACTGGACCCGATACAGATTAATGACTGTCACGATTTCACCTACCCGTCCGAAGGAGAGGAGGGTAAAGAGGTAGTTACATGTGTGGGGAAGGGGTGGCCAGCCTCACCTGACGTCCATCGTCTCCTTCCCTTACAGTCCAGTAATTGGGAGCCGGAAGGGGACCCGAGATGGGATTCTGAGCCACCTTTTGATGCTTCAGGTCCCTTTAAGGAGCTAGCGTCCTTTGATGAGACCTCCCACCTGCATGACGTCACCTTCACCCGACTAATCCCGCGGACACGGCAGTTCGGGGAGAGGCGCAAAACCCCGGAAGGAGCGAAGGTGGATGGCTCGCGGATGACACAGGAGCCAAGAGGGAGATGCTGTGAGTCACCACGCCACCGCCTTAGAAAGACGCCATGGAATGGAGCGTGAGCAGTAAGCAAGGAGGCCAATGGAATCTCAGTGCACCCCACCACGTTCCTGGAGAAGCGTGGCTTCACCAGGTACGTGACCGCTTGGCGGGGTGGGAAGGAAAACAGGAGAAGGACAACGAGTAACATGTCCCTCTCATGTCTAGTTCACCTGGTGATTTTCCTGCACTTACTCATGGCCTGTAAATAGGATACAGCAATGGTGGACCCTCACTCCCTTCTCTGAAATAAGCGTATTGGCAACCCGTCTCACAATTGCCTATTTTTCTTTCTTGCCCGAGTACCACCTAACCTCTGGAGGAGGAAGAGGAGCGAAGAAGCCCTCTCCCCGACCTTTGGACCAAGGACTAGGATATGACGGACTGTCAGCCTTGAAGAGGACTCCTTTGGTCTTGTTTATATCTATGATTTGAACTCTGGCAAACCCTAGGAGGCGTGTTTTGGGTAAAATAAAGCCCCGTTCGTTTTGAACTGGCGTGGACCTCAATACTTGCAGTATCTCTGACACAGTAACCCTGCAACAATTACATTATTCCTTGGTGAAGTCTCACTACCCCCCCCAACTAATAATCCACTTTTCTCGCACAGTAGGCAGCAGTGGGTTCCAGAATTTGTATTTATCATTACCGCTCAGTAAGATAAGAAATAAAAAATCCCTAAATTGTCACCTAGGAAAAATTGTTTTCAAATTTTCAATTGGGTCTAAGTCTCTAATTTGTTAATTTTTTATGTTTCCAAATTATGATTTATTCTGATTTAGGCCCCTTTTTAAGATGTAAGGAAACCTTGAAGCTAGATGTGACTGACATGCACAAACTGTCCCTGTCGAAATTGAGTGCTCTGTTCCAAAGCCCCTTCTGAAACAGAAGAAACCACAGAGGGGGAAGATGACCTCATCTCTCCATTTAAGGACAATTGTGATGAGTACGATTTGTGTCAATACAATCCTACAAGGGCACCATCTGTAGCTGGCAGTGAAGGATCTGCAGCCAGCACCAGCCAGTCTGTCAAGACTTGAAAAAAGCAAGAAAGCAAATGGCCCTTGAGGAAAAGATACTGGCCCTAGAAGAGATGCAAGCCAGATTGGGCCTGGAACCCAGGAGAGATTGTGGCAGTGAATGTGGTGTATACCCAAAGGCAGAGCATCAAAACCAAAAAGGAGTTCTCTAAAGAGTTTCAAATGTTTGCCAAGAAGGGGGGCCCTGTGACCCATCCAAGACCAAGGGAAGGGAGTATTCGGGAAAGCATGTTGACCCTTCACAGGCTGGGTGTGCTATAATTGTTAGCAGTCTGGGCAAAAGAAAGGAGATTCTATTTTTCTGAAGAAGCCCCCCACAGGCGGGCAGTCCTCAGGGATTGCTAGTGCGTGGATTGGGATGGACGTTTGCCCTGGGGAAACCAAGACGAACACTCAAGTCAACTTAGTATCCATGGGTGAGGTAGAAGAGGAGACCCTGCCTGACTTACCTCCGAACATGGTGAAGTACAGGCAATGGGCAAATATAAACAGACATGATATAGAGGCTCTGTGGGACCGTAGAGGCTCTGTGGGACACTGTGGTCAGCAAAAGTGGTCAGTGCTGACAAGGAGTTAACTTTTCACCCAATAGCAATGGTACACTTCGAATGGTTACTGGCTTAAAGAAGATAGCTGTGTCCCATGGCACCCCAGTGGACTGTCTGTTGGGGAATGATCTTGAAACATCTGCTTGGTCAGATGTGGAGAAGACGATTCATTCAGAAATGCTGGGTCTCTCTGAGTGGGCATGTGTGACCACCAGGGCTCCAGCAAAAAGTCAGGGGATCCATGGGAGTCTGGTGCCTGGAATAATTTCCCAGGACCTTACCAACAAGAGGAAGGGCAGATATATGGGACACCAACTTCAGAGATTTTCTAGACCCGGTTTTGGTGTCTATTGTTTCATTATATTTTTTCTTCATTTTTGCTGAATTGGTTTCTAAGTTTGTGTGTTATGTTAATTTTTTTTACTTTAAAATGTTGTCACTGATTGAACTTAACATACATTTTTCTGTAGAATTGCCTGTTGCTTGTGTCTCAGTTACCTGGTGTTGAGCGAACATTCTCCTAGGACAGTGTTTTAGCTTAACATGCTTGTGTTTATTAAGTTACTGAGGGTACCCATATCCCAAATTAAAAACACATTTTTATACATAAGGGATAATGACTCCGAATGCAGCAATGAAATCTATGTAAGCTCCATTGTTAGATTTGACATAGTTGGTGTGGTATTCCCCAAATGTGTTATCTTTCGTTCCCTGATTTTTGTCAAAATTTGGTTTTGTTGGCATTAGGACTTTGTCCACTTTACTGCTGCTAACTAGTGCTAAAGTTCTTGTGCTTTCTCCTTAAAGGCTGGCCTACCCCAAATTGCCATATTTAAGTGTTGCATGGATATGAATTTATCTTAAAAAATGAAAAGACAAGGTGCATTTGGCAAAACAGGAAAACGTTTGTTTAATTAAACGCAGTGGCTGGGAGAGTATGGACAGAGTAGTGTCTGAAGAAAATCTCTCATTGTACTTTTGGCCAACCATTTATACCGATTGTGAGGTACAATAAGGTGGACAAAGGTGGCTCTCGGCTTTGGGGAGAGAGCTAGTTTGGGCCAGTGTGTGCATGTCCAGATGTCTGGCATCGGGAGCGCATGATCACTACGTGTGATGTGTGCGTTGTGTCTTGATTGGCTAAGTGTATGTGGTATTTTGGGAACACGTGCCTTTGGCCAAATGTGTTTTATTGGGTCCCATTTCCTCAGACCTGTTTGTGTTGTAACTGCCTATCTGAGGGATCGATCAGGGTTTTCCCTGGGTGCGTGTTTGTCTTTGGGCTAAGTGTAAACCCATCTGTGACCTGACAGTCAGCCGGCTCGGGTCACAGGCTTGTCTGACCATGTGTCTCTGGGTTGGTAGAGAGGTTACCTTGGGTGAATCCGACAGCAATGCAAGTTCGTTAAAATGTGTACAATTAACATGGCGGTCATTGTTATCATTTTTACTGACATCCTCAGTATTGTGCCTACAGTTGGCAAAGCATGCATCGGTATTGTCTTTACCGATATTGACATTGTTATGGGTGCACAGATTATGACATACATTGACATTGTTTCTAATGGTATTGACATTGTTATGCAAGCACATTTTATGGTATGCATAGACTTTGCAATTATTGGTATTGCTGTGATCAGACCTGCATTTATCACGTTGTGTAATGACATAATATTCGTGGATGTTAACATAAGTTACTTGTAAGTCTCTAGTAAATTTTACTCCCTGTACTCCAGGCCTGTAAATTAAAGGCTACAAGTGGCCAATAGCATTTATTGTTCAACTCTCTAAAGTAGCACAATAAAATATGTCTCATGACTGCTACTGCAGCCTGTAGTGCAGTTTTACACTGTCATTTCGACTGGGGAAAATAAACCTTTTGCCAGGCCTAAACCTTACTTTTTAATACTTATAGCTCACCCCTCAGGTAGGCCCAAGCTTCCCTAAGCCAATGTGCATGGTATTTTAAAAATGTATAATATGTGTTTAAATGTCACTCCAAAAGGTGTTTTTCAGTGCTGTAAGCCCTATCTCTCTCATACTCTGTGTTACCTTTTTAAACTTACTAAGTGCTAATTTCTGATTGGGCCCAGATACAAAAATACTGTTTCCACACAAATCAATTGTAATTTAAAATTCTCTTTAATGATAAAGTCAGATTTTAGAATACAATTTTGGAAATGCCACTTTTAGAAAGTGTCTAAAAGTCCTGGGGCCTATTTAGGCATTGCCAGTTGCCTAGACATGTTAATGGTTTCCCCATAAGCTATGTGTATGGTGCCCCAGACAGTGAACAATGGCACCTAGGTGTAATTGGGAAAGGTTCTTTCTGGCAGGATGGCTGGGGAGGAGATGTATCCTACCCTGATTACTTTTTCATCCGATCTCAGCTGCAGCACACACAAAGGAACATGGCACCAGGCCTTCCCTCACTTTGTCACCCTAGACCATGAGTACTTGTAAACATTTTCCATGGGGCCAATGATCCAGGTTTTTAGGAGTTTCTTGAACATGAGTGCAGACTGTGCTAGTCTCATTTGGGTGGGTAAGATGTTCCAGGCCCAAGTTCCTAGGACTGCCATTGACTTTCATCCTCTAGATGACAGGTAGAAAGCGGGAGGTGTTAGTAGATTTTTTGTGGATGATCGTAGGAGCTGTTCTTTGATGTATGGTTTGATTCTGGACTTAGGTATTTGGGTCCTGTTGCCATGAGGGTTCTGAATAGGATTACTAAGATTTTAACCCTTTCGATGCTCATGACGAGCTCAGCTCGTCATGATGCACAGTTGAGCTGTGCTGATGACGAGCTGAGCTCGTCATGAATCATGTACTAAAGCATTTTCCAGCATAGGGGGGGAAAACGCCTAGCAGCCAAGGTGTTAAAGAGAATCCTTTTGTGTATGGGCAGCCAATGGAGGATTTTGAGTGCTGCTGTGGCCAAGGAGCTCCTTGGTAGTTTTAATACCAGCCGGGCTCCTGCGTTTTGGACTATCTGTAGTCTTTTCAGAACCACCTTTTTTTGCTCCTACATATAGGCTGTTGTAGTAGTCCAAGCATGACAGAATTAGTTCTACTGCCACTGTTTTTAGGCAGTGACAGGGAGTAGATCGGAAAAAAATGTGAGGGTTTTTTATGATGTGGAAGCATGTGCCCGCCACCGAGAGGGCTTGCTGGTGGAAGGATAGTGCATGATCGAATCTAATCCTTAAATTTCGGACTGTATCCACTGTGTTAGGGGGTGGTGCTGTGTCAGTCGGCCACCACTGTTTGGGCATGAAGATGTTGGATTTCCCAACCAGCATGATCTCAGTTTTTTTGCTATTACATTTAAGGTGGTTTGTTTTCATCCAATCTGTGACTGAGGATAGACAGCGCTGACATTTTCCTACAGCTGCTCTGAAATTCTTGTCCAGAGTGAGGATAAGCTGAGTGTCATCCACATACGAGATAGGCTCAATGTCAAAGGATTCAATCAGGTTAAAAAATGTTGGACTCAGGGCTGAGCCCTGTGGGATGCCAGAGAGCAGTTGTTTTTCTGTTGATTTGAAGTTGCCTAAAGTTATAATTTCTCTCCTGTTTTCCAGGAAGGAAGTTAGCCAAGCCAACGCTTTGTGTGAGATGTCGATTGTCCCAAGTCTATCTACCAGGATGCCGTGGGAGACCGTATCAAAAGCAGCCGATAGGTCTAACAGACTCAGCACTGCATTCTTCCCTTGATCTAAAGCAAGTTTTAAGGTTTCTGATGTATGAAGCAGCACTGACTCTGTTGAGTGACCAGGCCTAAAACCTGATTGTTTGGGGTGAAGAATGTTGGCTTCTTGCAGATAGTCATTTAATTGTTTGCTGACTATTTTCTCTGCTATTTTTCTCAGACAAGGCAACAACAAGATGGGTCTGAGATTAGAGAGAGTGGTCGGTCTGGTAGTTGCTTTTTTGGAGGTGTTTAACCAAAGCAATTTTCCAGTTTTCGGTACTTTTACTAGTCTGAAGGATGAGTTGATTATTTGGTTGATGATCGGGTTTATGATGTCTATGAGAGCATGTAACATTTTTGGGGGGCAGGGATCAAGAGGCGAACATAATTTACAAGAGAGAATAGCTTGCCGGGACTGTTCAAGGCTGATCTCCTTGAAACAGTTGAGCCCTGTTCTGTTTTCTAGGGCAACTCTGGAGGTGAGGGGTTATTTACCGTAAGGTCTTTTTTTAAGCCTTTGAATTTTTTTCTCGAGATACTCAGCTATCTGATCACATAAGCTTTGTGATGGCGGAATATCATGCTCTATGACTTTAGGGTTGGTGAAAGATTTTACGATGTTGAAGATAATTTTCTGATCGTACTGGTTTTCTGCACTCGCCCTGTAGCTGTTCTAGTGGAGGGGTGAACCAAGGGGGGGAGTTTTTATTGGGCAGGCTTTTATTGAGTGGGGCAGGAGGCACCAAGATGTTGGCTAATGAGGCAATCCAGTCATTGAACTTGTGGGTATCAGTCGAGGGGTCCCCTGTTAAGGTCGGCTTACCTAATTCTGCAGTTTCACACAGGTTAGGGTTTGTTAGCATTTTGCTCCACTTTTGTTTCATTTTGAGGTCGGGTTGACTAGAGTTATTCACAGATTGTTTGGTGGAGTAGTCACTCCTAAAAGGGATAACCTTGTGGTCTGACCATGTAATAGTGACTGGGAGTCAACTTTAAGACTATTGTAATTAGTACAGAGTCCATCCAGGGTGTTTCCTGCACAGTATGTGGGCCCCTCTATCTGTTGTTTCAATCCCAGGGTGTTTATGATCTCTCCAAAATATTCAGTACTGGGGTGTCAGTTGATTCCAAGTGTATGTTAAAATCTCCCAACATGGTGAAATTGGAGTATCTAACCACCAGGGAGCTCATGCGTTCACCCGGTGTATCTATGAAGTTGAGGCTAGACCCTGGAGGTCTGTAAATCAGGGCTCCAGCAAAGGGCATCGAGGTATCGGGTTGGAGAGAGAAACCTAGGCTATCTGCCTCTATTAGATCTGGGATGTCGAATGTGGAACATTTCAGTGTGTTCCTGTGTATAATTGTTAGCCCTCCCCCCATCTTTGCATAGTTCTATCTTGTCTGGATATAGTATATCCTGTGGGGAGGGCTTGAAGGACTTCAGGTTTTGAACAGTCTTTTAGGCAGGTTTCCAATATGAAAAGACAGTCTAATTTGAGGTTTATAAGTGTATCATAAATATGAGGTGCATTTTGGCTAGTGATTTAGCATTCACTAGGCAACCCCGTATGGATTCTGTTTTGGACTCTGCTTTGGGGGCATGATAGGGGAGGGGCCCGAGGTTGTGACTGAGCTTGAAAGTGCAAGTCAGGCAGGGTAATGGGCCCTTAATTTTGTCAGTTTGTAGATGAACTTGACACTTACTTGCTAGTGTGTTAAGTGCCAGGATTGCTTCTCTCGAGTAAGGAACCGGCAGCATATCTAGCCCTAGCCGCGTTCCAGACGTGGACGGGCCCAGTTGGGCTTGCCTTTGGCGCTCCTTAAAGTCTCCGAGGTAGGGGGAGTGTCCGGTGCCCCTGCACACAAATGGCAAAGCTGCGGCAGAACGGGGGCACCAGGGTTCACCAGCCTAAACAGTGAGTAATTTTGATATGTCCTTGCCCCTAAAATATACAATTTAAAAGTGTCTGGTTAAAATAGGTCGTTACAAGTGCCCAGTTTCAAGTAGTAGCCCCCAACATGTGCAGTTTAAAGTGCCTGGTGCTTAGGAGGCTGAGAGGGTAAAAATAGTTTAAAACATTTAACATGCACAGCTTCACACTGTATTTAGTAGATAAAGAGGTGAGGCAGCAAGGTCTAAGGACTAATTCCTCCAACACTTCCACTCACCCATTCCATTGATGCCAGCAGGTTGGCCGTTGAGGGAGCAGGGAATGTTAAGGTGGTTGTAGGATAAACAAAATATGTACATCTAGTGGCTGGATTTCACAATGAAATCAGAACATCTGGATCTGTCCCTGCTTCTCCCCTTGAACAAAGTCTGTGATGTTAGGCAATTGTTTTCTTTCATTTGCCCTCCTTTATCTTCATCACATATAAGAAGACCTCAAAATACATGACTTAAGGACCCGCGTTGTACAAAACCTTCTTCCTGTGTTTGATTCAATAAACTATAATGTTGTTTCTGTATAATAGCAACCCAGACAAACCAAAAGGTGCACATAACAGCTGAATGGCCTCTTACTTCACTATTGGCCTTGTTGTCTGGGTGGGGAGGAAGCATGAATGTTTCCAAATTCATGTTTGAAACTATTGCCTCTCAATGCACAGATATAACTTGATGTACTAAGTTAAAACAGTTGTGCATGTTAATGAAATTCACTTTTTTAATTTTGAAGAGACTTTATCCCTATTTTTACACTGCCCTGCTGCCAGAAGGACTGTCTTATTATCTGAAGGACAACTTGACCTGCTTGCCTTGACCCCAGGATAATCAGAGTGCCTCCAATGGTCAGTTGGCTGATGTTCCCAGAGGTTACCCTGCAAGTCCCCAGGTGACCAGCACCAACTTGCGTTGACCTGCGTTAGTGCATTTTCTGGCCTCTGCTAGAGTGATTACTGATGCCCAAGAGGTGGCCCCCAGCTCTTCACGCTACAGCAATGACCGCCTATTACGCTCAACGTCTACGCACCAAAAGCTTCCGCTTTGCTGTCTCCTTGTTGCAAACGTAATTATTCATGCTGGACTTGAGAAAGTAACACTTTAGCCACACTAACCTGGTCCCCGCATCAGACCCAAGCTCTGCTGAGGTTGGCCTGAAATTGTGATTGACCCCATGTCTGCGGTCTAGCACGACCAGATAACCGCGAGTGGCAGTTTCTGCTTCTACACTTGATTTTCCCAGAAAACGTTAGAATTCAATACTTTCACTTCTACTGGTTCGATTTTTGTCATTCTGGTATCATTTTATTTATTTCTAAATTGGTTTAAGATTTTTCTTGTGTGGTGTTTTCCTTTTATCACTGTTTGTGTGCTACATTAATACTTTACACATGACAGCTTTTGTGCCAATCTACCAGAGGGCTATGCACAGGTTAATTAAGTGACTATGGGCCATATGTAGGTGGCCCAATTACCGGTCGGTAATGGTGAAAATTGGTAAATTTCATTGTTACCGACCTGTATATAGGCATACGTGATGTAGGGAAGGAATCGGTAAATACCGATTCCTTATTACCGATTTCTAATTTACTGATTCGGAATTACCGAACACCCAAATACCGAATCGGTAAATAAGAAACTGTAAAAACAAGAAAAGAGATGCAGGAAAATTTGGAAATACCGAATTTCATGAAATTCGGTATTTAGGAACACTGACTGAAAGCAGGCGGTAATCAGCTGCAGTGTATATAAGCAGTCCCAAAATGCAACGGTGTGATTACTATGGCGGCCTTCTATGTAATTGCAAGGCGGCTATGGCTACAGGTAGCAGGAGTGAGGATCTGGAGACGAGAGGAACGCGTGGAGACAGCACATCACACTCTTCCAACTGACTGAGGAAGAGATCAATGTTAGGTACAGGCTACAACCCCACACCATCCTGGACCTGATAAAGGACCTGTGCCCACTCCTGGAGCATCCAACACCAAGGACGCACACCATACCACCACACGTGCAGGTGCTCTGTAGCCTACACCTACTTGCATCTGGCAGTTACCAGGGAGTGATAGCTGCGGTAGGTGGGGTGTCACAGAGTTGCCTGTCCCGTGTCTTTAAGAAGTTGCTGGATGCCATGATGCAGAGAATGCATCACTACATAAGCTTCCCCAACACACAGGCAGAACTGCTGAAAACCAAGACAGACGTTTACCAAATGGCACAGTTCCCGCATGTCATAGGGTGCATTGATGGGACACACATTCCAATCTGCCCACCTGCAGCCACTGAGTTTATCTACAGAAACAGCAAATCCACCCACTCCATAAATGTGCAGGTAATCTGCGATGCTGCCAACATAATCACCGACATCGTGGGCAAATTCCCTGGGAGCACCCACGACTCATACATCTTCCAGAACAGTGGGATCTACACACGCCTGGCTGCGGGAGAATTTGGAGAAGGATACCTGGTAGGTAAATCACTGTGATACACCCTGACGGATACTGCAGATGAATGTGTTGGTGTATGTAATTAATGGCACTCTCTTTCTCACCTGGGTGATAGAGCTTATGCTGTGCGGTCATTTATCCTCACTCCCTACCTAAACCCATCAACCCCGAGTGAGAGACGATACAATGTGGCACAAAAATCAACACGCAATGTTGTGGAGGGTACGTTTGGACTATTGAAAAGCAGGTTCCGCTGCCTCCACAAAAGCGGAGGCGCATGTCAGTACACACCCATCATCTGCTGCAAAATCATTGCAACTTGTGCTATGCTACACAACCTTGCCACTAAGAAAGGTATAGAAGTTGAATTAATTGACTCTGAGGACGATGATGATGAATTTGCACATCCAGAGCCCAATGCAGCAGGAGTGGCACCAGCACCAGATGGAAGACAAAGACGGGCAGAGATCACACGCAACTATTTTTAAGTGAGTAAGGAGACACAGCCAGTTGTTGTATGTAAATGACGTAGTGTTTATATTTGGGCACTACGCCACTACACAAAGGGCTCAACTTGCCAATTCAATTTGTGACAACCCTAAGAGGATGTCATGGGTTACTTCACCCAATTAAGTACACAAAGTGTGGGCTGCAGTAGCGTCTGCGGCAACGCACAACACTGCTGTATACCATCAGCAGACTGTCTTCACTGGCTATGGATCCAGTGCCAGCCCCATGCCGTCTGCTGCTCCTCCGGGTCTCAGTTGCAGGGGGTGTTATGCTGCTGCGACTGGTCGTCTCCTCAACAGTACCAGTATTTGCAGCCTGAGTTAGCACTACTTCAAGTGCAGTTGTTACTTTGACCAGCACCCTAGAGTCATCACCGCTGCAGTGTGCCATCCCTTCCTGCATGGCCATGGAGCACCTCCAGAGCAGAGAAGTGGCAGTTGAGAGGCGGTTCACTGCCTTTGTATGGTTTTCCATCTCCTGCTTCTCCCTGCACCGTGCTATTCTGTCCTCATCAAGTTTGCTGCACAGCAGCATCACTGACTGGGACATGTTCCTCATGCCCTCAGCCATCTCCTTCATGCCCTCAGCCAGCATGGAGGTCATAGTGCTGATGCCCTTCTCAATGTTAACCATGTTGGTATTCAGGTGTTTCATTTGCAGCTGTACAGACTGTATTGCCTTCCCTTGCAGGCGCTGCCCCTTGACCATGTTTGCCTCCATCCCTGCGAAAACACTCCGCTCCTCACCCTGGAAAGGTGGACTGGTTTCCCTAGCCCTGCGGCATCTGGCACCTGTGTGTGCTCTCTCTGAGGTGGGCTGCGACCCTGCATTACTGCCATCCACTGGCACAGTTAAGAGTTCTCCCCCCTGGTGTCTTGCAAGGACGACTCCATCTCTTGAAGTATGGCAACTGCATGCCTCCTTGGTCTTTCCACTGCCAGTGGTGTTGCTGCTGGTAATGCTAGCAGTAGTGGTGACACTGGCATTGGTGGTAATGCTGGCAGTGGTGGTGATGCTGGCAGTGGTGGTGATGCCGGTGGTGGTGGTGTGATGTGCCCTGCCAGGGAGACAGCTTTGGTCCTCTGCTCTATTGCTGATGCAGACCCCGAAGTTTAAACGCCAGCGCCTGGGAGGCAATTCCTTTGTGCGCAGGGCTGGTCTGGCCTGGAACTTGTTGCCTCTAGCCTTAAGGAGCATCCAAGACCCTCTGCTGTTCAGAAATAAAACTTAAAACTCTGCTTTTTTAATCAGTTGTGCGGGCATTTCTCTATTTTGGAAGCTAGCGCCGGGACACTCCTAAGTAGCCGTGCGCTCTACAAATTAAATATAACATAACATAACATAACATAACATAACTGGCCTCCTCTGATCTGTCATTCCGGGGTGCCCTTCCAGCCTTGTCTTATGTAGACCTGCGCGATGTCTCGTCTGTGGACACAAATTGTACAATAGCTCAGTAGTCCGGCAGCCCTGCAGCCCTGCAGCCCTGCAGCCCTACATAGCAATAATACATTTTCATTTGTGGCACACTATCTTAATGTCCTCTGCTTGCTTATCACTGATGTGTGTCACGTGCCTTTTTGTTCAGTGTGATGACTGTCATTATACATGTTTCAATGACTACATCTCCCATAATGCAATGCTGGTGTTTACTAAAACCTGCACTGGAGTGGGATTCACACAGCCTCATTGGGGAATGGGGATAGGGAATGGGGGGTGCAGATTGGTGTGCATGCTTCTTACCTTGTTTGGTGGCAGCTCTGGCTGAGCTGTCTGCATCCCGGATTCCGCAGACACTTTCTGGCTCTACACAAGCTGTTCAAGTGCAGGTGCCCTGTTTCTTCCCCCTCCTGTCTGGCTGGCTTGTTTTTTATTCTCCGCCATCTTCTTTTTTGTGATGCTCCTGACATCATACCACCTTTTTTTAAGTCCTTCAATTTCCCGGGGGGTCACTCCTATGGCATTCACTTGTGCCTGAATTCCCAGCCAGATCTTCCTTTTTTCAGATTCAGCCACTTGCAAGAACTATTTCTCAAACAGCTTGGTATGTTGTTTTTTTCCACCTCCTCAATCAGGTCCTGAAGCTTCATTTCACTGAATTTCAGCTTTCTCTTCCTTTCACCTCCTTCTTTGTCTGTCTCCTTGTTAGCCATTGTGCAGGTTTTGCAGGAAAGGTTCTCCCAGTGGCTCCTGTGTTCTCCTCTGCACTCCCAGTCTCTCCAGAAGGTTCTGATTCAGTGCACCTGCATGGGTGTGGCCACTTCCTGGTTGGGAGGTGGGGTGGAAGCACAGGATTGGCTGATTCCTCAATTGCTGGTGTTTTAAATTACCGATTCGGTATTTATTGATTCAGTATTTTCCGATTCGCTATTTTCCGATTCGCTATTTTCCGAATCGGTAATACAGATTCGGTAAGACCGATCAGTATTGACGAGTCAGTAAATTTTTTCCTGAATTTTACTGATTCAGTAAAAAATACAGAATTTTTAGCTACATCGAAGATTCTGAATTCTTAATACCGAATCGATAAAATTCGATATTAAGAATTCGGAATTTCACTTTTACCTACATATGGCCCTATGTGTTGTTCACACTGACAAGAATTGTAGTTGTTGCTTGAATGGGTCTCCCACCCCTTCCAACCAAAAACTCAATTTCTTACATCCATATTGCTAGATCTCATGTAAAGTTAGGGGTTTTTATTGACCTTCCTTTATATTAAACTCACATTAAGCTTATCCTTACAACTCAAATTAGCACTGTGATTAAATTATGTCACCATCAGTTTAAGAGTTTAAGTCGAGTACTGCCTTTGCTTCCCGATAAATATTGTCCTCTGGTTCCTGCTACACTGATCACATTTTAAGTAGATTATTGTAAAAGACTGTACTCCGAGCTTGGTAGAATTCAAATGTTTCATCTTCAGAGGATCCAAAACATAGTGACACAACTGTCCCTGCTACTAACCATAGAGTACATATCACCATAGAGTTAAATTAATTGCTCTTGATTCCAGCATAATCCTCAATCCAGTTTAAGGGCCTGATTATGAGTCTTGTGGGTTCATGCCACAGACTCACGGTGGCACAGCAGTTGCAGTCTGGCCACTGGTGCACTGGCGGTCTGGCTGCCCTGGCCTTTTACAACAAGAGTGGTCGGACCACATTTGCACCGCCACAACCGCCAGGGATCAGAGATCACTGGTGGTGGTGCAGCGGTCTTGAGGCTGCAATAGGCTTGGTGGTGCCCTGAGGCACTGCCAAGCATATTACAACTTTCCTCACTGCCACCAGTCGCATGGAGGTTCTTCATCCCTGTAATTGCTGGCAGAGAGGAAAGAAAATGAGCCCAACAGGGCCTCCTCTTGCAGGAGCATTCAGTGCAGTCCAGCGATGGCGCACTTTAAAGCTCACTGTGAGCTTTGAAACTGCACCACTTTTGTACCGCCATGCAGCCAGACCACAAAATGCTTTTATTCTAGCAGGTGGGCTGCGGTGAGTGTTGGCAGTGCGGGAGTGTGACAGTGGTGGACTGCACACTCCTGCACTGCCAAATCTTGTAATCAGACTCTAAAAGGTTCTCTTGTTGTGCCATGGGGTAGCTGCATATAATTGAATGAACGTAGCACTGTCTCATTACACATTACTATGAGCAAGTTCCTTATCTAGTTAAAAGTCAATTTCGTCATTGCTGCCGTAATCAAAACCTTTGATAAATGTATGAACTAGGATAACTCAAAGTCAAGAATAGGTAATAAAAAACAATTTCACCTTGCTAAAATTATGTAATGTATAACAAGAGTTTGGAAGGTACAAAGCCAACTTTTCTCCAAAAAGTAATGAAATACCTTTTTTTCATTCAGACATTTTATTGTTTTGTAGTCAAGGCATAAGTAAAGAGAACTCAGTTATAAGGTGAAAGACACCTGCACACTACAAAATAAATAACATGACATTTAAAAAAACATAGCAAAGTACAGGCACATTTTGGATAAGTTGTAAAGAATGTCAGTCATACAATGAATAATTCCATGACATAAATTATATGAACGATGTAGCATTACATTCTAGATCCAAGGATCAGGAGTGTAGGAAACCAACTTTTCTCCAAAATGTAATTAAAGGTCTATTTTATTCTTAGGATAAGCCCTGCGGTTTATTACGCAGTGCCACCCATTTTCATTTAGCTTGCCTGTGCCAATATTGATTGCTTTGTAAAATAACGTTACAGGACAGATCCTAACCACACTACTCCCTTGGACCAAGGCAAAAGCCAGCGCTCCCCCAAGGCAAGATAATAATACCAATCCAAATTTATGAAATATAACACATATGAATTTTTTGATACACTACTTCAACAAAGGCAGGCCGAATGCATTAGACATGGCAGACTCCCAAGTAACAATAAGATGAGTAAAATAAACGGTAAAATAATGTGCAATGTAGGGCGAAGGGCGCATGCCTGGAACGCGTTAGGTCTCTGCTGACGCTGAGTGACCTGGCCTCTTCCTTGACCTGATACAAGCTGGATGGAGAGTGAGCCCCGAGCTGTGACACAGTGTGATTTGGATGTTAAACGGCCTGCTCGGCCGGTGGGCGCACCGCCGCAGACTCATGCAGTCCCGCTGCTCATGTTTTTACCAGTGCTACGGGCCTGTCTGGCAAATGGCTGAATGGAGCATGAGTTTTAAAGGACACCCATGATTTTTAGTATATTTTACCGAAAATGACTGCACCCGGCTCACTGGAGCATGATTATGCAGGACTTCCGTTCCCAAAATGCAACTCAAATGTATACTCACCTGAGTGTTATTGAAATCTAAATAAAAAGAGGGACATTAACGAAAGCCTGATGGGAGCAGTCTTTTTGGGAGCAGAAATATCTCTGACGAAGGGCGCATGCCTGAAACCCGTTAGGTCTCTGCTGACGCTGAGTGACTTGGCCTCTTCCTTGACCTGGTACAAGCCAGAAGGAGAGTGAGCCCCGCGCTGTGAGCACAGTGTGATTTGGATGTTAAATGGCCTGCTCGGCTGGTGGGCGCACCGCCGCGGACTCATGCGGTCCCGCTGCTGATGTTTTTACCAGCTCTACGGGCCTGTCTGGCATATGGCTGAATGGAGGATGAGTTCTAAAGGACACCCATGATTTTTAGTATATTTTACCGAAAATGACTGCACCCGGCTCACTGGAGCATGATTATGCAGGACTTCCGTTCCCAAAATGCAACTCGAATGTATACTCACCTGAGTGTGATTCAAATCTAAATAAAAGGAGGAACATTAACAAAAGCCTGATGGGAGCAGTCTTTTTGGTAGCAGAAATACCTCTGACGAAGGGCGCATGCCTGAAACAAGTTAGGTCTCTGCTGACGCTGAGTGGCCTGGCCTCTTCCTTGACCTGATACAAGCCGGATGGAGAGTGAGGCCCGAGCTGTGAGCACAGTGTGATTTGGATGTTAAACGGCCTGCTCGGCCGGTGGGCGCACCGCCGCGGACTCATGCGGTCCCGCTGTTGAGGTTTTTACCAGCGCTACAGGCCTGTCTGGCATATGGCTGAATGGAGGATGAGTTTTAAAGGACACCCATGATTTTTAGTATATTTTACCGAAAATTACTGCACCCGGCTCACTGGAGCATGATTATGCAGGACTTCTGTTCCCAAAATGCAAAATGCAACTCGAATGTATACTCACCTTTGTGTGATTGAAATCTAAATAAAAGGAGGGACATTAACAAAAGCCTGATGGGAGCAGTGTTTTTGGTAGCAGAAATACCTCTGACGAAGGGCCCATGCCTAAAATGCGTTAGATCTCTGCTGACGCTGAGTGACCTGGCCTTTTCCTTGACCTGATACAAGCAGGATGGAGAGTGAGCCCCGAGCTGTGAGCACAGTGTGATTTGTATATATATATGCCCTGCCATGAAAGTTGCACCGTCTTTGTACTGGATGGAGAGGCTGCGTGGCAATTAGGAACTGTACCGAAGCCACGGTAAGCGCAGCAGCTGAAAGTTAATTAAAACGTACTGGTATGCGACACACTAATCTTCCGCTAGATGTGTTGCCATTTCTTCATCCTGGTTGTGTCCCCTAGGCTGTTTAGTCTCAAGCTGGAGGATCCATTTAGATTCCTTCTTCCTGAAACTAAGTTCCCTGTTGCCTCCTCAATTGCTTATATGTACCTGCTCTATGGTAAAATATTTCAAGAGGCTGCTGTTAGAGAGATGGAACTCGGCAAAATGTCTCGCCACAGGCTGCTGGGGTCGTTGTTGGTTATCGCCCTATGGTGTTCAAGTACCCTTTTCTTTGCTTGTAATGTGGTGCTACCCACATATCTCAGATGGCAGGGACATTCTAACACATAAAAGACATACGTTGTGCTGTAAGTGAGAAACTGAGTTATTCTGTGTTTTTCTTTTCTGTGAGGGATGCTAAATTCCTTAACCATCACACTATATTTGCAGGCTTTACAGTGGCCACATGGATAGAACCCTTTCAAATTATGATGGTTCTGATCTATACGAATAGATATATCGCCGTGGACCAATATATCTCTGAAACACTTGCTTTTTCGATAAGTGACTTTAGGTCTCTCACTTACTTTATTGCCTATAATTGGATCACTTTTAAGTATTTTCCAATTGTCACTTAGTATTTTCTGTACTCTTTGTGAATCTCTATTAACTCCTTCCCTGCTCATGACGAGCTCAGCTCGTCATGCAGTACACTGGTCGTGTGCTTATGACGAGCTGAGCTCGTTATGAAACAATGGCAGGAGGGATTTTACAGCACAGGAGAAAAATCTCCCTAGCAGCCAAGGTGTTAAAAGTCAAAATGACTCTGGTGGATTCTCTTATACTATTGCGAAGATCCTGCAACCCACACAGCAGCCAGTGATTCTGATACCGACACTTCGATCAAAACTACAAGTACAATATCTGACATTGAGATAATTACCAAACGTGCAACTGTTTGGGACGAATTCATGGTGTTAAAGAGAGGGCGAAAGTCGAGATCCTTCATCTCTGTGATCAGTGGTTTTCCTCTTCTGCCTTTAAGGATGTTAGCAGTACTGAGCCCGGCCTTTCCCCCTCGCCATATTTGCGGACAGTGGCATATTTGCCCAGATGTTTTACCTCCCTGTCTGCTTCGTCATTGCACTCTACTAGGAGGTGTTTAATTTCCTCCTCCGTGGCCTCATCCGGTCAGTTCTGCTGCTGTACCTCAAGGGCTTGCAGCTGGCTTTCTAGCTCCGTCAATCGGCGTCTTATCGCCCTCAGGACATTGGAGTGTTTAGACATCGCAATGCCCCGTATGTAAACTTTAAACGCTTCCCACACCGTCTGAAAGTCTTCCACCGATCCGACATTCTTTTTAAAAAATAGATCAATCGACTCTGCCAGTTCTCCGCGAAAAACTGGGTCCAGGAGCGAGTATGGTGGAAAGCGCCATGTAAAAGGGGGGATTTTCCTAACCGGGGCCTCCACTACCAGTAGTATGGGGGAATAGTCTGACAGCGTGCGCGGTAGCACCTTGCAGTGTCTAATACTACGGTGCGCCCCGAGGTGGCAAACCAATAATCTATTCTAGTGTGCACTCCATGGTAGGCCGAGTAATGCGTGTACCCTCCCGAACCCGCATTCCTGCTTCTCCACACATCTACCATGTCCAACACAAGAAGTCTAGCTGCGAGCATCTGTGCCGCTGCCGATGGCTTGCGAGGTGGGCCAATGGACCTGTCCATGTCTGGGTTAAGTTTCAGGTTAAAATCCCCACCCCAGATTATTTGGGGCGTGCCGAATGTGCTGATATTCGTGGCTAGCGATTCGTAGAATTCTGGGGCGTCATAATTGGGACCGTAAGCATTGACAACCAGCAAGTCCAACCCCATGCCCTTACAGGACAGTAGGACGTATGACGTATCTGCCCTCTGGATCCGTGCTCAGTGGTCTGTAACAGGATTTTCGATCCCGGGTTAACCCATGTGATAACCCCCCTGGCGTGGGTCGTAAACCCGGCTGCTGCTATGTTCCCCTCCAGGCCTCTGCTACGTAACATCCTGCTAGTGAGTGGCAACTGGGTTTCCTGTAGCAACGCTATGTCTATATTATGTCTTTTTAAATAGCCCAGCACTTTCCTTAACTTTTTGAAATCGTTCAATCCCCTGACATTCCACGTGAGGGCGCGTACAGTGGCTGGCTGTGCATGTTCCTGTGCTCCTGATGTGTTAGACATCATGACGTGACGCACATAGTGTGGGAGGCGCAAGGTCTCCAGAAGAGAACCACACTAGTGTGCCAATCTGTGGAGCTGTGTACGTTGTGAACATGGGCCATCATGTAGTGAGCCATTCGTGAACGTGGATACGAAGAGCACAGTGCATCCATTCTAAAACAATAAGGCATCCCTCTTTCCATAGGTTCACCCCCCCTCCCACAGCAGACCAACCCCAACTCGGCCTAGCATGAAAATACTTCCCCCCCCCCGAAACTTCCCAAGTAACCCATGCAGGTCCCCGCAGGAACCATTAGTGCGCACAGCGCTAGGGCAGAGGTCGCCAGAATAAGTACAGGTAACAATTGCAGGCAAGAGTGTATCTCAATATCGCTCCTAGCGCCATCACCCCATTTGTGTCATTCAACGTGAGCTAAAATCAATGAGCCATTGCGTACCTTTTAGCAGCCCCTCACAACAGTGCATTCAGCCTCCCCAACTCGTGATCGGGCACGTCACGTGCCAACAATGTACAAAAAGAAACGTGAGGCCTCACAATGCCTACTAAGTTGAGTCATAAGTATGCAAATAGGAGAAGATTACATGGAAAGGTCTCACCAGGTCCCGGGACGTCGTAACACTCCCAGGCGCCTTGAGTCTGCTCCGCTCCCTACCGTCCGGCAGGCTGAGAACTCGGCTAGTCAGAGCCTAGCACCCAGTCCAAGCTCAGGCCTCGCCTCAGCACGTCCAATGGCGAGGCTACAAAAATGGGAGTAATCCTAGTCTTGCTCATCCAAGCAACTGGCGTTTTCCTGTTCACCCGTCTGGCTTCTGGGGCTACTTCTTTGCTCCTTAGTCCACGCCTTTAGGACCTTTTGGAGGTCTTTTGGGTCGGTTAAGAAGTGAGAATGACCCTGTTGGTTAATTCTTAGCTTCGCCGGATACAGCATAGCATAATCCAGCCCAAGGTCTCGGAGTTGTTGTTTATATGGAGCGAAGTGCCGACGTTCCTCATGCACCTTCGCTGTGAAGTCTGGGTATAAGGAGATGGCTGCACCTTTGATCTGTAGCTTTCCCTTCTCTCTGGCTACCCGCAGCGCAGTGTCTCTGTCTCTGTAGTTTAGAAGTTTTGCGATAATTGGCCGCGGGCGAGCACCCAGCATACGATGCACCCTCTCAACTATGAACATGGGCGAGAAGACATCATCTCTCAGTAGAGTGGTCAGCACTTTCTCTACAAATAGCTCAATTTTCTCGGTGTGCGTCGTCTCCGAAACTCCAGTGATACATATATTAGAGCGCCTAGAGCGGGCTTCCAAATCTTCTGACCTGTCCTGTATTACCTGGAGGAGCTTGCCAATTTGTATTCAATCTTTGTCCAGTTCCATCTGCACCTCCTCAACCCCGGACAGGCGTCTCTCCGACATGTCCAATCGCTCCGCGGGCTTGTCCACTCTTTCTGACATCCGGTCCATGCGATAAGTGAGGGCATCAAACTTTGTCCCTATCGACGCCATGCTGTCCTGTAATCCTTTCTCCATAGTAACCAACAGCTCCTTGATGTCCGAGTAGATCGAGCCCTCCGGACCCCTGATCTGCTGCGCAGGCTCAGGCTCCTGTGAATCTGGGGCCTTCGCTCGGCGCTGTTCAAAAGGAAGCTTGGTTTGCGTCTTGTCTCCTTTACCCATGTTGCCGGGGAAGGCCGCGAGGTTACAGTTCCACTCAATTCGCTGCCAGGAGCTAGACTCAGCGCAGTGTTCCCACCACCATCTTTCCACTTGGTCTCTCCACCGGGCCTAGCAGGGGCCACCCTCTATCTTCAAACGGGGTCACACAGGCCAAATAGGGGTGAGAGGCAGTGAGTCGTTTCTGGCTACCCAGCAGGGTTCCCACTCCAGCAGCTAGGAGCAGTCCCTCAGCTCCGCTGTCAAAAGAGGGAGTGGGAGCAGTCAGCAGTGGTCTCCCCTGAGAGTCCTCAAATTGTCTGTGCTTTAATCAGGGGGGCCACGTCAGGTGTCCGGGGACATCAGGCTCTCCCCCTCCACGAGGTACTCCGCAGCGCTTACCAGAGCACGTACAATGCGATCTAGGGCCAGGGCATCCTCAATGCACACCTCTGATGTGCAATGCACAGTGGGAGCAGGCAATCCGCTTCGCGATAGTAGACCCAGGAGAGGAAGGCGGGGCAGATGACCGGTGAAGTCAGGTCTCACCTAGCTCCCCCAGGTAATCTTATGCGCTGGTAATACTGGCTGTAGGCGTGTGTGCCCCGGCGAATGCTGTGATCTTCTGCTGCCCGCAAGTAGTGGGCCTCTCCTGGCCGTGCTTGGATGCCGGGTGGAGGACGTGTGGGCTCAGGCCAGCCCAAGAATTCCCCGCCGTTTACAGGGAGAGCGGTCCACACCCAGGACTTAGTTACTCCCTCGGTGCATTAGCAGTGATCCGGTGCCTCTGAGTCGGATGTCGCGGCTCCAGCCGCACGTCAGGTGGCACACTCCGGGCAGCGCACAGGGCAAGCCCATGGCTTTGCGGCCTAGTTCGCCGATATGGCCGTTTGCGCCCCACTTCATCCCGGGCAGTCAGGGCCTTTCTGCAACCTCCTCGGCTGGTGTCAGCGGCCTCCGGGGGTCGTGCTCTTCCCCCGTAGTCTCTTGGACACTGTCAGGTCAGGGTCTTGGGGTATTCGCAGTGGTCCGGTGCCTCTGAGCCAGATGTCGCGACTCCAGCCGCACGTCAGGTGATGCATGCCGGACAGCGTGCAGGGCAAGCTCGAGGCTTTGTGGCCTGGTTTGCCGAGATGTTGGTCTGCCCGCTAGTCCGTCCCGGGCAGGCTGGGCTTTCCCGTGATCACCTACGTTGGTGTCGGCAGTCTCCCGGGGTCGTGCTTCTTCAGCAATAGTTCTTGGGCTCCGTCAAACCAGGATATTAGCAGGATTATTCGGGTGATGGCGCGGAGCTCTGCTCTCAAGCATCCACCATCAACGCTGGCAAGCTCTGCCCCCCCGCCACAGGAACTACTCATTTGCAATGTTACACCAACCTGCACAGTCCTCTGTCTATGAACATGCCCAATATCTATGTATAGCACCTGGTTTCCATGGTTCCAATGTGTGATCAAGAGACGAGTTCTCCAAACGCGTAACATTGGTGTAATAAATCTTTGTTTCCTCGCACTGAGAGCGCGCTGTTATTTGGATCGTGTTTTGGAATATTGATTGTCGGCAGTGGCTCTACCGACGCTTCACGCGCCACCAGACTACGGGCAGATTTCCTAGGAGGAGCCCAGTAGGAGTGGAAAATATATAGATTGATTGATTGATTGATTTAGGACTTATATAGCGCGTACTGTCACCCCACGGGTATCCTGGCGCTTCAGACTATAAAAAAGACCAAGATGGAAACAGGTCCCAGCAGAAAGAACCGAAGGGGACTGGGCTAAACCTTGGGAAAGAGACAGGTTTTTAGGTGCCTGCGAAACTCTAGTAAAGAGATGAGCTGTCTAAGGCTCTGGGGAAGTTTATTCCACAAACGAGCACCAGCCACGCTAAATGCCCCACCTCCTGACCTAGACTGTTTAAATCTTGGTACCGTCAGTAGACCGGCACTAGAGGAGCGAAGCTGCCTTGTGGGATGATACAAAGAGAACCTTTCCTGCATCGGAACAGGACCTAACTTGTGCACTGCTTTAAAGACCAGGCAGATGGCCTTAAAATGAACCCTTTCCATTATTGGCAGCCAAAGTAGCTCCCTCAAAGCCAGAGTTGTAGAGGAGCCACGTTGCCTACCCAGGGCCAATTTAGCTGCTGCAGACTGGATTCTTTGTAGCCCCTGAAGAATGTAAAGTGGTGCCCCCAAATACAGCCTGCTTCCCACTGTGCAGCTTACCACCAGTGAACGCGACTCTTTAGTTATTAAAGGGAGTATTTTACGCAGCATACGTATTAGGGCAAAACAGACACAGGTGGTCTTGCTTGCCTGTGATTCCCTCTGGAGGTCCTCATCAATCAGCACCCCTAGATTACGTACCTTGCTGACCAGGATTAGTGGTTCCTCCTCTAGGATGAACCTAAATTCGGATGGAAATTGTCTGGGCATCCTAATAGAGGAGCAATATACCACCTCGGTCTTTCCACCATTAAATTGTAAAGAGTTCCTTCTGAGCCAGTCAGTTGTCCGCCGCATGCATTGCTGGAACAAGTCCATGGATAAAGCTTGGTCACCTTCTAGAGAAAATGCCAATTGCGTGTCATCGGCATAGTTGACTAAGCAAACTCCAGAGGACTTTATGATGGGGAGCAAGGGCTGGCTGCAGATAGAGATTAAATAAAATGGGACTAATTGCAGAGCCCTGCGGCACCCCATAGATGACTGGTGACTTACTAGAAGAGAACGGTGCTAATGTTACCACTTGATGTCGTCATGCTAGATAAGATTGTAACCATTGCAGGGCCCAGCCTTTCACTCCTATCTTCTTGAGTCTTTCCAATAGGATAATGTGGTTCACTGTGTCGAATGCGGCTGACATATCGAGAAGCGCTAGAACAGTAGCTTTCCCGTTGTTGGCACGCATGCGCAGGTTATCCAACATTGTGACCAGAGCCTTCTCCGTCCCATGACCCGGGCGGAAACCAAATTGGTCTTTATCAAGCAGGGAATCCTCCTCCAGAAAGCGTGACAGTTCACCACTGACCATTTTTTCTAAGATTTTCACTGGGTAGGGTAGGAGGGAGATGGGCCTAAAATTTGCCGGTACAGATGGATCCAGTGAAGGCTTTTTGATCAGTGGAGCCACCACCGCCAATTTCCAGCCTTCCAGCACCACTCCTTCTTCCAAGGACTGATTGTAAATTTGCCTTAGCCAAGGCAGAGTGTTTCGGCCCGATGACTTTCAGATTTTAAAAGGGAAGGGATCGAGCGGGGAGCCTGAAGAGACACTATCCACCAAGCTGTCAAATGCAGCTTTTGTTAAAAGTTTGAAGTTGTCCAAGGATATCAACTGTTTCTGGTCCTCAACTCCCCTATGTCCAGGATCAGGTTGTTGAACCTTATTGTTGACATGGAGAGTATCCACGATCTTTACGATCTTATCCTGGAAATATAGCGCAATCTCGTCGCATAGTTTTTGAGATGCTGCCACTTTATTATCCATGCATGTGGGGGCGGACAGTGTCTTAATGATATTAAAAAGTGCTTTTGTCCCATTTGATGCTTGTACGATTGAGCTGGCATAAAAAAATATAAATATCCTGGGACTTGTAGCCAGCACGGACTACAAGTGGATCAGCAAGATCGTGATTAAGGGGCGGAGCGGATCCCCGTCAATGGGGAGGTTGCTGGATGGACATAAGCAAGGTGCCCCCTGGCCTCCTGATCACTAAACACCTGACGAAGGCCGGTTAGGCCGAAATGCATTGTGCTAAATTCCAATAAAGGAGCTCCGGTAAAGTCCCCCGTGAGGCCTCAGCTCTTTTGTAAGGAGGGGGTGGTGGAGATATTTTTCACGTCAACCAGCGACGTGATCTGAGGCCACTGCTTCACAAGTTTGCCGCGGCTGTGCTGGTAGCTGCATCTGCAGCACTGTATGGACTTCTCCGAGGTATCGGATGGCTGGCGGCTCGCCTCCATTTGCAGGACGCATAATGAGGTGAAACGTAGGGTGGGCCACATTTGTCACTCCTGCCCCCTCGCAAGTGTTGCCTGCATTGTAAGGGAGGCTGAAGCGGTGTTTTGGGGACTAGAGGGAGCACCGAAAAACACCATTCTCAGGATATTGGCTACTCATGAGAACCTTCAGTCATCCTGCACTCCGCGCTTGCATCTGGGCAAAAACTTTTCCCCGCAGGACCTACCTGGCCTAATGTGGAATCCTGGGACTTGTAGTCAGCACGGACTACAAGTGGGTCAGCAAGATCGTGATTAAGGGGCGGAGCGGATCTCTGCCAATGGGGAGGTTGCTGGATGGAGATAAGCAAGGTGCCCCCTGGCCTCCTGATTACTAGGCACCTGACGAAGGCCGGTTAGGCCGAAATGCATTGTGCTGAATTCCAATAAAGTAGCTCCTGTAAAGTCCCCCGTGAGGCCTCAGCTCTTTCGTAAGGAGGAGGTGGTGGAGATATTTTTCACGTCAACCAGCGACGTGATCTGAGGCCACTACTTCACAAGTTTGCCGCGGCCGTGCTGGTAGCTGTATCCGCAGCACTGTATTGACTTCTCCGAGGTATCGGATGGCTGGCGGCTCGCCTCCATTTGCAGGACGCATAACGAGGTGAAACGTAGGGAGGGCCGCATTTGTCACTCCTGCCCCCTCGCAAGTGTTGCCTGCATTGTAAGGGAGGCTGAAGCGGTGTTTTGGGGACAAGAGGGAGCACCGAAAAACACCATTCTCAGGATATTGGCTACTCATGAGCACCTTCAGTCATCCTGCACTTCGCGGTTGCATCTGGGCAAAAAAATTCCCCCGCAGGACCTACCTGGGCTAATGTGGAATCTTGTGACTTGTAGTCAGCACGGACTACAAGTGGGTCAGCAAGATCGTGATTAAGGGGCGGAGCGGATCCCCGCCAATGGGGAGGTTGCTGAATGGACATAAGCAAGGTGCCCCCTGGCCTCCTGATCACTAGGCACCTGATGAAGGCCGGTTAGGCCGAAATGCATTGTGCTGAATTCCAATAAAGGAGCTCCTGTAAAGTCCCCCGTGAGACCTCAGCTCTTTCGTAAGGAGGAGGTGGTGGATATATATATATATATATATATATATATATCTATATATATATATATATATATACCTACCTACCTACCTACCTAGTACTAGTTAGGACCTATTATGCATAGGAAATCCGAAACATTCTATTCCCAATAACTTTGGCGCTGGATGATGAATCTTTGCAAAATTTTCCAAACTTTAAGGCAGCTCAGTTCCGCTCCTTCCCTGAAAGTCTGGGGGTGATTTGTGAAGCGGGGGCTGAGAAAAAAGGGGGGCCCAAAACGTGTTTTCCCCATGCAATTTCGGATAGGACCTTTAGCTACAGCTACCGCCCGAACCGCTGAGCGGAATTACACGACATTTGACAAAGAGGTAGTTCTCAGTTCAGACTTGTGGCTTTTGCTTAAATGGTGTCAATCTGTTCAATAGTTCCTGAGAAAATTAGAGTTAGTCATTTATATGTCTATGGGAGCGGGGGATCCGCGGAGTGTGCGAGGATTGTCATCGTACCATAAGCGCACCATCCCCATCACACGCTGAATGCTAATTGGCTGTCAAGTGGTTATCAACATTCGAAACCAAGAACTGTTGGCAGCCATTTTGTGCCTTGGTAGAAGCGATACAGAAGGGGATGATGGACGGAGCTTTTGAGCAAATCAAACAATCACCCCCAGTCAACAGATCTGGGTTTAATCCATCACCATTCTTTAGTTCACTCCACCACCCCAGTTCAGATATGGCCATCTTCAAATCAGTCTGACCCTGTGCCTCATGAGAACAGTCCAGCCCCAACTGCCAAAGCCATGTCTTCCCTGGACCGGAAAAATAGTAAAAGAAAGATGTTATGATTGATATTCGTTACTATTTTAATGTGGAGTACAATAACATCGATTATAAAAACGTTCCTGCTATTGGAAAAAAGTATATATTACTGGAATAATATTTGGTATATAGGACTGCGTTCGTCTAAATCGCTGCGTCGCCTTTGTGTATCCAGTCTGCTGCAGCCCATCGACTCCCTCCGATGCGCACCCAGGTCTCACTGCTCACCTTTTTGTGGACAGGACATCTTGTACATCATGCAGTCCCGCTATGTCCACCGAGACGTCTGACATATGATGCTAAGTCTTGATATCGGTATGGCTAACGACATACTCGTGCTCTCATCATCATTGCAGGTTCCTCACCCGCTCAGTGCTTCTGATACCACTAACTCAGTGACCAAAGAGGCCACACATGTAGTGGTGGGTCATCCTACTTGGTGGTTCGGGCCTACATGAGGCTTTTGAACCACTAGGACGCGCCATCTCAGCACTTGGGATGGGAGCAATTCTCAAATGGCATAGACCACGTGCAGCCCGTCTTTTTTATTGGTAGGGTCACGTGTGTAGTGACGCATGTTCTGGATGGGTGTGGTGTGGGTGTATACCAGCCATGAGGGAGAGTTTGTGTGCCATTCTGACAACTAGACCTGGAACTAAGAAATCACTACAATGGAAATCTGGGTAATATTTCATTTTTGTTTGTTCCTGGAAGCAAAACGGAGTGGAGTGGGCTGGATTGACATATGGCAGTGCTGCGTGACACTCTGAACCATGATTCTGGAGCTATGGGCATGGTCCCGTCGTGAGCTATGTGAGAAATAAAGTGATTCGGGTGTCCGTTTTGTAGTGCTGACGTCACCCGGGTCTTAAAAGCAAATGTGTCATTATATCTGTAAATTTCCACAACTTGGCCAACAGGGAAGGTATGGGGTTTCACTGTCTCTATATTCGTTTATAGTTGCATACATAAAAGATGGTGGACATGACGCATTTCTGCGATTATGAATGTTTGTTGTACATTCAGTGGAGTGGAGTAGCTGTAGTAATACAGGGCTGTGAAAGGTTTAAGTTGCAGTTTTTGGCACATGAAGGGCAGCTGATATATATACGTATGTGGTTATTCAGGTACACTGTACAACTTGGTGCTGTAAATCAGTGCTGGAGGCTCGGAGTTGCGTCCACATCCTGTTATTGTAGAGTAATGACGTAATATACGCGTCCCTGAAAATGTACTATAAATACTGTGCTCATGTAAATTGCTGATATAGTTTTGGGTTGTTTTTGAGCTATATAAATATGCTAAAAAAAGGAGTAGCCCACACTTACTGTCACAGGTAAGATGGTTGCATACGCTATTTATAGCACAATATAATGTGGTAGGGCGAAGGAGCAGCATTTTACAAATAAAATAAATGTACGGACACAGATAGATAGTTCAAGTGGGTACGGGCACGTGTGCTCGACTCGATTATATTACGTTGTTGGCAACAAGTAGAATTGTAATCATGATATCATACATAGATATTCAATCAGAAACGGTTCATGACTTCTGCTGTACAAAGGTAGAAGCACTGTATGTGAAATAATACACAGAAGATTCTTTCGTAAAGGGTTCATGAGTTCTCGTGCACTGAGGTAGAGGCAGTTTGTGTGGAGCCTGCTATGATGCATGGTCCAGGCCAATCGCAATGGTAGAAATGTGTTTTGGCTAATGAATTTTGCTTTAACAAGGGCACGTGGCGATTATTTACGGTGTACTGAGTTAGTGGTACGTCTGGTGTTTATCGTGCGCTCACCCTGCGATGAAGCGTGGTCTGAGCGGGCTGTACTGAAATCATTCACTGTTGCAATACTGGACTATATGAACTTTGAGGGGGGAAAAAAACCTAGCATCAATGGTTATCAATTGCTGTGCAAACTAGGTGTACTGATTGCTCCCCATAACAAATTAAACGATTCCACTTCACGCAGTGCATTGGAACTTTCACAAATTGAGGACGTATGTCTGGTGGCGATGTTGAAAGTGATACCTCAGAGGTACTTGGTATTGCCGATGGTGGAGGGAGATTTTTGCGCAATCTTCTACATTCTTTATTATCATAGTTCACACGATGCAACGATTGAAGGTGCTTGCGCATACTAGCAGTGCAACAGCACTAATTTTTTCTCTCTTTAAATAAATTGAGGCTGAATTTAGTGCTATCTGTAGTGTGGATGAAAAGGTAAATTCAAGTTGTGAACCCTACTGTGCACAGTGTACATGTAAGCTAGTAGTCAGTACAGTTATAGAACAATGCTTTTTTTCACTTATTTTAACAAAATCTGAATACATACAGTATAATTGTCTCTGCATTAAATAAATCAAGGTTGAATTCCCTACTGTCTATAGTGTAGATGCAAAGGTGAATTCAAGTTGCAAAGGTGAATTCAAGTTGTAAACCCTGCTGTCCACAGTGTAGATCTTAGGGTGGAGTGCATCATCTGCAAATATGATTAAAGTGGTAGATAGAACATGTTGCAGCATGCATTTTATTATTCAACTAAATCTATAAGTGATATACAACATTTTTTGAAGGAAACATACTAAAGGGATATTGTGTAGGATGTGATAGGTGTTACACTTACTTTGGTTTCCACTGAGTTACTGGTACCTAAAACAACAAGGTTCTGTGGAGCCTGCGATGATGTGTGGTCTGGTAAGGCCGTACTGATAGTAGTGTTTTTTGTGTTGTGAATTGTGGCTTAATAAGGTCATGTGGTGATTTTGTGTAGGTTTCAGGGACCCTACTTTGTTTGCTACTGTACTTTATAAATAATGAATGAAGAATCAGTTAAATTCTGCCTGAATACAGGCATGTGATGATGATTTATGGTGCACTGAGTTAGTAGTACCTTTGGGACTGAGTGTGTACGTAACCTGCGATGATGAGTGGTCCGGATAGGCCGCACTGGGGATAATGTTTTTTGATTTACAGAATTTTGCCTTAATAAAGCCTCATGGTGATTATTCATAGTGTACTGAGTTAGGGGTACGTCTGGTGTTTAGCGTGTGCTCAGCCTGTGATGATGCGTGGTCTGAACGGGCTGCACTCAAAGTATTGACTGTTGCATACTGGACTGTATGTACTTTGAGGGGAAAACAAAAGTGCCATCCATGGTAATGAATTCTTCAGCAACAAAATTATTAGAATCAGATGATTCCTCTAGTGGTGTAGCCATTATTGACTCCAAAAAAGAAATTCACATTTCCAATGAAGAACAAATGAGGTTCAAATTGTGACCTATGCTATCCATAGTGTAGACTATCATTAAGTGTACCTTTGCACTTGCAGCGTGCATTTTATTAATCAACTAAATCTATAAGTGATATAAAAAAAGTTGTGAAAGGAAGAATAATAAAGGGTTATTGTATAGGGTTTGATAAATGTTGTACTTAGTTTGGTATTGTACTCTGCAAATAATAAATCAACAGTGTAGTTCAAATCAAATCAAATATTTCTTTATTCAGCACTTATAAAGATACCATAAAAGTACATAAAAACAGTTAAAAATACATCAAAAAAATAATTAATCCAATACATTTCCTTTCATTTGATCCAAAGTCTTAATTTGCAGGGCATTATATTCAGCTCATCTCTCTTGAGCTCTTTAGCCTCACTGCCATCTTAATAAAACTCATAATACAGCAAAGGGTATATGCATCATTAGCCTTCTGTAAAAACATTAATGCTACCTTAGCATGTTTAAACTTGGCTTGTTTCAGTAATCCCACCAGGAACTTTCGCCTAGGTAATGAATAAAAAGGGCACAGCAAAACAAAATGCAGGGTATCCTGCGGAGACCTATTGTCGCAGCCACAGGTACCCTTCTGCTCGACCGTTAAGGTAAAACCAGGGGGATCAGCCAACAAGTGATGGAACACGTTTATTCTAAAACGGGTCATATAAAATCTGTCCTGTGCGTTATGGATCAGTGAGAGATAGGGTCTCCTTCCACTGTCTACTTTCAATAATCTATAAGCCACAACTGTGGATTTACACTCTTCAGTAGCCGCCCTCCTTGCAATTGTGTAGTTAATTGTGAGCTCTGATGACCGCAGTGTAGGCAGGAGGCAGCGGTTAGCAAGAGCTCACAACCACGTGGCATTGATTAGAGCTGCACAAAATTGGTAATTTAGTGTGTGTGCAGCCAGCGATGATAAGTGGTGCAAAGAGTTAGTGGCACCTGAAGCAAGAAAGATCTGTGAAGCCTGCCATGATGCATGCTCCGAACAGGACGCTCTGGTAGGAAAGTCTTTAAAATCTAGTTTTCTAAATAAATACTGGCTGTTCTTTCACAGGAGTGAGTTGCAGTAGATCTCCAAAAACTATGATATATTTTCTTCTAAATAAGACATCTAACTCAATACGGTCACGTGGCGAGGATTTTTGGTGCACTGAGTTAGTAATACCTTTGGCGCTTAGCGTGTACGTACCCTGCGATGATGCGTGGTCGGGGGAGGAGGCAAAGTAATTGAAGAAATGTCTTTTGTGCATGAATTTCATTTAAAAGACATAGTATGCCTCATTGCTGACATAAAACTGTTCACTCTTCTTTGCAATGATTTATGGTGCACTCAGTTAGTAGTATCTTTGACGCTGAGCTTGTACGTACCCTGCGATAATGAGTGGTGAAGGGGGGTAGCATTCGGACCAATGTCTTTTCTCTACTGAATTCTGCCTGAATACAGCCACGTGGTGATGAGATCTGGTATAGTGAGTTACTGGTAGCTTTGGCACTGAGCGTGTATGTAACCTGCGATGATGCGAAGTCCGGGCAGGCCGCACTGGGAGCAATGTTTTTTGCCTAGTGAATTCTGCTTTAACAAGGCCACGTAAAGATGACTTGAGGTGCAGTGAGTTAGTGGTACCCGAAGAACTCAGCGTTTGTGCACCCTGCGATGATTCGTTCAGGTGGGTCACACTGGTACAATGTCTCTTTGCTATTGGAATGCGTCATGTGCAATCGCCCTTCTACCTGAATCGTGAGCCCTCACAATGTAGTTCGAATGCAGTTGTTAGCACAGATATCGACAAATGATTTTGTGACTTATGTAAAAGAAATCTGAAAACATACAGTAGAATTGTCTCTGCATTACATAAATCAAGGCTGAATTCAAGTTGTGAACCCTGCTGTCCGCAGAGTACATTTATGGCAGTAGTCCACAGAAACATCGACAAATGCTTTTTTGTCACAGTTAACAAAATCTGACGACACAGTAGAATTGTCTCTGCCTTAAAAAATCGAGAATGAATGCAACTTTGTCTGTAGTGCTTAACAGATTCTGGTATCAAGTTGTGAACCCTGCTGAACTCAGTGTACATTTGAAGGCAGTACTTAGAACAGAAGTTGAGGAATGTTTTTTGTGGCATCCATTAACAAAATTGAATCTGCCTTACATAAATAAACGCTAACTTCAATGCTGTCCATAATTATCTCTGCATTAAATAAATAAAGGCTGAATTTCCTACTGTTCAAACTTTAAGAAAATCTAAGGACATAGTACAATTGTCTCTGCTTTAAATAAATCGAGACTGAATTCAATGTTGTCTGTAGTGCTGATGCGCTTGTGGTATCAAGTAGTAAACTCTGTTGATCTCAGTGTATATTTGAAGGCAGTACTTAGTACTGACATTGATGAATGTTTTTGTGGCATCCATTAACAAAATGTACTCTGCCTTACATAAATCAAGGCTAACTTCAATGCTGTCCATAATTGTCTCTGCATTAAATAAATAAAGGCTGAATTTCATACTGTTCAAACTTTAAGAAAATCTGAGGACATAGTAAAATTGTCTCTGCTTTAAATAAATCAAGACTAAATTCAATGTTTTCTGTAGTGCTGATGTGCAACTGGTATCAAGCTGTCAATTCTACTGACCGCAGAGTAGATTGAAGGCAGTACTCAGCACAGATAACAATGACAAATTTAGATCCAAAGTTGAATTCAAGTTGTAAACCCTGCTGTCCTCCGTGTAGATGGAAGGTACTAGTCGATACAGACATAAGTCTGCGGTGCTGTGGCGCTGAGTTCGCAATCGGCCTGTATCGAGGAAGCATGCGGTCATGGCGGCAACCACGTGGCAGGGTGCGGACTTTCGCTGCTGCGCACTCTGTTCTCTTTGCAGAAGTGAACCACGCCCAAGGCGTAGACTCATTTTTTATAGTCTTACGTTGGCGTTGTCTAGTTGGAGTAGACCACTCTGCTTCTGTTTCGAAGGGGGGGGGTGAACACAGCTACATGACCGAAATATTATCCAGTGTATGAGATAATATGGTTGCGTCCACTATTCAGTACAGTACATGTATCAATGGTATATCTACACATTGAAAAGTTTTTGATTTTTATAGTGAATTGTGTGTAGTATTTTACCAGTAGTCTTGGCGTTGTGTACATTATTGATGATGTTCAAGTTCTTTCCCTTCTACATACTTAGTTGCCACATCTTTGTAGATTGAGCTAGTCTACTGTTGAGGGGATATATTATTTTGGAAAGGTCTGTTGTCCTGTTTTGCGCTGCCTCTGAGGTTTTATGGGGGAGGGGTCCGTGGGAGTGGTTGTGGTGGTCGTGACGCTGGGTATTGTGATTTTGTTGGGTGTCGGAAGTGTATAATTAGAACCTCTATCACATATTGCTCTTTAAACATGGGTGTGAGTTGGATGTAATTAACGCAGTACATATTTGACGTTCTTACAGTAGTTAAATGGTAATGTTAATTTGTTAGCGGTCAGTGGAACTATTGCCTGATTTTTAAGGTAGCATTGCAGATTTGGTTTCTTGTTGAAACTATGGGGAAGTGGTCACCATTATAAGTAGGAATTATCATTTAAAAAAAACTTTGAAATTCACTGAAAAAACCACAGGTTTCAGTCAGGTATAGTTAGGAATTATCATTTGAAAAACCTTAGAAATGCACTGAAAAAACTATCGGTTTCAAGCAGGTTATAGTTAGGAATTAGCATTTAAAAAACCTTGGAAATTCACTGAAAAAAACATAGGTTTTAGGGGTGTTCCAGTTAGCTGGACATTTCACTCATACAAAACCATTGAAATTCATCCATTATAGTTAGTTGTACTAACTGTAACGCTCGCACCCGCAATCCACTAGTGATGTCACATATTACATCATTCATGAATGGTCAGTGACATCACTGATGACATCTCAAATGACATCACTGATGACATCATTCACATGACAATCAGATACACCTTATCATACACTACTATAACGTTTCATAACTCACTTTAAAATACAGAGTACCATATTTGAATCCATTGCCACACCAATACAAGTATCTAAAAACCCACTCAGTGATTCCTACATCTACACACATCTAATCAATTATCTAAATACATGCTGTCAATGATCAATTGAACACTATCAAATATACTTATACACGTATATTGACATTACACACCGCACATATCCTATTTACTTATGCAGTCATCCTACTCACTTATGCATACAATGGATTATACTTATATGTACTCACCTACACACTTACACAAACCTCACTTCATTTATTCATATAGAAAGTAACTAATACTTAGTGTGTTATAAAATCACTATTACAAGTATACACTTATCCATACAGTCACTCATGTAATCACTGAGTCTTATGTATACTTATTTATATACAACAAATGTCACATACACTGCCTTTTATTTTTCTAGTTTGTTGGACATGTGCCATTGAGAGATATATTTGCTCATCAGCACACCCATATACATATTCACTCACCCAAACAACTATTATAACATGTAGTCTTAACATCATATACCTATTGAATTAACTATTGACACATCTTTGGGCAGTCACACACACCCCACTGAACCACACACACATGCACTCTCCCATACAAATAATAAGTTAACTAATCAATAACTAAAATAGACTTTCACGTAACTAGTAACCGAATAGTGATGCAGTTTACACAACTGAGAAAGTAATACAGATATTCACACAGTTTAATCACTATCCAATATATTTAGTGAGACACTATAAATGAGTCAAGTAAACAGTAAATGACAATGCTACTAAATCCTCCATCCAGACACTTATAGATCCACTCATTCTTCAATGCAGATTGCTATATATATAATACATATTTAAATAACAAACCAAACCACATTCACTGGATGATGTCATCAGTGATGTCATCAGTGATGTCATTTGAGATGTCATCAGTGATATCACTGACCATGTCATGAATGATGTAATATGTAACATCATCACCAGTGGATTGCGGGCGCGAGAGTTACAGTTAGTACAACTAACTATAACGGAGGAATTTCAATGGTTTTGTATGAGTGAAATGTCCAGCTAACTAGAACACCCCTAAAACCTATGGTTTTTTCAGTGAATTTCTAAGGTTTTTTAAATGCTAATTCCTAACTATAACCTGCTTGAAACCTATGTTTTTTGCAGTGAATATATATATATATATATATATATATATATATATATATATATATATAGCAACAAAATAAAAGGAATAACGAGGAAAAGAATAGTAAAGAGTAGCAAGACTAGAAAGAAATGAGTAGAGAATTGGATAGGAACATCTCTCCGACTGATTCCTCCACCACATCTCGCCAACCAAGCTGAGGGGAGTCTGGTACTGCAACCAGGCGAGAGTTCAGTCAGGACGCAAAGTTCCCACCCATCCACAGCAATACATCTATTCTGTGGTGAACTTCCATCTGGCGAGCGGAGGCCCGTGCTTTAATACTGTTTCAAGCAAAAAACAAAGCTTCTAGAAAGCCTTGCCCCTTCTCATCGGCGAAAACCAGGCTGGCTCGTATCAGTCCACGTCAAGGTCAAAGCAGTGGCTGGCCAATCCCCTGTATTCTGGCTTTGAGGCGGAGTTTGCACATTCCATCGCTAATATTCACTTCGCTCTGGTGTGTGAGGTGCGAAAAACAAGTGAGGAGCAAAACATGCCTTCCCCACCTTGTGAAGCTCAGAAAATGGCGATAGTCGAGAAAATGGAGTCAGTTATGACAACATGGTCATGCACGTGAAGAAGATTCAAGCAATGCAAAATGACATGAGACCATGTCAAAGCAAATAGCAAGCACCGCCGTAAAGCAAGATACAGTTAAAGAACCAGATTGACACGAAGCCATGTCAAAGTCAATAGTAAGGGTACTGCTCTACTCTCTAACTATTCTCACTAGGCAGGCATATGCAACCTCATTCTACATTAAGGCCAGAGTAAAATAACACGCTAAAGTCCGTCTAAGATGGTGATAGTTGACGGTCATCACGGGGTACTCGACCACACGAGTGGCCCATTTAGTACATTCCATCCCATGCCCATCGACTAACACCATCAGCATATATCAAGAACAGAACAGAACAGCAAAATACCACAGCAAACATCTATGATAGTCCATCCCTTGACCAATGGCTACCATAACATATTGGTCGGAATTCAGCTACTCGGGGATGGAACATAGATAAAGGATTAGGCACACACTGAATAAATCAACATAAACAAACAAGGATACATATGGTTAATGCTATACCACCTAGAATAGAACAAAGTTTACCAAATCTGCAACCACCCAAACAACCAATCCCACCACCCTTTCTCAACATCTTGTTTGACCTCTTTATCCCATTTATGTAAATCATCAATGTAGGAGTGGATTTATTTAGAGTGATCTGAAAGATTAAATCAACACATTCTCTCAAAATCTGAGCATCCATGATCATGTTTGAAGAGTAAATAATCAATAGCAGCTCTATTGTGCAAAATAGCTTTTCATGCACCTTGCACGTCTAATAAAAATTTTGTCAAAGCAATCGATGTACGATTAATATTTTTTACCATAAGACACACCAATTCACTAACAGCTCTGGAGTTACAAATCGCTAAGCCCGGAAATTTCTTACAATTCAAGCAGCTAAACTAATGTATTCAGATTTCGATAATAAATGCAATTCAGAGTCGCAATGCTTATTAAGTTGCACCGCTTCTCTCACAGTCCGTGCATGAGATGATGGATCTAACAGGAACATCATCAAACTTAATCTACTAAAAGCACATGGTCCACCTGTGATATTAGCTGGGATGTACGTATATGTAAGATTTCCACCGGAAAACAACCACCCTACAGGCAGCTTGACATGTCTGAAATGACTAGTGGCATTTACTATATTTAGGCACCCCATTTCATTTTGCACATTAGCACATGTATTATCATGTTGATATTACCAAACAAACCTTTTCTTGCCAAGAACTTCTATTAGGTCAAATTTGGGCGCACTTAACAATCAAAGCCGGGTTGCAAGTTAAGTTAATACAGATGTATTGTAAGTTTGAAGCTGCGTCATACCTTTCCCATCGCTTTCAGTAGCTTCGGGACAGAATTTTAAAAACTCATTTAGCAATAAATTGGATCTTACATCATGTTCCTCTATTGCCCCTTCGGCATTTGTGACATTAAAAATGTGTAATAAGACATTGGCAGGGGTATGCACCGTTACAAGGCATGTAGAAACCACGTCCAAGGTGCTTCGCATGTTGGACATGCAGATGTATAAACGATTGAGCACCGTCTGTGCCAGGTGCAACCAAAATTTAGTTTTCTGAGTCAGAATTGCTGTCAGTCTGCCCGGTCTGCTGGCCACTTCGTGACAAGGAGCTTCTCGCTCTCCCCGTCTCCAGTCGCACATGGCCAAAAGGAGTCCAACGAGCACACATGGGACACAGACATACCATATAGTTATCTAGAGGAACGGAAACAAAAACAGGTATTACTCATTCTCGCAAATAACATTTTTCTGCTGGCAGATGTTCTTACTTCTCCTGTCCTTGTTTCAAAGCAAGGATTGCATTATCCTTTCCAGTTACAATTATTTCAGCCTGTTCGGGGGGTCTATTGGGTGACTGTACCCACACCTTGGCTCCTGGGTTTTTATCAGTTGAGCCAAACACTCCTTCCCCACGTACAGTGAGGAAGGCTGGGGCAGTCCCCTTCTTTACTACCCCTCCGTACACTTGCATGATTACTAATTGTGCAACTCTGTCTCCAGATTGAATCACTAATTCAGCATCTCCACTTTTAAGTAGGATGACTTTAATTTCTCCTTGATAATCAGCTTCAATCACACCTCCCAGCACTTGGATGCCCTTTAGAGCCAATCCAGATCGAGGAGCAATCAAACCAAGGTGCTCTGGGAGGATCTGAATTCCCACTCTTGTCTCAATGAATGTAATGTCTCTCGGTTTCAGCTTATGTAACTGCAAAGCTTGTAAATCAAGACCAGCATCCTCTGGTGTAGCTCTATAGAGAGCCAAAGCTCCAGGAACTATCTCCCCATATAGAATGGTATTGGTAGCCACATGGGGCTGAATCTGGAAAGCTGGAGTTAACATTCGCATTAAAGGTGTTTCTGCATTTGCCAAAGGCCTATTGTTTAAAACCTGCAAAGCTTCGCTCAAATTATCTTGCCAGTTTTTTAACGAATCATCATACCGTTTCTTAAGTTGGTCTTTCAACAGCCCATTCATACTCTCAATCAAACCCGCAGCCTGTGGGTAATACGGAGTGTGAAAAATCCACTCAATATTGTGCTGTACACAATAATCCTGCACCAATCTACCTATAAAAGGACTTCCGTTGTCACTTTGGATCTGTAATGGAATTCCATAACACGAGATTAACAAGTCCAGAGTCTTTAAAGTATTCGACTGGGTAGCACGTTTACATGGAAAAGCAATCAAATATCCCCTGTATGTGTCCACAGCCTTGCACACATATTGACATCCTCTACTTTATGGCAGAGGCCCGATATAATCTATCTGCCAAATCTGCGCTGGTAACTAGCCTCTACCTAGCTAACCTTCACTATCTGTGGGACTGATCTTTGTCGAGCATGCTGAAAAATGGGACACTGCAAGATCACGGTTTTAATCAAGTCTAGTGGAATGTTTATTCCTCTATTTTCTGCCCTCCTGCTAGTAATCTGTATCCACACTCCTGATGTGCCCACTTCGCAATCCCAACCAAGTCAGTATCCTGTGTTTCCACTTCTGCCTCTGAAATCTCATCTGTGAGGGAATTAAACCAATGGTCAAGTGAGTCAATAGATCAACGAGCATCTACATGGTATACAGTAACTGTACTTTGTGACAACATGGTCTAGATCTCTTTCCACAATTCCTTAACCCACACCTCTTTTGTATTTATCATCCAACTATGAGCATGCTATGTCGGAAGCCAAGTTGCTAACCCATTGTCCGCGGATCACAAGTCATTGTAAATAAGATATTTTCCTGGCAGTTCTTGTTTCAAAGCTTGATACACAGTGTAAAGTTCAGCAAACTGACTACTCTTCCCTTCTTCAGTAGTGGTCAATAATTTCTGGGTCACAGGATTATACAACACCACTTTCCAATGCCTCTTGGCTCCTACATACCTGGCTGAACCATCAGTAAACCACACATGCTTTTGTCCTCGACGAACAGTTCACTAAATGGCTTAACCCACTCTAAAGGGAATCCCTGTATTTCAGGTACGTCTTGCAACATTCCTGTCTCTTCCATTGGCGCCTGCGCCATCTGTTCGTGCAACACTTCAGTACCTTTGGGACCTACTTGGGCCCTATCCTGTATATACCGCTTCCATTTGATCACACTGGCTTCCTGTGCATGTCCTTTTTTATGATTTTTAGGGGAACTCATCACCCACTGCATTATGAGAATCTCAGGTCTCAAAATCACATCATGCCCTAGGGTCAATTGCTCGGTATTCACTAGAGCCCAATAGCATGCAAGTAACTGTTTTTCAAAAGGAGTATAACACTCTCCAGCATCTGGCAGTTTCTTTGTCAAAAACCCTTAAGGTACTTTCAATCTTTCCTTCTTCTGCCACAAACTCCAATTAGCATATGGTCCTTGTACTGTTACATTTAAATCAACATCTCCCTCTCGTACCGGCCATAAATCTAAAGCATGCTGAATAGCCTCTTTTGCCAACTCAAATGCTGTTTGCTCCTGCTTTCCCCACTCAAAAGCATTTTTCTTTCGAGTACCTTTGTAAAAAAGGGGCCAAAATCTGACTCAAATGTGGAATATGCTGCCTCTAAAAACCAAACAATCCAATGAATCTCTGAGTTTCTTTTCAGTTTCGTGGCACTGAAAATTCTCTAATCTTTTGTCTCACTTGGGGCACCACCTCTCAATGTCCCTGGTGCCACTGGATACCTAAAAACTTCACACTCTCAGAGGGTCCTTATAATTTGTTGTGATTGATTTCCCATCCTTTACTCTGTAAATTCTCCTCTATTCCGTCTAACTGAATCGGCACTTGTTCTTGGTCTCTCCCTGTATCATCACATCATCAATGTAATGACAAAGCTGTACTCCAGGAATAACTGACACTTCATCTAAATGCTCTGCCACCAGCCGGTGACAGATAGTGGGACTATGCAAGTACCCTTGAGGTAAGTTCTTAAATGTCATTTGTCTATCATTCCATGAAAAACTAAATTGCTCTTGACATTCAGGGGCTATTGGTATCGAAAAGAAAGCATTAGCAATATCAACAGTAGCATACCAAGTCCCTGGTTTTTATCTGTATTTTCTCAATGAAGGTAGCTGTATCTGGGATAGCGGCAGTCAAAGGAGGTGTATGCTTGTTCAGTTCACGATAATCAACTGTCAAGCGCAAAGCATTATCACTTTTGCTCACAGGTCATACAGGATTATTCCAAGCAGTAGTGATCGGGGTTTTCACCCCTGCTTCTATCAACTCTTGAATAGTGGCACCAATCGCTTCATATCCACCCGAATTCTGTACTGTTTCAAATGAATTACTTTTGTAGCCTGGGGTACTTTCACTGGGGAATTTTCAAATGACCTACTCTTATAGCATTAACTTAAATGCACTTCTTTGATCTGAATTGATAGTACCCGTCTTCCAAATTCAAAATCATTCCTTTCATAATATCAATGCCAATTATATAGTCAGAAAGGGGCACAATCAATGCAGTATATTCTCTTTTCGGTATTTTCCCTATTTTCACGCGGACCTTCGTCTGCACTGCTGACGTCTCTTTGCTGCCTAAACCTGTAATTGTAAAATACTGTTCGTTGAACTTTTTGGGATTTCCATATATCAAAGTGGCCTCCGCTCCGGTATCTACTAAGGCTTGGGCTCTCCGAACATTACGATGTCTCCAGTGGATTTCTATATCAACATGCAGTCTGTTATCTTTGTGAGCCCATCTCTGTACCGGAGCTTGACCTATTTTCTAATCTGCCTTATACCGTTTTTTTCCCAGGTTAAACCCTGATACATTCCTTCATATCTTTTAGGGAGAAATTCCTCTTCTCTCCTTCTCTCAACAAGCTAATCATTTTCTAAGTCTTCCTCAGCCTTCCTGCTGGAGTGGGTACGTTTCTACCTCTCCTTCCCCTGCTCTTAGTTCTAATCTGATTGTCTTTGCGCTTTATTCTGTTTATTTACTTTCCTGCTCCCTTCCTTCTTATCCAGGCCTCTCTTTCGATACATCTGCCACATACTTGTGGTAGTTATTCCGTCTATCTGTTCTTTTTCCATCGGTCAACAAAGCCATAAACATATCTCTCCTAGACAGCTTGTTACTGTCCGTGCGAGTCTCAGACCTAGAAGGTCTCTCAGTTTTTATCCATTCTCCCAATTCTCAGAATTCACGAATTGCCTCAACCACCTGTGCCAAAGTGTTACCAGTCTGATTGATCAGCAAAGTCCTCATCACCTGTTTATATGCAGGAGGAGCAGTACAAATTATCCTATTTCGCACAGATGCATTCAACAATCGATCCATCAACCTATGTTCCTGATCCAAGAAAATAGAGTTTTTCTTTACCCCATCCTTCAGCTTCTGTATAGCATCTCTCAAAGTATACCAAGGTTTATCATTCACTGGCCAGTCTGACTCCGTTGGGTATTTATGACTACATCCAACCACAGCCAACTGCAACAAACTAGTTTGAACATTGTCACCATAATTCCTAAACTGCTCCTGCACTGTAGAATCTGAGCTAAGCTTACAAAATGTCACTGCATCTCCATGGTCTCGCATCACACCAGCAGCACCCAGATCATACAATCGAACCATCCACATAAGTAGAGGTTCTCCAGGTTTCTGCCGAAATTTGTCTGAAATGTTATTAATCTCCTGCTGAGTAAAATCTTCCATACTATCAATCGAAACTCCCTGTGGGAAATTCAGACCACCTTGTATTTTTCGACGATAAATAGGTTGTCCCTGAACCACTTTGCATTCCCCTGACTCACCCTGCTTCTGAACCTGATCACACTCATCAACTTTATCACCTCTCCATTAGAGTCTGAAAACTAAGAAGAATCCCAAATATTTCCATCCCATGTCTCAGGTTCCGAGTCAATTCCAACCTTTGAAATAGCTAACCGCACCTTTCTCTTGTTAACTCTCCTCTTCGATTCCTATACTTATACTTCGTGGTACGCTCTGCTGCTTTTTCAGCTACAGTCTGATAAGTTTCCAACTTGTCTAACAATTTATCCTGACAAGTTAACAATGAAGAGGTATTCTTCGTTTCAACACACTGTTTCTCTAACCTCTCACATTCACTTTGCAACTTAACATATTTATCATGTATTATTCTATAAGTATTTAAGAGAATCCAACCCCTTCTTCCTAATGAAGAGAGTTCTTCTCCTTTTTTCACAGGCACTTTTTGCAAACACGCAACAACTTGAGCTGCTTCAGCGTCCGCCAAACATGCACTCCAATTCTCACTCAATCCAGTACAATTAGCCCACTCATGGGCAAGCACCCCAAATGGGGCCATTTCCCATCCAGGAATCTCAATTGGTATCTGCGAGTCCGCCTTTGATTTTCTAGAAAACATATTTCTTCCCCTTAAATCCACCCCTTCAATCCTGTGAGAATGACGCCAAGATGTTCTGGATCTGCTTTTCTCAAAAAGAACAGATCCTAACCACACTACTCCCTTGGACCGAGGCAAAACCCAGCACTCCCCCTAGGCGAGACAATAATATCAATCCAAACGTAGGAATATAACACATATGAATTTATTAATACACTACTTCAACAAAGGCAGGCCAAATGCATTAGTCATGGCAGACTCCCAAGTAACAATAAGATGAGTAAAAAAAATTGTCAAAATAAAGTGCAATGTATATATATAGCAGCAAAATAAAAGGAGTAAGGAATAATGAGGAAAAGAATAGTAAAGAGTAGCAAGACTAGAAAGAAATGAGTAGAGAATTCGATAGGAACAACTCACCGACTGATTCCTCCACCACACCTCGCCAACCAAGCTGACGGGAGTTTAGTACTGCAGCCTGGTGAGATTTCAATCAGGACACAAAGTTCCCAAGCGTCCACAGCAATACATCCATTCTGTGGTGAACTTCCGGCTGGCCCACGGAGGGCCCTTGCTTTAATACTGTTTCAAGCAAAAAACTAAGCTTCTAGAAAGCCTCGCCCCTTCTTATCTGAGAAAACCAGGTTGGCTCGTACCAGTCCACATCAAGGTCAAAGCGGTTTGTACATTCCATCAATAATACCCAGTTTGCTCTGGTCTGTGAGGTGCGAAAAACAAGCGAGGAGCAAAACATGCCCTCTCCACCTTGTGAGGCTCAGAAAATGGCGACAGTCAAGAAAATGGAGTCAGTTATGCAAACGCAGTCATGCACCTAAAGAAGCTTCAAACAAAGAAAAATTAGTGCAAGATGACATAAGACCACGTCAAAGCGAATAGCAAGCACATCCTTAAAGCAAGATAAAGTTAAAGAACCAGATTGACATGAAGCCATGTCAAAGTCGATAGTAGGGGTTCATATCGAAGAGTACCTCTCTACTCTAACTATTCTCACTAGGCAGGCATATGTGACATTGTTCTACATTAAGGCCAGAGTAAAATAACACGCTAAAGTCCGTCTAAGATGGTGATTGTTGACGGTCATCACTGGGTACTCGACCACATGAGTGGCCCATTTAGTCCAAGGTATTACAAAAACAAGTAAATTGGTAGTGTTGGTGTTAAAATTAAATTCCACTCACCAGCATGTTCTGAAAATTGCCTCTGACTTAAATTGTTTGGAATATTTGGTGAATCGTAGTATAAAGAGCACAATATGAAAATTAGACTATTAACTCGCTTGCATGTATTCTTTCTTTACCCTTGCAGGGCTGAGAAGTATGGTCCAGTTGTGCGTATTAATGGTTTTCATATCGTGACACTGGTTATAACCAGCCCTGAAGCAATAAAGGTATGGTAAGCCGCAAGTCCGCACAGCGGTACAAAGATTTGACTGGCTACTTGTGAAATGGGAAAATATTTATGGCAGTCTTAAAACTTGGAGACCTCTGGATCCATCAAGAATACTATTGTGTACAGAAACAGTAATCGGGGTTGTATATTGCAATCAATGCTGTGAAACAACAGGAACAAACCAGCAGAGTTCAAAAGAGAAATGAGTACTAGAAAGTAACTTGGAAGTAATGCTAACTGGATTCTGTCAAAAATGTGACAAATAATCCCTACACATAATCTCAATCAGCATTTACCTTTTCCTCCGAATCGTTTGTTAAGTCAGTAAGGTTTAAAAGAGCCGTATTGTATTTGCTTCAATACACTACACTGAGAATTAAACAAAATATTCATTTACTTGAGGTTTCATGACACTTTGCATGCCATTAAAGAGTAAGCTTTAGGACCTTTTTTACCCACGAATATTCACACACGCTTTGTTGGATTCATCACAGCACAGTGTAGACCTAGAAAAGCAGGTCTAATTATATGCAGAATGAAATGGTCTTGGGTTCTCTTCAGCAGCATTTTCCATAGCTAAGCCATCTTGCACGGCACAGTAGTACTTCCTCGAAAACATATTTTTCACAATGAAATACACAGGTCTTAAGGTGTCAGTAACTAGAGCCAAACTGGTCCTGCGTTGCTTGTGTTCTAGTTCAGGGAGGACCTGGCTTGGCAAGTTCGGGCTGGACTGTTCCCATGAGCAGCAGGGCCAAGGCTAATTTGCACATGGCTGTGTCCAAACTGAGGTGGCATGGTGAGCAAAAGAACAATGGATTTAGATGTTACCACGAGAGATTGCCAGTGGTTAGGCAAATTGAAAAAATTATTTCCATCACCTTTTGTGTGTTTGTTCCGCCTTTACAATTGGCATCCATTCAGTCTCGCATCCATCAATCAATATTTCACCATTCTAACCAATTACTGGCGATTTCATCCATTGATCGGTTCATGCAACCATCATCTATGGATGTATCCATCCATAAATCCATACACCCATTTTTTGACCTACACAATCATCAATAAAGCCATCCATCTACCAGTCCTCTCAGATTCCCATTGAGTTTTTCATCCATCCTCTCAAATTTACATTTACTGTGCCACCCAGCTATCCTCTTAGATTTACATTTACTATGCCATCCTTATGCACACCCATCCATCTGTGAGATTTCCATATACTCAGCCATCTTTTCATCTACCCATCTTTTCATCCATCCATCCATTCATCCTCTCAGATTTCCATTTACTGTGCCGGTCATCCATCCATCCATCTACATAGATTTCCATTTACTCTTTCATCCTCCCATCCTCTCATGTGCTCATCCACCCATCCTTTTTACCCAGTCGTCCACTCATCATTCCACCCACTCATCCATCCATCTATCACCCATCTATGTTTTCACCCACTCATACATTTATCCTTTCACCCACTGAACCTTTCACACACCCACCCATCCTTTTAGCCACCCATCCTTTCACCCACCCTTCCATCTTTTTACCCACCCATCGCTTCACCCACACATCCATCCATCCTTTCACCCACTGATTCTTTCATCCCACCCACACTTCCATCTATCCTTTCAGCCACCCATCATTTCACCCACTGACTAATCCCTCTTTTCTACTACTCATGCATTAATTCACTCATTCTTCGTTCCCTTTTCTATCAACCCATATTTTTCTTCTTTTTAGTGTTTTATGCTTTTATCTGTCAAGTTGCTAATAAGAGGCACAGAAAGAACCCACCCCCGCTGTAGCTGCTAAAGCGGGGTGTTTACAGCACCGAGGCCCCAACTCTTCATGCAGTCCCCAGTCAGCCCAAGGCCAAAGAATATCTGTGAGAAATGCAAGAATCCAGAACCCCTAATCACATTCTGGTGAGGGGGAGCATCATTATGCATTCTGCTACTTAAGCAGTTGTAATTAAATTGCCCCACACTTAATCTTGTGGTAGCAAAATCGTTCCCAAAAACGTAGACTCCCCAAATCCATGATCTAGTCACCTCGTTTACTGGATCAGAGATGGTGTAAAATTCAAATTCATGAGGCAATGCATCCCAGTGTTAAGGCATCTCTCCAAACATCAATTGGCATAGTAAAAACAGGTAATTAAATAATGGGTCCACTCAATATTTGAGTTCTAGATCACTGAATATTAAAGGGCTAGATTGCAAAAATTCAAAATAAGCCGTTCAGAGTCAATGCTCTCAGATGCAATGTTATAAAAAGTATGTAAACATCAGGAGCTATTTTAAGTCTCAGTGGCCGGCAAAATAAGAATTATGCAGCATCCTTATTAGATTATGAAACTCTTCTGGCATACTCCCAAAATCACAGGGTTCTAATACAAACTTCTTGGGGAAACATCCATTACAACGCGGGCTTTACACCGCGCTACCATTATGATGCAGCCATCACAACGCAAGTCGTTACAACGACTCGCGCTGGATGGCGCTATATACTAAGGAATAGCATGATTTACTATTCCAACACCTTGCCTACTGTTACGTGGGCTGGAGTTGGAATAGTAAATCATACTATTCCTCATTCCAGCGCCTCCAGCACAAGTCGTTGTAAAGACTTGCGTTATGATGGCTGCGTCGTAATGGTAGCGCGGTGTTAAAGCCCGCGTTGTAATGACATACATCCCACTTCGTGCATCGCAAATTAGGAAAACTTAAAAATTATCATGATGTGAGCAAAAGTCTAATTTCTTTAGCAAATGAGAACACAAAAAAATACTCATCATTACCTTAACACACAACCATCAAAAATGGATTCAACACCCTCTATGCTAATGTCATCCAGAGATGTTCTAACAAACATAAACCATTTAGAGAATAAGACTTTCTCCAGCGAAGCAACCAAATAAATTAGATACTTGTTGTGGTTTTACTTTTGTACTGTAGCAAGTTCAACACTAGCCAGGCAATTATTCCAGTGGAAATAGACCCCTATGTCACCAATTTAACTGTGTACTCTGCGAAGCTAGTGGGGAGCGGATGTATGGAGGCGGAAGCAGGACTGAGTAATAGAGATGGCATCCATCTTGGTCAAACTTGAGATTTATACAGACATGTGGCTAAACTAATACACATTCTATACATCATATGAAACTCGTTTCAATTGCAATTAATTGAATTCAATCTATGTATGTAGGATAATACGTAAAATTGTATATCATATGTCATTATTAGTGCACACAAAATATAAGCTTATAAACATTCCCACTATCTCTGAACCTTGCTGTTCCTGAACTCAGCCACAACTAGGATAGCAGGTAGTTAGATAGTATCTGTATGAGGACTTTCTATGTGCCTATCCTGTGAGGGTCCTTGCATGCCTGCCCAGTGAGTGTGGCTGAATGCCCGCGTCTTCTTGCTAACCCTGTAAATTGTTGCCTGCAATGTGACTGATTGCCATTTGTGTGATATCTGTGTTCGTGTCTGTGATGTCTTTTTTATGAATATGTATATATGGTGTATGTCATGGACATGGTAAGTCTTGGGGTTAAGGGTTGTGGCGGGGATAGGTGGGTGGTTTGTGTGTGTGTGTGTGTGTGGTCTTGGACTGCTGCTGCCCATGATACACCTGTGCTGTTTGTGTGTCAGAAATTAAGACTGCTGACACACAGATGTTAGCCTTTCTATGTGGCTTAATAAAAATAAAGAAATCTTTCTGTTATACTAGAAGCAACACGATTGGTACACTCAAAGTTTTTTTAGCATTTTCTTTAAACACTAGTTGATTTTCTAAATTAATTTGTTTAGACTTTACGGATATTGCCAAGAGACCCAATGCAGGGTACTTTACTTGTTTGTTGATACGTCTGTTTCCTTCTAGGAATTCCTGATGTCACCAAAATATTCAAAGGTTTCAATGATCTCTAAAAGCCTCGCTTCAGTCTTTGGTGTGAGGTAGGAATACTATTGCATATCTATTGCTGCATTATTGTGTAACTAATGCCCAAGGAAGTGTGGAGTACCCCAAACACCGTTATGCTCATGATATGGGTTTGGGCAGTTTTCTAATAAGTAGATTATAGTTATGGACGCCACGCAAAGGTCCTGGGCAAAGTATATCTTAAAAACTTACTGTAGAGCCTTTTTAGAAATGTTAATCTTTCTCAATTACCTTCACCAACCCTCTATCTTCTTCTGAGCACTATAATAGTGCACCCTGTGTCTGATCACCATGGGCTGAACTCCAAACACTAAATCTGTAAATCAGCTGGTTTTAACATGTAATTTAGGGGCTGATTTACAGTTTGGCAGATGAAGGACATGAGCCACAGGTGGCAGATGTTCCTTCCGGGGGTTTAATCAAAAAAAGACTAGCTAAAGTTAGGGAGGATTAACAAAATTTAATTTTTAAATTTAGGTGACTCAGTTATGTTTCGTCAAGGGGTAGTGGCACCTGGTAGGTGTGCTCATGAAGCCCTCACCCACCAACCTAGTTGGTGGCATGCTTCATCATCGGGCCCACCCAGTGACACCTAGCGTGTCCCGGGTGTGCTTCGACGCCTGTTTACAGCGGAGCAGGTATGTCGCTGAGTGTGCGGTGAAAGGTGTTATGAATGTGAGTTTAAAACGGCTTGGCGGAGGTCCCAGTACCCGAAGGTGTCTACACGTCACCTTCGGGTACTAGGGCGTGTAGACACATAGTCTGAATCACACACCCACTTGTTTAATTACACACACATTTTAATCTGTCCTGAAGAAAGCCAGCATATTCATAAGGCACTGGCTGAAACATGTTGACTCATCTACGGATGTGGGAGGTCGTAACTCGCCTCTAACATCCTACAGCCTTATTTTTAACCGCTGACTGTGGCCCAGGTATTAAAGTTTGATTCACCTTCGGGTACTGGCTGGGACCTCCGCCAAGCAGTTTTAAACTCACATTCATAACACCTTTCACCGCACACTCAGTGACATACCTGCTCCGCTGTAATCAGGCGTCAAAGCACACCTGGGACACGCTAGGTGTCACTGGGTGGGCCCGATGATGAAGCATGCCACCAACTAGGTTGGTGGGTGAGGGCTTCATGAGCACACCTACCAGGTGCCACTACCCCTTGACGAAACATAACTGAGTTACTTAAATTTAAAAATTAAATTTTGTTAATCCTCCCTAACTTTAGCTAGTCTTTTTTTGATTAAACTCTATAAAATTCGGGGATATGGACTAGCTATCTGGTCCTCTCTCTCCCTCTTGATACACGATCAGATGTTCCTTCCGCCCACTTTATATTGAATGCTTGTTTATACACTCATAGGCCCTAATTCCGACCTACATTCTTTCGGGGGTGGAACGACCGACCATAGGTTGGCGATTCCGACAACCCCACAAGGATGCAGCTACACACGGAGGTGCGTCTGCAGAGTGGTGCTGAAAGTGGGCGTGTCCTCTGACCACTTTTCAGCAATCCAGCTGTGTGGGGCTTACTGGAGGTAACAGGAGGACTAGTTGGCCCCCAGGGACCCTCAAGGTACAAGGGGACTTCATCCTTATAATATTAGTGCGCCAGGAGGCGGGTTTGCAGAGTGGTGGAGAAAGGGGGCATGGAATCTGACAACCTCTCAGCAATTGCACTGTGTGGGGTTTACTGGAGGTAACAGGTGGGCTAGTTGGCCCCCAAGGACCCTCACCCACGAAGGGTCTTCACCCCAACCAAGAGCGCCCCAGGAGGCTCATTTGCACGGTGGTGGTAAAAGAGGGCTTGTCCTGCTTATCACAACTCAGTAATCCTGCTGTATTGCACATACTGGAGGTAATGGGATGGGTATTTGCCTCCCAGGGACATTCTTGGGGGCCAAGTACCTCTCCTGTTACCTTCAGTATGTCCCACACAGTAGGATTGCAGAGAAGTTGTCAGAGGCAATGTCCCCTTTCTCTACCACTCTGCAAATGTGCCTCTTGGTGCACTACTAGTTGGGGGATAATATCCCCTTGGCTTCAGAGGGAGTTTGGGGGCCAAAAAGCCCTCCTGGTACATCCTGTAAGCCCTACGCAGTGGAATTCCTGAGAGCTGGTCCCAGGCCCAGCCCTCTTTCTCCACACCACTGCAAACGTGACTGCTAGTTAAAAAACCTTACAATTCACTTACAAAACCAAAGGCTACAGGGACGTTATAGCTAGGAATTAGCATGTAAAAAACCTTAGAAATTCAATGGAAAAAACAAAGGTTCACGGATGGTATAGTTAGGAATTAATATTTAAAAAAAGCTTACAAGTTCACTGAAAAAAAACAAGGTTTCTGGAACGTTAGAGTAAGGCTAACATTTCACTTGTACAAAATCAGAGAAATTCAGCCGCTATAGTTCCTATAGTTAACTAAAACATGCGTCCCGCAATGCACTGCTTATGACCTCAAATATTACAGAACTCATGGCATAGTCAGTGACATCACTAATGACATCTCAAATGATATCACTGATAACAGCATCTACGAATACCTGATGAACCCACTCACACCACCATAAAACCTTTCATATACACACACCATCTTTCACACTACCATTCTTGAAACCCTTGACACACTCATTCCAGTACTCAGTGATACATAGGTCTACACACATATCCACTCATTTACCCATACAACCACTCATACACCCACTCACTCACTAATACAGCCACTGGTATATGTATTCATACAGCCATACAGCCACTCACACAGTCAGTCATTCATAGAGCTATTAACACACCTACTAAGTCACCTATAGATCATCATCTTACCAAGGTGTGGATAGGCGCCAATGATGAAGCATGCCATGATAAGTGAATGAGGCGCTATTCCAAAATCTTTGGATACTCCATCAGGAGGAACATAACTAACAAATATTACACCTGACACCTGATTATTATAAGGGAACTGGATGCAGTTTGAAACAATCCCAGTCTGAATCAGTTGCCTATGTGATTTAAATGTCCAGTAGTGGGAGAGTGCAACTGGTTTTACTTTCTCTCACTCTCCATTAGTGATTACGATGTATATTTAACACTCATGAACTTTTTAGAAACACTCATAGTCACTGGATGATGTAATCAGTGATGTCAGTGACCATGACATAAGTGATGTAAAATGTAAGGTCATAAGCAGTGCTTTGCTGGGGCACGAGTTATAGTTAACTCAGGTAAGTATGACAGCTGAATTTCTCTGGTTTTGTACAAGTGAAATGTCAGCCTAAATATAACATTCCTGAAAGCTTTGGTTTTTTCAGGGACTATATATAGGAAAGTATAATTTTACTGCTCTTAGCTCAATATCCACTTACGTTATAGATAAATATTATGAAAGCACATATTTGATGTGTTAAATGTAGTTAACATATATAATTTGCAATATACTTACGTCCACAATATTTTTTGCCAATATTGTTGTCTCTGTATTTTTGTAGCACATTATATAAAGCTCAATGTTTTCGTAATATACCTATGGATAATAATTTCATGGTAGTAGGTTGCAGTTCCTATGATTTTTGCCCTAAGCGCAGAGCTTTCACAATTCAGCAGGGCAAATCATTGATAACAACTTGCCCTAAATTTTCATTTAGTACGCAGAAATGTGATTTAATTTAGTTGATAAAGGCAGCATAAGTGAAATTGTATAGTGCAATCAAGCTGGTTTCAGTTGTCATAAAACTTTTCTATCTAGGCATTCATTTGCAGCTTATTCTAAAGACACTCATGCTCTGCCTGTTAGCATAACACAAATAAATACATGCAAATATTATTAATTTTATTGTCTCCACTTTGTTTCCGTCCCTTTTTTACCAAAGATGTCTAGGAAATGGTTTGCTGACAGAAGCCAATTATGATTCCTGGCACAAGCAGCGAAGAATGATGGACCCAGCCTTCAGTAGGACGTAAGGCAGATAGAAATATAGACTCAACCAATAACATCTTAAATTTATGTTTTATTTCAAAATCTTAAATAAGATTGGAAAACAGATAAATATCTACCTGCTAATCTTTGGCTTTTCAACTGAATCAGGAGACAGACTCAAGCAGCAATTAAGGACTAGATGTGATGGATGGAATGCTTGACTTAATCGTAATCACGGATAAGTACTTTGAGCTGCATTCTACTCTCTCATGTTGAACCCATTTGTGCCATTAAGGACCAAGAATAACCTAAGGCGAATTACTCTACGTCCAGGAAGGTCCAGAGCAGATTGCTAGACAAGAGATCCTCTGAACAGGAACAATAACAATCCCTTGACTGTTCAGCCTTGTTGAGTCATATGGCAGTGTGAGCACAAAATAATTACCATTGCCTGATCCAAATTTAAGCATTCCTCTTCGATGTGATCTCTTAAGTGTTATGGCTATGCCTAGATGTGGGGCATGTAGGGCACTATGCCAATGGCACAAGCTGCACCTCTGTGATAAGGACCAATAAAGCCGAAGCTGGTCTAGATTTGCTTCTTTTCCCATGCAAAAAGGATTCAACCTACCAGTTTGTGCTTGACTGGTATGTTAAAGAAGGACCAAGGTTGGTTTAATGTATATTGATTCCTCAAAATGCCAGAGGTTGTAGAAGTGACACTGAATGCCAATTGGCCCAATGACATTAAAGAAAGTGGCAATATATGGCCTTTGACCCTCGTGACCATGTGATGTCACACATCATTGACCCTGTGATGATGCTCTATGAGCAGAACCACAAAAAACCTTCCTCATAGACCAGGAAAACAGATATCAGCTACACTCCGCATCCTCTTACAACTAACTTCAAATGCTCTGGCGCAAAGACAAATTCCCTGGCCATCATATGCTGATTACATATGCATAATTTGCCTAGACACAACCATAATATGCCTAGACATAGCCTCAAAAACCCAGCCAGACTTTCCACATGCCAAGGCAAAACCAGTAGAAGCCTGGGCATAACCCATTATGCTGTGCTGACTCATAAGAGCATATAAGTTAAAGGCTGACCCTGGGAGGGAACCATGTGTAAGCTCTCCTTATCTGAGCCATTTTGCATATAGAATGTCCCTACCCATTCCCATATACAAATATGTCCACTAAAAATGCAATCACTCTTCTCACACACAATTTCCAATCCTTTGTTCCACTCCAGTCACAACAGACTGTGTGCATAGGAAATCTGGATGGCTGTCCTGGGAAGGGCATTTTTTGTTGTGTATCTTATACCTAGCCATTGAATGCTAATAATACAATTTGTAACATTTGGGGAATCCAACAAAACTCCAGGTTTTCAGGATAAGCCCTGTCTCCTTAAATGAAATGCCTTTAGATTAATGCCTTGTAAATTAATGATATGTCGATATTTTTAAACATCACCTATTGATCTGGCCTTCCCTACTTGTTTTGAATTCCCCTGACATAAATTAGTTATGTTAACTATATATGCCACTTAGAACTATATTAAGAGAGGTTACCTAAAAGAATAACCTTTTTAAAATTTTAAACATGTTTGCACCTAGCCTCTTCTTGTGTGTGTGCACCCCCATGTCTGCATGTAGACATCTCACATCTGTGTGCACTTAGCGGTGTTGTAGTTTTTTTTATCTAAGTCACATATCATGTATATGCGTGTACTATTTCCATCTTGTATGTGCCCCAAAGTCATACTCACCTATATGAACTAAGCCATATCTTGCCAGCATGCACCTTACTCCCAACTCCTGTCTGTACACCTTGCCCTTTTTACTGTATTCAAACATTTATATCACCTGCATCCACCTAACACCTCTCTTCTGTATGCACCCAGAAATCCTTCTTTATTATTTGCCCAGATCGTTGGAGGGCACCTTTCCAGGGGCGACTCCTCCGCTGTGTGCATCACTGCTCTGAAAAATAAAACTATGATAAAACACTTTATTTTTCTTACCTTATTGCCAGCCGAGCGAGTAAGGGCAGGGTCAGGGCCATGCTGAGGAGCATCACATCAGCAGTAGGGAAGAGTGGTAGGCACTTATAAGTATGTATGTCTAGTCCTTAAAGGGTGCAAGGGGACCAGCTTCCATGGGAGAGACCTACACATGGTCCTGAAGGTAACTGTAGTCAGAGTCCCTAGTCCAGATAGAATTCAGGGGGTTCCACCTTCCAGTTATCCATGGCTGCCCCGTCCAGTCCCAGTGTCCAACAGACAGTCACACCAAGAGAGAGCTCTCCCCCTTGTACAAGAACTTTTACATGGGGGTGGAAGGTTCCAGAAATGAGGTTCCACTGGCCTATCCTAGGGTGACACATTACATCCCTGTCCCTGTTCCAACACTCCTGCACAGCCTGTGACATTTCAAAATGGTGTCATTCAGGAGTCACATGTCACATCTGCTCTGAGGGACTCCGCTCAAGCCCTCGCTGACATCACTGCCAGGGTCTCATTTGAAAGATACCAAGTGATTTGAGAGCAGAAATCAACCTACCTTTCTTCTCTCAAGTCATGGAGAACGTATTCAGAAAACACCTTCATATTGTCTTGGATGAAGAGACCATACTTTGTCACTCACAATTAGAGTTGTCCTCATTTCATGGAAAATTAACAATACAACTTGTAGTGAAAGATGCCCAGTACAACAGAATAAACACTGCAGCTTTCAACAACCTGGACTGCTCCATACTGCCAGAGAGACTTCATTGGGCAGTAGGAGGGAGGAAATATAAAAAAAATGGTTCACAACATAGCTCTCCTTTAACAGTTCATAAAATAAATATGCAGCAGGTTCGACCACAATAAAACACAGAAAATCTCAGAGAGCCACTCCTGTTTCAAATTGCATTCTTCATATAGATGCTTTCCTCTCTTTGCAATGTTCTCTGTGAATTGTAGATGGGCCGCCATATAAACACACATGAAACTTAGCTATACTGTAGTTTCTTTGGGAATTGAGGACAGCTGAATACAGATTTTCTGGCTGGAAATGTTCTCTTATGATAAACATTATTATTTTTTTTTTTTTTAAATATATTTTTATTGCAGGAATCAGTAAATCAGTACAGTAGCGACCAGCATTGTATTATAAGCAACATATACAGAATAAAGCCCTCTGGCCCCCCTCCGTAAAGTCTGTACACAGCCAACCGGCCCACAACCCTGGGGTCGGGCGGCGAAATGCAACAGGGGTCAGTAGGATGCTGGAGCTGGTCCGGATAATACACTGTCCGTCATCTGCTTTTCCAAACAAACCCAAAACCCCCAAAATAAACCCCCCCCTCAAAATACCTACTAACTGTGAACCCCCCCCCCCCCCCCCCCCCCCCCCCACCACCAGCGCCAGGGAGCTTATCAACATAGGATCTACTATTTGACCCCCGGGGAAGGTAATAGGACTGTCAGTGCTGACGTTCATCGGGACTCGGGGCGAGTCGCTTCTTCACTTTCGGAGTCGCTGGGGGTACAATAATCCCTGAGGGCCTGCACCAGCATTTCCCACTCCAACGCGGCCTCCTGCGCCTTCTCATTACCCTGCCTCCAAGCCAGCTGATATCTCAGCGCGCTCTCTCCCGCCGCCCATTTCAAAAGCTCACTGTGCCATCTGCTGCCTGCCGGACCAGCTCGTGCCTTCCAGTTCCTGGTCACCTCTCGCTTAGCAAGGAGGAGCCCCAGGTCGATAGATTTACTGGAAATTTTGTTCCGGGGGGTATGGGGGAACCAGTGTAAGAGCCCCACCGCCGCATCGAATGATAAGCGCCTCCCCGTCACCTCCTCCAGAGTCGTCGCTACCTCCTGCCAGTAGGACGTCAGTCCTGGACAGGCCCATAACATGTGTAGGAGGTCCGCCTCCTGAGCCGGGCATCTAGGGCATTTCGCTGAAGCCGTGGCAAAATAACGCCTGATCTTCACCGGGGTCAGGTACGCTCTATGGAGAACATAATAGTGGACCAGTTGGAAACGGGCGCTACGTGTGCCCTTCCAGGCACGTCTCACCAACTGGGCCCAGGTCGTCTCCGGGATCTCCCTACCAATTTCCTCCTCCCAGCGGGTCCTCAATGTGGTGAGAGGAGCCAATCCCTCGGCTATCAACCTGCCGTAGAGGCAAGTGACCGCCTTCACCGTGCCCGCCGACATCATTACGTACTGGCACACTTGAGACAAGTGGGGTTCCTCCAGCCCGTTCTGCCAGTGTGCCTGGATCGCTCGCACAATGGCCGAGTGCAGCAGAAAGTCGCCCCGGGAGATCCCGAAGCAGTCAATGAGATCCTGAAAGGACAGGAGCGCTCCGTCCTCGTACAGATCACCGACGAGCTGTAAACCGGAATCCTCCCAGGCCGCCAATCGTGACCAATCCCCTCCATGGGGGAGGGCCGTCAGCATCCCCAACGGTATTTCAGGCGCATATGGTGTCCTTAGTTGGCCTCTGGCGTGAGCCCGATTCCAACACAGTCGGATAGTCCGCTCCTCCATCGACAAGTCCCGCAGGACCAAGCGTTGTCGCAGCGCTATAAAGGAGAGAACATGCCTGGCCATACCCGTCCCTCTACCGTCTTCCGGGCCCCTGAATTCCCTGGCGATCTCCTGGGCGAAAGTCTGGAGCTGCGCCGCCAGATAGTACTTCTCGAAGTCCGGCACAGCGAGCCCCCCCTCGTCCTTCGGCCTCATCAAGGTATTGAGGGCCACCCGCCGCCGGCCCGTTCCCCAGAGGAACCCGACCACCATAGAGCGCAAGCGACGAAACGTGGCCGGTGGGACCCAGATCGGCAAAGTTCGGAAGTAATACAATAACCGGGGAAGCGCCACCATTTTGAGCAGGGCGATACGTCCCGCCACTGAGAGCGGCAGCGTGGCCCAAAAGTCCATGCAACCTCGGAGTGCTCGAATGCAGCGGGCAATGTTCCCATCTAGGAGGTCGGGTTGGTCGTGGTAAACGAATACCCCAAGGTACTTAAAGCAGTCGGGCTCCCATCTGATCTCCCTACTTAGCGCAGGGGTGGGGGTACCCCTGCGTACCGGAAAAAGACAGGTCTTAGACCAATTCACTCGGAGGCCTGAGACCGCTCCGAACTCCGTGAGCGCCAATTCCGCTCCCCGCAAAGCGTCGACCGGGTCCTCCAGGAAGAGCAACAGGTCGTCCGCATATAGCGAGATATAATGCGGGCCCGCAGCCGTCCATAAGCCCGTATAGTGGGCTCCCGAGCGAAGGTGCATCGCCAGTGGCTCCACCGCTAGCGCAAAAAGAAGCGGGGACAAGGAGCATCCCCGCCTCGTGCCTCGTTCCACCGGATACCGCGATGAAATCAATGGGCCCGATCGGACCCTGGCCGAAGCAGAAGCATAAAGAACCGCGGTCCATCTGACAAATCCCTCCCCGAGGCCGAATCTCCGTAACACCGTGCAGAGGTAGTCCCACTCTAGGCTATCAAAAGCCTTCTCCAGGTCCACCGACAAAACTACCGGGGACGGGGCATCCACAAATGGTTCCCCAAGCAAGCGGAACAACCTTCGAATATTCATAGTCGTGTTCCGCCGTGGGATGAAGCCGGCCTGGTCCTCATGCACTAGGGAACTCATATGTCCCAGCAGCCTCGAGGCCAAGATGCTGCTCAATATTTTGTATTTATCAAAACAACAGGAGGTCCTGAGCATACTTAGATGACAAAAATTAATAATATAGATCACAATGGAATTCTATACAGTTTAAGATTCCTTGACCAGCCGGCCAGGGAATATTTATTAGTTCAATTATTTAGGATCTTAGGGATACAGAAATTAACCCAAATAGTGAGGGTTAAATTGGGGCACAGTCCTGTGCCATATAGAGAAGAGCAAGACAGGAGGGTAAAGGTAAGTGAAAGAAAGTTATCAGGCAAACACAAGTGAGCTAGCAGGTCACTGACATTAAATATACATTAGCAGTGTATCCTGGAGTCATTCATACAAACAGTGGTATCATATAGGTACATGTATGAACTACTCTGAGGTCAATATTTTGTAGTCCACCGTCAACATTGATAGGGGACGGTAGGACCCCGGGTCGGATGAGTCTCGGCCCGGTTTGAGGAGAGGAACCACCAACGCTTCACACATCGAGCTCGGGAGTCGCCCCAACCTCTTCGCCTCCCTGTAGACCACCAGTAACCGAGGGGCTAAGAGGTCAGCGTAAGCTGCATAGAACTCCACTGGTAGGCCATCTAGGCCCGGGGTCTTGTTCCTCGCCATCCGTTTGATGGCCCCGCGGATCTCCCCCAAGTCGATATCGGAACCCAGAGTTTTCGCCACTTCCTGCCCTACTGTGCGGAGCTCCAGTGGGCGAAGATAATTATCAAGCCGGTCTGGGTCACGTGCGGAGCGACTGCGGTATAAACATTCATAATAATGCCGGAAGCAACTAAGAATCTCCGGTTGGGTGCATACCTCGGTCCCGTCTGCTCCACGCATATTCGTCGTCGTCTGGGACTGGCGCGTAGGGTTGGCCAACCACGCCAGCAACGCACTCGACCTGTCTCCCTCCGCGATAGACCGGACCGTATAGGCCTTATAATCAAAACAGCGGAGCCGTTCGACCTCCACCGCTACCCTCTCCCTCGCCTCCACCGTTTGTGCTTGCAATTCCGGGTGTCCGGGGCGGCTAACTTCAAGCTCGCGGAGTGCCCGGTCCGCTGTGTCTAAATCAGCCAGGATGACGCGCCTCATGCCCACCTTCTTAGAGATACAGTAGCCTCTCACCACTACCTTAAAACGTCCCATTCGAATGCCCTAGTACTCGCGGAGCCGCCGTTGGACGCAAAATAATCCGATATTCTCTCCCCCAGGTCCGCCTTGAAGACACTGTCCTCGAGGATCTCGGGTCTCATCTTCCAGGTGGGTACCGCCGGCGTCCCAGGAAACCAGCGAATGTCCAGCAGGAGGGGGTTATGGTCCGAGATGGTCCTCGATAAGTACTCTGATCGGACCGCTGCCGAAACCAGTTCGGGCGAACCAAGAAAGCCATCTAGCCTGACATGCAACTCATGGAGGCTCGAGAAATATGAATAATCCCTAGATGCGGGGTGATGCGCCCTCCAAATGTCCGTCAAACCCCAGCGGGTCTGCCAATCCTGACGACCCTTAGCCGTGGGACGGACCGGGGAATCGGGGAGCGGGGGATGCGAGCGGTCTATGTCCACATCCACTACGGAGTTAAAGTCTCCCCCCAACAGGAGGGGCCCGGCGAAAAAGTGGGCCAATGAGCCCGATAACCTGGAAAGGAAGGCAGTCTGGTCTACATTAGGAGCGTACACACAGCAAACGTTCAGGTCCCTCCCTCCTAGAGTGCCTGAGATGGCCACGAAACGCCCCTCTGGATCCAACACTGTCCTCGTGACCTGGAAGGGGACCCCTGCCCTGATCCATATTAGCGCCCCCCTGGCATAAGCAGAGTACGACGTGGAAAAGACCTGCCCCCGCCATCTACGCTGAAGCGCCGCCCCTTCCGCCTTGTTCAGATGCGTTTCCTGCAGCAGCGCCATTTGCACTCCCCTACGCACTAAATAAGCATGGACCTTGTGGCGCCTGGACATAGTGTGAAGCCCCCTCACGTTCCAAGTAACACATTTCAAGTTAGCAACATCAGCCATTGTCCCAGATTGTTCTTGCACAGTCCCCCCATCCGGGTCCCCACAAAGAAAAAGCATCAATCCTCCCAGCGCTGATGGCGGCCATTTTCCCCAACCAAAACCAAACCACCCAAGAACCAACAAAGCCCCCCCCCACCCACCCCAGAACAGGACCCAAACTGCGCCATCTAGATCCCATCCAAACCTCGTCGTACATCAACCCCAGAACCCCCACTAATCCTACGGTCGCCACCGTAGGAAGGCCTTATGGGCCAGGTGCGGGCTGGGCGGAGGCAGTGGGCCCTCGTCGCCCAGGCCACCAGGACTATAACAAGCCCCAAACAGTGTCAAAACCTTCCGGGGCAAAAGCAGAGGCCCCCCAACCCTCTCTCCCTCGTTGTCAGCAATAAAGGACGGCAACCGCCTCCCCCCTGCCGGGCCCCCACCCAAAACAAGGCCGTATACCCCGTTACCCTTGTCCATCTAGAAGGTCCTCCACCGATTTCGGTGTGATCACCGGTGTATGGGTACTATCTGCCACTGAATCCTCCGAGTCCGACGGTGCCCCCTGAGCACCCGGGTTTTCTTCCTCCTCGATGGCTTCGTCTCTTGCTCCCGACAGTTCCGACAATACTTCCAACACTCCCCTCCGTTCCGATGATGTCTCCGCAGTCGAGGGCCCTCCCGTGCGGCCGCGGCGATTCCTGACCCTCTTGGATCGCCTCCTTTGTTCCGGCTCATCCGCCTGTTGGGACGAGGAGCCAAAACCATCTTTCCCTGTCCGGTACAGTTCGAGCCAGTCACAGACCTCCTCCGGGGTGTCGAAGAACTGGGTTTTGTCGTCGACAATGATGCGGAGCCTTGCAGGATATAGGAGTGAATACTGAATGCCCTCGCTCCTGAGTTCGCGCTTAACCGCTAGGAAGGAGAACCGCTTGCGCTGCGTCTCGTAGGTGTAATCAGGGAAGATGTTCACCTGACTGTTCGCAACTTGGAACGGGCCATTGTGCCTGGCGGCATTGAGGATTAAGTCCCTGTCCCGAAAATGCAGCAACCGCGCCACCACCGGCCTCGGGGTACGTCCCTGCTGTGGGGGCCGTGCTGGGACTCTGTGGGCCCGTTCTAGAGTGTAGAAGGAGGACAGACCCTCCGGGACCACCGTGTCTCGGAGCCAGGTCTCCAAGTATCGCACCATGTCGCCATCCTCGATCTTTTCCGGCAGGCCCACCACTCGGATGTTGTTCCTCCTGTTGCGGCCTTCCGCATCCTCCGCCCTCCGTTCGAGGGTCTCGATTCGGGATAAGGCGTCCTTTATCGTCGCAGCCAAGGTTCGCTGCGCCGGCTCCAAAGTTTTCACCGTGCCCTCCACCTCCTTGACCCGGTCTGAGAGTTTGCCATGGTCCGCCCTGAGGAGGCCCAGGCTCGTCGCCACCTGAGCAATGTCCTGTTGGAGGGCCGATCTCGTAGCCTCTATCGCCTCTAGGACACGGTCGAACTGTTGCTGCAGTGGCGCGCTACCAAAACTTTTTGGGTCCCCATGCTCCTCTTTGTCCTGGGCTTCAGAGTCCGAGGTGGTCTGGTTGGATCCCTTGGCTCCTCTAGGTTTCCCCATGCTGCCAGGGGCACTCCGTGAGGGTCCCGGAGTAGGTGTCTCCGTGTACAGGTGTCGATCACGACCTTCCCGGGTGCTTGTCCTCAATTCGGGTATGGGCGATCTCCTTCTCCAGAGCCTGTGGAGACTCCGCCGCTTCGGCTCACGCCACCGCCACGGCGTCCGAGGGCACCGATGAGGGGGCGGAGACAGCCGTCGCCGAGTCGGGCAGACCCGTTCACCCACTATAGCCCCGGGGTGAGGGCCACCAACTCCCTCGGATGATCTGTGGCGCCAGAGTGTCGCGCCTCCCATGTAGTTGGACTGGCCAGGAAGACGTAGCTAGTTGCGGAGTCGCGAGGCGGGCCACCGCTTGGATCACAGGGCGTCCGCTCCCGGTGCCCTCCAGTGCGCGGGCACCCGTCCGGCCGTCCAACCAAGTGCAAATCCGGTGCAAAAGGTCCAATCCTGTAAATGTCCAATGTCCAGAACAACCGAGGATGGCGAAGCCGGGCGCCAGTCGACACCCGCGACACCTCTTCAACTCAGTAGTTTCGATCAGGGGGACAAAGGAGTCCGGGCGCCATGTTGGGTCTCACTCCGCAACTCCGCAAACTTCGGTATTACTTCGGAGCAACCCTCGTCCAAGCTCCACCAGGGCCCCCGGCAGGTTGCCGTCGGCACGCTCAGCAGAATGCGGGGTCTGGGGTGCCCCGCAGCCTCCGAATTTCAGGATAATCTCGGGCTTAGTCCCGGAGCCGAGCTCTCAGGCGACCATCGCCATCGGCGCCCAAGCCACGCCCTCCTCTTATGATAAACATTATTGTCTTTGCATGCTTTCCTTTACTTCCTGTTGCATTTAAAATATTTTTCTTATAATCCTTGATGCTGCTATCTCCTTTCTGAACATTTTTAATTCTGTTTAACACTCTTCATCCACATCCTCCCTTTACTTCTTTTCTAACACTTTAACTTTGCTTTTCCCTCAGGATTGCAACTTTTTTCATGTGTTGAAGTAAAACTGGATCCTACTGAAGAAAAACTCTTGCTACCCCAAACCTTTGTTGCAGTTTCATAATTCCTAGTCACCTTTGCTTTATTCTCTGCTTAAATTCTTTTGATTTGTAATATTATCACCACCTCTCCTTCTTCAATACTTTTGCTGTTCTCCATTTTATACCTTCCGCCGCCTTCTCCAACTACTTCTGAATGCTCCTTCCATCTCTGTGCTTCTGTCCACAAGGTCTTTTTAAGACTCATTGCCTAAATCCAAAGTGGATGTGTGAAACACACCTATCTAGTTGGAAGGTTCTCAAAGTTTTGAAGGCAATTATTAGGTCTCGCCTGAGACAGCGTACAGCTGGAGAGACATTTCGAGGCATATTTACAATGGGATTGCACCACTGGAACGTCACTTTTACTGGCATTCCGTAGCACAATGCCCTGCACCATATTTACAAAGTGAAGTTCAGCCACTTTTTGTGGCTTAACTCTTCTTTGTAAATATGCTACCCTTTCACGCAGTTTTCTGCATGAAAGGGGCGTGCAATGGGTGATGCTGTGTGCATTCCACTGCAACACCCATTGGTTTTTGACAATTCCCCAGATTAGCTCTAAGATGTAACAAATCACCATTATTGATATTTTATGTGCAGGAAGGGACACCTTCCTGCACATTAACAATCATTAGTGGCATTCCCTGCAATGCAGGCACCCTTGCACTATGGCGCAAAGGTGTCTGTGCTGGAGCTATTTTTAGTGCCAGCGAAAACACAGGGGTGTGCCATACTGTTGTAAATAATGTGCATCGCTGCATTTTTTAAATGATGGAGTACAGCGCTGTAAAATTTGCGGCAGCGCTCTACAATTTCCTACTAAATATGCTCATTTGTTTCTTTGCGGTGGGCTTATAACCCACCCCTTGCTTGTCATTGGTTGGCTTCATCATCACTCTTATTTGTTTGCTTTTGATTTGTTAAAGCTTGTGGGTTTCACATCCTCTTTTTCTGTTCACCCTCCCCATGGAGCACGGTCTAAGCAATGGTGTCCTTCCACAGCTAGTGTTTTGAGTGCTTCTTTTGTTTCTTGGTTGAAGCACTCCATGAGAGTGAATGTGTCTTCTGGTTGCTTGACTTCATCTGTCCCCTCAATGCCCCTGTCTTTCCTGTTGCTTGCCTCCATCCCTCTCCTCTGTGTCCACTTCCTTCCTATTGCCTTCACCTCACTATCTGTGCTGTTGCATGCCATCTCCTGCGCATTTTGTGGCTGCTCGCACCCTCCTCCTATTCATGTTGCTGCTTGTCCCCTCCTGCTGTAAATGTTGCTGCTTTTCCCAACCCACTGTCTATGATGTTCCTTGCTCCCTCCTGCTGTCTGTTGTTACTTATCCCACCAGCTGTCCATTGTTGCTTGCCTGCACCCAATTTCTGTGTTTTTGCTTGCCCCCTCCCACCCTTCTCTTGCTGTCTGTGTTGTTGCTTACCCCCTCCTTTACGCAATGTTGCTTTTTCCCTCAAGTGCCCTCCCACTTGCCCATTCTGCCCACTTGCTGTTGCTTGCCCCCTCATTGGTCCATTTTGCCTCCCACTCACCCTCTTTAACAACAAAAAGTGAAATTCAGCAACCAGCGGTGGCCATGTCATTGCGTTTTTTTTAAAACATTCAGCCATGCATATGCCATCTTCCAAACCGGTTGTCATTGTTTTACCCCGCTCCCCATTGTCACCATTTGTCTCAACCCACCCACCATAACAAAAACAAGAGCTGTGACGTGGACACTGCTCGCCACATCAAAGCACATTTTCCTCCACACCATCTGTGTTAAACGCCCTCCCTCCATCCAAGATGACACCACCCTCCCGCAAGCAATATAAAAAAGTGCTATGACGCGGCCAGAGTTTACTGAACGTAAAACTTTTTTTTACTTTCCGTCATGCTGCTCAGCAGACACGCTGCTGTACAATATGACTAAGAAACATTGACAAAGACAGCAGCACTCTTGTAGGTGGGAGCTGTTGGCTTTGCCAGTGCTTGTTTTTATTAGATTCACCTAAAGCTATGAAGGAAAAAGAACAAAAAAATGAAAACAAATTAAATCAGTTGGTAGCAATATCATCTGAAATGCATTCCATAATCTTTTATCTTGTCTGGACCTTTAAAAGACTGGATCAACTAGGCAAATGAATCTAACCCTCCCCATAATTAACAGTTCAGCCTTACTGCTGCAGAGTGTCAGGTGTCATCAATGAGTTGCAGATGAAGTTCCTAAACTCAGCAGTGCAGGAGTTTCACACCAAGAAATACCAAAGAACCCTGTATGGAGACTGCACAAAATATTCATCATGCTGTCACAAAATGAGATGGAAGGCATTATTGCACATTATTTATCATAAACATTCCTAATGTACAGAAGGTAACACACACTGTTTTGCAGCTACCTCAAAGGTTTGATGGGGACATTCAATGAAAAAGCTGAGGCACTTATGGAAAAACTAGAAGAAAAAGCAGATGGAAGAACAGAGGTCGAAATTCACAACTTGATGTGTCGAGTAACACTTGACGTGATTGCAAAAGTAAGACTTGTTTTATTTGCAAAAAATATAAAAATGTCACAGTTTGCAAATTTTTTGACTTCGGTAGAAAAGAAAACCTACAATGTTTCCTGAAGAATAACTATTAAATTTTTCTCTACTTGGTGCTATCATGAAATGAAAGTAATGTCTGTGGTGTTCTCAGTTAGGTGAGTCAATTTAAGCTACTTCCTCCTGATTTATACTTATAAATTCATATTAAAGTGTGGCAGTCACCTCTGTGTAGTTCAACTTAGAGACAGGTTTCCAGAGGAAATGTATTTTTTGGTTTGCTAGTAACTTTGGCGCCGTTTAATGGATCTTAACGATACTTTCCAAAAAAAGGTTCATCCACTTCAGCTCCTCCCTGCAAAGTTTCACAGTGATCCGTCCAGCAGGGGCTGGGAAAAAGTGGAGGTCCCAAAACATGTTTTCTCAATGCAATTTCTCATAGGAACTTTAGAGATGGCTACAGCCAAAATGGCTGAATGGAATTATACATAATTTTCCAAAAAACTATATCTTTACCCAGAAAGTGTGTTTTGTACAATTTGATATAAATTTGGGCAGTAGGTTTTGAAAAATGAAGGTTCAAAATGAATCAATATTTTGGGCTGTTATAGTGCTGTGGGACCGAAAGAGCAAAATATTAAATCTGATTGACTGCTTCATATCACCAAAGATTTTTTTCAGCCTTTTTGGGATTTGGGCCAGGCCCTGCTACCAAACCCCTGCTACGCGCAGCCCAGGGTTGATTGCTCTGCAGTGGGTTGGGCCCAGGTCCCACATAGACAGGTATAGCAAACAATAAATGTGGTCCTAAAAAGAAACTTTTTTCTGTTTTTAATCTTGTTAATTTTTTAATGAGCTTTCATATTTGTTGGGGGGATTTAACTTAACACTTTCACTGCTAGGCCTTTCGCCCCTGTGTGCTAAGCCTTTTTTTTTTGGCTATTTGGGATAGTTCAGGCTTTGGCCACTGTAACTTTTTTTCTACATAAGGTACACAGGGTTTGTGGATTCCCCTGGAGGGGACCCAGAAATTAGCCAAGCTACATTTTGTTTTTATTTTGAAAAAAGGGGGGGAAAGTGCTGCAGAAGAAAGCATCTGTTTTTTCCCTGCAAACAGTATCAACCAAGGTTTTGTGGTTCTGATATCACCATCTTCCCAGCTTACAGGGACAGGCGGACTTTTGTCCGAAAACCAAAACCTTCTACACAGTTTTGGCATTTTACTGGGACATAGCCTATTTTAAAAAAAATATTTGTGCCTTCACCTTCCTTTGAGTTAGTGGTAGAAATAGGTGTGAAAGCAATAATAGATCCCGGAAAGCTTTACATTCCAGAAAAGTAGACAAAATCATCCTGAATGTGGCAAGGGGTCATTTGTGCAGTTCCTCCAAGGTTTTCTTATAGAAACTAACAGTTGAAATAAAAATATATTGAAATTAAGTTGGGAAAAACAGCAGTTTGTGCCAACATTTCACCTGTAACTTCTTATAACTATGGCAGATTCTTTAAAGTAATATACCATTACATCCACTGGACCCTTTTGGTTGTGGTGATATATAGGACGTGTAGGTTCACCAAGAACCCAAGGTTTCCAGAGCCAATAACTGAGGTGTGCCTTGCAATTGGTTTTTATTGTGTACCAGGTATATAGCAATTCATTTGGTAAAATATAAAGAGTGAAAAATAGGTATCAAGGATACCTATGCATTTTCAAAATGGGAACAATATATGGAGTTTAGAGTAGTTATTTGCACATCTCCGAAATTGTGGGTACCCATACTAGCAAGTGAATTAGAGGACATTTTTCAAACTGGCTTCTTTTTTCACATTGTCTTACATTTGGAAGGCAGAAATACATAGAAAGTCAATAGGTAATAACAGTTTGTGTACAATTCTGTGTCCCCTAAGTCTCCTGATAAAAATGGTACATCACTTGCGTGGGTAGGTCTTGTGCCCGCTACAGGAAACTGTCCATAACGCATTGTGAACATATCACATTTTCCCAGTGGAAACTAACCCTTTTTTGCAATGTGCCTAGATGTGGATTTTGGACCCTAGCTCAGCCAGCACCTGGAGAAACCTAGCAAACTTGTAAATGTTTGAAAACTAGACACCCAGTGTAATCCAGGTTAAGGTGACTTGTGTGACTCTCTTCAGGCTCTGTTACCCAGAATCACTTGCAAACCTCAAACTTTGTCAAAAGAACACATTTTCCTCACATTTCTCTGATGGAATGTTCTCGAATCTCCATGGAGCCACAAAATTCCACTCACCGCACATTCCCCAAAGTCTCCTGATAAAAATGGTACCTCACTTGGTAGGCCTAGTGCCTGTGACAGGATACGGACCAAAACGGCCCAAACCCCAACGTGGACCCATCACATTTTTCCTGTGAGAACTGACCCTTTTTTTTGCAATGTGCCTAGCAGTGTACTTTGAACCATAGCTCAACCGGTACCATGGAAACCTAAAAAACCTGTACATTTTTTAATGTACAGTGGAATCAGGTATGTATCTTTTGAGCCTCCCACCAGGTTCTGTTACCCAGAATCCCTTGCAAACCTCCAAGTTTGTCAAAACAAACGCATTTTCCTCACATTTCTGTAATGGAAAGTTCTGGAATCTAAGTGGATCCCCAAACTTCCAGCCAACCTACATTCCCTAAAGTCTCCTGGTAAAAATGACACCTCACTTGTGTGGGTAGTTTAGTGCCCGCGACAGGAAACGGCACTAAATGCACAGTGGACACATTTACTGGCCCTTTTTTTGCAATGTGCCTAGATGTAGATTTTGAACTCTAGCTCAGCCAACACCTAGAGAAACCTAGCAAATCTATACATTTTTAAAAATTAGACACCCAGGGGATTCCAGGATGGGATGATTTGTGTTGCTTTCACCAGATTCTGTTACCGAGAATCACTTGCAAACCTCAAGCTTTCCTAACATTTCTGTGATGGAAAGTTCTGGAATCTGTGTTGATCCACAAACTTTCACCCACCCAGCATTCCCCAAAGTCTCCCGATAAAAATGGTACCTCACTTGTGTGGGTGGGCTAAGTGCCCGCCGCAGGAAAGGGCCCAAAACATATTGTGGAGACATTAAAATTCCCAATCACGAACGACCTAGTTTTGCAAGGTGAACACACCAGAGGGATTTCCTGTGCCATGTGCAAGGAAGGCTGTGTGCCTTCCTACACACATGAGCACTGTGGCGTCAGATGGCTCCCGACCGTCTGACGCAAAAAATGAGTTAAAAAAGAGGGCACCTGAACTTGGAGTTTAAAAAATAATTCTTCTGCTTGCATTGATTTTCAGACATCATCTTGTCTATAATAGAAGAACTTTGTTCCCCCAAAAGGACAATTTTGGACGTCTTGCTGCAGTAGATTACCATATTGGTATATGGAAGAGTTGACATCAAACTGCCCCTGCCACACTCCAGATAGTACCGTGTCTCCTGGTTGTAGAGAGGGTCCAGCAGAAAATGTTGATGCCATCTCCTCATCGTATCTTCACTCTGGACAAACTAGATGTCTGCAATGCCACACCCCTAAGTGCTTTTTCATTCCAGAAGGTCCAAAAGAGCACTTCTTGCCTGAGCCGCTGCCGAGGTTGCATGTCACTATCTTGGCAGTTACCTTCTTCTCTTGTGAAGGGATTGAAAAAATGTCCAAACAATGAACTTTGATGTCGTCCTTGTTGGCACCTCTGGCTGTCATCCAGCTCTTCATGTCTCAGGTCACCAGATACCATTTTTTTGTTGCTATCCCTCAAAAAATGGAACTCTCTGTCAAAATAAGAGATGAACACATCACCAAATGCGAACACATCCAAGTTTTGCCAATACAAAATGAAGTTGAGAGGGTGGTAAAATCCTGTACATGTAGAAAAATTCTTATTTTAGCCAATCAGATGTCTTTCCTTTCTGCCATAGGTAGAGCTGCACCATATTTGGGTACAATGATACCATCACACCCAAAAATGGCAAAACTCAAAAAAAAAAACAGAAGGTATCCTCCTTTATTGTGCCTATGAGAAAATCTCTAGGGCCAATGTTAAATTATAATCACTCTTGCATACCAAACACAACTTATTTTTTTTTTTCCTCCTGGTCCTCTCGGGGGATCCATGGTTTATTTCTTGTTCCTCATATAGCGCACATCTCACTCCAGATGGAGTATCTCCACTCTGTGCTGATCAGACAAACTAGTACATTCTAAAACATCCAAGTTTTTAACATCTTCAAATTCATAAAGTTGGGGCAGGTGCAAAGATGTAGAGGGAGCCTATTCCAGTGATACAGGGCCATATACGAGAAAGCTCTACCCTCAAATCTGTAGGTGAGAATGTGTTGAGTCTGCAAGAGAGCTTTGTTTGAGGAAATTAGCAGTCTGGAAGGGTGATAGTGATAAGTTGCAAATGTAGGTAGTCACAACAGGCCTTGCATAGTACCTTAGACATCAGACAGCAGAGCTTTAAGACTGCCTGCGTTCTGATAGGCAACCAATGCACTTTTTTTAAATGGGGAAGAGGACAACCATGGAGGTAGATTGCAGATCAGCCGTGCTGCTGTATTCTGCACAGTGCAGTTTGGCCAGCAAGGTGTCATTTGCTGCTACCAATAAAGCTTTCCCATAGTCCAGGTGACTATTTATAAGAACGTGGACAAGGATTTTTCTAGAAGTGTTCAGGAGCCAGGAAAAAACTATTTTTAGGAACCTCATTGTAGCCAAGCAAGTGCCACACTCAGCATTAAGTTGATCTTTCATGGATAGTGATTGATTTATTTTTACTCCAATGTATTTTACCAATTGCTTAAGAGCAGGAAGTGGACCAAGTTCAGTAGGCCGACAGTCACTCGACCATAGCTTGAGTGCTTCACCAAAAGCATAATCTCTGTTTATCCACTGTTTAGCTGGAGACAGTTGTTGGTCATCCAGACAGTGGTTTCCCTAATGCTACTTGCAAATTGAGCATTCACTTTATCTGGAACAGGTCAAAAGGAGATGAGAAGTTTAGTGTCATCTACATATGACATGATCTCCACACCAAACACACAATTTGTGCCAGAGGCGCTACGTAGTAATTGATCAGTTTTGGGCTCAGGTATGAACCCTGGAGAACCCCCTTGTTGGTATACATCTTTCTCACTGTAAAGGGGCAGAGACAAACATTTTGGATACAATTATCAAGCCAGTCCACTCACCTAAAAGTATTTCACTACTGGCCGCATCAGTCAGCGGCAACAAATGAGCACGTCAATTCAATGCGTGGTTTCCTGAATGAGCAATGAGGGCAGGAAACAATTAGCGTTTAGGTACAAATTGCTCATGGGTAATGGCTGACTCCGGTGGACACAGCGTCGGTAAAGTTACATATGAGTAGTAGCCCGGCACTCTCAAGTGTGGCCTTTCCACGGTCTTCTGGTAATCTATACTACTAACCTGAGGCTGATGGGCTGCCTAAAGCACCCGATATGATTGTTTGATTTCTGCCGCACTTTTATACTTTTTACTTGACCCCATTTATACTCTGGTATTTAGTCACATACAAGACTAGGCCACCCATTAAGGGGTCACTAATATTGCACTTAGCCGCTTTTTATAACTACTGCATTATAATTTGACATACCACCTTACAATGACTTAGCTTGTAGGTGACATCTCCCTTTGTTAGTGACTCTGTGTTTCCACACTTTGTTTTAAATCCTAGATTGATTCCAGCACTGATGGACGCTCCTCGCGGATGGTGCTCCAGAACTGGTAACACTTGGGTCAATGCACCTCATAACCAGAAATTAGTGTAGTATTAAATTGATTATTTTCACTCCTGAAGAACTGCCGCTTGATTCCATTTCTTGGGACCAAAAGGCAAAAAATATGTTGACCACATGAGTGCAACTACTCACAACATCACTGTAGTTAGTTACCATTTTAACCAGGGTAGGAGGCAGGATTATTAAAGTAGTGGCCCTGACCACCGTCCCCTGTTTAAATTCACTATCCTTACATACACTACACTTCCGTGCCTTAGGGCCCCACACACGCACTCACTAAACGGCAAGGATAAAAGATCTCTGCCAAAGAGCCCCTACTGAGGGTGCTCGTCGGGTATTGCACCGCCGACCTGACGAGGAGCACGCCTGATGATAAAACATTACACGTAGCGGGCTGGGTGTGTGAGGGCATTCTATCCGAAAGGAGGATTTCCCCATCCTCCTTTATGGTGACCAAACACTATTAGTGTTCCCCCATTAGTCACTATACTTACATCCCTCTAGGAACTGCATACCAATTCTTGTTGTTTTCTGCCCCTGGTTGATGCCTTTCACCTTCTTGGTCCCCAAGCCTGAGGAGCTAACGAGGGGTGAACCCCACAGCCAAAGCCCCTCTTCCATTTTGCCTGCCAGGGAAGCTGTTTTTCTTCAACTAGTATGGCACTATGAACTGGGGACTTACACAACCTGGGGTAGGCACAAGTCAGTTAGCCGCACCAGCTGGCCCACCAGTTATCTGCTCGGCCAGCTGGGAACCAGATGGCCCAGGTCGAACCTGCATGCAGAATGGCCAAGCCCATTATGACCAGAGGCTGTGCACCAGACCAGAGGCTTACAACGGTCTAAACTACTATCGTATTCCCCATTAATAGGTGAACAATCCAATGCTTGGTGAATTCTGCTTGCACCCCAGCTTGACTGACCCAGCTAATCCATATCCCGAAGTTCCAGATCCAACTGGCGGACTTCCCTTACCTACATTATTCCAACATGCTAGAGGCTGTTAACCTTGGAGACCTGCTGCGGCTGTGGATACAGCCCCACGCCAGGAATGGGGATTGGGGGTCCTGTGATGGGTGATCTGGGGGGACTAAGGGAGCCACAGGCACGCCCAGATGGAGCCCTAGGGCAATTGCCATTCAAGTGACCCTCAGACAGGTGTAGCCTCAGGACGACACTGGGCAACCAGGTGCATTCGATGATCCATGTTTCCCACAATTCACACTGATTCTCACAGTTCGCTACATTCTTCACCAAGGCGCAAACTGAGTGATTCACTTGAAGGACTGGGTTCTTTTGGACCCAGCGGTGCCAGGGCACAACACCTGAAACCTTCGTGGGTAACCTGCTCCGGCGTACAAGTCACAGAGACACGGGACACTTCCTTCGGCGTCAAAGATTCAAGGTTTATTTGCTGCAGGGAACACAGAAGTCACAGGAAGTACATCGAGTGTAGTTCGGGGAGACTGCTTCAAATTGGTTCTGTGGATCGCTCCTTTTATACAGTTTTTACCCATAGGATAACATTGAACACAAAAGTTTACAACCCGGTTCCCACATTTAGCTCCCAGAGGGGTCGCTTTGGTCGCTTTGAAACACACAAGGTCCGGAACATAAGTGCGGAAACATTTGGCGGTTCCCAACTGTAAAAACCCATCTTCCCACCATTAGCAAATTCCAATCAGCAGTAAAGTAGATCGAAATAGGAACAAAGACAGGTGCAGAGGAAGACGGAGACAGTGGGGAGATCGGAAAGGGTGTAAAAGGGGAGGTATCGGGAAACACGAGATACAGGCATCAAAGGGACGTGCCTAATGAGATGCACGGCTGAGACAATAAGCCCGCGCGGCAAGATGAGCCTCAAGCGGCACCATCTGCCTTACAGCAGCAACCCCCTCGTCATAAAGACACTTTCAAAGAACACGTGTCTTCCGCAGATATCTTGGGAGTCCCAGGGTCGCGAAGCGGACAGCGTCCGTTCGCTGGCTACTTGAGGGCAAGAGACAAAATGGATGCCGTATCTAAGATGGAACCCGTGGGTACAGATGAAAAACCCACATAACAAACGAACGGTTTAAGTTAGCACAGCGAAACTGCGCACACTTACTAAACTCGTCATTTGCGGTTCATAGATACCAGACTCGACCATATTCGTGCGAGTCGAAAACACCACTTACAATTGTCACGGAACCTCAGACGCTCCTTTTGCCCTCATGTAGGCAAGCACTAGTCGGAATCATATTCGATATTCATCAGACCACCAAGATGTTGTTGTAGCATAGCTCTGTCCAACCGAGTCCCCTTGGTAACAGATGGTTGTCTCATACACGTTGTAGCACAGAGGCCACATAAGGCAGGACCACACTGTACACAAAGGCAACACGTGAACAGGAACACTACCACAACTCCGATGATCATCAGAATCTTCCAACCCCAAGTCGATATCAGGCCCCAAAACCATCCAAGTAGCGTCCAATCCCCTACATCCACGTGTATGGATTCGGAGATCTTATGCAACTTCGAGATGGCTTGATAGACAGTAGGAGCATTATCTGGAATGAAAATGCAGCAGCTCGAATGGATCACTTTACATACCCCACCGCGATCTGCTAAGACGACATCTAAAACCATACGGTTTTGTAACGTCATAAGTCTCTCCGCCTGAAGTTCTGTGGTGATATTACCAAGGGCACTGGCAGTAATATTAGCTGTTGATTCTACCACTCGAGTCAACTGTCTCAGGTTCCTACTATTAACCATAGGTCCCCAAAACGGGAGGAAACCCTTGAAAAAGTCTCCTGCCTCTTGACCGGCAGTATCCTCTTCGCTAATTACGCCTCGTACAACTCTAGTCTTATGATAATCGGCATCTACAGTGAACGTCGGAGGCAACAAATTTGCAATAAAACATGAGCCCATGAAGTCTGCGGGCAACCATGTGTATGCACGATCATAACAGATAAAGTATGTACCCTTGGCAGCCAGAAACACAGGGGACGAGAACATTGGCAGAACGTAACTTTCAGTGCAAGCACTTGCTCCAAGTGGGGCTTGCGAACCACGACCCACAAGACAAAGATTACCAGTGTGGGGTACGACCCATATTGGAGGCGAGCTTTTAAGCTGCTTTTCACTAGTGAACATACTATATTCCCCTCTACTTAGGACCCTATAGGCTCGTACCTCTTCGTCGGGGATAAGAAAAGGATCATGGATCTCATCTTCCATATCCTCTATTGCCATCGATAGCAGCCTCTGATACGAGGTAGGACCAGAGTTGGGGGAACGTTGTTCTTGAATGGGGTGGAAACCCAGTGTGCTTCGAAACATTGTTTGAAATGCTCGAGCTGACCCTTGGGAACTATACGGTAACACCAGATATGGAATTCCCTTACCCGCAGTATGTGGCATCAACCCACACACCCAACAATTAGTAGCGTTAACCACTAACTGATGCTGATGGAGGAGCTGAATAAAGGAATTGTTGCGGAATTCTACACGTCTAGCCTGCTCGTGTTCCGGTAACATGTGAAAGGAATGAGGAGAAGCAGTAGAAGTAAGGTTAGGGTGAGGAGTAGGAGTAGGGGTAGCAGGTAAGAAGTAAGACATAGTGTAATACACCCCACCCGCCAATAATGCAGAAGCAGTCAGAAACAACACAAACAATTGAAGTATAAAACATTTGGTACGACTGAGTTGCTGCAGCTTGAATCTGTATGCCTGAGCTCCTTCCAAATCATTCAGCTTCGAGAATGCCATTCCCTACGACCGTCCGCAACGTTTCTTGACGCACTCCGTTCTGTACAGCAATAGTCAATCCCCAGGAGTTCCTAGGAACCGACGGTCTTTAACCTAGCGTCAAGACCTACTGTCCAGAAGGAAGTACGCGCGCGGCCCTACGGCCTTCAATACACAATATGTATATATATATAGGCACAGTGTCTCTCAGCTGTGGAAGGAAAAAGATACAAGGAAGAAGCTTGATATATGTACAGAAAAATTTTCAATGATACGAATGTTCAAAGTTGATCATGGGAAACGAAGATATTGCAGTTGTCAATTTCAGCAAAGCAAGAAAATTTTATTTGTCCTTAGTGTGAGATCGCAAAGAATATCGATGTTTCCCGGGACGTGTCTGCTCGTCGAACAAAGGATCCGTTGAAGAGACAGCGTCCTGCTGATCAGTTGGTTGATCTGGTCTTGAGTCTTTTGCTGACAAGTGTTCAACAGTGGCTTTCTGCTGCGCTGAGGGTTCTCCAACAAGCTGTGCGTCGCTAAAAGGTACAAACGCCGGCAATGTTTCTGTTTCTGTTGACGCAATGCCTTTCCTTACCCACGGGTCTGCCGGCAAAGGAATAGGGACTCGCTTACAATGGGTAGCATGTACCCAATTTTTCCGCCCCTCAAGACGGACGGCAGTCCTCGTGGCCAGGAGCACCTGGTAAGGTCCGGTGAATCGGGGGTCCAGATTGTTCTTGCGTGAGAAGTTACGAGTAACCACCCAATCCCCGGGCTGGAGCTGGTGGCCTGGACCCTCCGTCTGCGTTGGCAAGGCGTCGTAAACCTGTTGGTGAATTAACCTCAGTTTAGCAGTCAAGTCATGTAAGTAATCAATCAACATCGGATACTCAAGATCAGAGAATATTCCTGGCCTAGGAACCCCCCACACATTCGCAGGACGGCCGAACACTATCTCATAGGGACTAAGCCCTATTCGGGAGTGTACAGTCGCCCTAGTTGACAGTAGTGCTAGAGGCAAAGCATCAGGCCACGAAAGTCCAGTCGTAGCCTGAATCTTCGCTAGTTTTAGCTTAAGGGTACCATTGTAACCCTCAACCAATCCAGCTGACTGGGGATGATTGGCGCTATGGAATTTTTGATTAATCCCAAGGCCCTTACACACACTCTTCATCACACTTCCAACAAACTCACTTCCGTTATCTGACCACACGACTCTAGGCATTCCATACCGAGGAAAGTATTCCTTCAGTAGGATTTTCGCAGTAGACAAAGCAGTATTGTCTTTGAGGGGATAGGCCTCGATCCATCGGGAGAATGCGCAAACCACAACCAGAACGTATTTCAGGTTATTGCATCTCTCCATATGGATGAAGTCCAATTGGATCACCTCAAAGGGGTACGAAGGAGGAGCAAAACTGCCAGGGGGAGTTGGGGTTCCTTTGCCAGGATTGTACATTATACACACCATACAATTCTTCACCAGACGTTCAGCACACTTTGTAATGCCATCATTCTTCCACACATCAGCCAGCAACTTGCAAATGCCTTTCGCGCTAATATGCGCTAACCCATGTGCCATTGTCACAACGGCCAGCACATACGCATCAGGCAACATCCATCTTTTCTGATCTGACAAATCAATCCAGCAACCATTCACATCCAACTTTCCCGTACTTTCTTTCCACTTCGTCTTTTCAGTCTCAGTGGCCTCATTCTGCATTGCTTTCACGCTCTCTATGGTATCTTCACACATACTTGATTCTGTAGGCCACCTAACCGAACTCGTCACATACATTCGAGTGCTAAGGTTCCGGGCAGTCTCCTTAGCAATCTCATCTGCAAACGCATTACCACGACCAACATCATCCATCACTTTACGATGCGCACTACACTTAACAATTGCAACTTGTGCAGGCAAAGTCAATGCATCCAAAAGATCGTTCACAAGCTGGCCATGCTGTATTTTCGTGCCATGCGACGTCAAGAAACCACGCTCTCGCCACAATCGTCCAAAACTATGCGCTACACCGAAAGCATACTGGCTATCGGTGTACACATTCACACGTTTCCCTTTTGCTAACACACATGCTCTAGTGAGAGCAATCAGCTCTGCAGCTTGGGCAGAATTCTGATTCAATCTCGCAGTCTCCACAACAGTATTCAATGTTACAACAGCATAAGCAGTAGTCACATCGCCATTCGGCAACTTAAAACATGACCCATCCACATACAGAGTGCCATCCGGGTCCTCCAATGGGGTGTTTTTAAGGTCCACTCGACCTTTTGTTTCCTCTTCTGTCCGCAAGTAACAGTCATGTTCTGCTACTTCATCTGACTCTGCACTAATTGGTAACAAAGTTGCCGGATTTAGGACATTACAACGTTTTATCTGAATGTGGCTTGCCAAGAGCGTCAATTCGTACCCAGACAACCTCGCACTCGTCAAGTGCTGAGTTTTCGTTCGATTCAAAAGAGTATCGACTGCATGCGGAACCATCACCGTAAGCATATTATCCATGACCAATCCTGCTGATTGTCGGATGGAGACCGCAGCTGCCGCAGTTGCTCTCAAACAACTCGGCAATGCTCTAGCTACTGGGTCTAAGGTCGAGGAAAAATATGCACATGGACGTTGCTTACCACCAAAAGGTTGCGTTAGAACACTCAAAGCACAACCTTCCCTCTCGTGAACATATAACGTGAACGGCTTACTGTAATCAGGGGTACCTAACACAGGAGCCGAACACAATGAATCACGTAATTCAGAAAAACTTTTCTGACATTCTTCCGTCCATGGTAAAGGAGTTGAAACATCCTTGCACGTAAGAGCCACCAATGGTTTCGCTAGCAATGAAAAATTAGGAATCCACTGCCTGCAGTACGACGTGATACCTAGAAAGGCACGCACATCTCTTTGGGTTTGTGGCACAGCCATTCGCGCAATCGCTGCAATTCTCTCTGGGGTCAATCTCCTTCCCTCCTTTGACAATAAGTGACCTAGATAGGTTACTTCTTGACAACAATATTGGAGTTTAGAAGGTGACACCTTGTGATTTAACTCACAGAGATGTTGCAGCAACGACACTGTAGCAATTTTGCAAATGTCCTGAGTATCAGCAGCCACCAATAAGTCGTCGACGTATTGGATTAAAGCCGCACCAACCGGCAACCGAAACGCATCCAGTTGACCCTTCAAAGCTTGACTGTAAATCGATGGACTTTCACAGTAGCCCTGAGGAGCGCGTTTAAACCGGAAGCTACGTCCACCGAGAGAGAAACCGAAAAGGTCCCTGCTCTCTTCGGCAATCGGGATGCTGAAAAATGCATTTTTCAAATCAATCACCGAGAACCATGAAGCAGTAGCTGGAATCAGAGTCAGTAGCGCCGTGATGTCAGGCACAACAGGAAATTGAGGAACCACAATTTTATTTACCTCCCGTAAATCGATAACAAAACGATAAACAGGCGGTTTGGTAGGATCAGTACGTTTAAGAATGGGCAGTACAGGGCTGTTGCACACGTTTCCCCGAGTCTCCTCAATAACATCTTTCTCGATCAAATCATAGATGATCGCTAACAAAGCTCGTTCACCATCAAGGGAGATACGGTATTGGGGAATACGTGGCAATCGCACATTAGATTTCAACTGAACAACATAAGGGGAGATATCAAGTAGGCCCACATCATTTGGACCCGTCGCCCACAAAGACGCAGGAAGAGAATTCAATTCCGGTGGAAGCTTATCGAGGGACAAATACATGGGAGAGACTACCCTCTCTCCTAACGTAAGCTTTACACCCGCAGGAGAACAATACAAAGTTGCATACAAACGTTTAAGCAAATCCAGACCCAAAAGATTTTCGCCACAACCAGTAGTCAAAATCAACGGAGCTTCGAGCTCACGAGGCCCAATTTTAAGGGGCAAAGGGCGCGAAACTGGATTGCTAACGGGGGCGCCAGAGAATCCAACGGAAACATTTGTTAAGCCAGACAAAGGTGCGCCAGGGAGTTTCGAATGCATGATAGAACTTTTCGCTGCACCAGTGTCCAACAGAAAAGGCTCAACGACGCCCGATGTAGCAACTGCGACGTAAGGCCCTCTCTGATCAACCGGAACTGATACCACTCCCTCTCCTTGTCTTTGGCTGTCCTAGTAATTACTGTCGTCAGTCCCCTGATCGACGTAATAATCGTCTACATTGTACTGCGCAGATCGTCCTTGCGACGATCCGCGTTGATCGAAACAGTTATTAGAATTTGATGAATGGTCAGAGCGATCATTCTGAGCACCACGACCTCTACCACGTGATGCGTGCTGTGAACCACCACGGCCTCCTCTGGATGAATTACCACTATTACGGTCGTTTAAAGCAGGACAATTGAATTTGATGTGTCCCTCCTGTCTACAATAAGCACATTGATTGTACCCTAACGAGGATCTTTGAAAAGAGGAATCATTACGTGACTGCGATCGATTCGATTGCGACTGTGATCTATTCTGCTGAGACGCATTCTGATTAGAACGTGGCGGATACGCTTGTTGTAACAACACTTTAGTTTTTAGCTCTTTCGTCTTTTTATCAGCACGGTCATTTTCTTCTTTCTCTCTATTCTCGTAATATTGTGCCGTAGCCAAAATCTGAGCTGAGGTAGAAACGGCCCATGCACTCTCTGAATTTTTTAATTTATTGCTGAGATCGGGCAACAAGTTCGACACAAATTTATCCACAAACAACCTCTGTCCACCCTCAGTACCCATATCCTGTCCACTATGATCAATGAATGCTTCCTCGAACCTCGTAAAGAAATCGGAAACACTCTCATCTTTCTTCTGCTTACAGGCGGACAGCTTGTCCCAATTGACTCTCATGGCTGGCATAAGCGTTTTCATTAATGCAATGATTCGCTGAGGAAGAGCAGTAATCAATTGATCGGGTTTAGTAGCAGCCACTTGTCCAGCGTCTGCCGCTGTAATGGCAGCCCAATCACCACCTAATTCAGTAGCGTGATCTTGGTGACGAATCTTAGCCCATACCGGTTGCGGTACGACATTGCCAAACAACATGTCGATATCGGCAAGATTCATTACCGTAGCATCTACGAGCTGCGATAGTTCCTTGTAATACCCAGTGGGATTTTTACGAGGATCGGGCAAAGATTGTTTCACCTGAAGCACTTCCGATCGTTTCCATGGGAGGTGTATCCACACTCTCTCAAAATGCGCTACTACCTGAGGATTAGCATTAGTATCAGCTGGTATCCAAACTGGCGGAACTTCACGCATAGGATATTGGCCAGACTCGTCTTGTTTTTCAATGTCCTCAACGAACAATGCATGAGGAATAGGAGCGGGACGAAGAGATAGCAACCGCTCAATAGCACGTCGAACATTAGTATCTACTATCAGTCCAGTTGCGAACTGAAGCCGAAGTTCAGACAGGGCGGTCAGCACCTCGTCAGGCGCATTGGCCACTATCTGATCATGAAGGAACTTGCACATTTCGTCAAACACATATCTCTGAGTCGGTATGTTGAATTGATTAAACGTTTCGAGGACAACACGAGGTGGATTTCTAAGGGGGTTTACCATCCAACCCATCGCCATATTATATAGCGCAACGCGTTCTCTGTTACCAGGAAGCTGACTACGTCTCTGAGGACCATCAGAACCAGCAGACCCAAAAACAGGTCCGAGCGACTGAAAGAAGTTTGTCGCAAGGGGAGAATTACGATTACGAGTAGAGGGAGAAGAGTAAGACACAGGACTAACAAGAGAAGGAGTAGAAACAGTAGCAACAACAGGGGTTAACAACACAGGAGCAGTAGCGGGAGCAGGAGTATGTGGAAGCGGAGGAGCAGTAGGAATAGAAACAGACAAAGGAGCAGGAACAGTCGGAAGAGCGGGTGCAGGTTGAGGAACTGGTGGAGGAACAAGAGGTGGAAGAACAGGTACGGCAGGGACCACAGGAGCTGCGGTACCCTGTACGTACGGAGGTGGCGACTTCATAAGATAGGACATTAAAGGATCCTCAACTGCCTCTTCCTTCTTATCCGACTCCGTAGGCAAAGCAGGATAGCATTTATCTATGGACATACGCTGTAGCCTCTCAAACACTTCCTTATCCTTATCCTCCTTATCACGCTGAAACTGCTCAGCTTTCTTCACTATGGTAGCAACATTATCTCGCTGACTACGTTTATTCTGTCTGATTTCTTTCTGTCGGGCTTCTTTGCGCCACAACCGAAAGGCATCAAACATGGCCGGCCTTGATTTACGTTCGAACAACTTTATTTCCAAATTATCTAAGATCGACGCCTCGAAGCTACCGTGAGGTGGCCAACGAAGGTCGCCGTCTTTCTTTGTATATTTAATCCAATAATCGTTAAAAGCAATCGGGCCTAGCCCATGTTTGCTATATAAGTCATAAGTAGGAGTTCCAACCGGAGGTATCGGACATGAGTCCTCCAGCAGGGAATCCGCACCACAAGGTCTAAAACAACTGAACAAAGTACTGCGACCAGGCATCTCGCACACTAGCCGAGTTTCACAAACTTCAAGGGTTACGGGATTTACCAAGTCCCAGCAAAGAACAAAACCCTCGGTTTTTGGCGGCTGCAGTCGTCAAATAACACAACAACAAAGTACGCTAGCAAAGTGTCACCGACAAAAACACTCACACAGCGTGTACAACAAAAACACTCGCTAAAGTGTCAACAACCAAGAACTCTGGGAGCGACCCACAAATACTTAACTCAAAGATCGATGGCGTCCTCAGGAAGGCCCGTCAATCGTCTCGCTATACCAAGGTCTACGCCAGGCGCCAAAACAGGTCTACAGTCAGGGCAGCAGTCCGTCGCAGCCGTCAGGAGGCGGGAATCTTCGCGGGAAAAGTCTTCGGGCCACTTATTTCGACAACAGGATCGATGAAGCGGGGTGCACCTTCCCTCGGAGATTTCACACGAAGTTCCTCACGATCGTCGGGCTTGGACCGGTACCACTGATGCAGCCCCACGTTGGGCGCCAACTGAAGGACTGGGTTCTTTTGGACCCAGCGGTGCCAGGGCACAACACCTGAAACCTTCGTGGGTAACCTGCTCCGGCGTACAAGTCACAGAGACACGGGACACTTCCTTCGGCGTCAAAGATTCAAGGTTTATTTGCTGCAGGGAACACAGAAGTCACAGGAAGTACATCGAGTGTAGTTCGGGGAGACTGCTTCAAATTGGTTCTGTGGATCGCTCCTTTTATACAGTTTTTACCCATAGGATAACATTGAACACAAAAGTTTACAACCCGGTTCCCACATTTAGCTCCCAGAGGGGTCGCTTTGGTCGCTTTGAAACACACAAGGTCCGGAACATAAGTGCGGAAACATTTGGCGGTTCCCAACTGTAAAAACCCATCTTCCCACCATTAGCAAATTCCAATCAGCAGTAAAGTAGATCGAAATAGGAACAAAGACAGGTGCAGAGGAAGACGGAGACAGTGGGGAGATCGGAAAGGGTGTAAAAGGGGAGGTATCGGGAAACACGAGATACAGGCATCAAAGGGACGTGCCTAATGAGATGCACGGCTGAGACAATAAGCCCGCGCGGCAAGATGAGCCTCAAGCGGCACCATCTGCCTTACAGCAGCAACCCCCTCGTCATAAAGACACTTTCAAAGAACACGTGTCTTCCGCAGATATCTTGGGAGTCCCAGGGTCGCGAAGCGGACAGCGTCCGTTCGCTGGCTACTTGAGGGCAAGAGACAAAATGGATGCCGTATCTAAGATGGAACCCGTGGGTACAGATGAAAAACCCACATAACAAACGAACGGTTTAAGTTAGCACAGCGAAACTGCGCACACTTACTAAACTCGTCATTTGCGGTTCATAGATACCAGACTCGACCATATTCGTGCGAGTCGAAAACACCACTTACAATTGTCACGGAACCTCACACTGCCACGAGTTACAGGCACCTCTCACAACGTTCAACAACCTGCGGGCTAAGTAGAGGCATGACGGTTGTAGTCCCGCCCATCTAGTGTCAGTGCAGCTAACCCCACCCCTCAAGCTTCCTCTCTGGGTGTCAGCCTCCATGATTCAAAGTGGGTTTCCATGCTTGGGATCCCCGCACCACCACAGCAGGTAGGCAAGAGACTCCCATAGCATTGGAGGCAGGCAGCTCCATTGCCAGCTCTTCCAGAGGCCAAGCAGGACTATACAACTCTTCATTCCCCAGCCAGGCTACAGAGGACCAGGAAACCAGGTACCTGGCAAAGAGGAAGGCTAAGAACTCCCTGTCCTGGTGGGAGGTGCCGTGGCAGGTGAGTGGGTTCTCACCCAACCCATCTAAGTGTGTCCATCAATTCCTTTAAATTTGAGCTTTGCAGCAATACTCCCCTCTTTGGTTTCCCTGAAGCTGCTCGACTGGTCATTGGATTAAGACTGCCCGACTGTTAGTCGGCATCATTTATGATTGGAACTACGATGATATCTGATCGTCTATGAACTTCGGTCTTTCATTCTTGAATTTGAATTTGAATTTAAAATATTTATAGAGCGCAACATTCACCTGGCTGTTTCTTGGCGCTGTGAAGGGAGGGTACCAGAGGAGAAAGATGACAACCACAAACTCAAGAAAGTGGAAGCAGTTTTACAGAGAGAAAGCCTGCTTAAAAAGAAAAGTTTTAAGGTCTTTCCGGAAGGGAAGATAATGCGTGGCCGATCTTAGATGGTCGGGGAGAGAGTTCCAGAAGGTGGGTGCCAAGGTAGAAAAATTGGCCCCTCCCCACTTTTTGCGCTTATAGCGAGGGACCAGCAGGAATGACTGTGACGAAGAGCGCAGCTCTCTGGTGGGGGTGTACTCCCTGATCAAGGAGGAGATGAAGGCGGGAGCCGAGCCCCATCGTGCCTGGAAGACCATACAACCTATTTTAAATAGGGCTCGCTCCCTAACAGGCAGCCAATGAAGCGCCTTCAATAAAGGGGTTGAGTGGTGGGAACGTGATAGGCCATAAACTAATCGAGCCGCCTGGTTTTGGACCAGCTGGAGTTTCCGCAGACTGTACTCCGGAATGCCGTTGTAGAGGGCATTCGCGTAGTCCAGCCGGTGTATCACCAATGCGGACATGATCAGCTTAAGTGCCAGGGAAGAAAAGAAGCGGGAGACAGTGTGGATAGTACGAAGGGTGAGAAAGCAGGAAGAAACAACAGAACTAATCTGTGAGTGAAGGGTGAGGTGATTATTAAGCTTGATACCTAAGGTCTTAACTGAGGAAGAAGGAGTGGGGGGGGGGGGCAAAAGAAGAAGGCCAAAACAAAGAGTTCCAGGGACTGGAACAACCACCCGTGAGAACCAGCTCGGTCTTGTCAGGGTTCAGCTTCAGTTGGTTGAAGTTCATCCAGTCCCTGATAAAAATCATAACAGACTGGAAATTGGAAATAGAATGAGAAGAAGAAGATAGATTAAAGATGAGCTGGAGGTCATCCGCATAGTTATAAATGGTGACCTCCAGCTGCTGGAGAGCAAAAATCAAAGGCTAGATATAGAGGTTAAACAGAAGACGGGAAAGAGAAGAACCCTGGGGAACACCACACGTGACCCTCAATGGGGTGGCCGAGAAGTCCCCCAACCGAACCGCCTGGGTGCGGTCCCTCAGGAAGGAGGAAAGCCAGACCAGGGCCGAGCCCCCGACTCCCGCCGCTCCGACCCGTGACAGCAAGATGGAATGGTCCACCGTGTCGAAAGCGGCGGAGAGATCAAGGAGCACCAAGGCCTGATGTTGGTTTTGGTCCATGCCCTCCCTGAGGTTGTCCAGGACCGACACCACTACGGACTCGGTAGAGTGTCTAGGCCGGAAACCTGCCTGGCGGGATGCTAGGCCCTCAATCCCCCCAACAAAGGAGCTGAGTACCGCGGTTACGTGGCGCTCTAGCACCTTACCCAAATAGGGCAACAGTGAGATGGGGCGGTAATTGGCAGGGGCAGAAGGATCAGCCCCGGGCTTCTTAAGGATAGGCACTATGGTGGCGGATTTAAGAGCTGGAATCACGACCCCCTGGGCAAGGGAACTATTCAGAAGTGTAAGAGGGGACTGGGTGCAAACAGAGTAAATCTGTCTGAGAATGCGAGCAGGGCAGATGTCAGCCGGAGAGCCTGACTTGACTTTGGGGAGTATAGCCAAGAACGCATCTTCAGTAAGAGGAGGAATCAAGGTGAGAAGAGACTGGGCAGTCAGGGGAAGGGGATCAACAAAGGAAGGGGAGGGAGGGGGGATATTAGATTTAATGTTACTAATTTTATTCAAAAAATAAGAATTCAGGGAGTCACATAAAAACTGGGTAGGAGGGGGTTTGAGGGTAGCCCTGTCCGAGAAAGCCAGGTTCTTGATCGATAAAAACATTCTTGGCAAATGCTTTTGCTTTGGTTTGTCTTGCTCCGGTCCAGAAATGTCACCTCTAGCGGCACAATTCAAATGCCTTAGCCAGCTCTCTTAATCATGGCCCCCGTTTTGAAAACCAACAAAATAGAATCTAAGTCCTGCTTCATTTTTCCTAGCTGCACTGGTCGAGCAGAAACCTTTTTCAAAGTAAACACTTTAGACACCCAGAATACTCAGTCAAGAACATCAAGGGTGCACTGAGAGGCAAGGGCTGGGACATGTCTGAAGGTCAGCGTAATCCCAAAACCCAACTACGAGCTTTTTAACTGTAGCAACTTTAATTACCTTGGCTGCTAGCACCAGACTTGCCCTCCAATGGATCCTTGTCAAAGTACATAAAGTGTACTCATTCCAATTACAGGGCCTCAAAGAGTCTTACATTGTTAATCTTCCTCACGCCATCTCCGAGTTAGGAGTGGGTAATTTGCGTGCCTGCAGTCTTCCTTACATGTACTGGTTCTCAGGCTTTTTTCTAAAATGTAACCCAAATTCCTCGTTATCTCAGGTTGCCATGGTAAGCACAGAAAGTACCATAGACATTTGACAGGGCAGACATCTGAATGTGTCATCACCTTTACAGGGTGATGTGATCTCCACAAGGTTATCTAGAGTAACAAAAGTGGGTGGAGGAGCCCAGATTGCTCTTGGTCTGATAACTGCACCCATCCCAAGAGGTCAGTACTCGTTTGCATATGTTAGTTCTAGAATTACCAGAGTTATCCAAGTAACAGATGGAACGTCTAAAGGGACTATAACTGACTTAATGATCCATTCTTAGTTTCACTGTACCGGCCATGTTTACCTACAACTGCATGGCTTGATCTTTTATATAAAGATATGCTACTGGCAGGCTGTAATGGCAGAGTTTTTGGGCTCTATTTAGCAGTGATATAGACCTTAGTCTTGCTCACATCTAGTATAGGTATTCTTAGCCTGTGTTGGCCCTTTTAAGCCCTTTTTTCCAGACCTAGAAGAGGATAGCTGCTTAATATGATGATAGATCCTTTATTCTTGACTTTAACCTGTCTATTGCCTATTGGCTTTGACATATTAGACACATTGGTATGGTTTATGTAGGTATTCTGACAGAGCTAAGGGGCATTTCATCCCTTTCAGGCCTACAGGCCTAAAGCTAGAGGGACTCCATCTTGATGAAGCTGAGAGGCTTTTCAGGGTAAAGGCAAAGTTTATAGTTAAGGCTGTTTTTCACTTGGAGAGAACCGGTCTGGGCCAGCCCTTATCGGTAGGCTGTATTATTCTCTGTGTGGAAGACACAACAAAAGGCCGGCCGGCTGGGTGTGTGTCCTTGATGCGAGGTGATGCAGAGACCTGGTGGGCGGCAGGCTGATGGCTGGAACTTTCCATGAGGAAACAGCATTCTATATCAGTGAAGTGCAGAGGCGGAGCCAGAGAGTGGAGTAGAGTTGGAGTCGAGTGGAGGTGGCGAAGCCAGTCAGTCGTGTTGAGGTGGAGGAGTGGAAAGCAGTGGAGTGGAGTTGGCAGAGAGAGAGGGTTCAAGCTGGATAGAGAGCTGAGTTGAATAGTGAGCTGGAACTGAAGGAAGCAGTCAGAAGCAGTTACTTATCAGGAGGAGGTGTGAATAGCTGGAGTCTGAAGTAATGCCTTTTAGAAGAGACGGAGGAGAGATCGTGGACTAACCTATGGGAGCAGATGGAGTTATTTGGACATTGGTGCAGAGACAGAGTGAATAAGCTAGTGGAATGAACGGTGATCAGAGCGGCAGGAGTCCAGTGCAAAGTGATCAGCGCAGAGGTGTACCCAAGAGTGCAGGAGAGAGAGAGAGTCTGAGATGAGCCAAGGCACAGACGAGAGAGGAACCCAGATGACAGCTAGAACAAGACTACACACTAATCAGGTGAACTCTACCCTTAATCTTGTCCTTATTCCCTAAGCTATTGTATGTCTAATCTTTCCTCTTTCAGCGGTGTGTTCTACCTATAGTCTTTGTCAGTTACAGATCTGTGTAAATGTTTATATTGTTCTAATAAAATAACCCCCAGTTTGTAGCAAACTGGCATGTGTCTTATATTTTTGTTCAATCTAGGTAAATGTATCTCCTAGGTGTTTACTAGGTACATGAATGGATGAGTAATCCCAATCAGGTAAGTGGTGATCACATAAATAGGGAGTGAGTGGACCTATGATGCCAAGAATAAGAGGTACATTATATTAATTGGCTAACTCCTAATATTGTAGCAGCAGACCCTTAGTGAAGAGACTTCCCAATATATATATATATATAGGTGTTCATAGGAATGTGGTCGTCGTTGATATGCCGCGTTAGTGAGAACGTTGGGTAGGAGACCAGCGTGTATACCCACAGGATTATGGCTTGAATAAGTGAGGGCGTCAGGGAGGAGACTGGCGTGGAGGTTTGCCGGATTGCGAACCGTTTGGAAAGGAGAGAATTGGGCTCTGCAGGCCCATGTGTAGACGCACCGGATTGTGTGTCATATCTGCCCTAGGGTAGATCAGTCTGGGTCTGAGTGGCCGCGAGACTAACTGATGTATGAGTGTGGTGTAGGGTATGGATATCCTTAGTAATCAGTGAGTATTCTTAGTATCCCTATAGATTTAGTGGTGTTTTTAATAATATGAGCTTGTATATTGCGAGTTCCCCATCCTCAGGTAGGTACCCAGGTGCCTGGATGGATAGTCCTGAGGAGGGATGTGATTACGTTCTGGCTGGGTTGGAGGGGCCCCTAGGGGCTGATCCCATCTAATCAGAAAATCCGGCCATAACACAGGCTCAACCAAGTAACCTCACATGCTGCTCAGCAGGAAGATCTGTATGCCCATTGCGGGCTTACCTTCGCACCCCATGGGACCCTGCTGACGGAAGTCCCTGCTTGTCTGCAGACGGCTGGGTGGACAGAGCAGTCACAGGGGCACCAGCGTGCTTCACCTGTTATGCAACAATGAAAGGGAGAGACAGGCCAAAGCACAACCTGATAGAGACACAGGAGAGGCAGCCATATCGTCAGGCATACCCTAGGGACATCATTCTGAGTTGCTGCAAAAATGCATTGGATGGAGAAGGGAAATGGCTTGACACACAGGGCTCGACATGCCAGGGGGCATTCAGGATTAGTGCCACCGACCCCATCTGCTCTGGTCAGACCACTGGGAGTTCAAGGTGCCAGGCTGCTTGGCCTATACTCTTGGGTGGGAAGGGCCTCTGTGAAAGGCATACCCTCAAGTCGGATGTTTCAAGGCAAAGTGAAGCTCTTTGCTTGAAACAACCGAAGCCTGCCTAACAGTCCATCCTTAGGGCCAGGTTTGCTCCATTGAACAGAGTATGGTGCTGCCCTGCATGGAGATCTCTGCTTTTTATCCTTGCTTACCCTACCATAAGGAAGGCTAGGAGGAAAGGTCCTTCAGAAAGGGCTGGAAGGCAGCCATGAGGCTGGGCTCCTGGGGCATGCAGCATTCCAGCCTGGGCACTTGCATCACTTGGGAAGAATGACTGGCTTACAAGCAGTTCTTTAGTACCTTGTCACTGCTAATCCGGAGGAAGGCTACCTGCTTTTCTTGTAATCCATGCACACTAAATGGAGAACATATCCAGGGCCGGAGCTTCCACCCTAGGCCTGCTGGAGCTCTCACCCGGGGCTCAGTAAGAGCTTCTTAAACCTGCCAGGTAGGGAGGCCTTCCGGGCCCTGCGGACCACTTCCTTGGCCCCAGTTGACATGGTGGGGAAAGGTAGCTCAGAGGTGGAGGCTTCCACCCCTGGGCCCACTGTATCTATGAGTCTTTCCTTGGCTTGCTGGACCCCGTACTGGGCACGTTGAGAGACGGTGGGCTAGAGAATGCCAAGGCCAAGGGTTTCCACCCACAAGCCTGCTGGGGCTCTGACCCTGGGCCTAGTCAGGGACTCATAATCCAGGCAGGCAGTAGAGGCCTTCCTCAGCCTGCAGGATCCCGACCGGGCCTCCATGTGATACGACTCGGGTCGAGTACGGGTGCCAAGGGCAGGGATTTCCACCACTGGGCAAGTCATACGTCTTACCCAGGCCTAGGGTTCCGGTCAGATCTTCTAAACCTAGGCAATTGAGGAGACTTCCCCAGGCCTGCAGGACAATGTTGTATTGTATTGTATTGTAATGTAAGGGGAATTTGTAAAGCGCGCTGACACCATGGGTTTCCTGGCGCTGGTTGGAAACAGAAAGACCAGGGGGACTTAGCTGGATTGAGGGAAAAGCCATGTTTTTAGGGGTTTACGGAAAAGAATGAGAGAATTAGAGGTTTTGAGAGAGAGGGGAAAGGAATTCCAAAGTTTTGGGGCCAGGAATGCAAATCGCCGGCCTCCAGATCTGCAGAGTTTAATAGGGGGGATAGACAGGAAGTGAAGGTGGGAAGATCTCAGGTTCCGTGAAGGGCAATAGGGCTTGATGAGAGATTTCAGAAAGACGGGGCAGGAGCCAGATATAGATTTAAAAGTAAGGCAGCCGATCTTAAATGTTCCAGGCACTTCGATACATGGCAGGCCGGGGCTCAGAGTCCAGGGCCAGGGGCTTCCCCCCATGAGTCAGCCGAAGCTCTGACCTGGGGCCTGGTCTCAGCTTCTTAAATGAGGCAGGCAGGGGAGTCCTTCTTGAGCAGTTTGTGACACAGGGGCCAAAACAGGAAGTCCAGGGCTGGGGGCTTCCCCACCAGTTTGATCCCAGGGCCAAGCGGAGTGCTGGGGCCTATTCAATGTTTCTTCACCCCACCAAACCCTCCCCAGGTCTGCAGGACCCCCTCCCAGGCACTTTGCAACATGGTGAGCTAGAGAACGCAACCAAGGGGCGAGAAATCCACTTCCTGGCCTGCCAGAGCTTTGGCCTAGGGCCCAGTCAAAACTTCTTAATCCTGGTAGGCAGATGAGACCTGCCCAAAGCCTGCAGGACTCCTTCCAGGGCATTTTGCAACACAGTAGACTGAAGAATGGAGTGCAGGGTCGGAAGCTTCCAGCTTTGGCTAGCTGGAGCTCTGACCCGGGGCCCTGAGAGAGCTTCTTCACCCAGCTAAGCAAGGGCTCCCTCCTGGGGCCTGAGTGACTCCGTCCCAGTTGCTTGGAGACACAGCAGCCTCGAGAATGGAGCCCAGGACTGGGACTTTCAACCCAGGTCAACTAGAGCTCTTACCCTGGGCCCGGTAATATGTTCTTCACCCAGCCAGGCAGGCGAGCCCGCCCCGGCATGTTGGACTCCATCCCAGGTACTTTGTGACCAGATGGGCTATGCACTGTCCACTACCATCTACCGCAAACCCACGGATAGAAACTCCACTCTCCACTACAGAAGTTTTCACCGCGTTGGTTTGAAGAACAATTTACCCTATGCCCAAATCCTTAGAGTCAAACGCATTGTTTCCAAAGAAGAGGAATGCAAACAAGAAATAAGGAACACTCTCGACCGTCTGAAATCACGAGGATATCCTGCTCCCATACTTGATCTAACTGCTGAAAGGAGTGACAAATGATGTAGGACTGCTTTATTGCAACCTAAACCCAAGATACAGTCAGACCGTATGGTGGTCGTTTCCAAATATTCCAAAACATCTAATCGTTTTCAATCCATTATCTGTAAACATTGTCTATCTTAACCTTGGAACCTGATTTCAAAGGTTTATTCAGCCAACCACCAGTTTTTGCATTTACCAGAGGCAGAAACTTAAAAGAAATCTTGTGTAAACCCAGTAAACATGATGCACAGACTGTTTACAAAGGACTCAAGCCTTCTTACAACTGCAGTAACTGTCACAATTGTATTCCTGGCAATATCATCAACCACCCGATGAAAGGACATCAGATTAAACTCAAGGTGAACGCGACATGTAACACCAGTAATGTCATCTACTTATTGAAGTGTCCCTGCGGTAAATGTTATGTCGGACACAACGAAAGAAAGATCCGCGTCAGGATCTTAGAACATAAAAGCAACATTCGTACGAACAACTTGAAATCTACAGTAGCCACTCACTTCATGGAGAACAGGCACACTGTTGCTCAACTAAAATTTCAAATTTTGGAACAAGTTCAAATCACCCATAACAACAAGAACACCCTCTTAAAAAGAGAGAACTATTGGATCCGTTTTCTGTCCACGATGGTGCCCCATGGGCTTAATGACCGCATTGAATTTCTTTGTTATCTATGATTATCCGTCCTGTTTACTATGCATGTCTGATTAAGTCTGGAACCTATTTATACTTTTTGTTTACATTTCCTTTGACACGTTATTTTTCTTATATTCCTCTCGGATTTATACACTCCATCATGGCGGCGTTTGTATTTCTCCCTCTTTTACTGTTTTCACCCTTTCCAGGCCTTATCTTTAGTCCTTTCTTTATGTCCACACACTCTGGTCGTTTTAAAACAGTGACGTACAGCGTTGCACTGGTCGAACTGCTCCGTCGGAACTCCGCGGAGTTTAGCGTAGTTTCACGCATGTAAGTACCCTACGGGGACCTTGTGATACCTTCACCGGGTGGTGCTTCCACACACTGTTGTTTTACTCGACCGTTCACCTGCACACGAGCATGTTTTCGTGTTGTCACATTTCACTAGCGTTAGAGCTTCTGTTTACGTATTGCGCTCACCCGCCCCGGGTGACAGCTTCTTTTATTTCACATGAGAAGGTTAGGGTGACACGTTGGTCTGTTTTTACCTTTTCACTCTGTTTCTTTTACTCGTTATGCAGGAAATAACGCACTTGTGTTGACTTTTCTTTTTTCACGCTTACTTTCTCCATTTTGGTCCAGCTAACCGCATGTTATTGTTATCGCTCTGTGATATAGTGTACAGGATGTTTTAGTGATTCTGGTTATTTTCTGATTTGCCTCGTAGAGTAATCCCCTGACGAAGGGCATCTGCCCGAAATGCATCGGGATGTTTGAGGATTATTATGTTGCAATATAACTAACAAAGAGACATGTTTTTGACTGCAATCTTTTCCGGACTGGAATGTCCAATTATTCTACATTTTCGAATAAAACCTTGAGATGGTTAAACTTTGATTCCTATATAATTTTGTGTATGGAATGAGACTTCGGTCTTTTCGGTTGTGCACAGAGGTGTTCTCTCCCTAGACGGGGGAGCCCTGGATTATTGCTATGCACATGGACCTCCGGTCCGGGGGTCCTCACCCTTGGTCTGCCAAACCAATACCCATTATTGACATGTGTGACAGGGAGACATTAGAGAGAATATATCTGGCCTCCCTGAGCTCTGCTTGGACTTGAAACTTCAAATGAGCCCCCAATGGGGACCTCAAGGGCAGCTCGAAATTCTAAACATTGAGTCACATGAAGGAAATACAGTGTTTTGTTTATTTTGTTTAAGTACAAACATCCACAGTGACATTAGCATGGCACATTTTGCACCACCTATGTAGGCATGGTAAATGACCCCTAATTATCATTTCCAACAGCCCTACATTCAAGGAATGGGTATAAGGAATGCAAAATACATGTTTTGAAGGCTAGTACCTCAGCATAATAGTAGGACCTAAAAGAAGTGTGATTAGCTTTAAATAGGCAATTCAGTGAATGATCTTCAGACAAAAGGCAATCTGTCAATACCTTAAAATATTTTCTTCTCATAAGTCATATTTTATCATCCTTAGGCGGCATTTGGTTTAGAAATAAACTCACTTCAAGATGAAAAGACTCCATTTCCACGAGCAATCACCATGGCCATTAAAGGAATGTTTGAACAACGCAAACCCTTCGTACAGGTTTGTGGAGACACCATTCTTTCATTCTTCTCTGTTACCTATATGTTTGTGTGGCCCTCTGATCCTAGCAAAATAGAATCAACTTTTCTTATGTCCTGCTAAAGTGGTACCCTGGAAACCGTCAGCTGGTAAAAGATGTCCGGGAGAGCATAAGGCTGCTGCGCCGAACAGGAAAAGAATGCATCGAGCGCAGGAAGAAGGCCCTCGCCAATGACGAGGAGATACCATTGGATATTCTAACACAGATTCTGAAAAGTGAAGGCAAGCTAAACTTTTATTGTTATTATCTTTGGTTTATAGTGTTAAAGTTGGAAGATTTAAATTACAAAATAAAGGAGACATGAGTTTAGGTGTACTTCAACTAAAGAGAGTGATGGAAACCCCAGCTGGAGTTACTACTTGAGTATTTTCTGTTTCACTTCGGCCAACTCTGAATGAGCCGCTAAGCCCTCATCTTGGGCATGCCAGTAGGTATGGTATCATTAATTCAATGTGTGAGAGTATCTATGCGGGCCTTCTGCATAACTCCAAAAAGGGATGTAAGCAGTGTGTAGCTTGAGTGTGGTACCAAGAAAAGCAAAATATGAACGAGACATTTACAGCTCTGAGGGTAAAATCGAGCTTTTTAAGAGTTAATTTATTCTGTGCATTACTGGAACGGACAGTGAACTTAGATCTCAAAGTAAGGTATAGTGTGCACAGAGTTCAGTGGGTCCCCAAAGGTAGGCAGAGGCTAAAGTAGATGATACTTTACTCTCTATTTGTGGTAGTGTGGGCGAGCAGCAAGGCTTTATCAGAGGGTAGTGTTAAGCATTTATTGTACACACACAGGCAAGACATGATTTGACACACTCAAAGCCTGAACTCTGACCAATTTGTTTTGTATAAAAATATTATTGAGCTGTATTTTATTTCTAGAACCAAACCAGGCCTGTTGCAGGTAAGTGAAATAATACTTTGCAAAAACATTACAGTTGAATCACAGTTGCATGTACTTATTTTGTATACAGGTAGGTCAATTATTTAGAAACATTTGAGATTACTTTAAAGTTACTTTACAGGTACTGTATGAATATTTTTTGGATTACTTTTCGGATTACTTTTCTAACTCAGTGTGATATGCCTGGATATCACACTGGGGCATTTCCTGAATAAAAGGTAGGCAAAACAGTTTTTTCACAAAACACAGTTTCTTAGGATCTTATGCAAATCCCCCTCCACGCTTGGAAGTTATTCAGAGGAAAACAGTCAATACAATCCTATAGAGGAAAAATGAGTTATCGTTTTGCAGGTAAGTAAACAGTCTTGAGGGGTGAGTTCCTGGGACGAGAACAACGGTTCCCCAGGGTCAAGGATGCACTCAAAGAGCATTCTCAGTGGCAACAGGGCGGCCGGGTGCAGAGTGCTGAGGCCCAATGTTATCCAATGGGGGTTACGAGGCCTCCAGTTGATGGCTGCTCATGGACACGCCACTTGGATGTGGGATCAAAGCTCTTAGGGTTTAGCTCAGGGCAAAGCAGGATCCGAGTTAGCACACAAAGTGCACCCACAGTGGCGGCCGGGTGCAGAGTGCTAATTTGGCATCAGGTACCCTGGTATTTTCAAAGAGAGTTGCCAGTTTTGGATTTTGGCTGCAGGCTAGGTCCAGGAAGACTTTTGGGAGGAACCAACAGCTGGGCAGGTACGTTGGAGGGCTCGGGGACATCGGTGCACCTCAGGTCCTCTTCTCCAGGGCGCAGGGCGGCCAGATGTAGGGGTGCCTTTTGAGGGCGTATTTCACCTTACCAGGACACTCGTGGTTGGGGGTTTCTCCTTGCAGAGGCTGCAGGCGATGTCAAGGAGTCTTGGAGGGGTCAACCCACAGTGAACTCAGACTCTGGAGTGCTGGGGGGGCTCACTTGGACCAGTGGAGCACACTTGACTCTGGCTGCAGGACAAGAAGACTTTTGGCACAGGATCTCTGGAAACTGCAGAGTGGCCGGTAGGGCTGGGGCCAAGTCAGTTCTTCTCTGCAGCCTCCTCTGCTGTGCGTCTTCTTTTGTCCTTCTGTTTTGTAGGTTGCGGGAATCTGCCTTCTTGGTTCAGGGTTGCCCTCTAAATACTGTATTTAGGGGGCATTTTATGGGTCTTGAGGTCAGTTGCCTATGGGCTACTGACCTTATGGTGACTATCAATCAATCAATCACGACATTTGTAGAGCGCGCTATTCACCCGGAAGGGTCACAAGGCGCTGGGGGAGAGGGGTACGTTACTGCTCGAACAGCCAGGTCTTGAGCTGCTTCCTGAAGGAGAGAAGGTCTTGGGTCAGCCGAAGGTGTATGGGGAGGGAGTTCCAAGTCTTGGCTGCCAGGTAGGAGAAGGATCTTCCTCCGGTGGTGGCTCTGCGGATGCGTGGTACGGTGGCGAGGGCGTGGCTGGTCGATCGTAGCTGGCGGGTGGGCGTGTAGAAGGTCAGGCGGCCGTTGAGGTACTTGGGGCCCAGGTCGTGGAGAGCCTTGTGTGCGTGGGTGAGGAGTCTGAACGTGATTCTCTTGCTGACGGGGAGCCAGTGCAGGTCTCTCAGGTGTCCGGTGATGTGGCTGTGTCGGGGGATGTCCAGGATGAGTCGTGCGGAGGCATTCTGGATGCGTTGGAGTCTTTTTTGAAGTTTGGCTGTGGTTCCGGCGTAGAGGGTGTTCCCATAGTCCAGTCGGCTGGTGACGAGTGCCTGGGTAACGGTCTTCCTGGTTTCGGTGGGGATCCATCTGAAGATCTTGCGGAGCATGCGCAGGGTGTTGAAGCATGATGAGGAGACGGCGTTGACTTGTCTGGCCCTTTGTGTGCTCACCACATGTGGGAGAGTGGGCACAATCCCTAACACTGATTGGAGAGTGCCTGCCATCTGCAAGATGGTGGGCACTGAAGAGTGGGCTAACTCTACTGAAGAGTGCCAACTCGACCTGAGGGGTGGAGTTGGCAGAGGTGGGCACACCTTGGCTGTTCTAATTTTTTCCGCCTGTCCTCCTGCTAAAAAAAAGGGTGACACAAGAATGGGGCCTGCTCCTGATAGCAGGAGATCCTGGGGGTCTCGTTACAAAGATGGCAAGGCCTTTTAAGCTCCCCTGCCACAGATGGCTCTTCTTGACCTGGGGGAGGTGTGACCACCTCCGCCCAGGAAAGACTTTGTTTCTGGGCCCAGGGAGCGAAGGATCCCACCCCAGAGGTCCAGAAACATGTCTTGTGGTGGCAGGCTGGTGTTTACCAGTCCGAGAACCCACCAGAGGCTAGTCTTTTTTCAGGGTGCATCTCTAAGATTCCCTCTGAGTGCATGGTATAATAAATCCCACACTGGTACCACTCTGGGTTAATTATGCTGAGAAGTTTGCTACCAAACGTCTCAGAATTTAGTAAAGCCATTATGGTGCTGTGGAGTTCGTAATGTCTACACTTAGAATATCTAATAATGAACTTAGACACTGTAGGGGTACAGTGCTCATGCAACTGTACCCTCACCAGTAGCATAGTGCACCCAGATAGAGGGTGTCTTACCTATATGAAAGGCAGTGGGTTGCAGGCATGGTGTGCCATGTTGACTCTTCACTTTTCTCTGCAGCAAAATATGCAGGCTGCAATAGCACTGTATGTGTTAAGGTACAGGCCCTCTAAGTAGGGCACAATATGTGTTGCTGCCCTTAGAGGCCTTCCCTGGCCGCAGTGACCTTGGTACCCATGGTACCTTTTACAAGGGACCTACAGGTGGCTAGAGGAGTGCCAATTGGGGGAACAAAGGTACATATTTGGGAAAGAACGTGTGCCCTCTACCCTGATTGGCAGTGACTCAAGGCAAATCAAGTAAAAGTGCAACAGAAATCTGGCAAAAAGTAGAGGGGTACTGCATCAGAACCCCAGCTTTCTACAGACACTATGTAGACAGAAATGCTAGGCTGCAGGAGAGAGCGGTGGCTGTCTTAACGTGAACTGTGACTGAGATCCCACACTTATCAAAACAGTAAGTCCCTCAGAGGAAAACCATTTGAAACTGTGTCCCACACTTACTACCTTGATGTGAATGATTAGACAACCCTTCGAGAAGGTGTATATATGTGTTTTGCTCAAAAAACAAATCAATACTACAATACAAAAAGAAATAAAGAACTTATAGAGTACATTACAACTTTAAGTAAAAGAGAAGTACAAACCTAAAGTAAAAATATGTAAAATGGATAATGGATATTGGGGCAAAGATAATAGGTGATAACTCCATTAGAAGCCCTGGTATAAATCTTATATCAAAGTCTGTAGGAATATAAATATAGCAAAAAAGTAAAACATTCTCTGCCTGCAAAATGGGTACTCCTTGTGACTAGCACACAAGTGGCAGTCATATATAAGCTAGCCTTTGGTTCCAGTGCAGGATTCTACCTTCATACTTGAAAACACACAGTTCTCGAAATACCCACCAAGTTCAAAGTAGAAGCTGTATCCAAAGATGGTTCTGGGCTGGTTGGATACCAGTTGTAGGTGCCAAATGAGGCTGACCTATCAAGGCACATGAAGATGCTAGTTCAGCCCATGTCAGCTCTTCAATGAAGGGGCTTCAATTTTTTTTTGAGCTACAACCTGATATTAAAGTTACAGATCTTATAAGCGGTAAAGATGATAGTACCTTTCTAAATCTTCATGAACTCTCCAAAACAGAGCTCTGGTGACCTAGATATTTTGGATAAAGGTTTTATATAACTGAAACTGAATCCAGCAAAATTCTTTCAGTCCACAGGTTAACTGAATATTCCTCCCAGTTGCCTGAGGGTTCCTCTGTTTCAGAATCTCCTGAAATCTCTTGTTCTCCAAGACTTAGGGATTAAAGTCCTATATGTAAAACAGGGGTTACACAGTAGAACATTTCAGGTTCCTGTATACTGAGTTTTTGCAGCACTTTCAATCAACTCAGAATTTTCCACAGGCCAGCCAACCCCTCTAAGTTCAAAGCACCTCTCTTTGCAAAACAGCTTCTACAAGCTAGATCTCTAACAGTTTAAGGAGACAGTCTGCAGAATACTCCTATCTCACTGTCCCTGGAGGCTAAATTCGGAAACCTGCATTCCATTTCTGAAACACATGCATGGACACAGGAATACATACAATAGGTAGGCCTAATCCTTCCAGTGTTCCTCTGCAGGTGGAAGGAACAGTCATGTGAGTGATACTTGCTGGTCTAGCTCCAACTGTGTTCCGAAGAATGGTGCCTGAATTGGAGTACCACAGGAATTGGCGCACCTGTGGTAAGGTCATTTCAACCTTACCGTGCCACTAGTTACTGCACTCACTCCATTTTTTACTATGTATGATGTAAATAAAGCCTAGTAAGATTCGCTTTAAGGTTAGGAAAGACAACAAAGGCCTTTGGGAAAAAATAAAATATAGTGAGGGCTTCGTCAGTGGAAAAATCTGTAACCCATACTTGAATCCTTCCCTCACTCATCCCACAGAAACAAACTCAACTGTCCCAGTGGTTTCACTAGAGAGACATTCCATAAGATTGTGGAGACATGGTATCAAGGGGCATCTTCCAAGTTAAAAGAGTAAAATTCTCATTCAAGAGTTCCTGGCAGAGTTAATCCCTACAATCAATCAATCAATCACAGTATTTATAAAGCGCACTACTCACCCGTGAGGGTCTCAAGGCGCTGAGGGGAGTGGGGGTGCTGCTGCTATTGCTCGAAGAGCCAGGACTTGAGGAGCCTCCTGAAGGTGAGCAGGTCCTGGGTCTGCCGTAGTCGGGTTGGGAGGGTGTTCCAGGTCTTGGCAGCGAGGAAGGAGAAGGATCTGCCTCCGGAAGTGGTCCGTTGGATTCGAGGGACGGCGGTGAGAGCGAGATTGGCAGAGTGGAGCTGGCGGGCGGGGGTGTAGAAGTTGAGTCTGCTTCAGGTAGGCTGGTCTGGAGTTTTGGAGTGCTTTGTGTGCGTGAGTGAAGAGCTTGAAGGTGATCCTCTTGTTGACAGGGAGCCAGTGCAGGTCTCTTAGGTTGGTGGTGATGTGGCTGTGACGTGGGAGGTTGAGGAATTGTCGGGCCGAGGCGATCTGGATGCGCTGTAGTCGCTGTAGGTGTTTAGTTGGATTTGCAGCATAGAGTGCGTTGCCATAGTCCAGCCGGCTGCTGACAATGGCTTGGGTCACCGTTCTCCTGGTTTCGACCGGTATCCACTTGTAGATCCTGCGAAGCATGCGGAGGGTGTTGAAGCAGGAGGAGGAGATGGCGTTGACCTGCTTGGACATGGAGAGGGAGGAGTCCAGGATGAATCCCAAGTTGCGTGCGTGGTCTGTGGGTGTCGGTGCTGTTCCCAGTGTTTTCAGCCACCCGGACTCGTCCCAGGCAGACGGGTTAGGGTCGTCTTTTCCAAATTCAGCTTCAGGCGGCTGTTCTTCATCCACTCGGCGACCGCCTTCATACCCTCGTGGAGGTTTGTTTTGGCGGTGTGCGGGTCCTTGGTAAGGGAGAGGATGAGCTGGGTGTCGTCGGCGTAGGAGATAATGTTCAGGTCGTGTTGGCGGGCCACTTGTGCGAGGGGGGCCATGTAGATGTTGAACAGCGTCGGGCTGAGGGATGAGCCCTGGGGTACACTGCAGATTAAGTTGGTTGCTTCAGCTTGGTAGGGTGGGAGGCGGACTCTCTGAGTTCTGCAAGAGAGGTGGGATGAGGTCCAGTCCAGGGCTTTGTCCCGAATTCTGCCTTCTTGGAACTCCTCTTCGTGTCTTTTGCCCATCTATTCAGTTGAACTCTATTGAGTTGAAAAAGCAGAACTGGGATTTTATCATACATTGCTTAATCTAATCCTAGGCCATGCACTTATCCTTGTCATTAACTACTGGCTGACAAAAATACTTATTAATGCAAACATTTCCCACATTTCTAAAAGTAAAAAGATATTCCAAATTTGGAGTCAAATTGATCACTGCCTCCATTACCCCAGATAAGATAGACAATGATAATCTGTCTATGATTACAGAAACTTCAGGATCAAGTATTCAGTGGGTCGCCAGAAGACTATTATGGGTATGGAAAGTGAGGCGTGATAAAGGAATTATGAGCCATAACCAATTTAGCACCACAGAAAAAATTGAGCTAAAGGGTTGCAAAACTATCAAAGGAATGGAATCAAAATGGAGTTACCAACATACAAAGACTGAAAACCTTATATTGGAGCAAAAGAAGCACACGTGCAGATCTGGCTAAGGTGAAAAATGTGATTTGTTGTCAATTTACAATGTTTAGAATGCTTGCTTCTTTAGGTGTATTCTTCAGTGGCATTTCTTATTTAACCAGTATATTTATTCTACTTGTAGAACTGGAAGAGAAATGTGATCAGGAAACTATGCTGGACAACTTTGTTACTTTCTTCATTGCTGGTTAGTAGTGACATCACTTAATGTGTATATTTAGACTATTGTGTTAATTAAAAATTTTGGATGTGGCAAATAGCTCTCCAGAGGTTAGAACCAATAAAATGTTCAAAGGCGATTAAAAAGTAAACATGACAAAAATGTGGAACATTATGTGTAAGGGGCAGAATTGCAAACTTATGTATACCAACTTTAAATGCAAAGTATTTAAATACCTGTGCTTAGATGCCCTTTGTTCTTTAGTTACAAATTCACAAAGCATGCAACGTTTATTAGACTGTTGTATGGAGACTGAGAAGTCCTGTCAAATGTTTGTCCTTGCTGCTTTCACCATTATACAGCAATATATCTAACACAAAACTGTTACAATTTCATTATGTTGTGTTATTCCTCTCTCTTTATTGCCCTATGTACCAAACTGTAAACTTTAATTAATATGTTATTCCAAAGTGTACCAAATGTGCAAAACTACACCCATGTAAGAGGAAAGCACAAAAATGATTTTCAAGATGCCTTTTTGAGGGAATGTCAAGAAAACTGTAGTCACTAAAATATATTATATCTCAGAGGGTTAAAATTTGTTTTGCTCGACTGTGTGCTGATTCTCCTGTGGACATAACCTACTGTGCAAACCATTCAGTCATGCACTGGAGGTTCGGTACAGAACCTGGACTTTTGCCAGACCCTGCGCCAAACCCTTTATCTGTGCATTTTTGGCCGATGGCCATGCCTTCAGCCTAGTTCCAGGCTAACCCCTTATAGAGATGAAATTCACTTCCTATGCCATTGCACAGTGGACTTTGAGCGCAGGACATGGCCTTCACCTAAGCACTGTACTTAAGCCTTTTGTGTATATAACTAAGTGTGCATAGCCTTTGGCCATGCAAAGGAGCGGTTGGGGGAATGGTCTGGCCTTTAGCCTGAAGGACGTGGCCCTCTAAGGGCCCGCTGGTTATTTCCACAACCACCTTTAATGCCTTCCCATGAAGAGTTGGTCAGTCAGTAGAGAATACAGACTTACTTTATTAGTAGTTCTCTGCAGAGCGAGACCCAGTCAGACCTGCACCCTAAGATGGACGCTGAGCGGGACTGCCTGCTCAAAGCGCACTAATACATGATAAAGCTTTCTCGAGACCTCGGCCACGCCCACTATGGGTGTATTATCAGTGCTCCAAGGTAAATGTGTTGGGCTTCAACGTCTCCTAACGTGGTAGCAGAACTACACATACAGAAAGAAATGTTCGAAAAACAGCATCTATTCATTAGCAGATCCAACTTCAACCTTGGGAAGCAGAGAAAGAATAACATACAATTTTACAGTTCTGCTTAAGTAGGCACGCAAGCCAACAAAGCTTACATGCTGTAAGGATTACTCAGTGGGTTTCATAATGCTAATACAAATGGCGTCTATTTAGCCACTTAATGCTAACTTAAAGAATAGATACAAATGCATATAAGGTAAGGGAATTTCAAACCTAACAGACCCTCCTTTTAGCACAGAATGCTAAATAAGCTTTATTGCTATCCGGCAGGGTCTTTACAATTCTAAGGGAGGGGCTAGTAGCATAATCGTCCATTTAACAAATGCATTGTAAAGCAGATGCACAAAATATGCAAATATTGGAGCAGTCTTAATAATCAAATGTTCCCTCATCAATCAATATTAGTGACTGAATTTCTTGCACCATCATAGAGGAATACTTATTTTCTTGTGTTGATTTCACCATGTTGAAAATAAGTTTCGTTGCACAGTACTTGCAGCAAGCTGGAAGACAATTGATACATAAACAATAGGTGAATATAACCCCTGCAACGGCTATCAATACGAGAAATATCTTCCAACCCCATGAAGACAATAGTTCCAAGAGCTACCCTGTGAAAGACCATGATCCATTATCCTGGTGTATCTCTGCGGCCAATCTGTGAAACTTTTGTATGGCAGAATAAACAGTCTGAGCACTATCAGGGATGTACACACATCAGCTATTGCCGATGACCCTACATACTCCACCCCTATCACCCAGTATGACATATAAAACCATCCAATTTTGGAGTGAAACAAGTCTCGTAGCTTGGAGCTAAACTGTTATATTATTGAGTATACCGGTAGTAGTATTAATGACTCCTCCAACTACTCTAGCTAAGCGGAGTATATTACGGCTATTGAACATGAGACCCCAGAATGGCATAATACAGTTCATTATGTCAGTGAATTGCTGTAGTGAAGTATCTGTTTGATCAATATTATCTACGTTGACCACTCTTTTGGCTCGGTGTATGGAGACATCCCTTCAATGTAACCTAAGATCTTTCCGGTATGTGGATGATGCAATATAAATAGGAGGCAGAGGAAAAGAAAGATAACACTGACCCGGCCATCCCCTAGGGAGCCAAGTATACGCTTGTTCTCTACAGATAAAATACACATTCCGAGGTGTCCTTAAAGGTGGGCTACTAGTCGTATTCAGCTGGTAAGTGTAAGTACACTGGCCTCGCCACATGGAAACATTCCCTATTCCCTGAGCACAGAAACTAGCCGTTATATTTATCATGGGAACAGGTATCGTTTTATCCTCAGTGGAATTCAATTTAGTCTTTATTTCGAATATTATGATCAGAAAAGACACACAGAATATTTACAATAGCATAATAAATAGTCTAAGGTAAAAACATAGTTTATAAAATAGTAAGAGAAAATACATCGTAATAGTTGATAATACACAAATGTATAAAAGCATGCCAAAACCATCAATTAAAAACACATAATTCTTGATAAAAGTTATATCTTCGTGGTATGCTGTACTTACACCAAGAGTGATTTACTTATCATTTCATTCATCCATCGTACTTAAAGAGAGCACAATACAGAATTAGAAAAAACAGGTAAATATTAGAGCATCATACAGAGGGTTAGAACTAATCAATGGCAGCTGATACTTTTAAAAAATGTAACCGTATTCTTCATATCCAACCTAAAAATGTTGCTAGGGCTATCACAATGGGCTCTTGGGTACTAGTCTTCAATAGTCTTAGAGCAGTAGCACATGACCTACTACATAAGTTAGAGCAAATTGTTTTTAGCCATTTGCTCCGTGGAGAGTTGTAGGCAGGGCATACAAATAGGATATATGGTAACGTTTCATCCTGGTCCTGACAAAATACACATTTACTATCTGAAATCTTTTTCCATTTGGCAGTAAAGGATTTAAGGCCATATGTAGGTAGCTAAATACCGGTCGGTAACGGCCGAAAATCGGTAATTATCCCGTTACGACTGGTATTTAGCTTTTTGTAATGTAGGTGGCTGGATTTAGGGATTCAGTAATTTACCGAATCGGTAATTTAAGGAATCGGTAAATTACCAAATTCTTAAAATACCGAATCAGTAAATTACTGAATCCTTAGGTCCTATGTAGGGAGAACTGAAGTGAGTGCATTTTTGATTTAAGGATGTATGTGCGCCATAAGTGCACAAATGCACGATTCAGGGGTGCACCAGGGTGCCGATGTGGCACCCTGCCACCCTTGAATATGCTCCCCCTATTACCGATTCGGTATTTACCGAATCGGTAATAGTGAATGGCTTCCCATTCATTCCCAGGCCCATAGGAGAGATTGGGAATTACCGAATCGGTAAATACCGAATCGGTAATACCGAATATTACCGAATCGGTAAAATTTACAGAATTTTTACCTACATACTATTTACTGATTCTTAAATACCGAATCGGTAAATTCGGTATTTAAGAATCGGTAAATCGAGATTACCTACATATGGCCTTTAGTTGGTAAGCTGCCCACTCGAAACTGGTTAAAGTTTCCTGTCGCCCGGCTTAGTAATATAGTCCCAAAAGTTTTCAAACATGGGCTATGGCTTATGTTCCAAAAAGGTACTGGACAATATATATGATTTCTGGTGGATCGCATGTTATTTTCTTTAATCATGGTCCAATAGGCCTCTTTAAAAACTTTTTGGATGGGAAATGTGTTACCAACCGGATCTTCCCATAAATGGGTCATGCCCATATTCACCACGGAGCATTTTATCTTTTGAAACCATATTATCTTATGTGAAGTATCGGCATCTCTAACATCTTTGAGAGCGTTTGCATAATGTGACAGCTCCAGAGTTGACCACAATCTTCGCCAAAAAGCAAGAGGTCTAAATAAAATCTTGCAACCTCAACCACTATGTTGCATCCCAAATCAGAGTAAAGGGGTTTAAGAGGTGTATTCTGAGAAAGGCCAGTGAGACTGCTCACACATTTGTTATGGCCTAGAGTAAGTAGTGAAACTTTCTCAAAACCCCAGAGTTCAGCTCCATAGAGGGTGGGAGCCAAGACCTTTGTGTTGTAAATCTTTAGGACTGGCCCTATCGGCTTGGTCTGAGAAAGCCTATGCTTGTTTAGTAGTGCTTCTGCCAGTTGTGAGTGCTTAAGTGCCAATAGGTCTATCTGGGGCTGCCAGTCTAACTTTCTGATGTAATCCCCAGGTAAGTAAATACGTCTGTTTGTTCCAATGAGGCCCTATTCACGAGAACACTGCCCTTGACAGCCTTGTGCTTGTGCAGAACCATAAATTTTGGTTTTGTCCACGTTCACCGCCAATTCATGATCTCTCCAAAAGGCCTCAAAGTGACAAAGCCCTTGCTGCAACCCCAATTGAGTTTTTGATATAATTAGGGTATCGTCAGCAAACATGAGTATTGGGACCTTTGAGCCAGCTAAAGAAGGAGCACCAGTAGGATGTGCTAAGAAATACTTTACAACCCAATTTATAAACAAAGAAAATAAAGTGGTGGCCAGAACATACCCTTGACGTACCCCTTTTAAATCAAAAACCTGGGAGTAGTATTGCCCTGTGCACCCCATCGGAGCTGCGCAAAATAGGACTTGTTATTTGGCTACAAGCGATAAGAGCTCCAAGGGCATGCCTAGGTCTTTCAGATCTGCCCAGAGCTTGTTACGTCAGACTGTGTCGAATGCTGTTTTTAAATCAACAAAGGAGGCATAAATAGTGCTCCCTGCTAAAATTACAACACACCAATAAATTAAAATAAAACGAAAGACCTGATTGATGGTACTTACATGTGCCCTAAAACCTGCCTGTAAGGGTGATAGTATGCTATTTTCTTCAATCCATGACTGTATTCTATTTAACTGTAACCTGACCATTATTTTTTGTGTAGAGTCAATTAGATTAATTGGCCTATAATTACTGGGACTGGATTGATCCCCCCTTTTATAGATAGGTAAAATTTCAGCTCCTCGCCATGAGTCAGGTATCTTTGCTCCACTAGCTTTCGCATTCACAAGCAGCTGATATTATTCTCTTGGAAACATTTAAAGTATTCAGCAATATTAAATCCTTGAAAGTTTGCTACTTAATTTCTTAACCAGGTAACATTTTCTTGGACTGTAAAAACGCTCATGCAAGCATCGGGGTGTAGCGTACCCTCCTTTCCATCTTTCCCGGGGGATATCCCTGATGCACCACAATATACTCTAGAATTGCTTCATAGTCGGCCTGCGTCATTTTCATTAAATCTGCATGATAGTGCATATAAACCATGGACAATAACTGAAACCAAGCCTTACAGCTGCCTAAGTAAGATAAAGGCATATACATTAATAGATCATTCTTATGCATAACATAAGGAAGTAGGCCACATACCCAGCACTCTTTGACATTAGTTGTGCTATGCACCTGATGGGGCATTTGAATAAAGGCATTCTGAGTGTAGGTTTGCCTATGTCTCTCCTTATGCGGGGCCAATGTAATGAATGAATGCACTGCTGGCAATGGGTGGTCCCTATCAGAATATGTACAGGATGCTGCTCCTTCAGATACCAAACTATTCCAAATAATGCAACCATCAGCACCAGAATGAATACCACCACCACCACCCTGCTTCCAGTGGACCAATTAGACCATCCAGGCCATTTCTGCTGTATCGGAGAAGCCATTAGAGGGCGCTCCTCTCTCATTGTTTCACAACCAAATGGGTACATAGTTAGAATGTATTTAGGGAAGTCAAATCCAACCAGCCAGAGAGGTATTCTTTTCCTGTGTCCTTCAACGCCTCACTGTCAGGCTTCTATCATTCATCAATGTTGTCTCCCACAATGGAGCTGCAAATTTTCAACTCTGCAACACAATCGCGGCCTGTGCTGTGAACAATCCTTCTTTCAGGATAGAGTAACCTCCCTCCAGGGCAAATAACCTCAACGACCCTGTCCAGTGTCCTAGGCAGTGCACCAGTACTTAACTCTGAACTAAAGCAGATACCAGGAGCACAGCCCCTGCCCCTGAACTCAAGACTTTCCATAACTCTTGTGTTGGCCTGCTGCTGCGCTCTCTTTCTGTCGGAGCCATAGATTGTACCTAGTGTGCCCAGGCACTTCGTCGTCAACAAACAAAGGTAAGAGCTCACACTCTGTTGGTGATCTGGACTCGGGTAGTTGCACTGCAGGAGCTGGGATACCTAGTGCGGCCCTTATCTCAGGGGGAACAGCCTCAAGCAAGATCTCGTCACTCTCCTTGTGGGTCTGTGCCCCTCTCAACCGGGCATCAGAGAAGGAAACAAAACAAGGTACCAGCTCTCCTTCCTGGTTGGCGATCCTGTCTTTCACCCAGAAATCATACGGGAGCGGCAGAGGCACCCTCTTTACATGAGAGGCATGCACCCAGTGCTTCCGGCCATCCACCTTCACTGCTGTCCTAGTGGCCAAAAGCACCTGGGTAGGCTCACCCCACCTTGGCTCCAATCAATCAATCTATAAATCATAGAATTTGTAACGCGCACTACATACCCATGAGGGTCTCAAGGCACTTAGGGGGTAACGCTGCTACTGTTCGAAGAGCCAGTTCTTGAGGAGTCTCCTGAAGGTTAGGAGGTCTTCAGTCTGCCGTAGGTGGATAGCGAGGGTGTTCCACGTCTTGGAGGCGAGGTGGGAGAATGATCTGCCACCGGCAGTCACTCTTCAGATGCGGGGGACAGTGGCGAGGGCGCGGTCTGCAGAGTGGAGTTGGCCAGACGGGGTGTAAAGGCTGAGTCGGATGTTGAGGTACGCCGGTCCGGTGTCGTGGAGTGCCTTGTGTGCACGGGTGAGGAGCTTGAAGGTTATCCTCTTGTTGATGGGGAGCCAGTGCAGGTCTCTCATGTGTGGTGTGATGTGACTACGGCGCGGGATGTTCGAGGATCAGGCATGCTGAGGCGTTCAGGATGCGTTGGATCCATTTCAGGAGTTTAGCCGGGGATCCTGCGTAGAGTGCATTTCCGTAGTCCAGTCTGCTGCTAAGGAGGGCCTGGGAGACCGTCCTTCTAGTTGTGGTGGGGATCCAATTGAAGATCCTGCGAATCATGCGGAGGGTGTTGAAGCCGGAGGAGGAGCCGGCGTTGACATGTTCCGTCATGGAGAGTGTGGAGTCGAGGATGACCCCCAGGGTACGTGCATAGACGGTGGGTGTAGGGGGTGCTCCTAATGGCGTCGGCCACCAGGAGTCATCCCAAGCTGAGGGGTTGGAACCGAGGATGAGGACCTTTGTCTTGTCCGAGTTCAGTTTCAGACGGCTGTTCCTCATCCAGTCGGCGACGGCCTTCATTCCTTTGTGGAGGTTGGTTTTGGCAGTTCGGGGGTCCTTGGTGAGCGAGAGGATCAGCTGGATGTCGTCAGCATAGGTGATTATGTTTCGATCGTGCCGTCGGGCGACGTGAGCGAGCAGTGCCATGTATACGTTTAACCACATTGGGCTGCGGGATGATCCTAGGGGTATGCCGCAGATGATCTCGGTGGCTTTGGAGCGGAAGGGGGGGAGGCGGACGGTCTGGGTTCTCCCGGAGAGGAAGGAGGTGGTCCAGACCAGGGCCTTCTCTTGGATTCCGTCATCGTGGAGGCGTGCTTTTAGTGTGCGATGGCAGACTGTGTGGAAAGTGGCTGACAGGTCCAGGAGGATGAGGGCAGCGGTTTCTCCATTGTCGTGCAGGATCCTGATGTCATTGGTGGCGGCGATGAGCGCAGTTTCGGTGCTGTGGTTGCTACGGAACCCGGACTGGGACGGATCCAGGATGTTGTTCTCTTCGAGGAAGCTGGTCAGTTGTTTGTTGACAGCCTTTTCGATGACATTCGCCGGAAACGGGAGCAGGGAGATGGGTCGGAAGCTCTTGGGTTTCTTGAGTAAGGCGTTGATCTCTGCATGTTTCCAGCTCTCTGGGAAGGTTGCTGTTTTGAAGGAGATGTTGATGGTTTTCCATAAGGGGTGCGATGGTGCTGCTGGCTTTGTTGAAGATGTGGTGTGGGCAGGGATCTTCTGGGGGTCCGGAGTGGACGGTGTTCATGATCTTGATGGTGTCGTTGTTGATGTTGGTCCAGGCGAGCAGGCGATTGGTGCGGGTCGTGGTCGGTGGTTGCCGGGGTGCTGGCGGCGCCGAAGCTGTCGTGGATGTCTGCGATCTTGCGGTAGAAGAAGGTGGCTAGAGAGTCACACAGGTCTTATGAAGGTGGGATGTCATTGGTGTTGGAGCTGGGGTTGGAGAGTTTCTTCACAATGCTGAAGAGCTTTTTGCTGTTGTGTGCATTGTTGCCTATGCGGTATCTGAAGGTGGTTCTTTTGGTGGATCTGATGAATTGGTGGTGTCGGCGGGTGGCGTTCCTGTGGGCTGTGTAGCTTTCTGGTGTTCTCTCACGGGTCCAGTTTTTTTCCAGATTTCATCAGGTTCGCTTGGAGGCCTGGAGGTCTTCGGTGAACTAGCTTTCTCTCTTGCTGGTCTGGGTGTTGAAGGGTTTCTTGAGTGGGACGAGGGTGTTGGCACAGTCGTCAATCCATTGTCTGAGGTTGCAAGCTGCGGCGTCGTGGTCGGTCGGGTCTGCAGTTTCAGCGCAAGTCCAAGCAGGACTTGTGCTGAAACTGGCAGACTAGTACATAGTCCCCAGTATGGATCTGATGTCCAGGATCCTCTGGCAATGGTTCTAGTGCGGGAGATATCTGTTGGTGAACAGAATGGAGATCTTTAGACAAAGCATACAAATAATCAATCAAGAGAGGATACTCTATTTCTGAAAAATTCCTAGGTTTCGGAACGCCCCAAACATTAGCATGGCACCCGAAGACCACCTCATAGAGTGACAATCCAGTCCTGGTATGTGCAGTCACCCTCACTGTCATAAGCCCAAGAGGTAATTACATTTGGCCATTGCAATACTGTGCTTTCATGAATCTTTGCTAGTTTCAACTTGAGAATGCCGTTCTATTTCTCAGCTAGGCCGGCTGACTGTGGATGGTTTGCTGCATGGAATTTTTGCACAAAATGCAAGCCCTTACACTCCAGTTCAATGACTTTAGCATTGAAGTGGCTCCTGTTTTCACTCCAGAGCACGTGTGGCAATCTGTAGCGCAGGAAGTACTTCACAGACTCCACTGGTTGCCGGTGGAGCAGAGGACTGCATTCAAGTTCGGCTGTCTGACCTTCAAAGCTGTGTTCGGGACCTCCCTTGCCTTCCTCAAATCACTGGTCATTCCTTACCGTCCGGTACGTAATCTTCGTTCCTCCCATCGCCTCTTGCTAGCTGTCCCTGCTACCAAACTAAAAAACGGCGGTCGTAGATTTGCCTACCTTGCCCCTGCCTTCTGGAACCAGTTACCTCTCCCTCTTAAATCTGCCAATTCCCTTCTGGCTTTTAGAAAACTCCTGAAAACTCACCTCTTCAAACAGACTGGCTAGACCCCCGTATCTCCATCTCATTGGCACTCAGCCAGCGCCAGGAAACCTCTCGGTGTCAGTGCGCTATACAAGAATCCCCTAAGATAAGATAAGATAAGTACTCTTACAGAAGTGCTTTCGCTGTTGCTATAGCCATGTTCCCTTTAGTCGAGTAAGCCTCCACCTACTTACTAAATGCGCAGACTACCACTAATACGTATTTTAGATTGTTGACCCATTCCATCTCAATGAAATCCATCTGGATGACCTGGAAAGGGAAAGAAGGTGGTGCAAAATTACCAGCAGGTGTAGGGGTGCCTTTTCCGGGGTTGTGCTTCAAACAGACCATACAATGTCTCACCAAGTGTGTTGCAACTTTAGAGATATTCTCATTCTGCCATACTGTGTCTAGCAATTTACAAATACTCTTCGCACTAGTGTGCGCCGGACCATGAGCCATAGTGACCACAGGGAGAACAAAGGCATTGGGTAACAGCCATCTCTGTTTTCCAGACAAATCAGTCCAACATCCATCCTCATCCAAGAAAACCTATCCTCTCTACCCACATGTCTAGTTCATCTACAGTAGCCTCACTCTATATTTCCCTTACACTTTCCACAGTATTCTCGACAATCCCATTATCTTGGACCCATCTAGCAGAACCTGCCACAAACATTTTATTCATCTTGGACCTGGCTGTTTCCTTGGCTGTTCTGAGTGCGAATGCATTGTCTCTTCCAACATCATCCGTGACAGATTTATGGGTGCTACACTTTATTATGGCCACTTTTGCAGGAAGGGTCAGGGCTGATAGCAGTCTAAGTATCAGTGGACCATGTTGTATTCTTTGGCCCTGTGACGTCAGATACCCTCTCTATGATCATAGGCGCCCAAAATTATGAGCCATTCGAATGCGTAATGGCTACCGGTGTAAATATTGACTGTTAATCCCTCACTCAACTCACAAGCCATTAGGAGTGCAACCAACTCTGCTGCCTGAGCTGACTGGTATGGAATGCGAGACGTGTCAACTACATTATGTAAGGTGGTGATTGCGTAGCCTGCAGTAGTAGTACCATTGGCAGTTTGAAACAAGAGCCATCAACATATAGTTCCCCTTGGGGGTCAGATAAGGGAACATCAGTCAAGTCTACCCGTCCCTTCGTTTCCTCTTCAGTTCGAAACCGACAATCATGGACATCATTGTCCTTTCCTTCTGAAGGGGAGGGGTAGTAGCGTGGTTGGGTTCAGAGTAGCACATCGTTTAATGGTAATGTGTGGAGCAAACAAAGTCAATTCATATCCAGTCAGATGTGCACTAGTAAGGTACTGTGTCTTTGTCTTGTTCAAAAGCGTATCCACAGAATGAGGTACCATTACTTTGAGATCAGTATCCAGGACGAGCAGCTCTCAGACAGCTTTGGAGCGCTCTGGCGACGTTATCAAGCATAGCAGAAAAATAAGCGAAGGGTCTCAGCTTATCACCGAAACCTTGTGTTAGAATAGAAAGCGTGCAACCATCTGCCTCATATACGTGGAGCACGAAAGGCTTCTGGTAATCAGTAGTATAAAGCACAGGAGCAGAGCAAAGCACACCCTTTAGCTGTTCGAAAGCTTGCTGGCATCCAGGTGTCCAAGGCAGGGGTTCATGCACGTCTTTGATGGTCAGGTAAAGAAGGAGCTTTGTTAGTAAGGAGTAGTTGGGGATCCAATGCCGACAATCCCAATAAACGCGCGTACCTCGCTTTGGGTCTTGGGAGTGTTCTGCCCCATTACCCTAACACATTGCAAAACTATTAGAACATATTTATTATTTATTTGGCATTGTATATAGCGCATACCGTGACCCGTTAGGTTGTCAGAGCGCTTAACACAGATATAGCGGTCCTGATTGCGAAAGATAGCAAGCATCATAAACTTACGCATGAACAATAATATAAAATAGGATAAAACAGTGGACAGTAAAAGTTCTCTGTAAAGCAATACTATCTGAGACTGACCGACTACATCAAATTACAAATGATCTTTTACCATCAAAAGACTCAGAGTTCAAAGTTTAGCTGAGCGCTCGCCTCCGTAGCTTAACGAGATAGGGGACCCAGGAAAAAAAAGTGTAGATCCCAATACGCATCGATTCAGGAAGTCATTAAGGGGCCCTCGGATTATAAATCTGTAGGTAACAGAATGATGAATCAATAGACAAACAAATTAGTTGATGCTTTGTAAATAGTTATGGTAGGAATTTACCCATTAGGAAGATCTTAACCTCCTTCTTGTATTTTGAATGGAACAGTATTCTTCTAATGTTTGACGGTAGCGAGTTCCAGATTCTGGGTGAGGCACCTGAGACAGCTCTGTTGTATATTTTCTTCTTCTGGAAGAGCGGAGGTTTCAGTACAAGATCTTTTGCGCCCCGGGAGTACCTTCCTCCTCCGGATATCATCACTTTCTGTGCAAGGTATGCCGGTGTTTTTGAGTGTAGCGCCTTATGCGTGATAGAGGCCAGTTTGAGTTGTACTCTGGAGTAGTATGGTAGCCAGTTCAGAGCTTTTAAGTGGAGAGAGATGTGATCAAATTTTCTAGATCCAGGTATTAGTCTAGCAGCTGCGTTGAGACAGGCTTTTAGTGAAGTTGTAGAGATCTTGGGCAGGCCAGATAGAGTTGAACATCCGTATTTGATCCTCAAGATGACCAACACCTGCACTGCCAATTTGAGGTCTGACGTTTCTAGGAATGGTTTCAGTTTTCTTAGACAACTCAGGTGGTACTGGGCATTTTTAGCCAAAAAGTTGATGTGGTTTTGCATGTTCAGGTTCTTGTCCAACATGAATCCTAGTGATTTGGCTGAGTCCACCAAGGTCGGGGTGCAGTTAAGCACGGTGATCGGTTTGGTCCATTCCTTTATTTCAGAAGAGAGTTTGGGGGGGGAATTAATGAGAATTCAGTTTTTTGCATGTTTAGTTTAATCTGATTACTTGTTAGCCATTGAATAGTCATCTTTAGCTCTTCTTTCAGTGAATTGATCTCCTCCAGTGACAAAACTTTAATGTAAATCTATGTGGCATCAGCATACATATGAAACAAGATGTTGGCCTGTTGCATTCTTTCAGCCAGAGGTCCATGTAGAGGTTAAAGAGAGTTGGGGAAAGAGTTGATCCTTGCGGTACGCCAATCGTAATAGGGGACAGCGATGATAGCTTTTGATCTTCTAAAAATCTTTGCAATCTGTTCTCCAAGAAAGATTTAAACCATTCGCGGACAGTTCCCGACGGTCCCATTCTGCTTCTGTGTCGATCTAGCAATTTATCATGGTTTACGGTGTCAAACGCAGATAAAAGGTCCCGAAGAATTAAAACATAAGCTTTGTCTTGGTCTAGAGCTTACAAGGCGTCATCCACTATATGAAGTATTGTAGTCTCTTTTACTATGGTCTGGTCTAAATCCTGATTGGTAGCCATCCTGAAGATTAAATTTAGAGATGTGTTGGCACAGTTGCTGATGCACACATTTTTCTAGCACTTTCGCTAATAAGGGAATTTCGGATACTGGCCTGAAATTATTTGCGTCAGGAGCGTTCAATGTCGTTTTTTTATGATGGGGAGGACTTGCCCAGCTTTTAGGTAGGTTGGCATGGAGCTTTGAAACAAAGAGGCATTGATTATCGCAAATTGGTTGGTTGTCATCGAGAATTTCGAAGGGAGAGGATCATTGAAGCGGTTATTTTGCTTTAAAGATGAGAGGATTTTGGAGATGTCGTTGTTTCATATAACATGAAGGAAGACCATTGAGCTTTATTTTTGGGCAATGCTTGGAGGGAGTGTGAATGTTCATCGATTTGTGAAGCCGACAGGGCGAATAGGTTAACAGCGGCAGCTCTAAGCTCACTTCTTTAAAGGATTTTGCCAATTTATTGGACTGCAGCTTTACCATTTCAAAGAGTTTACGTGGTCTATTTTGAGCATTCCTCAAGTTACAATTTTTTTAGATTTGAGAATGCTTTTATGTGGTGATGGGTCTCCATTTCCGTTCAGTTAGTCTCAGCTTTCTCCTTTCTTCGTTCAGGGAACTACTAAACGAAGGATTTTTGTCTCATCCGTGATTCTTCCCAGTTTTTGAGGAGCAACTGCATCAATTATGTATGACATTGTTGCATTGTAGTGGTCCGTAAGTTTGCTGACATTTATAATGTTCGAGGGTGGGGGAAGAACCTCTCACACTGCACAGCCAATTTCTCACAGTCTAGGCCTTTTATATCTCTAATCCATCTATTTCGTTTGATGATTGTGCACTTCTTTCCTTTGTAACTTTTGAAATTTGGAAGTTAATAAAATGGTGGTCTGACCAATCGCATGGAGAGATCAAGATTATATTGACTGCCTTTTCCTTTGAGATGATCCAGTCTAGTGTAGATCCTATGCAGTGAGTTGGGAGAGTGCAGGCTTGGGTGAGATTTTGGTCAGCTAGAAATTCTTTGAAGACATTAACCTGGCTATCGTTAAGATCTTCCCAATGCAGATTGAAGTTACCCAGAAATAAATCATTGGGTTGACGGGAAGGGTTTGCAGTGATGATTTCCATTAGGTTGTCTATGAAGGTGTAGTTCTTACCTGGAGAGTGGTAAAAGGTGTGTAAAATGCATGGAAGATTTGCTTTGTTTCTTATAGAAAGAGAGAGATATTTGCAGGAGTCATATGTATCGGAGTTTCATCGCGTAATGGCGAGATCAGAGAGTTGAATGTAGGCGATACCTCCCCCTTTTCTATTTGTCGGTCTAGTCTCACAATGCTGTAGTTTGGGGAACTAGTAGATCCTAGCAAGGCGATGAAGTTTCTGTGAGCCAAGATTCCGTTAGAACACCACATCAATTTCTTGGTTTAAAATGAGATCCACGATGTCAGAGGCATACTTTACTGCTGATTGGCAGTTAAGTAGAAGACCAGGAGTGGTTTCAAGGAGTTCTCAGGATTTGAGTCATTATTAGAGGAGGTTAGCGGAACTGTTCAGGTTATCGATGTTTAACTTTCTTTTTTTTAGTAGGGAAGTTCTATTCACATTGATTTTGCCCGTTCCGATTTTGTTTTTGCCTCCCAAGCCCGGGAGACTAGAGGCCTCGGGTGTTGATTTGTAGGATAGTGGTAAGGCTAAAGTTTCTTTTTCTGATAGATACTTAGGTTGTTGGCGGTAGCGATACTGCCTCTTTGACAGTTGCACAGCTGTATGGTTAGGGTGGCTTTGTAGTTTGTGTACGGAATTCTGAATGAGCTTGATTTTTGATAGAGATTCTTCTGTGCGGTGTAAGATGCTCTTCATTTCTAGAATAGTACTTTAAATGTTCTGAAATAAGTTGTCGGTTTGGAGTTTCAGTTGCCGACAAAGTATGAATGGCGTCCCCAGGTCCAGAACTCTTTGTGCTAGAGAGCTCGACACCCTTGTGAGTGGGGCTAGCTTTAAGCCTACCGGAAGTTGTTACTCTATTCGCAGCAGTGACAGAGGGACCGACTCTATCCAGGTGGTGACCATGGGGACATAGGTGAAGTTCAGTGATACACTCTGGGTTATCTGGGTAACTGGTGCTGAGGGGTAGTAGGTACAGAATTGATGGTTGTTGCGGTTAGAGACGCAGGTTTGGTATGTTGTTTAGATGATGGTTTGACCATAGACCTGTTAGTGTTTTGCTAGTTGCAACCATGAGCTATGTGTCGAGTGAGCATCACTTTTGGAGGTATAGGGACGGACCTATCTTTAAGCATAGGGGTTAAGCAGCTATTGCTTAGAAGTGGTTGATTAACCTCTGAGTGCAGTTTTGCTGTCCTGAAGCTCTAATCTCATTGAAATGAGCTTAGACAGCTGGGTTTCTTGTGCCGCCTTAGTGTCTGTCCTGGTGGGAAGATTGCTTGGCGGGAGTAAGATTGAGTGCCAGGGTGCTGAGCAAGTCTTGTGGGAGTGTTGTTAAGTACCTGCTCTTTCAGGATGGTAAAGTTGTCATTGAATTTCATTAGATCCTTGTTAGCCGCTTGAATAAGTACTGTGCCATTTTTATAGATTGTTATATTTAGATCAGCTTTTACGTCATGTGAGGGGGTGGTCCTTAGCTTGGTGCCATGCAGAATATTTATGGTTTCTTGTGTGTTTAATATTTTTATTAAGGTTGGCCACCAAATTTCTATTTTTCTAGGGAAGATTATTAGGTCATTTAATATGATGCCTTTTTTATGTTAAAGGAAAAATCAGAAATCATTTTCTCTTGGTGTTTTCTCAGTAGATTGTTTTTAAAGGTTTTAGTTTCAGCCCTGGAGAGGTTGAGGGGGTATAACATTGTGAAAGAGTTTCTGCTTGCTGTTTTTAAGCATGATCCTGCCATGTTGGTGGAATGCACTTTCGCCAGTTTATAAGAAAGTTACTTTCCCCTTACGATTCCAGACTGTGAAAGTGGACTAAATACACGAAGAAAAAAAACATATAACGTCTTAAATAAATAACAAGACAAAAGTCAAGGCTTTCCAGAAAAAGATTCTGTTGCATTGTCAACAACAGAGTTATGGCCCGATGTAGGTAAATCTCATTTACCGACTGTAGAATACCATATTTTACCGATTCGGTATTCTAGATTCGGTAAATGAGATGTAGGAAATAATTCGGTAATTTTTACCGAATCGGTATGATTCGGTAATTACCGAATCGGCATTTATCGATTCGGTAATTGCCATTGATTCCTATGGGCCTTGAGGGCCATAGGAATCAATGTCAATTACCGAATCGGTAAATACCGATTCGGTAAAATTACCGAATTGTCAAGGGGGACAGGCTGTCACTTTGACACCCTGTTGCACCCCTGATTCTGGCTTGTGTGCCCTTAGGGCATGTATGTGTGCCACATGGCACAGGTGTACATGCACAGATGTGCATGTACACTGGAATTCGTTATTTACCACAAAATATTATTTTGTGGTAAACAACGAATTCTTAAGGGCCTGTTGCACTGTTTTCAGTGCCACCTACATCTAGATTTACCGATTCGGTAAATTTACCGATTCGGTAAATTTACTGATTCGGTATTTTACCGATTTGGTAAATTTACCGAATCAGTAAATTTACAGATTCTGTAAAATTTAAGGCCCCTACATATCAAAAACCAAATACCAGTCGGTAACGGCCGAAATCGGCCGTTACTGACCGGTATTTGGTGTCCTACATCGGGCCCCTAGTTCTGTATGAAGTCAGTATTGGAATGGAGGACCATTTAACTAAATACCCAAAACCTAATCATTCAAGAATGTGTTTTAATTGGTTGCTAGACGTGGTTTTTGACTAGTGGATAGATTATTTCTAAACCTGTTTGCTGTGATGCTGCATTTTTTTGTCAGATGTCGATAGTTGTATGGATTGTTTCAAAAGCTGTTCGCTGTGATGCTACAATTATTCATCAGAACTAGACTGTCATAACACTGCTGATCTTTATTTTAGGTCAGGACACCACAGCTAACCAATTAGCATTTGCAGTGATGTCATTGGCACGGGAACAGGAAGTGTTAAACAAGTATGTAGCGAAATATTACTACTTTCTGTATCCAGTTCTTTTGCAACTAATCAATTCATGAGTCATACATGGCAGCATTAGTAACATTGGGGGTTATTAAGAGTTTTGCAGACATTTTACTGTACACCAATCTGTCTATTCATCCTCTCGATGTAGAGTCAGGTGAATAGTCGTGTTTCCGCTGGCAAATGCCCTGGTAGCTCTGCCACCGGAAGCCTTAGACTGATGGACCCTTGGACATCGGCCCACTTACCTTAGTACTTTGGAGCATCTGCTCTGTTTAGTGCAGACATTCTGACATACTTTTTTTCGTATTCAGATCGTGCTCTTCACACCCTGCGAGGACACTCCCAGGGTGTCAAGGCTATTTTGGTTTTTTTTTTAAAAGAAAAAAAAGCTTCTTTGGGATTTGCAAAGACTTCACTGATCACAAATATGTGTAAGGTGGTAATCAGCCTTTCATCCAACTGTATACGGCTGCAAGATTAATGGTCATCCAATCCCATCCAACATGGTATAATTCATGGTAGAATAGGCGAGCGGGGACAGAGCATAGCATTTGTTGAAAGGGTTGGCCATCAGAATTTCTAAAACATCCTACAAGAAGGCCTCAGGACCATAAACCACTAAATGAATTGCACTGGGGACAGCAAAGGCTCATAAAGGCCAAAATAAAGGAGCAAGAAAGGGTTTGAGAGGAAATTACCAAGTTAGAAGGTAACAAGATTTAGTCTGTGCTGCTGCACCCAGACCTACATGACAACTCTACTGCTGTCAGGCCAGTCCTTGGAAGCACAGGGTACATTTGTCCACAGAACCCATATAACTGCCTGGGTTGTTGCTTTCTGTCATGTGATTCTGAGTGATGTCACTTCTAGTGGTGTCACAGATTGTGTCTTCCCCGATAAGTGAAGAAGTTCCCTCTTAATGAATTTTGTGAATTTCATCTAGCATCTTTAAAAAATCAGCAATTCAGTTTCAAGTGATAGCCAATAGTTCTTTAAGAGGTGTCTATATGTTTATATGCAACACTTCATAAACGTATTCACTCAACAGAAGCCAAAAAGAGACCTAATTAAACATTTAAAAATATATAACTAAATGAATCCTTAGATTGTACATCCATGCCAGAATCAGTGTTTCACTGAGAAACATAATAAGGTTACAATAGGCTCAAACATTATTTAATCTAAGTGTCCTATTTATCCTCTTTGAATGTTGTTCTTGGAAGTTTTCCTCATTCCAAGGAAGGAGGTGTATGTGCACCAGGGGTCTCCAACCAGTAGCTCGGGAGCTACTGGTAGCTCACTAGCACCCTCAAAGTAGCTCTCAGAGGTGAAGCCAAACCAAGCCAATCTCAGAGATTCTGTGTATATTAAAGAAGGCAGCACTGGTCATTTCACTACCCTTAAGAGTTAGACAGCCAATCCAATGGCAGGGCCTGTTGATAACACTCAAACACACACTGTGGCGGCATATCAATCAATCAATCAATCAATCAGGGATGTATAGAGCACACTACTCACCTGTGAGGGTCTCCAGGCACTGGGGGAGTGTGTGGGGGGGATTTGTGCAGCTTTGGTCATTCGAAAAGCCAGGTCTTATGGCTCTTCCTGAATGTTTTGAGTGTGGGGCTTCATCTGATGCTGAGGGGGAGTTCATTACAGGTCTTGGCCATGATGTAGGAGAAGGGTGTGCCTCCTGTCTGGTTCTGTGGATGCAGAGTATTTCTGGCCAAGGCCTGGTCAGCGGAGTGGAGGTTTCTTTTGGGGGTGTAGAAGGAGATTGAGGTATTGGAGTCCGGTGTTGTGAAGGGCTTTATAAGTGTGTGTGTGAGCAGCTTGAAGGTCACTCTTTTTTCAACGGGGAGCAAGTGGCGTTCTCGTTTATGCTGGGTAATGTGGTCTTGTCGTGGGATGTTGAGGATTAGTCTGGCTGCGGCTTTCTGGACAGTCTGAAGTTTGTGGAGTAGAGATTTGTTGATTCCTGTATAGAGGGCGTTCCTATAGTCCAGCCTGCCGGTGATGAGTGTATGGGTGATAGTCTTCCTTGATTTGGGGGTTGGGTGCATTTGAAGGTCTTGCTGAGTATGTTGAGGGCGTTTAAGCATGTGGAAGCTGCAGCGTTGGACTGTGGGTCTGCCACATGAAACATGCTTATCCACTTCAAATCTGAGTTGGGGAGACTTACTGCTGTGGTAATACCGTTTGTGGCACACTGCATGTGATGATTTGAATTTTACTTGATTACAAGCATTTAATATTGATAAACGTTTTCCTAGCATTCTGCTGATAACTTCACCTGGAATTTTTTGGTGGCTACTACTGATAATTATGCTTAGGGCGGTCATAGTGTAATGTTAATATATATCATCAGCATTTGACAGTGATAAAATATGCTAGTAGCTCAGCAGGACTTTCCTTGAGCAGAATTAGCTCTCACTACAGAAAAGGTTGGAAACCCCTGATGTGCACCCATAAAAAACTGCCCTACCCATCACACTGTAATGCATAGTTACACTGTGTCACGACCAGAAGAGTGCTATCTCTAAGCAGTGTCACTTACATTTTATTTTATCCTTAGGGTCCGAGCAGAAGTTGATGAAGTTATTGGGTGGAAGAGAGACATTGACTATGAAGACCTTGGCAAACTACAATACCTAACTCAGGTAAAACAACAAAAAGTTGTGGATAATTGCATTGTTGTGTCAATAAAGGGAGGATACAGGACCATCAACTATTAACCAATATGTGACAGTTTCCGGACCTCTCAGAAGAAATTGAAAGTGGACTTCAGAGATGAACAGAGATGCTCTGGCTCCCACACATTCAGACCCTACCATTTCTCATAAATAAAATAAAATCCAATACAATATAAAAATCATCCAGCTTCCTAACCAAATGGGTTAAGGAATTCACAGTATGTCTCACAAAACACAACATTTTCTTCACTCACCTCAAAGGAAGTGATCGAGCACTGTTGATAATTAGAGACAGATGTTGAATAACTGAAGCAAAGATCAGAGAATACGTGGAGATTCCTCTTGAGTGTGCTGTGTGTTAGTGGGATCATATCAGAAAGGCTATTTTTGACCACACCCTTAGTCAATGTAGTTTGAAAATTGACCAACATAACACAAATTGATTGGGGCCCCAGGCCAAAAGTCACAAGAACTTTGTCCAAGATCATAGAGTACACATTACAGGAGATAATTTGCTTCATGTAAGACTGACAATTAAAAGGGTAGGTCCTCCATTCGTGCTATATCAGGTTTGTACACTGCTTTCCTGATGTTGTCTAGCAGATATATGGATTAAATAAATCAGCAATGGTCTGAGTAAATTATGGCAGTAAGTGCGGTTCGAAATGAGTAGCCAATCCCTTTATGAAGATCTAGTGTTAAAAAGAGCTATTGCCCTATATGATGCACAAGAAGTCCTCCCTTTTCCAGGTTGATATATCAGCACAAGTGTTGATTCTGTCATAACACAAACAAGGCTGGTGGTTTGAAAATGTTAGAAAGGGTTCCAATAAGCTGGCTAAAACACTCTTAAATACTTATTACATGCAGTCAAAAGCCATCATGACTTGGAGTTTATTGATAGACAAGGGTGAGATACCTACCAGATCTTCCTCTGGAATGATAGGCAAGTCAAGTTGTTTCCTTTCCTTCACTGAAGGTTTTGGTATAAAAATATTCTTCAATTAGCACAGTGCTTCCCAGAACCAATGATCCCTCTTTAAAACAGAAAAGAATAGAAGTCAAAAAACACATAGACCTTTTGCTATTCATGAAGGTACGTCTGAACTCCAGACCCTTCCCTATCCACAAAATAATTATTCCTTTGAATTTGCCTGAAATGTTATGCTGGGAGATGGCTCATCTTATTCCTTTAGTATAATAGAAATGTGTTATGTTTAGCAGACCCCTTGTGGCTCTCACCATTAGCATGGAGGACAATGTACCTTTTAACGGATCTTAGGCATTTTTTCACCTTAGTCTATTTGGCTCTCACCTCCGAATGCTCTGTAAGACCCTCAAAACAAAGAAGCCTCTTTCTTTTGGCAGTGGACAATAATTTCATCGCATCTCAGTTCATTGCCTTAGTGACTTCCTATTTGGACTTTCAGGAAATTCTTAGAGGGAGCTTTTACTTTACATTTGTGATGCTGAATGCTTCACGCAAAGACATAATAAGTAACAAGGAGAAACAAAGAAATGTCTCTTCCTTATGCCTATGCTGGGAAAGGTTACCATTTTGGGCTAATTCCAGATTTTGCGTACCAAGGTGGTTGCATAGGATGCCCTTGCTCCACCCTAGGAAGGACTCCATGATGCAAGTAAATGCAAGGAAGTGCTATGGCTGTTTTGGGTTGATTTGTTTTAAAAAAAAAAAAGGCTCACAAAGAGGTGCAAAATTACCCCTTGTGTGACTTTGTAAATGCTTTGCGTGTCCTTGCGCAATAGAAGAACAACACAAAGACCTGCTAAATATGGGCATAAATTGAGTTCCATACCAATTTTTTAAACACAAAAACATTGTTTTATAACACACAAGATTTTACAGTTTTAGAGTATTTTTTCTTACATTTCATCCTACTTGAGATCAACACATGTATTATGATTGGTATTTTTTTTTACACTTAATCACATGTCTTACTGTGTATATACATGTACAATATCTCCCTTCTGCATGCAGAGCTCTGTCCTATGTGCGGAGATTCCACTCTGTGTACGGGGACTCCGCCACTTGTGCATATATAGTGCTATGCACACAGAGTGGAGACTAGTGGCGGGGAACTCTGCCTACTGCAAATACATAGGAAATGGCTACAGGAAGAGTCTGCCATTTTGAGTTCATTCTGAGCCATCCTCAATTCAAAGAAGGATTTGCCTACATTTTTTTTAATTGAAAAATATTACTGACAAACACATACGGGGCGCCGCAGAAGGACGAATAGGTCCAAGGAGGAACCAGACCGAACTACTCGGTCTCTTTCTCTGCCAGGCGACCCATGAGGCTTTTTACAAAGAAATAACAGATAAAGCTTGAGGGAATCCCCCTCTAACAGTTACAGCGCCTTAGCGTGCGCTACACATAGCCAAAATATGACACAACACTTAATTTAAGTTTATGATAATTTAATCTGCACCTTATCACATATCTCATTGGTCCTGAGGAAAGCCAGCTTAGAATTCAAAAGGCACTGGCTGAAACATGTAGACCACACTGGACGCTGGAGGTCATCATAGCACTCCTTTTTACGTCCCATTGCCTTTTTAACCTGCTAACAGAGGCCCAGTTTACTAAAAATTGTTAACCCTCGGGTGCTGGGACCTCGTGTGTAGCATTTTAAACTTCACCTCTCTCACCTTTTCACTGCACACTCAGCAATATACCAGCTCCGCAGTCACCTGGCGTTGCAGCACACCCACGGCACATTCGGTGCCACTGTGGTGGGCCCGATGATGAAGCATGCCATCGACTAGGTCGGTGGGTGAGGGCTTCATAAGGAAAACAGTGCTTTTTTCTTAACATTATTGTCTGACGTACTAGAGTCTCCTATACTCCTCCCAAACTAGCTAGTCCTTTTTGATCTATACAAACACAGTAGAATGCCTACAACCCTGGGGCCGGCCGCATGTATCTATAGTGCACAGTTTATTCAGCTGAGTAATATGGCACATGCCCAAATATGGAGGGACATTGCGACACGGTACAGTGCGGTGGGAGTTTACAAGTGACAGGACAAAATGTCCTTGGGCCAGGATAAAGGCCCAAGTCATTATGGGTCTGTCCTCCTAGTCACATACATAGCACCCCAGCATGACCCCACTTTACCGGCTGCCTGGTCCACCCTCCATGCTCATCTAGAAGAGTATGAGTAGCAGAGAGACAGTAAGTACTTGTACCTTATTATTTGTCATATAGTTTGACTTGAGTGATGAGAGAGATGTCCTGCCATATGTCGTTTGCTACGTTTAACATAACCTGAGTCATAGCTCCAAAACTTCCATTCTTCAGTTTTTCATTATGCTCAACCTATTTTACAAGGAATTCTGTGACTTTTAGCTCTCATTACACAAAGTGATGCAGTTGCTTTACAAGTGCATTTCTTAAATAACAAATACTGGAAGTGGCATAACTAGTGACACTTTGATGCTATTCGGCTCTCCGGGAAGGTTGTGAGGCATCTGTTGGGTGTGGTGGTCCGTGGTGGGTTTCCGGAAGGTGAAGTGGATGCAGCGATGGTCGGTCCAGTGGAGTTGGATGGTGAGGTTGAAGGAGACGTGGGGGCCTGCGAAAAAGATCGGGTCAAGCGTGTGGCTGACTGAGTGGGTGGGAGTTGTGACAAGGTGTCTGAGTTGGAGGCTGGCTAGGTTGTCGATCAGTGTGGTGGAGTTGGTGGTGTTGTTCTCGAGGTGGAAGTTCAGTTCCCCAAGGTGGATGTTGTCCTTGGGGGCGCGGGTGTGTGTGCTGACAAAGTCGGCAATGGAGTCGCTGAATTGTGGTCGGGGTCCGGGGGGTCTGTAGACGAGGGTTCCTCTGAGGGTGGTGTTGGGTCAGTGTGGATCTGGAAGTGCAGGTGTTCGGCCGTGCTGAGGGTGTCGTCGGTGTTGGTCGAGACTCTGAGAGTGTTCCTGTGGACGATGGCGATTCCTCCTCCTACTCCGTTGATGCGGTCCCTGCGGGTGATTGCTTAGCCTTCTGGGATGGCTATGGTGAGGTTGGGTGCCGAGTAGGGGTTAGGCCAGGTCTCCATCAGGAAGGCCAAGTCTGGGGTGGTTGAGTCGAGTAGGTCCCAGTTTGCCGGTGGAGCGGGTGTTGAGAAGAATGCATCTGAGGTAGTTGGGTTCTATATAAGGGGAGGTGGGAGGAAGGGAGGAGCAGATGGGTGGCGGGAGTGGGCCAGTGAATCAGTAAGTGGGGCAGCGGGGCGCAGGGAGGCAGCAGCAGGAAAACGGGAATACAGAAGGCAAAAAGGGGAGCAGGATGTGTGGAAAAAAACCAAAGTACAACAGAAATGGGGAAATAACCCACAGAAATGGCAGTAAGACAAACAGTAAATTGGGCAGAAATGCAGCAGATGAGACAGCTATGAAACGGATCAGGCACTGATACAGAAGCGGCAAGCTCACAGTAGCGGTGGCAGGGAGGCTGGGGACACAGACACACAGGTGGTGCTGTGCGGCGTGGGGAGCGGACCAACCAAATATTTGTTGTTTGTAATGAAGTCAAGGCTGACATGGTGTAACTTTACCTTACTTTACATGATGCATAGATATCAATAGTTTAGTAAATGTACACATTTTCTGAAGAATGTCATGTAATTTATTATAAGGAAAACAGTTGCTGTACCCAGGTAAAATTCAGAAATTCCCTTGGATAATGTGTTATTATTACAAAACATCCCCATTTTTAGATTAACTGCAACATGCTTACAAGTGTGATAACTGATCATTTTTGTGAGTTAGCTAATTATGTTACATCTAATTCACAGTTATTATATTTTACAGCACATTTTATAGCACAGGATATCAGTAGTTAGGTCAAGGTACTACAATGTCAGCAATTGGTACTTTGGGTAATTTGTTAGCCAGATATTATATTATTTAGATTAATATTCATCCTGCAGTTGACAAGGCTGGGCAAGCAACACCACAGTTGGACTAGGGCCAGCACGTTGGCTTGAGACCAAAAGTGAGGAGGAGGAGGGAAAAAACCACCAGCAGTGGTACAGTTTATGCCTGGAGAATTACTTGATCAACAGCTAAAAGATTCTGGGAGGAGGCTGAGCTGGATCCAGGGAGGGAATTGGAAATGGACACCACCATCTAGGGGAGAAAATGTATGGCCTTCTCCTGGCCTAGAAGTAATCTCACTAGCAACCCCGAACACCATCTGGGCCTTCCCCAGTCCCTTCCTAACTTCTTAGGCCCCATTTTATCGGGTCTCCAGCAACTACTTCTCCTCCCAGTGCATTCTTAGAAGACCACAAGTCTAGGGAGACACTTCACAGTCCCAAACACCTCACAACCCTCTTGTGAGCCTCAATCCCATCTATCTGTGCATGTTCCTCTGAATGCATTCAAGGTGGCGATGGCAGCCTTAGAGAAGGTTAAGGCTGTGATCTCTCAGGACACCTGTGACTTAATGGGAGAGGTCTAGATGCTCTGACAGACCCTGTCTGGCCAGCTTGAAACTTTAACTGCTGCCATCACCACATTGATGTTGGCTTCCAGACCCCCCCAACCTACTTTGGTCCCATCTTCAACGTTCTCTGACTTCACTGTTTCCTCTGCTACCTCTCAGTTTGTCTCTTACCGTGGGGTGGCTGGTCCTGCAATGGCCAGCCAAATTTTGTCAATGTTGGAGGAGGATTTGAATATAATAATCAACAATAAGAGCAAGGATGGCCAAGGGACAAGCCAGGACCCTGGTTACAAAACTACAAGTGGCTTGGGGGTCTGACATTACTTTTGTTGACAGTGGGATGGTTACCTTGACGCTACCAGACTCTTTTTTTCCCAATGCCCGACTACCCTCAAATTCCCTTTCCCATTCTGCCATTGTTTGTTTCTCTCATTCTGACTTTGTTGTGACTTTTTTGATATAGCAGTTATGTTTCAAATATATTAAAAAGGTTACAATATGTTATCTAATATGTTATCTATAAAAAAATACTGTTTTCTTAATTCTGTATAATGCTTGTTGCATTCACTGTGGGTATGTGTAAATGTGTGGGTACTTGACATATGCTTTCAGTATGATGGCTTTTACCAATAATTTTCTCACTGTTCTAAATTTAGTAAGCGTGCAAAGTGATATTGAAAGATACCATAAAACACATACCTAAAGAAATCCTAGTCAACTCAGGTTAGAGGCTGTGAAGAGTACGCATATTTTTATTACCAAACGATGGTAGAGAAAAAATAATATTTACATTATGTACATGGGATTTCTTCAATAATGACACAATTGTGGAGGTGAAAATCTTTGTGAGAGTATGGTCATTCAGGGTGTTTGTCGGCCTTCTGAGGGAGGCCTTGAAGTGAATTTGAAATGACGGACAGAGTAGATCATATTGCACAAATATCCTATCGCATAAGACTCTGTTGTAAAAATGTATTCTTGCAGTGGCCAAAATGAGCCAGGAGGACAACAGAGCTACCCAAACCATTACCTCAGGGTTAGCGCCTGCATCTCATTTACACCTCAGTTAGATCAACTCCCACCAGAAATATCACCGTTTGAAAAGGTAGTATATGAGAAAATTGTTACAATAAAAAAACATATACCCAAACACCCTATAACCTAAGTGTGGACGTATACCAAGCCATGATTGACCTAAAACAGACCCCTTCCATCAGAATTAAAAATTCTGACAAGGGAGGTGGCATAATTGTTTTAGACACTACCACATATATCAATAATATGGAAATCATGTTAGGCGATACTAATTTCTACCAACCCATATACTGTGATCCCACCAATAACACAATTAAAAAGATCAAAAGATTGACAAATTTGGCCTTTAAGGATAGCCATATATGTGAAAAAGAGCTAATTTACCTTAATGTCCAGAACCCGAAAATGTCTGGTATCTATGGCGTTCCAAAGATACGCAAACACGAAACTGATCCACCTTCCAGACCGATAGTTACAACCATCGGTTCTGTCACAGAATCATTATCTAAATACATTGATGCTATTCTTCGCCCTCTTGTACCCCAAATACCCATCTATGTCCAAGATACTAGCCACATCATTAATCTTATAGAAAATACCATCTTTTATACCAATGCTCATATATTGGTCACCTTGGACATAGAAGCGATGCACATCAGCATCCCTATTGAAGGAGCCCTGGAGGCTGTCAATTGGTTCATGATGGATAACATCATCACATGTTCTAAGATTTTTATCCTAGAGTGTCTTCGATTAGTTCTCGAGGATAATGTTTTTGAGGTTAAGGGTAACCTCTATAAACAGACCAAAGGAGTCAGTATGGGGGCTTCCTGTGCCCCAACAGTGGCAAATATATATATATATATGGCCAAGTTTAAAAAAAGATTCATCCACAACGAGATAGCGCCATTCTTTGAATCTGTGACCAAATGGTCGCATTATATAGATGATATCTTTTTCATTTGTATAGATACCTTTGACACCCTGGCTGCTTTTTTATGTATTAAATCTTTTATTGAGCAAAAATAAGCGTCATGCACCTCTCAACATCGTCCGTGCCGCCTCCGAGAGGAGGCAGCCTAGTTCCAGGGCATTGCTGGCGCCCGATGTACCCCCACCGGGGTCTGTTCAGTTAACACAGCAAGCCGCCTACAACCCATCAGGGCCGGCCGCGTCAAAAGAGGTGCTATAGAGGTGCAAGCTAAGCCAATAATAGTGCAAGAATGAACAGCAATCCCCAACTTGGAACTTAAAACAACCCCCAGGGACCCCTCACTCCCTCACCCTCCCCTCTCCTTGTCCATTAGTGAAGTATAGGCAATAGGTCATCGTTGACTCTCTACAAGTCAGTCGGTGCTGCACGTGTTGGGGCTCTGCGCTTGTGCGTGCGTGTCTTGGGCTCCGGTAGTGCGGTTTCCGCAAGGCGCAGCAGCCGGAGATAACGGGGGCAACTCACCTCCCTGAATTCCCCAGTCAGTGGGGTAAGGAAGGGCTGCCATAGCGCTGCAAAGTCTGCCCCCCTCCCCGCTGAGGCTAGCGACAGCTTCTCCATACCCAGGATTGCCCAGAGACGATGCAACCAACCCAACTGTTGCGGGGCATGGACGGCCCTCCAGTGGGCTACAATGTTCTGAACTGCTGCCCCCAGCGCCAGCACGATCAGTTTCCCCCTCCATGATTTCAGAGGGTACATGAGGGTGCTTGGGAGGCCCAATATGATGTAGGCCGGGAATCGAGGCAGCTGCGTGTCCAGGTGGGAGTCTATCAGATCCAGAATAGGGGTCCAGTATGCACGGAGCCTGTCGCAGCCCCACAACAAGTGTTCTAGTGTCCCCAGTTCTCCGCAGCCCCTCCAACACCTGTCGCTAACCTGGGTGTCCCACCGATGTAGCCTCTCGGGTGTGTGTTACCAGTATGTGGCAACTTTGGTCAGCGTCTCGGTGAGACCCGTGTGATGTGCTGAGTGTCTTGCCCTGTAGTAAACCCCCTCCCATTCTTTCATTGTGAGTTGTCGCCCTAGGTCTCTCTCCCATCTAGCCTTTCCTGCGTTGTATGTGTGAACATTAGTGAGGAGTAGTTGTTGGTAGAGATCTGAGATTAGTTTTGTATCTGATGTGCGGGTCAGCAGCCACTTCTCATAGGGCGTGAGATGTCGTCGGGCACCTGGTTGGATTGAGGGATGAAGCACCCAGTGTCGCACTTGCAGGTATTGTAGGCGGTCTGTCTCGGCAATGCCATAATCTTCTTTTACTTTGTGGAACGGGAGGACACCCTTGAGGTCAAACATGTGACCCGCATCTCTGCAGGGAGTCGCTCTCCATGCCGCGTATGCCCTGGTGTCCAGGCCTGGCGTAACGTCCGGGTTGTCGAAAATTGGGGTCATCGGCGAGGGAAAGGAGGTCAATCCCTTCGCCACGGCCACTCTGTCCCACACCTCTAGGACTGTGCTCGTGATTTTAGAGGCATAGAGGTTAGGGGGTCTGTGACGGCGAGGCAGGAATGGTATATCCTGTAGTGTGCGACCGGCTACCGCCTGGTCTTGGAAGAGCCAGTGTTTGCCCGACTCTAATTGATGCCACTCCACAAGTGTGCGCAACTGTGCCGCCTGAAAGTATAACGTGAGATCGGGTATACAAACCCCCCCGTGATCAGGAGGCAGAGTGGCGATAGTATGCTTGAACCGCGGTTGTCGGACGTTCCAGATGAACCGCGTTAACTCTGCTTGGGTTTGTTGAAGCCACCCGGTCGGTGGTCTCAAGGGGAGCGTCTGGAACAAGTATAGAATCTGGGGCAGCACCGTCATTTTGACAGCTGCGATCCGACCCAGCCAGGATAGTGTGAGGGGCTTCCAACGCCGTAACTGATCCCGGAGTTTCTTCGTGAGTGTCTCGTAATTGGTCCGAGCTGTGCCTTGCACCGTCGGGGTCAGGCGGACGCCCAGATAGGAGATGGAGGCATCAGACCACTGCACTTTGAACTCCGCTTTGACCTCCTCCAGGGTGTCCGGCCGCAGCGAGATGTTCAGGGCCTCCGATTTCGCCTCATTAATCTTAAAACCTGACGCCAGTGCGAAGGCACGGAGTTCCGCAAAGAGTGCGCGTAGGGACTGCACCGGATTGGTGAGGGACAGTAGGATATCGGCCGCATACAGACTAATTTTGTGCGTGTCTCCGCCGAATGGAATGCCCGAGATGAGTTCGTGGTGTCGCACTCTCTGCGCCATCGGCTCCATATAGAGTGCGAACAAGAGTGGAGAGAGCGGGCAGCCCTGACGGGTGCCCCTACCGATGTCAAATCTCGGGGAGGTATGGCCATTGACTCGCACTGTTGCGTTGGGTCGGTGGTAACAGTTAAAGATGCGGTGGCGGAGGGTGTCTCCGAACCCGAAGTGCCGCAGTACTTGGTCGAGGTAAGGCCAGTGCACCCTGTCAAATGCTTTCTCAGCATCGATAGTGAGAAGCATGCAGCCCGGCCTCGTACGCGAGCCGGCCTCAATGAGGTGGAGGACTCGCCGGGTGTTGTCACTGGTCTGTCTTTGGGGGATGAAGCCTGACTGTTCAGGTTCTATCAGTTGCTGCATGTATGGTGCTATGCGACTTGCGAGGATGCCGGTGTAGAGCTTCAGATCAATGTTTAGCAGAGATATAGGCCTGTAGGAGCCGCATTTGGTTGGGTCGCGGCCAGGTTTGGGAATCACGGAGATGGACGCCTCGAGCAGGTCTGGAGAGATGGCACCGGGCTGATCAAAGGTGTTGAACAGGTCATGCAGGATGGGGGCAACATGTGGGCAAAATGCCTTATAAAAGGCCGCGGTGTAGCCGTCCGGTCCCGGGGATTTCCCCACCTTGAGGCGAGATATCGCCGAAATGACCTCCTCTAGGCCTATGGGCCGATCCAGGAAGTCCGCCTGCGCCTGGTTTAGGGAGGGGAGTGCAGCGCCTCGCAGATAGTCCACACCTGCATTCAGATCTAGGCGGTCCGCATCATAGAGGGCGGCATAAAAGTCACCGAAGGCCGCTGCTATGGCCGCGTCCTCCGTAATCTGGTTGCCACGAGCAGCCTGGAGAGAGCGTACCTGCTGCCTCTGCGTCTGTGCCCGAAGCCTACTCCCAAAAGCTTCCCACATCTATCGCCCCTGGTGTAGTATGCGTGCTTGAGGCGCATGGCGGCATACTCCGCCACATCCTGGTCCAGGGCAGCCAGCATCTTCCTCTCGGTGCACAACTGGCGCCACGCCCGCGCGGCCCCAGTGCGCTGGTGCATCTGCTCCAGTTCTGCCACCCGTTGGGTGAGTTCGGCCCTTTTCAGCGCCCTTTCCCTATTGTTAGAGGCGGCGATGGAGATGATTTCGCTGCGGAGGACCGCCTTGAGCGCCGCCCACTGAGTGGCCTTAGTCGTGTCCTCATTTGCATTATGCGTCAAGAATTGAGTGATCGCAGTTTTAAGCCTATCTTGCGTGCCTGGTATCTGCAGAAGTCCGTCCCGAAGCCTCCAGTGTCTTTGTGGGCGCCATCTGAAAGGTTGCCACCACTGGTGAGTGGTCCGACAGTGAAGCCGGGAGTATCTCCACGTCTTTGGCCTGTGCTGTCAGCTGGGAGGAACACAAAAAATAGTCCAACCTCGCGTAGGCCTTGCATGCCGCTGAGTAGTATGTGTAGGCAGTTGTATGTGGGTGAGTGTGTCTCCACAGGTCAATGAGGCCTAGATCAGCAATGTGTGAGTGTCCTGATGTCGAGAGTGCCCCCATCTGTCCGAGTCTCTGACCTGAGCGATCTGTTGTGTTGTGGAACACTAGGTTGAGATCTCCACCAAGTAGCAAGTGTGGGTGTGCGGTAGCTGTGGCTGTCTCTAGTGCTGTGTGTAAGAACTTTTCCTGGCCTTCGTTCGGTGCGTAGACAGAGCCCACTAGCAATGTTTGGCCCGCAATCTGGAAACTATGGAGGAGGAGCCGTCCCTTGATCTCAGCCTCTTTCTGTATGATCCTCCCCTCAAAGGACTTGGCTACCAATATTGCTACCCCGGCCACCTTCTTCTGGGAGGAGGAGAAAAACTGCCAGGGAAAGGAGCGCGATTTAAATCTGTGTTGGTCTTTAGATACGAGGTGCGTCTCTTGTAGGAGGCAGATGTCTGCTTTCGAGTGCTCCAAGAAGGACAGTATCGCTTTTTGCTTGATTGGGTTGTTGAGGCCCCGCACATTAAGTGAAAGTATAGTCAAGTGACGTGTCATGGCGGGAGCAGTACGGACGGTGCTGGGCCTCGCCTCCGGGTTGCGGGCGTGAGCCATAGAACAATATCTTGCTCGGTGCGGGTGTGCTCGCCGACCTCATCTGCATGGCTAAAACCCCCGGACAAGGAGAGCCCTCCATCTCAACCCCCCCCAACCCCAACATGCGCAACTCTCCCCTCCCGGCCCACCCCCTGTCCCCTTATCCCAACTATGAAAAGAGTTCGATCAAACACAGTCCCAGGTCCAGGTAGCAGTCCACTGGACCCGTGGCAAGTTGTATCCTTGACGCGTAGGCAGTGGCAACGGTGTTGTCGGACAAAGCTGTTCCCCATCTGCCGTTGTGGGTGAATTTTCAGATTTCAGCAGGGAAAGTGTGCGAAGTCCGAAGCCTCTGCCCCCGCCGCCGGTTCAAGCAGCCCCGGCCTCACCGAATCCGTCCGTGCCACAGCTCTATCAGGTTGGGGGTCAGCCAATGTCCGGCTTCACCAAGCCCTGTGCTACGGATTCCACCGCCGCTCGTTGACCCTCTTCTATCTCCGTTGCTGCGGGGCGCCGCGGTCTGTGGCGGCATCATTGCTGCTTCCATCGCCCGGTTGTGTCTTCTCCAGCAGCACCCCCACCCGCGGGGTCCTCGTCCACTGTCGGCATCTCAATGCCCAGGAGATCACAGGTCTCCCTGAGAGAACGCAGTTGGTGGAGGTTGTTGCCTAGCTTGAACACCAGGCGGAAGGGGTGCCCCCAGCTGTAAGAGATATTGCGTTTTCGTAGTTCCGCCGTGACCGGCCGAAAGATGCGCCGCTTCTCCAGGGTAAGGGCCGCGAGGTCCTGATACAGGGCCGGGGAGTGCTTGCCAAAGGTGACTGGCGCCATCTGGCGCGCCTTGTTGAGGATCTCTTCCTTGGTTCTAAAGTCTTGCACACACACCAGGATGTCTGCTGGATGGGCCGCGTTCGCTCTAGGTGGGCCAGTCCGGTGGACCCTGTCCAGTCCCAGGGGGGAGTCCGCCGGCCGACCCAGAATGTGGTTGAACAGCCCCCGGGTGAATTGAAAGAGATCCTCCGTGTCCGGAGAGTGCTTCACTCCCCTAATCCTGATGTTGTGTCTCCTGGAGCGGTTCTCCAAGTCCTCAGCATGAGTTTGGAGGTCCACCTGTTGGTCATGTATGCGTACCAGTTCTTACCGCAATGCTAAAGTTCCGCGTCCCTCGTGTCGCTTTTCGTCTCCAGATCAGCCACTCTCTCTCCAATGGCGTCAGTGTCGCGGCGCCCCTCCTTTATTTCCTCCTGGAGTTCCTTCTTCAGGGCGTGGATGTCCTTGCGCAGTCCGGTAAACAGGGACTCCAAGAAGGAGCGCGTAACAGGGCCCTCTGGGTCTGCCTTCCCCAAGGACGGCGAGTCCGAGGCCTTTTTCTCGGAGGTCACCTGGTGGCCGGCCGTCGCGACGTCCGTCCGTTTCCCCATCGTGCCAGGGGTGAAGAGCTCTGTGATGGTGCGGTCTTTCCCGGTCCTCTCGTTGGACATGACCCCGTGGGGCCCACTCCAGTGCACCGATCAGTCGCCGCTAGCTTCGGTGGCTTGCGAGACACAGAACCCCAAGTGCGCCAATGTCCCGCAGAGTCAGGCACGTGAGCGGCCCAAGGATCAGCGAGTCCAGATACTAGAAGTCAGGCCAACACTGAAGAGACCGGGCGGGCCCGGGGCCACGGGTCGCCGCGCGGGCAGTAGAGGTTCTAGGCGCAGGCCTTAGCTCCAACGTGCGGGCTCAAGGTAGCTTCCAGCCACGTGCTAGCGGCCTCTGGGCAGGTCGGGCCTCCGCTGCTCATCGCTTGCTGCCAAGTGTGGGCAAGTGTCTGGCCCTGCGCCTGTCTTCAGAGGTGCAGGGTGGTGGTATCAGGCTGCGGAGGAGGGGAGCGTAGGGCCAACAGAAGGTGCCGACCAAGTCGCGGCAGTGGGTTCTACAAAATGGCGGGCCCATGTGTCGTTCGGCCACCGCCGGGCGGAGAGCAAAGCGAGTGCTCTGCAGTGTGGGGTGACCGGTGCTCCTGCTCTAGTCCCCTCGCTACCCCCTCTCCTCCAGTTCTGCCCCTCTGGGCGCTGGGGGTCGTCCCTCCAACCCCTGCACCTCACCTCTGTACGTGGGCCGGGTTCTGCAGGTGCCGCGATCCTCTCTGCCGGCGTACCGTGGCGGTTTGGCAGTCATCAGGGCTGGGGCAGTTCCGTCCTCCGGGGGTGACGGCAGGCCCGCAGAAGCCTCCGCTAGGGGATTGCCCGAGGCCTCGCGCACCGCCGCGCGGGCCGGACCCGCCGTCACCACAGCCGCCTGCTCGGAGCACCACCGAGGCGGCCTTCGGGCTCCGCCCACCACGGCCTCGCTCTCGTTGCTTCGCTCCCGCTAGGCCCCAACGGCTGCAGCAGCGCCGGGCGGTCTCGGTGGGAACCAGCCGCCGTCAGTCGTCAGCTCTCACCGCCAGTGCCTCCGCCACAGCAACACCGATGTCAGGCACTCCAGGGGACCTCCGGGGCCGGGGCAGGTGCTGTGATAGTGCTAAGATACGGCGACCGGCGGCGGGAGCTCGGCAGAGCACGTCCGCTCACACCGCCATCTTGGCCAGCCTGGCTGCTTTTTTGGAAGGGTTAAACCTATGTGAAGTAGAACCAGGTGAAATTCCTGGACATTGTCGTCAAAGACGTAGATGGAAGACTAGGTGTAGACCTTTACACAAAATCTACAGCACGTAACACCTTGCTCCATTATACCACCTTTTATCCTCCTGCACAATAAAACAGCATATTTTTGAGCAATTTCTCCGTCTTCTACGTAACTGCACGAGCATCAAAGATTTTGACATCAAAGCCATCAGTATTAAAGAGAAGTTTCTCATACGAAGCTACCCCAAAAAATGGATGAGAGACTCCATGAAAAGAGCATGATATTACGATAGACCGCATTTACTTACAAACAGTAACACAATACTCTATGGCAAATGAAAGAATTCGACAAGCGGTCTGTTCTAGTTGGCACATCCTTAACATCAATCAGCCAATCCCCGAACGATTGCCAAAACCCCTATTTGCTTAGCAGAGAAACAGCAATTTGAAAGATCATATGGTTCATTCAAGGATGAAAAATATTAATTCTGTTTCACAAAGATCAATTGATGGACTCAATCCAGTTATAGGTAACTTCAGCTTCATTACATGCAAAGCATGTCCACAAACAATAGAAACCCTGAATTATAATTTAACAATCAGGTTATCAAATAAAAAGGGTTCTATAACTACAAAACAAAGGACATCATTTACCTATTCCTGTGTGCTTGCAATTTAGGCTATGTTGGGCAAACCTCTCGATCTTTAAATACACGTCTGACAGAGTACAGAACTGCGGTCAGAACTAAACAAGCATTTGCAATGCAATAGGTCTCGCATTAGGAAAGTTTGAGCTATTGGTCTTGTAAATGACAATTTTTTTATTTATGTGTTGGTTTTGGGAATAGCTAAATTAATAGCTTTGTCATTTACAATGCCAATAGTTATAACTTTCGCAAATGTGACACCTATAGCATTTGTAATGCAACATGTTTTGTATTTACGTGACTTAGATGTATTGATATTACAAATAACAATGTTTTTTAATTTTTTAAATCATTAATACTTAAATTAAAGTGATTGTAATGTATAATGACCATAGCTTAAACCTTTGTAAATAACTTTTGTGAAGTTTATGTTCAGTGTATTTTATTGTGACGAAAATCCAAGAACAGAATTGAAATATTAACATCTTTTTGTGACATTTGTAATAAAGCTTAAAACATTGAGAGAACATATTTGAACCAGTGATGCTGTGGTGGTTCTGAGTGATGCTGTGGTTCACGCTGAGTGATGCGGTGGTTCGCGCTGAGTGATGCTGTGGTTGCACTGAGTGATGCTGTGGTTGCACTGAGTGATGCTGTGGTTGCGCTGAGTGATGCTGTGGTTGGGCTGAGTGATGTTGTGGTTACGCTGAGTGATGCTGTGGTTACGCTGAGTGGTGCTGTGGTTACGCTGAGTGGTGCTGTGGTTACGCTGAGTGGTGCTGTGGTGGTGCTGAGTGGTGCTGTGGTTGTGCTGAGTGATGCGGTGGTGGTGCTGAGTGGTGCTGTGGTGGTGCAGAGTGGTGGTGCTGAATGATGCTGTGGTGGTGCACAGTGGTTCTGTGGTGGTGCTGAGTGATAATGTGGTGGTGCTGAGTGGTGCTGTGGTGGTGCTGAGTGCTGCTGCTGAGTAATGTTGTGGTGGTGCTGAGTGGTGCTGTGGTGGTGGTGCTGAGTGGTGCTGAGTGATAATGTGGTGGTGCTGAGTGATAATGTGGTGGTGCTGAGTGATAATGTGGTGGTGCTGAGTAATAATGTGGTGTTGCTGAGTGATGCTGGGGTAGCGCTGAGTGATGATGTGGTGATGCTGAGTGGTGCTGTGGTGGTGCTGAGTGATGCTGGGGTGGTGCTGAGTGATGCTGTGGTGGTGCTGAGTGATGCTGGGGTAGCGCTGAGTGATGATGTGGTGATGCAGAGGGCAGAAAGGCACACAAACCGAGTCTAAACAGAGGGCACAAAGGCACAAAAAACGAGTCTAACAGAGGGCATAAAGATGTGGCCAGCCTTGATTATTAAAAGTGATGACAGTGAATTTAAATTGGCTGAAAGAAACAAAAGTGAAATGAATAACCAAATTTAAACTACTCCTCAGGCACTTCAAGTGCAACTATTCTCAATAGAATCATATGTAGTTGATCTTGCACCTATTAATAGCAACGCTGACAAACTCTCCAGGTATAGAGAGCCACAGGGTATAAAGACACACCCAAACATAATGCTTGTGGTGATATGACCTTTTCATTTACCAATTGCCGTTTTGGAAACTGGATCATTCGTGCTTTTCACGTCTAGGGTGTAACACTCTCAATTATTTAAAGAAACTCCTATTGCACTGCACAGTGGCGTCACGAAAACGAATGTCCCCGCCACTGCAGATTGTGAAGAAGCCCCCCTTATCTTCCAGCTCTTTATTGGCCTTGGGCTGAATGGGGGCCCTCAGGGTGGAGGTGCTGCTGAAGGGTCACACCGATAACACAACTTGGGTTGAGTGCACTTAGGCAAGAAAGGCTGTGATGGTGCACTGCACAGCGATTAGCATAGCACGGCACACTGCACAGTGGTGAGCTTGGCTAGAGTGAGGTGCATAGTGACAACCATGACTATACCGTGCTGCCCAGTGAGAAGGGCACCCATCAGGCAAGGCGCTATTTGTGCAAACTAATGAACAGCGCTAGGCTTGGGAGCTATGCTTTGTGATGGTGGTGCATTAAAGGCCCGTCCGGCATTAAAATGAAAAACACCGGAAAAAATACGCTTGTTTGTGCGCATTGAAGGATACCCATCGGGCATTAAAAATAAACCGCCGGAGAACCAAGAGCTGTGAAAGCTAACACTTATTAGCTCGAAACATACAAATGAAAACTAAGCAATTTAATAAGTATACGTTTGTGTGTGCACATTTAAAGGAAAACCGACGAAAACAAAGCGCCGTGAAGTTCCATTTCACATTTAAACGGAACCGAAGGAAAGCAAAGCACCGTGAAGTTCTAAAGCTAAACAACTTAATAATAAGGATAAGTTTGTGTGTGCACATTTAAAGGAAAACAAAGTACGTGAAGTAAAGCTAACAGCAAATGAAAGGGCTAGTTGAAGCTGCCATGATAACAAATGAAAGCAATGTCTTAAAAAACAAGCGGCACTGAAGTGTGAAGAGGGGGGAGGAGAAATGCGAGACACGGCCTGGCGGCCCTGAAGTGTGAAGCAGGAGGAGAAATGTGAGACACGGCCTGACGGCCGTGAAGTCTGAAGCAGTGGGCGGGGGAGCGGATCCCTATGAAGTGAGCTAAGCTCTCGGAGGCAGGAGGCTCGGGCAAGCGCGTGCACGAGCACCACATGCACTCGATGAAATCCGCGATGGTTTCAGAGCTTGGTTTAGCCTCTATATCTCTCGCCAGCAATGCGCAAGCACATTGGCAGGCGAGACCTAAAAATTAACAGCACCCATTGTCCAACATTACATTGATAACTATCATACTCCAGAAGATATTGGAAAAAAAACAACACAGACCAAGGACCAATATTGAAGCCATCAGGAAATGAAGGGGGGTCTATTGGATTTTCTTGCTTGGAACGGCCATGGGGGGGACTCAATTTGGAGATCCCGTGGCACCAAACAATCAAATTCAATGATTAATGCCTCTAGTCATATCATCTCTAGGGACGTCACTGTTTTGGTTAGGAGTACTGAGCTGTAAATATCTCAAAATTCAAGAATGGGTTTATTATCTCCCATTCTTTTTTTCCTAACAATTTGGAGTCTGAAATAAATTAACATGTTTCTATTACATTATCGTTGATGTGCCCTTTCCTCTGGATGTGCACTCAACTCAGTTGTTACAGTTGAATTAATTGTTGTTTTTACATTCACTTTACGATAATATGAGTATTTCCAACTTGGCTGCCATGTAGCTATACTTTTTGTAGCTCACATCACTTATTTCAACTTCCGGTTTCGATTGAGGATGTATATCCGGTCTCACATGTGTGTTGTCTTTAAAATATTGTGTCTTAAATAAATGAACATGTCTCTATCATATTACCCTCAATGTGCCTTTATCTTTGATTATGCACTCAATTTAGTCGTTATAGTTTAAATCTGTCGCTTTTACATTCACATCACGATAATGCGAGTATCTTCACCATGGGCGCCAGGCTTAGCCATCTATGAAGTTAAGTGTTCTGTTCCATTGGTTTTATGTAGCTCACCACATGCATTTTTACTTCTGGTTTCGATTGAGGATTTATATCCGGTTTTCAGAGGCGCTTCACACAGAAAAGCTGGTTGCCGAGCGAAATTGTGTTCCGCATCTGGAAACAGGTGAGATATGCCCTGTAGATGGACTGTAGAGCACATACCTATTTATGCAATAGTCATAGGGCTAGCCCATTAGAAACAGCTAGATTTTAAGGCAGCTGTTTGCCTGTAATTTTTTCAATTTAAAACATTTCTTTTCATGATTATAGACTCAGTCGTTACTACTGACATGAGCGAATGGTGTTTGTATTATGTGATTATATATAGCCCCTTTTAAACTCAGGTTACTTTTAAAAAAGCATGACTAAGGAAGACTTTTCATTTTTTAAAACAGCGTCATTAGTGGAGAATGAATACTAAAATACGCATCTTATTACGCAAAAATAGAGTATAGAGGTCATTAGCTTTCCATCTTTCTGTCTTCCGGCTTTTCCATACAGTCCCTTATATTATCGTTCCAGATCTTCAACATGTCCACAGAGAGCGTTCAAGATTAGAATTCAAGTATATTGCCCAGTTTAACCACCTCCGCTAGTTGAAGGGTAAGAAATTTGTTATCTCTGTAACATCATATCTTAACCATCTGTATAGTAAAATCAGACATATCGCCACGATCTCCTCTAACATGTATGATTCTCTGTCTCCACTACAGAGTCTTTCAGTCTCCCTTGTACCATTTTTCGAATGAATTGGAATATTATTTTTCTTGGTATACATAGAAATAAAGCCCCCTGTTTTCCCAATTAAATTAAATCCTTCAGTTATAAGTTTACATTATAATATTGTATAGCAATAGGTATTATCACAGAGTCATCATCATAATATTTATTTTGGTTGTAAAACCATAAAAGATACAACATATACTTCCTTAGCAGTGGGGCCCAGGATACAGTTAACAAAAGTAAAAGTAGATATGTAGTACACCAGGTTCAAATGGTCAAGTATCATGTCATAAGAATTGTAAACACAGAGTAAATCGCTTAGATGCAGCATTTCTATGTGTGTACTCAATTAAAAATCAAGTAAAAAAAGATAAAACAGGAATAAAGTGTGAGTGCGATAATGACTTGCAATATCCACAATTTAAAAAGATCTTGATGAAAACTTTGAGAAGAAAGTTAAAAACAGGATCCTAGGGATTAAAGCACCCATGAGTCGTAACATTTTTACTACAGCTGGTCCTTAGCACAAGGAAAAGTGGACAGGAGCCTTCGCCTAATAGCCCAGAACCGGCCAAGAAATTTTGCAATGGCACATGCAAAGGATGGTCTTGTATCTAATATTAAAAATCCATAGTGCGTCAAGATGGCTATGCGTCCCCAACTGTCTGCATTGTGGGACCAACCAAATCCTTCTTGGTCTGTCATAGGCTGGACGTGCAAAGAAAACATCGCCCACAGTTTCGTTTGGGTCGGGACAGGATGGGCATCCTTTGGGCTGGCTGATGGTGTTTAGCCAAAGGTTGGTAAAGGCATTGATAGGTAAGCAGACAAACCTAAACTGGGTATACAATTTCCTGTCCCCAGGCACTTTGATAATATCAAGATATTTATCTAGGTATTTCGACGGTTTTATGTCTACAAAACATCGGTTAAGCAACCATGACGAATCCTCGAATAGGTGGTCTGTTCTACCCATAGCCAATATTGACGCTTTTGCTGGTCCTTTGAGTACTGTGGTGGAGAGCTAGCAGGCTCATTAGGGAGGCCAATTGCTGCCCGAACAGTGTTAACATATTTTATCCACCCAATTTTCTTGTTCCTGTCTAGGGCGGACACTTCATTAAAAGCAGCAACATAAGAAGACAGGTTGGGGTGGTGACCAACCTTTACCAAAAAAGCAGGGGGCGCAGACTCGCTTGGTCATGTATAGACCTAACTACCAGGTCCAATTTCAAAGGAAGAAGGTGGTGCAATGGGGCAGGGATACAAGACTTCTAAAAAACTTGTTTTCAACTGTTGGTAATTTCCTTGCTTCCACCAGACTCCATAGTTCTGCCCCATAGCCTACACTACTCACAACCTTTGAGCTATAGGGTTTAAGAGCTGAGGCTAAGGGCTTCTCATATGATAAGCAAATCTCACGCCGCAATGCCCCTTCTAGCTCAGAGAATTTTAGGGATGCCTTGTTCAACTGATTATTCCAGGTCATGCTATCGTAGACCACTATGCCCAAATATTCAAAGGAGCTAACCCTCTCCAAAGGGACATTATCTAGGACCAGGTTCCATTTAAAGGATTTATGAGGGTTCACTATCAAAAACTTGGTTTTGAGGGTATTAATAACCAAGCCCCTCGCATCACAGAAAGCCTTAAATTTGTCCAGGAGCTTCTAGAGACCCATAGTGTTTTAGATACCAAAAGGGTATCATCAACGAAAAGCAAAGTAGCTATCTTCTGATTCACCAATGAAGGGGCATCAGCTAGAGTTCAACCTAAAAGGTCGACAATCTGGTTGACATAAAGGGAAAACAAGGTAGGGGCCAAGATGCAACCTTGGCGTATCCTGCGCCGGATCTTGATTGGGTCGGTAAGTTGTCTTTACTCCTCCTGCAGTGTCAGTTCATGAAGTAAGTTGCCCAGTTTGCCTTGTCAGTGTGGGCCGGATCGCCTGGGATGCCGTCTGGGCCTGGGGCTTTAGCAGGTATAATGGCATCTAAGGAGCTCATAATCTCTTTTCTGGTAAATACAATTATACTTTGTTGGACGTCCATGCTGGGGGGCATCCGAAAACTATCCGTAGTATTACCTAAAGAAGGGTTACGTTCAAAATTTGTCTTGGCCACTAACAGCCAGAATGGTTGAGGGTCAGGATGACCAATAGCCTCCTCTAGCTCTTCCCTTCTCCCTTCATCCCATAGCTTTTTAGCTATGTCCTATACCTGTTTATAGGCCCTTCTGCAGTCACGGATGCTTACTTGGTCACTATTTTTAATAGCTGTGGTCAATCTTGTTCTAGCAAGCCTACAGTCTACATTGTACCACGGATTTGCTCCAAGGCGGCTACCCATGAAGTATCTGGTCTTTGAAAAAGGGATGTAAAAGAAGGTAGCCAATTGCTCAAAGAATGCTCTGTGTAGGGCACTACAGGCCTTCAAAGAGTGAGAGTCGCTACTTGCTGGTTCTAATGTCGCTAAATACTCGGCTAGAACTTCATTGATCTTTTGCATTTTAAGTTCATCAGCCAGGACCATGGCCATTTAAGCTGATGCTTATCATTTGTGGCACTCAATTCCCTTGTGCATAGTGGAGCACTAGAGTTCTGCCGAATACTCTCACAGAGTCAGTTACATTAGTTTCCATATACCTAAACAGGAGATGCAAACTCTACTGTGCTGACATCTCCAAGACCAGCTGGACGTTCTGAATTCCACTGCATACAGTTCCAGATAGGTATTTTAATCTACATAGCAATAAATCCAATTAGTTTTCTCGGGTTCCACTTATTCCATAAGAATTTGATTGGGCGCATTTCTTCACATTTTGCTGTCATTTCAAGGCAGCATGTATTTTAATATCTGGATGCTTACCATTCTGTCTCTCATATGGTTCACAACTCCTGGATCTTCTCTGCTTGTTTCTACGAAGACACATCCTTTGAGCTATCCCTTATGTGTTCTTTACAGCATAATTGTTTATGCTTCTGTTTGGGCATTGAAACCTAGTTTCGTTGTTGTATCATCATTGCAGTGTTAACTGAGACGGAATCCTAAAGAAAGCAATGCCGAAACGCGTGTAGTGATTCCTACCGCCAGTTTCATAACTCTATTGTGTCAATAGTTCATTCAATATAGATGAGAATACTGTGTACAATGATGAATATGATATGTTAGATCCTAACAAATCAGAAACTTACATTTAAAAACATATATCAGTTTTGTATATTCATTGTATTTTTTTCAGATCAGCCCCAAAAACGTCTATTGTATCTTTTCTCTTGACACTTGTACTGTACAAAACTAATTTTTTATCATGAAAATAAGCTGTATTAATGACAAATTAATGCATTTTAAATAAATAAGAAAAAGTTTATATCATAAAAATTATAAATCAATTTTTATATACAATAAATTCATTAATATCAAAAGTTTGGTATAATTGTCCAATTTGATGTTTATTACGCACTTTGTTTTTTTGCCCAAACTATCAATTGTTTACCACCTTGCCTTAGGCTTGTTTTCTTCAATTGTTCCTTTCCCTGTAGTAGGCAAGTCAATCTTGTGTACAGGGGCCTGTTCTTTACCAAATTTACTCAACACCAAATCCTGCACAGACAATACACAGCTCATCGCCTTGCTCTCCAAAGGCCCCTCCACTACCAGCACAAACTTCTGCAACGCCATGATTAATGTAGCCAACTGGATGACAACAAACTGCCTCAAGCTTAACTCTGGCAAAAAAGAAGTACTGATCTTCGAGGAAAAGAATTCCTTATGGGACCACAGCTAGTAGGGAGCCGCACTCAAACCCACTCCAAATGCCAGAGACCATATACGCAACCTCAGCATCACCTTCGAAAGCGAACTGACCTTGAAGCAACAAGGCGACGGAGTAGCCTGATCCTGCTTCCACACCCTCTACCACAGAATTTTCAGGTGGATCCCAGTAAACACTAGGAAAACCATTACCCAGGCCCTCCTCAACTGCGGCCTCGACTGGAATACCATGTTCATTGTGGGTCTCTGTTTATTGTGACTGTTGTAAGAGTTTCTTTATTCCCTATAATTGTTTGTTAGGTGAGTTGACATCATGTGGTAGAGACAATTCTGTGTCTAACATTGGTACAGGAGGATTGGATTCATGTAAAAGTTTCAGGTTTTCAAGAAATTTACATACAGCGAATCAAAATTGAAATCAGTTACATAGTCAGTAGTTATGCTTGTATGGACCAGCCCTTTTTGAAGTATGTTAGTCACCCTGACCCTGTCATGTGCAGTACTTTCTTAAATGAATGACTCCAAGACCATTAGAAATCATTGATTACATTTTATTTCCAAAGAGGTCAGAAATGAGAATATCAGCTACAAATACTAAACACCATGTATTCTAGAGACCAAGTACTGGAGTCCCTAGGATTTAAGCACATGAATAGATATTACATGAAATTTATGCTTCCACAAGTAAAATAATGCACATAAATCATGGCATGTCACAGTCTTCCACAAGTCTACAGTGACAATTGTACATTGTGATTTTTTGATTACTTCTGCCCTTTCTTTACCTAGGTGCTTAAGGAAACTCTTCGGTTATATGCTACAGCACCTGTTACTATGCGTCTGCTGGAGAATGAAACTGTCATTGAAGGTGTTAAAATTCCAGCTAATCCTATTTTAATTGTAAGTTTTGTGGAAAATAGGTTTTAAAAGCTCATTAGTAACACCCCAGAATGGCAGATTTTGGGAGAACAACTGATGGGTATGGTTGATGTTATGCTAGCTCTTAATGAACTAATGTGTGCTCAGTGTGCCCAATAATAAACACACACTCCAAAACACACACACACACACACAACCCACTGCTATTTCCACCACCACTGTGAATTATGGAAAATATTTCACGGATTCCTAGCACATATGAATTTCATCACCATAATTAGAGCCCCCAAACCACTCTGCAGGGCTTTACTATTGTCATGGTCAATAGGGTAATTAGGCCAAATAAGGCGGAAGGGTTATCTACAAGCTTACATGGAATTCCCTTTCTGCCCTTGTATTTATACTCAGACTTAATCTTATTTTTACCACCATCATTGTTTCACCCATTACACCTCCCACCCACTCCCGGCCACTAGGTGCACAAGTACATTGATAAGAAACAGTGCTGAAGAAAACTATAGTAACTTCCATTTTGATATTGTGCAGCATGCATCTATTTATTTATTATTACTGGACAAGGACACCGGAGAAAGACTGATGTGTGTTAAATCACCTTTCAAATCACCTTTCTGTCTGGTAGGAAGAGAGAAACAGTCATGTTCTTAAATCAAGCAACCGGAATAAAGGGCAGGAAAACCCCTGTACTGCACTGTTGTTCGCCTTTCGAATGCTTCTTTATTAACATATGCAATTGTTTAGTTTAACCCCTACTTATATTTTTCCTTATGGCCAGATCACAGCATTTGTAGGGCAAGTGTATGCATGGAAAGAGGGTTAAGGTCTTTAGTTGAGCTGGTGGGTGGCTGGCTAGCCATCGATTCTCAACAGAACAGACCTTGTGAGGCACTTTAGGAAAAGGAATCCCACCTCCCAAAGTAATAGGAGGTTTTCCTTTAAAAGTGTAGATAGCCTAGTCAGGGCTTTGTAGTATGTGGTCAGAGATGTCCACCGGCTGGGGCACCATTAAAGTGCTGTGAATTGGGATATTTAAAATGGATGGCAAGATACTGTAACATATGTTCTCTTCAACACTATTGCATCTTTTAAACAAGCATTGGCATAGCCAATAGGTCTCGCCTTTGGGACCTTATAAGTGTTTAGTTATACAGCACAATATCCTTGGTGCAACAACATCAACTGTTGCATGGCTAAACACTTATAAGGTCCCAAAGGCGAGACCTATTGGCTATGCCAATGCTTGTTTTAATTAGGTGTTACTGGCAAGACCCCAAAGTGCACTACGTTAGCAAGGTTTTGTGTTAATCATAATCCCATTGACTCAGTTCAGCACTCCACCATTATCCATGCTATGTAAGACCCGTACGCGTAGTGTGTGATACTAGATTGATTCTTAAGGTCTGAAAGAGCAAACATTGAAAGACTGCTGTTCACAGGTCATGTGCTTGATTTCTGCATCTTAACATGCATCAAAAATTATTTAACTACATCCATGCGAGCTCTGTACTCAAAGTGCGAGTTTACACCAGTTACTTACAGCAGGATTGGAGTCGAATGATGCAAGCTAGAAATTGATAAAGACTGCCGCAAAGAGCATCTGTTACTCTTAAGGTGTCTGCCACATTAAATAATTTGAACCAAATAAAGAAGGCTAAAAACACAAAACATGTCTTGATTTTTGTATATGATGTAACAGTGGGAGTCAACACATTTTCAACATCTTCTAAAGTCTAAAAAGGAGGAATATGAAGGCTAGTGAGAGAGATGAGATGATTTACCCAGGTTTAACCAAAGAGTGTAAGCTGGTACTATAACCAGGCTCCGTGTTTTTGGTACAAAGAAAAATGAAGTCGATTTAGCACACATAACTATGTGCCATGCTTGCAACGCATAGACACAAGGCAAGCATCATACCATGTAGCTATTAACTTCTGTTTAATCAAGTCTCTGAAAGGCAGGGCTACAACTACCCACAGCCAAAATCCTATTTTATCAGAAAACGTGCCATATCTACTAGGAACAAATATAATATTTCATTAGCTTTTAGAGACAGAAAAAGTCATACCATGCACAACATTTGTTAAATCAAGTCTCTGAAAGGCAGGGCTACAACTACCCACAGCCCAAACCCTATTTTATTAGAAAACTTGCCTGATCTAGTAGGAACAATTATCATATTTAAATAGCTTTTAGAGACAGAAAATGTCAATTCAACCCCACAACAGCTTGCAGGAACAAGAAAAAATAGCGTGAATACAAGTCTCTCCTTATCTCTCCCCTGTTTTAAAGCACGGCACAGATCTGGGCACTGTCTGCCACGGACTGGATCCGATAGCACTCTGACACACTATGTTAAGCAGGATTGGCTGGAAGTTAAAGTGTCTCTTCCATCTGAGAGTCTACTACCATTACAATACCTCTCTGTGGTCTCTGAGCATCAGCTGAATGCTAACAGCGCCACGTTAGCTTCTGGAACTAAACTCTATAGGGCCCAGCGCAGAACTTTAGTAGTGCTGTCGTCAATAAACGAGCCATGAGGAAAGCAGTTGAAACATGCGTGGCAATGTGGGCACATGTGGTGATGCAGGAAAATGACCTCATTTGCTTTTGTTTAACCCCCAATGCATTATACTTGGCAGGGCGAATAACAACATGGAGAGCAGGTGTGGGGCTAGCAACAAGGGAGGACGGGTAGGGGCATGCAACATGGAGTGGAGCAGGAGAAGCACATGAGGGAGCCACCATAATCTGGTAGCATTCTTAAATGCAAATAAAACAAGCCTGGGGGGTTGTGTTCACGCGCTAAAGGACATTTAAAAAAAACATGTGAGTGGTGCACGTGTGCGCGAGACAGCAAAAGTGAAAGCAGCTGCAGCATCCCGCGAGTGTAGAGGTGCCAGCGAGCGATGCGCTTGAGGAATGCCAGATGGCCCCTGTGCGCGTAACCGTGCACGTAACAGCATGCTTTAGGCCACACATAAAGCATGTGGTGAGATTTTTAAAGCCCACTTACTAAAAGTCTCGGCAGAACAGCACATGCGCTGGCTCAGGCGAGACCTAAAAAGGCAGATTGAGTGATGTAAGAATGTATGTTAGTAAATAACATGTTTTTCATTACTTATAGTAAATCAAATGGTAGTAGGGCATTTCCCTTTATTTTGAATCCCTAAAATGAATTCACTTGTGTTTTCAGTTTAGTATGTACACTCTGGGAAGATTGGAAAAGTTGTATAAGGACCCACTTGTGTTTGATCCAGATCGATTCAGCCCAGAGGCTCCAAAGTAAGTCTGTATTTAATACATTTTGTTAATACACACATTCATGAATATATAACATGATGCAAAACATGAAATATTTCAGACTACAAAACTAAGTGGATTAACTGAACTTGTTTCTACAGCCTTCTTTTAATGTAGCTTCATTGCAATGAACACCAGCACTGCTTACCAGCCCATCTGATTTAGAGGTGAAGCAGGTGGCCTCCCAGTTCACCCCCTAAGTACTAATGCATGTGGGCTGCCAACATCCTGCCATGTCAAAATTAGAGTGATCATTAATTCTGATCATGATGGCCAAGTTGTTTGCAGGATGTGGCAAAGGGGTGGCAATTGGCTCTTCTGCTCACAGCTGGCCGATGCTTCCTTTTATCCCTTACCTTGAACGCAAAGATTTCTAGGTATCTCTGACTGGATGCTGTAGAGCAGTGGATATGTGACATAGTTGGTTTCGCAGAGCTAAGCAGTGTAGGGTGCTGTTACAACAGTAATGGGGGTTAGCTCTAAGGCCCTGAGATTCACTGGCATTCCTGAACCAGCAATTCTGCAGGTGCACCCCTAAGCGATGGAAAATACCAGGACTGTCCTTGTCCCTGCAAACCACCATCTGTCTCTTAAGGGTCACTCATTTATGACATCCCACTACTCCAAGATTTGTTGGATTGTGCAATAACAAAGGCTCTGTAACAAAGGCGCACACTGCAGAAAATTCCTGTAAAGGAATTAGAACACCCTTACCGAGAATAACACTACAAAGAATGTCATGATATAAAACATTATTCTAAAGAAAACAGTTAAGCGAGAACTCCCAAGTAATGAAGTGAATGTTCACGTAAGTGTAGGTTCTTCCTTATGCCAAGAGGCTACTTACTATTTATTTCACCTCATCTATTAGCTGCCCAGCTCAACTGCCATCGCTCCTTCAACACCCAACATTTTAATCTCCTGAACCTTCTTAGGTAGAACCTTGTTACATCACAGTTCTCCCTTTCTATAATTAATAACATCTTTCATTACCCTTAATGCCCCTTTTATACAATAAAAACATTGACACAGTAGTAAATAAGAAATGAAAAAGCAAGAAAAAAAATGTCTGCACTATTTACCGTCTAATATAGTAAGTAAGATAGCCAGGAGATTTGTGGGACCTCATACTTCTCCTGTGACTTTCTTCATGTCCCGCTTTAATGGAACTATAGAGGACAAGTTACCTTCCTTTGATTGGCTTTATAGTCTTTGAGCGTGGGCTACCTGACTGCGATTCTAAATCCTGCATCATTAGTTTTTCCGCATTTCTGAACAATTTTACAACTTGCTTCTCCTCAGTAAAGTTGGACCAATTTTGACACTACAGGTGCTTTAATCTTTACCCTGTCTCCTACGTGAAAACTAAGATCCTTAACACACCTATGGGCATCAAAATAATTAATTCTGCACCGTTGAAGATGATGTTCTTTTTCTCTCCATTGCCCTATGTCATTATATTTCACCCCTTTATCAAGAAAAATCTACCCAGAATAAAGTTTTGTGTTCGGAGATCTCCCTATAAACAACTCAAAAGGAATTTTACCAGTGCTGGCATGAGATGACAACCTGTATGCTGTAATTATGTCCTGCAACTCTTTCCTCCACTTCAGACTGTCCACCCTCGCCAATTGTATCCCTTCCTTCAGAGTTTTGTTCAGTCTTTCAATTGCTCCCTAAGTCTCTGGGTGATAAAGGGACAACATTTTATGACAAATGCCACAACTCTCCAAATACTGTTCCATCTCCTTTGAACAAAACTGTGGACCATTGTCCGACAAAATGTAGCTTGGAAAACTTTCTCTTTTGAGCACCTCAACTAAGAATGTGATCACAATGTTAGAAGAGATGTCCTGTATGCAACACACTTCCACCCACCTAGAATACAAATCTAAAATTACAATGAAATATGGTGTCTGATGTTCACCATGAAGTGGACCAACAATATCATCAGCCACTTCTTCCCATGGACACTTGGGAAATTCTCAACACACCATTGGCGCTTATCTTGAGCACTTTGTCACTCATTGCAATCTCGCACAGCCCTTCCACTACAAGATCTAGACCTGGCCGCCAAAAATCTTGCCTAATGCGTTGTTTTGTTTTCGAGATGCCCATGTGTACTTTGTGTGCTATTTGGATAATGTTGTCTCAAACACACAGGTGGAATTAACCTTGTGCACTTGTTAATACATCATTGCTAACTGTTAACTCTCCTTTCGAAATGGACCAGGGTTTCACTAACTTGTCCACCTTATTCAACAATATTAAATCAATTACTTCAAGTAATTATACATCTTTTTTCAACTCCTCTTTCCACTCTTTTTTTTAATGGCACCTAATGTGACCTCACACACTTTCACGTTAGCTCCCAAAACTCATCCATGTCATCTTGAGACACATGAGTATCAACTAAGTCAACAAACCATGAAAGACAATCCACTGTAAAAACATTTGCACCAGAGATGTACTCTAGGATGAAATCAAACTTTTGAACCGAAATGACCCATCTTCTTATTCTTGAAGATATAGAATCCAACCCTTTCCTCTCAAAAATTTCCTTTGATCAGACCTAACCTTAAAAGATGTTCCCCATTTAAAATTCCTGCATTTGCCCAAGATATGGCAAGCGCCTCTTTTTTGATGCCAGAGTATTCAACGCCACACCACTCAGACACCTTGAAGCACAATCAATGAGCTGCTCAGAACCGCTTCTCTTCTGAAAAAAGCAGAGATCCCAATCCCTTATTGCTTGCATCAGTGACAGTAAATGTGTCTGGACCAGGAATGAATGCATGAAGATCAGGACATTAGCCAGATAATTTATTACCAGTGTAAACTCTTCCTTGCACTTTTCGGCCTACACAAAATCTGCATTTTTAGACTTCTAAGATTACATTTTTTATCTGCAAAGTTCTTAATAAATTTATTGTAAAATTAAGCCATAACCAGAAAAGTCAATTCCTCCTTTGAACGTAGTTCCTTCATTTGAATTATAGTGTTGACCAACTAATTTTTTAGTTTAATACCACAACCAGATATGTGATTTCCTAAATAATTAACACCTGTGACCCAAACTTGCATTTGTCTCGCTGCAGAGTTAAACCTGCTTTCAACAACCTCTCTAACACCTTCACAACTCTGTCATCATGTTCTTCTTTTGTCTTTCCGTGAATTAACATGTCAACTTGATAACATGGAACCCCTCTTATACCATTTACAATATTGTTCATGATTCTTTGGAAAACTGAAGCAGCTGACACTAAACCAAACAGCATTTGTAAGAACTTAAAAGCCCCCATTGGTGTTATACAGGCTGTCAAATCCTGGGAGGACTCATCTAGCAACACATGGGGATAAGTGGAGGCTAAGTCCAAAGTTGTGAAATAGGTTGCCCCAGCCATAGTTGACACCATCTCATCAATATTTGGAAGAGGAAATTTGTGTACAATAATTTCTCTATTGAGATCCCTGAGATCAACACATAGATGAATATTGTTGTTACCCTTCAAAGCCACCACAATTGGAGCCAACCATTCAGTTGGTTCTACGGGTTCAATCACCTCAAAATCAATTAAACTAGAAATCTTCTGCTGTACCCCTTCTTGCACACTCAAAGGAATCCTTGTCACCTTTGCAACCACTGAATTAGCACCCAACTTTAGCTTGATTCAATGTCTGTAACCTTTAAGGCACCCCAGTTAATTTCTAAAAAAATCTTTGAACAAAACATCATATTTGTTTCCACTGTCAGCTATTTCTTGTATTTGTACCGAAGGGTTACTATTTGTATTTAGAGTAACAGCTAAACGTGCTTGATGTGACCAAGTAGATTGTCTCCTTCATCAGCAACATAAACGTTTGCGTCAACAAATCTTTCATTATACTCCACACATCTTTGAAAGTACTCAAATATTTGAATAGGTGTTCCACCATTAGCATGTAGGCTTCACATCAGACGTGTATAATTCTACTTTTCCAGAAGAATTCCGCCGATTACTTCCTTGGCAATCAAGATTAATTGTGAACATGAATAAAACTTAATTTTACTATTTCCTATCTTAACCCATTCTGAAGGATGCTCTACACCAGATTCTTTCACTTGGAAAACAGTATATTTAACTTCTCATTTGACTTCTTTTCTGTTTTTTCCTCTGCAATTTTTCAAGAAATGCCCTTTTTTCTCACACAAATTGCATACCACAGCATTAGCTGGACAATAAACTGCATTGGCTTCGTGTCCAATTTTTCCACATCTACCTGTATATAGAATTTTAATAGTAATGAAGGTCTAGAGGGGCCTGTGTGGCCACATGGGATGGTATGGGCAGAGGAATCCCCCTGGAGGACGTAAAGCATGTCATATTCCATATTTACGGATGATATGCTACTGTATCTTAGAGATCCCCTGGAGTGTTGAGCTCTTGGGAGAACTAGGAAGGGTGTCTGTTCTACATTCCAATTGGAATAAAATCTGTGAATTTCCTCTGTTCTCAGACAAACAGGATCCCCAAAAGTGATACAAGTAGATTCTGAGTTTCAGGTGTCAAGGATATCACCAAATGCAAATCCAACCAATACCACCATTCCCTATTTTAATGTGAAAAATGTCCATCTTATATCAGCTCAAGAAAACGTTTATAAAAGGCAAAACTTACCATCTCCAATGTAGTATCCCACTTAAGGTGTCTGTACAGGATTCCAGAAATTGGTTCATCAACATGAAGCAGCAAAGTTCAATTGAGTCTAACCCATTAAGTGGAATAAATAAACAAGAACATAATTCATAATATAGTCAACTAGATATGTATCCCACATGGAAGAGTTCCTATGGAATTCATAGATTCTCAAAGTGATTATAGAACTGGACCTGCTAAGAGAGATTCTGGTGGATTGGTATTGGAGTTCAGTCTTAGTAACAATGAAATAACTGGCAAATATTTAAGGGGTTATGGCAGCTTTAATTCCTTTCTTGATTACAACCAGTTGATTGTTCTCATTCCATAAATCTATGCTTTCAGTAATTATGTGGCTTTTTCACACAATCAGTGACTGAATTTTGAATGAATGAATGCATGGTATTGCTTGAAATGCAACTGTGGGAAAAATTATGTGTTCCTGGTTGCTTCAACTGATAAAATTGCAAGATGGAATATATGAAATGATTACCCCCATTTTATTCTGGATTAACCTCAGAAAATCTATTTATCCTCTATACTGAGATACATTAAAGTAAATTAAGTAGGGCTGTAGAACTTGCAAAAACAATATCTGACCTGTTTCTAAGGTCACATTCTTGTTATGTCTACATTGTCCTGGGGTTTTTTTTGTCCTGCATTGAAAACAGTGAGGTGTTCCTGTAAGTATTATCCGTTCCCAGCAAGGATAGTCTACCTGAGAGTAGAGAATGAATCAAAGCATTCAACATTTTTCTACAGTTTGATGACACCCCTCTTGACATTCGTCTTACTTTGAGAGCAGTGAACTTAGCTAAAACACAAACTCTGCTCAGGTTCAGAAGTGATTTGTTTTGCATAAGAACACTGTTGGGATGAATCACCTTTTTTTCAAACTTATTTTTATTATAATAAACACAACAATCATTGCATTCTACTTTTTTCTTTTTTTTGTTACATAGGTTACACAGGTGCTAATACCCTTAATTACATTACAAAGTGTAAATTACTCCAGGTTCTCAAACCTACAATTCAGTTATCTTTACAGTCCGTGTGCTATGGTCACAACGGTATGGATCCTACAGCATGAATAAACAATTAAACATTAACAATATAACATTTGCACAGCAGCAACCGGTGACTAACTCCACTCCCTAGATTGAGGGTTCCATTTCATTAATGAATTATTCCTAGGACTGGGCCGTCCAACCACCCAATCATCAAGAGACCGTGTGAGCGGTGAGGGGAGGATGCCCTACTACTTTAGCAATATCCATCTTCTATTTCTCTTGGGGACCTAGGCAGTCGTATGTCTCTGTGCGTGGCAAAGATGCGTTTGGTTTTTCCGCCTTTGAAGCAGCCAGGTCCAAGTCCTGCTGCGAGTCCGGTATTCTCAACAATTCCAACATGTGTCCCCAGTACTCTAAATCACGCACTGCGGGTTCATCTGTGCTTATAATTTTTAGGCGACTTTCTTCTGCTACACCCCATTCCCTTATATCTGATATCCATTTAGCAATTTTTGGAGGGAGTGCTTGGGTCCAGTGTATGGCTATTCACCGTTTGGCCAATATTAATCCTAGAAGTGCAAATTTGTGACTGGTGAATGTTCCCTTTTTTGGTGTAGGGAGGAACCCCAGTAGGCAATGCTCTATCCAGACTGCTGTGGTTGTCCGTAGTATCTGGGTGACTTGCTGCCAGAACCTTTATAACCTGATGCATGTCCACTCATGTGAAGGAAAGTGGCAGGATCCGTGCCGCACCTGGGGCAGCGGGAGGGGCGCCTTGGGTTAAAGTAAGCTAGTCTCTGAGGAGTCCCATACCTGCGATGAAGGTAATAGAACTGGGTACGTTTGAACCGAGCTTTGCTTGCCACCTCTTGAACTTGTGCAAATGCCCTTTTCCATTCCTCTGCTGTAAGGGGGTCCGTCAAGTCTGCTGCTCACCTGTCCTTTATCTGCGACGTCTCAATAACACAGTCCTTTTAGAGGGCCTTTTTATATATGGGAAATTAGGCCTCTAGTGGAACCCGGGTTTAGCAGGAGAGGTAGAGTGTGGGATTCTGTCGGCTCCTCAGGAAAGGAGGGCCACATTCCTCTGACAGTATGGGCTATCATAGTGTGGTGCAGGAAATACCCTTCTGGTATTTGATACCATTCCATAGCTTCCTCGAATGTTCAAAAGGTCCCATTGGCAAATAGATCCCCGACCGATAGGCACCCCCCTTCGTACCATTTTGGGATATCCATAACCACCTGAATTTGACTGAACCCTTGCAGCCATTGTAAGGGGAGTGATGGCGTGCCTTTTCCCAGACTGTCGCTACCTGCTGGATTGTGCATGGGCACGAACTGGGGACCGAGTGCCCATCATCAAGTATTTGGGCAAGTCAGAACCATTATTACGACTCACCAGTAGTGCTTTCTCCAAGGTGTGCCCCTCCATGCACCACTGTGCAGCATACTGAAGCAGCCCAGCAAAATAGTATAATCTAAGGTCCGGGAGGCCCAGCCCACCCAGATCAGCATCCAATTTAAGTATGTCTATTTTCACCATGCTACGACGCTAGCCCATACCAGCGAGACCAACAATTTGTTCAGCGTGACAAACGTAGCATCTGGGATAGGGCAGAGAGTGTTCTGTAGTACATACAAGCACCTAGGTAACATAAACATTCTAGCCAATGCCACTCGCCCCATAATGAAGAGAGGGAGCTTGTTCCCAAACTGGATCGACTCAGTCAGATTCCCAATTACCGTCCTCATATTCAAAACATAATGAGCCCCAGGTTCATGTGCCACTTGTATACCCAAATATCTAAAAAATGTCACAGCTGAACTCCGAATGAGGGAGATCTTGGATAGCCACTGTTCTTAGAGCAGCTATTGGGAAGATAACAGACTTATGTTGATTTAAACGCAGACCTGACGATTACCCAAAGGAGTGCCATACACCCAGTAGTGCTGGTACTGCTTCCTCCAGCTGTCGGATATAGAGTAACTCATCATCTGCGTATAACGATACCACGTGTGTGCAGCCGTCAACTGCAATTCCCCACTCATCCATATCCCTCCGCAGCTGGATAGCCAATGGTTTGACTGCCAGGGCGAAAAGCAACGGTGAGAGAGGGCAGCCTTGACGAGTGCCCCTTTCAATATTAATGCACTCCGATACCCAGTCCTGGGTGCACATGTGTGCCCGCGGCCCTCAGTATAGTAATTGTACCCAGGCAATAAACTTGTCCCCAAGTCCCATTCTTCTTAGGGCCTCCCATAAATAAGTCCACTGCAAAGTGTCAAATGCCTTTTCTATGTCTAGTGCACCACAGCTGCCCTATCTGGTCTGCCAATCAGTGAATGTAGCACGTGTGACAGTCAGTGATGAATCACTTTTTAAAACAGCATTCTAGCAAGCCATGTTAATACACTAAGGTTCCTTCTAAAGCACTCTATTAAAGGACAAGCCTGTTAGGCTTGGAAATAAAGCAGTATCCTCATTTTGTAGACTTCCTACATACCAGTGCAATGGTGATCCTGTCAAGTTATTGCTAATTTGTTTTTTAAGATTTATTTACCCCAAACAGATACCATAGGTTGCACAATTAGATACACATATTCATAATTCAAAAACAAATACATGTTATTTATTTATTTGTCGGATTTGTAATGCGCATAGCTGCCCCAGCGACGGGGCATCCCAGCGCGAACCACAGACTCCAAGACAAGAACCGTAGGGCAGACGATTTATACAGGGAAAAGCGAGGTCTTTATGACTTCCGGAAAGAAAGATGATTCTGGATGGCTCTGATGTAAACAGGAAGCGAATTCCAGAGTTGCACTGCCAAAATACGAAAGGACCAGTCACCCGCTCTGGCTTTCAGAACACGCGGACTACGAACCAGCGCTGAATCGGCAGAACTCAGCGGACGCCGCGGCACGTAAAACTTTAACAGACCAGCCAGCCCCAGGGGTGCCTAATGTGTCCGGAACCCATGCACCACGCAGAGAGACTTAAATTGGATGTGCTTCTCAATAGGCAGCCAATGAAGTTTGCGAAGCACGTGAGAAACTGAAAAACATTTCGGGAGAGCCACCAGCATGCGGGCAGCTGCATTCTGTGCTCTCTGTAGACGCATAACACTAGCCTTATTGACACCCAGGTAGAGGCAATTGCCATAATCCAGACTGGATAGAATTGTAGCCTGAATAATATTTTGGCTTACATTTGGAGGAAAGAAACCCAGCAGCGGCTTCAGGCCATGCAGAAGCCCAAAACACGCCCCAGCCACTACCTTTGATTGGGCGTCAAACATCAGACCGCTGTCAAACCAAACGCCTAGGTTTTTCACTGTCTCCTTAGGCAGGGGGGCAGGTTTAAGGCGATCCGGCCAACATTGCTCGGACCACAACGCATGATCCTTGTCAAACAGTAAAATCTCAGACTTACTGGTGTTCAGCTGCAAACAGTTTAACTCCATCCAGTCCGCAATTGCTGAAAGGTCATCTTTAAACTTTCTCAGACTGGTGCACCTTTTTTTGCAGAAAGCGATCACTAGCTGGGTGTCGTCAGCATACGACACCAGTGACAAACCCCTTCCCTTCGCTAGCACGGCCAAAGGCCGGACATAGATGTTGAACAGTAGGGGTCTGCGGCACCCTCTGATGCAAAGCAAACTCCTGGGAGTCGAAAGGGGGCACAAGAACTTGAAATGACCTCCCCCCCAGAAAAGACCGGAGCCAATTCAAAGCCACATCCCTAATGCCTCTTTTCTGAAGGCGTCTTAAAAGTATCACATGGATATGGTGGCGAAGCGGGACATCGCCCAGAAGTGGGGGGCCCCATCACCCCCCTCTGTGGAATTATGGAAGACCAATATGGATTGGTGCATACTCTGCGAGAAGACAGTGTATGTGGCATGTGGTAAGCCTAGGAGGTGGAGAATGGTCTGGGGGGCCTGGAATGAATACAGGGGCGACATTTGCCTACCTCCCGATGCTGAGCCGCTAGAGATTCGTCTTTCTCCCTAGCCCTCCCTTCCAACCAACTTATTATTCCGCTGGCATCCTGATTCTTTCCCCCCCGTTATCGTTTGATTTATACAGTCTAGCTGCACTTTGTGGGCACATGGCCCTGCCTACCTCCCGGAATTGGGTGTTGTCGCTTTCGCACTATGCCTTGCCTATTTACCTTTTCTTAGTGTTTCTTTAGTTTGTTACCTTTTAGGTTTATTGTTACCATATCATAAAATTAAACCTGATACGTTTCTTCAACCTGTATTGTGTGCACCATAAATCCGTTCTCTATAATGCTGCCTAGCCTCAGGGATGTAAGGCTAAATAGCTGTGTGCCTTGGCTCTTAAATAAAGGTTTCCCCCCCCCCAAAAAAAAAAAAAGTATCTCATGGGAGACGGTATCAAAAGTGGCACTTAGGTCCAGAAGGACCAAGGCCGCTGAGTCACCGTCATCAAGATTAGCCCGGATGGCCTCCGTAACTACCAACAGAGCAGATTCAGTGTTGTGGCGGGCTCGGAAACCATGTTGAGATGGATCAAGGATGGCATTCTGCTCAATAACCTTAGAGAGAATGTAGTTCACGTGCGATTCAGCCAGCTTCGCCTGGAAAGGCAATTGGGAAATTGGGCGGTAATTGGCTGACTCCGCGGGATCCAGGGAGGGTTTTTTGAGCAACGGGATGACCTTAGCGTGTTTCCACGCCCTTGGTACAGAAGCCGATGCCAAAGAAAGATTGACCAAGTCCATATTCAGCGGGGAGAGGAAAGTGTGGAACTGGCATAAGTGGGCAGGTGTCAATGGGTCGGCCAGCGAACCCGATTTGATCTTCAAACAGAGGGCCTCAAACGCCATCTGTGACAGCAGAGGAAAAGACGACAAGGTACGTTCCAGGATGGAACACGTTTCCCACAAAGCCACTGCCTCAGGGGGCGAAGTCGGTGTGGGTAAACCAAGGTAAATCTTTTCACCTTTGTTCACAAAATACTGAGCCAGCTCATTGCACTGCTGATCAGAGGAGATCGATGAGGTCCCAGTGGTACCACCGCTCTTCATGCCCTTCAGGACGGAGAAGATCGTCTTGACGGGGTTAGTACCAGCCAGGATTTTATCGGCCACGTACTCCACCCGAGCTCGCCGAATGAGCTTGTGGTACTGTTTAATGGCGGCCTGATATTCACTTTTTGCTACCCCATCATAAGAGTGTCTCCAAGCACGTTCCAGCTGCTTGCAGCCCTTTTTGGATATAACTAGTGAGTCATTAAACCAGGGGTTAGATGGCCTGCTGGTTTTTCCCCGCAGCCTATCCGTGAAGCAGCTATCCAAGCCTAGGATTGCCCACTCATTGAAGCAGGAGTTTGCCCCCTCCACGTCCGGCGGCATCTGGGGCCTATGACTAGACAACCATGCTGAAAGACAGGCCAAGTTTAACTTATGCCAAGGGTGTTTTAAGACTGGAGCAGAACGGATCAGGTCACCTTTCCGCAACAGCCAGAGTGAAAAGGAGACCAAGAAATGGTCGGTCCAAGCCTGCGGGACGGGCTGTAAGATCGAGAGGGAACTTAAATTGGGGAATATGGGGTCCAGCAGGAGGCCTGCCACATGCATACCCATCCGGACCTGCTGGGCCAGCTGATAGGCCTCCAGGTCAGCCAGGAAGCTGAAGATCTCAGCCTTCCAACAGTTCCCAAGATGGAGATTAAGGTCCCCTAAGATTATAAAATGTCCTGCCCTGCACACATATTGCGCGACTTTATTCAGCAAATCTTCTCTGAAAGGACCCGAAGGGCCCTGAGGGCGGTAGATGAGAAAACCGGTCATAGTGAGATTAAAGTTCAGTGTGATTTTAAACAATGCACTTTCGCAATTTGCAATATTCACCTTGCTAAGGGAGCACTTATAAACATCCTTAGCAATGTTTGCAATGCCGCCCCCTCTGCCGACCCCTCTGCATATACTATACAACCCGTAGCCTGGAGGAAGAGCCAACCATGGCTCTGCCACCGAGTCTGGCGTGAGCCAGGTCTCTGTCAGGAATAAAACATCTGGAACCTCCTCTGCTGGGAGATCGAAAACCTCACCGTGGTGTTTTGCGATTGACCAACAATTGAGAATGAGAAACTTGAGGTCAGCACAATCTACGGGACAGAAGATCGAATCTTTAGATAGAAGATGGAAGGCACAGCACTTACAATGGCCATCCTGCGGGGCCCAAGCTAGGGAGGAGCACTTAACTTCTAAAATCAGTAGCTCATCACGCGAATATGTAGTGCAAGCAGCAGCAGAATGGGCAGGGGTCCTGGCGACTGGTGGCGGACGGGCGCAGACGGGCTTGCCTTTGGCGCACCAGCGACGCGTCCACTGCGCGGTCGCGGTTGCGCGTCATTTCAAGCATCAGCGAAAAAACAGCTGCCCTGTTGACCTGTGCACCTCCCAAGATGGCGGTCTCACTCCCACAGTCCTGGGCGAGATGCCTCCTACCCCCCCCCCCCCCCCCCCCCCAATCACCACACAACCCTTCGGAGCCCTCCCCACAGCGACCAAAGAACAACAGCCGTAGGTGCTTGTAATGAGGTAATTGCGGTACGCAATTGAAAAAGTTTAAAAACAAAATGCAGATTTTCAGCTAAGCAGGATAAAACAGTAATAGCAACACAAATAACATCTAGCTCCCGGCTCATGCCTCAGGAGAATTGTGCAATGCACCTGAATTAAAAAAAATATATCTGAAATAGGAAAAGTTTCAATTTGTTTAGAAAATAGATTACGTTTCGGAGGGTCCATAGCGCATTTAAATATGAAAACACTTTCCATTATCAGTAATAGAAGTGACCTGTGCATAATTATCATGTTATGATGAAACGCTCAAACACTAATTGAAGAATCACAAAGTTTTCTAAAATAGCTACACTGTTTGAATGTATTGGTCCGCAATAAGCACTAAACCCCTAAAATACTATATTCCCATTTTAATATCTGGTGATGGCTGTGAATGATCGGACTAATTATTTGTTGCTAAGTCGATTATCACCCTGGATGAGATTCACTGGGAACCATTGGGAATGGCAAGATTGAACCCACTGAAATGAGCCGTAAACTAAAGTAAATATAGCTTAAATCGCCATGGATTTCAGATGTCATAAGTGATTTCATATGTGAGGTCATAAGCAATGCATCACAGTGGTTATACTTTTGTCAGTTTCAAACTGCCCACACAATTCGAGCCTGGACCACTAGCTCCCTGTTCCACCGTGCTAAAAAACAACTATTGAAAGAAAACTTGTAAATAGTAATTGTATGTAATTTGACCTATTGTGGCTAGGCTAATTGAGACTGATAATTTTCTATCAGTCCAACTGTTGAACTATCTCAACCCCCCAATTCCCTGAGCACCTTCATCTGAGCACACCTTTGCACGTTCCCCTGGAGCAACCACTTTTCCATTTTTCCCTAACTCATGCTTTGAATACAGCACAACATCTACTGCTGTTCTAAATTTTGAAAAATAAAATGTGTCTTCGAAATCTCTTCAGTTGTTGCACATTCCTTATTGTGATTGTTTTTTGATTACCCAGAGCTGATAAGTTTACACGCTCAGAATTATTGAAAGATTAATTTTGATTCATACTTTCTTAAACCAAGGTCTAGGACCATTGTTTTTTTTATATTGATTTACCACCCAGGTCCAAGACTTGATTTGGGTCACCCATTTTCATAATGGCAATCAATATCAAGCAAATGTTGAGTATAGCGCGCTCTCAGGTCACTAAAACACCAGCCAACGTTCCAATTACTGATAAGGGGATTTATTCAAATTCATAAATCCTCCGTGATCAGTTTTGACCTCGGAAAGTCTTGATCGCACACCGAAGTGAAAATTCATAGGGCCTTACATATATTTCCTGGTAAATATTTAAGAAGGACTCAGCCAAAGTAAATACACATAATGATTCAAAAATCAGCCACCATCTTTAGACGGTAAAATAAAAGGTAAAGTACTGCACAATCCACATTTCAAAATAAAGTACTGAAAATTATGTGGGAAATTGCCATCTAGGATCATATTCATGCAATAAATGTCCATTGTATTGTACATACTATGGTTCTCAGGCCCACTGCGTCGGGTTACTTATTTCGCTGCATTCTAATATTGTGTCCAATGTGTCTAATATTGTGTACACAATGGTTTACTTGAGTATAGGTGCTGCTGGGGATTGCAAATGCCTCATATTAGTGTGGTTCTAACATCTCTGATACATTAGTGTTGCTGTGTGGAAGCATGTTGCCCCAACATGGGTGGGGCTGAGATCCATGTTCACGTATGTGTCGCTCATACAGTGCATTCTGGTACCTGTTGTCCATTGAAGGTACCTTCACAACTATAGGAAGAACAACGGTCTGAAGAAATGTGACAGAGAATGCCTATGTTAGAGCAAGTGCAGTTCACCAGTTATACATTGCTTGTCCCATCACAGGCTGAAGTAAGGTTTCCATCAGCCCACCCTTTTTGGCGGAGCTTCGTCATTTGGAAAACCGAGAGCGAAGGGTCACATGTAGCCAAGATAGTACACGGGCTACATGTACGAAGGTACTGGACCTCTTACTCTCTAGATGACTCAGCCTCTGGGTTTATCCAAGGTGTAAGGACTGGTGGAGTGCAGTGCAAGTGCAGGGTGCACGTGTGTTAAAAATGACTAGAGGGACAAAAAATAAGTTTATTGAGGATTGTCCGCCTGCCATGTATTAAAAACCGCCTGATAGTTTTTGAATATATTTATACTATCATTAGGCTAGAAGTGTGGTCAACATGTTTCAGCCGAGAGGGTAACTGACCCGGCTTTCTTCAGGACCTAGAAGGATATTATGTGCTACTGCAGGTGTATCACTGGTGAACTGCACTTGCTCTAACATAGGCATTCTCTGTCACATTTCTTCAGACCATTGTTCTTCCTATAGTTGTGAAGGTTCTGATTCAGGGGTGCGAAGTGCAACTGGTCTCTAAACTTTGCCCATTAGACCCTCCCCCACCTTCTGTGTTTTTGTCCATTGAAGGTATTCACCACAGTCAAATTTGTTGTACTCTAATGGTAGCTCGCCTGAGATATTACCATAGTGTATCACCACTCGTGGGGGTACCCGCCAATGTCTGTATTCAGTCAAGTGGTGTGTTTGCCCTGGGTATATCTCTCCTTTACATTCGTATCTGCGCGCTAGTGGTAAATTGCCTCTTATGTTGACATAGTGTTATTCCCCATGAAGGGACACACGTCACTGTCTGCATTTACACTGATGGTTTGTATGCCCCTATGGATGTCTATGATTGATCAGTGTATTGCTGTATTGTTATCCCATTTGAGATTTATTGTGCTAGCATGTGTCTGGCCAAGTATGTTACATGTTTCCGTGAGTATGTCATTGTCAGCTGCATGTTGTATGTATCATCAGATTGCCCAGGATAATATGCATGACCCTGTATACCCATGAAAAAACATGATATGTCATCCTTCCTAAGTGCATAATAATAACAAAACAAATCATAAAAATAACAAGCAAAGACGTCTTATCTCGGTAGGGACCCTGATGTCACAGGAGCAAGACATGGAAACCTTTCCTCCTGTAAGAAATACAGAGAAAGAAGAAGAGAAAAGCAGTGTCACAATGGGTTAAAATCCAGTCAAAGATATTCCAAGCTCAGGTGACATAAAACATTGTATTTACAACAAGGGGTGGTGAGGGACAGAGTCTCTGAATTAAGCAGAAAGCTCTCACCCAGTCAAGAGATCAGGGCTAGATCCAACACCGTTTTTTAGCTCACTGCACCATCCCAGTTTCAGAACCTGGCTGTATGCAAATTAGTCTGTTCCTGTCCCAATGCATGATGGGAACAGGACAAACCAAACTACAAAAGCCAATTCTTACACTGGGAAGGAAACAAGCTCCCGGGGACCGGTTTCTGGCATTACAGCCGTCTTCGGCCCGGTTTGCTTGAATCCTGATGGTGCAATGAGCAAGGGTCTCACATCTGAGAATACCCTTCCACGCTTAGGGTGGACAAAAATATTTACAACAAGGGGTGGTGAGGGACAGAGTCTCTGAATTAAGCAGAAAGCTCTCACCCAGTCAAGAGATCAGGGCTAGATCCAACACCGTTTTTTAGCTCACTGCACCATCCCAGTTTCAGAACCTGGCTGTATGCAAATTAGTCTGTTCCTGTCCCAATGCATGATGGGAACAGGACAAACCAAACTACAAAAGCCAATTCTTACACTGGGAAGGAAACAAGCTCCCGGGGACCGGTTTCTGGCATTACAGCCGTCTTCGGCCCGGTTTGCTTGAATCCTGATGGTGCAATGAGCAAGGGTCTCACATCTGAGAATACCCTTCCACGCTTAGGGTGGACACAAATATTTACAACAAGGGGTGGTGAGGGACAGAGTCTCTGAATTAAGCAGAAAGCTCTCACCCAGTCAAGAGATCAGGGCTAGATCCAACACCGTTTTTTAGCTCACTGCACCATCCCAGTTTCAGAACCTGGCTGTATGCAAATTAGTCTGTTCCTGTCCCAATGCATGATGGGAACAGGACAAACCAAACTACAAAAGCCAATTCTTACACTGGGAAGGAAACAAGCTCCCGGGGACCGGTTTCTGGCATTACAGCCGTCTTCGGCCCGGTTTGCTTGAATCCTGATGGTGCAATGAGCAAGGGTCTCACATCTGGGAATACCCTTCCACGCTTAGGGTGGACAAAAATATTTACAACAAGGGGTGGTGAGGGACAGAGTCTCTGAATTAAGCAGAAAGCTCTCACCCAGTCAAGAGATCAGGGCTAGATCCAACACCGTTTTTTAGCTCACTGCACCATCCCAGTTTCAGAACCTGGCTGTATGCAAATTAGTCTGTTCCTGTCCCAATGCATGATGGGAACAGGACAAACCAAACTACAAAAGCCAATTCTTACACTGGGAAGGAAACAAGCTCCCGGGGACCGGTTTCTGGCATTACAGCCGTCTTCGGCCCGGTTTGCTTGAATCCTGATGGTGCAATGAGCAAGGGTCTCACATCTGAGAATACCCTTCCACGCTTAGGGTGGACAAAAATATTTACAACAAGGGGTGGTGAGGGACAGAGTCTCTGAATTAAGCAGAAAGCTCTCACCCAGTCAAGAGATCAGGGCTAGATCCAACAACGTTTTTTAGCTCACTGCACCATCCCAGTTTCAGAACCTGGCTGTATGCAAATTAGTCTGTTCCTGTCCCAATGCATGATGGGAACAGGACAAACCAAACTACAAAAGCCAATTCTTACACTGGGAAGGAAACAAGCTCCCGGGGACCGGTTTCTGGCATTACAGCCGTCTTCGGCCCGGTTTGCTTGAATCCTGATGGTGCAATGAGCAAGGGTCTCACATCTGAGAATACCCTTCCACGCTTAGGGTGGACAAAAATATTTACAACAAGGGGTGGTGAGGGACAGAGTCTCTGAATTAAGCAGAAAGCTCTCACCCAGTCAAGAGATCAGGGCTAGATCCAACACCGTTTTTTAGCTCACTGCACCATCCCAGTTTCAGAACCTGGCTGTATGCAAATTAGTCTGTTCCTGTCCCAATGCATGATGGGAACAGGACAAACCAAACTACAAAAGCCAATTCTTACACTGGGAAGGAAACAAGCTCCCGGGGACCGGTTTCTGGCATTACAGCCGTCTTCGGCCCGGTTTGCTTAATTAATTTGTGGTATTTAGCTGAATTTAAACTAGATCCTAATAACCTTGGCTATTAAATTCAGACACATATACCACTTACACGTGTCTTAGGGATCACTTATTAAAGTTTTTTTGATACCCTGTTAGTCACTTTTAATTTGAGAATCTTCACAACACTTCCTCCCCACACAACCAGCTCCGCAGTCTTTCTGGCGTCGCAGCACACCGAAGAGACACTCGGTCTCTTCGGTGGGGCCCGATGATGAAGCATGACACTGACTAGGTCGGTGTGTGAGGGCTTTCCTACTCAAATAGAGTGACTGTGATCCCACTCAACTAGAGTGACTGTGATCAACAAGGTCTGTCTGTATAGCCATCAAACAAAAAGTAATTGTTGGTGATACAAAACCTGATCATTTCTAATATCATCTGTGTATGCTCCAGATATCTGATGGATCTATGTTCTAGTAATTTGGCAGAAGCCGATAACCCCTGTTCATGGTCTCTTACAGTATAATGTGGATTTACGTCCATGGCCATGAAATATTCTTCTTGCCACTCAAGATCATTGATTTTGTTAAGAAAATTATTTGTGTGCTTCACGTATGAGGGCAGTGTTGTAACAAAATCCCTAAGGAAATTATCTGCATAGCGTGATATACTCTCCAGGGCAATCTCCCTGGGGTTTTTGTTTTGTTTGTATGTACTTTCGGAAAGGAGGTACATCACTGAGAGTATTGTGTGGTCTTTCTTAAGGAAACACAATTCTTCCCACTCAGTCAGGCCTTAGTCCCTCTTCCAGTTTACCCCAGATAGTGGTGATACTGTTGTTATACTCTGCTCTTGATGCAATGGTGTATGCATTGGTGTCACTGAGTTGGGGCATGGCCTCTGTCACATACATCTCCTTGGTAAGAATTACAATGTTACCCCCTATTTTGGCGGGTCTGATAATCACATCATTATCTGCTGCCAAGTCATTCATGCCCTTTTCTGTGAAATGGTCAAATTATGTTTAAACTTTCTCATTTTCTTTGCCCAATTCCTTTGCCTAAATTTCCGAGTTCCAACCCTACTATTTCCTGAAAGGTGTCAATGTTGCCATGGGGCATGTTCAGTAGGAATGTCGACTTGGGTTTGAACTCTGTTTCTATTGTCTTGTCATAAGAAATTTCCAACTCATCATTTTTCTTCATGATGTCAGCAGCAGTAGTTTGGTTTTAATCCGCTTTAGAAAATAAATAGTGCAAACCAATCACCAACATAAAAGACATAGTTGACAGACTATGTAAAAAAAGAACCAAACTATGACATTGTTTGTAATGTGAAATACATAGTTATCCATATCATGCTCAAAACAAAATTAAAGTGCAGATAAAACCAGAATGGCATATAATAATGTAAGAATGCCGTTCTATTGTATTGAATTGCATTATTAAAATATATTCCTACAATTTATCATAGCTATGCTTCTTCACACGTTCATGCACACAATGGCACATATCTTATTTGCCATTTTCTCGTTAAGCCCATAATGCCAATAATGATTGAGGAAATCCCAGTGTACTCGTTCATTGCCCTGCGGTTTCATCAAATGACACCATTCATCCTATGGTTGTTACATCCAACTATGCAATGTTTGTAGGGTATGTTGTTCGGCAAGGCAAAACTGATATGTGCATCCTCAAGAGGCCCTGATGCTGATAATGAACAGGGAATCCCAATACGTGTGCAAAGATAGTGCACCATAAAAGAGGCCCTTTTGGGCCCAAGTGGGCTTGGTTGCACTTTATGATTTCATGAAGATCTGATATGAAGAGTCATTATTAGGAAATCTCAGTAGCTGAGCAATATATATATATATATATATATATATATATATATATATATATATATATATATATATATATATATATATATATATATATATATATATATATATATATATATATATATATATATATGAACAATAATTGTTGTCATCCAGGGAACCCTTTTGAAAACATGTGTAACATTGGTTCATCAAAAAGGATCAAAGTAATGCCCAAGTGGGCCAATGATTACTGATAATGAGCATCCCAGAGGGCCATCATACAATCCAGTTATTACATCGTGCAAGAAACTCTATAAGAGAACCCCATGCATCAGGTGGTATGACTCTCTATGAGAAACATGCACAAACATCAACATCAATAGAATGATAGATATCAAGGAATAAAGAAAAAAATTACATGAGAAAAGATGGTGTAAGATGAAAAGGAATGATTAAAGGAAAATGTCCACAATGTCATTCGGGCTCGGATACCCAATGTGGGGTAAGGCACGAGCAAGTTATATATTCATGATTCTCCTAGAAAGAGCAAGCCAGAGCTATGATTTCAACATGTACTGTCAGTTCTTTATCAACATGTAATCCATGTGGGAACTTGGAATCCAGATCTTTTATTAGACGTGATTCCATGATGCGCAATTACTTCTACCTGCGCCCTTCTCTGATTGGCTTGTCAAACCTGTCAATACCAAAAAATGTGAGGAGATCTGGGTTACTTTGATGTTTCATGTAGAAGTGTTTAGCGACAGGGTATGCCTCATCACTGGTTTTTATGGCACAGAGGTGTTCTAGTACTCACTTTTTAACCGGGAAAGTTGTACTGCCTATATACCACAATTTGCATGGGTATTACAATACATAAATACAGTAATTTGATGTGCATGTAATACATCTTTCAGTTTTCTCTCTTTTCCATTTGGTAATAGGTAAGCATTCCTGTTATTACTAAGCCTGCAAGCCTTGCTCCTGTCACACTTGTAAAAATCCTCTGCACTTTTGAGCCATCACTCTTTAGTAGATCTTTGGACGTGGCTGTGGGTGAAAGTGTTCCTGAGTGATCTGGCTCTCCTGAAGGAGGTACCTGCATGGACCCCTACAATATATTTTAATATTGGGTCCACCTTCAGGGCTCCCCAATCTTATTCATCAATCTTTTGATGTCACCTGACCTGAAAGTCAGTGATAATCTTAGTGTTTTTAATGTTCTCAGCTTTCTTTTTTTCTCTAGGTGGTCCTCCCTTTAAAGGGATGCCACTCTCCCTTGGGTTGACTTCCGTGCCTTATTTGCCTACCCTCTCTCCTGAAATCTGTTAATCATTACACCACACTCCGTGCCCTATGTTTTCTCATTGATTTACAAAAGGGGGTGGTGATGAACAGAGTGTCTGAATTGAGCAGACCACTCTTACCCAGTCCAAAGATCAGGGCTTGATCCATCACCGTTATTTATCTCACTGCCCCATCCCAGCTCAGAATCTGGCTATATGCAAATCAGTCTGTCCCTGGCCCAGTGCATCATGGGAACAGGGCAGACTAAACTACCAAGCCAATTCTTTACCAGAAAGGAGACAAGCTACCGGGGACCGGTTTCTGGCATTTCAGCCTCTTCGGCCCGGCTTGCTTGAATCCTGATGGAGCAGTGAGAAAGGGACTCATGTCTGAGTATACCCTGCCACACCTATAGTGGCCAAAATCGATTTACAAAAGGGGGTGGTGATGAACAGAGTGTCTGAATTGAGCAGACCACTCTTACCCAGTCCAAAGATCAGGGCTTGATCCATCACCGTTATTTATCTCACTGCCCCATCCCAGCTCAGAATCTGGCTATATGCAAATCAGTCTGTCCCTGGCCCAGTGCATCATGGGAACAGGGCAGACTAAACTACCAAGCCAATTCTTTACCAGAAAGGAGACAAGCTACCGGGGACCGGTTTCTGGCATTTCAGCCTCTTCGGCCCGGCTTGCTTGAATCCTGATGGAGCAGTGAGAAAGGGACTCATGTCTGAGTATACCCTGCCACACCTATAGTGGCCAAAATCGATTTACAAAAGGGGGTGGTGATGAACAGAGTGTCTGAATTGAGCAGACCACTCTTACCCAGTCCAAAGATCAGGGCTTGATCCATCACCGTTATTTATCTCACTGCCCCATCCCAGCTCAGAATCTGGCTATATGCAAATCAGTCTGTCCCTGGCCCAGTGCATCATGGGAACAGGGCAGACTAAACTACCAAGCCAATTCTTTACCAGAAAGGAGACAAGCTACCGGGGACCGGTTTCTGGCATTTCAGCCTCTTCGGCCCGGCTTGCTTGAATCCTGATGGAGCAGTGAGAAAGGGACTCATGTCTGAGTATACCCTGCCACACCTATAGTGGCCAAAATCGATTTACAAAAGGGGGTGGTGATGAACAGAGTGTCTGAATTGAGCAGACCACTCTTACCCAGTCCAAAGATCAGGGCTTGATCCATCACCGTTATTTATCTCACTGCCCCATCCCAGCTCAGAATCTGGCTATATGCAAATCAGTCTGTCCCTGGCCCAGTGCATCATGGGAACAGGGCAGACTAAACTACCAAGCCAATTCTTTACCAGAAAGGAGACAAGCTACCGGGGACCGGTTTCTGGCATTTCAGCCTCTTCGGCCCGGCAAGCCGGGCCGAAGAGGCTGAAATGCCAGAAACCGGTCCCCGGTAGCTTGTTTCCTTCCCAGTGTAAGAATTGGCTTTTGTAGTTTGGTTTGCCCTGTTCCCATCATGCACTGGGACAGGAACAGACTAATTTGCATACAGCCAGGTTCTGAAACTGGGATGGTGCAGTGAGCTAAAAAACGGTGTTGGATCTAGCCCTGATCTCTTGACTGGGTGAGAGTATTCTGTTTAATTCAGAGACTCTGTCCCTCACCACCCCTTGTTGTAAATATTTTTGTCCACCCTAAGCGTGGAAGGGTATGCTCAGATGTGAGTCCCTTGCTCATTGCACCATCAGGATTCAAGCAAGCCGGGCCGAAGAGGCTGAAATGCCAGAAACCGGTCCCCGGTAGCTTGTTTCCTTCCCAGTGTAAGAATTGGCTTTTGTAGATTGGTTTGCCCTGTTCCCATCATGCACTGGGACAGGAACAGACTAATTTGCATACAGCCAGGTTCTGAAACTGGGATGGTGCAGTGAGCTAAAAAACGGTGTTGGATCTAGCCCTGATCTCTTGACTGGGTGAGAGTATTCTGTTTAATTCAGAGACTCTGTCCCTCACCACCCCTTGTTGTAAATATTTTTGTCCACCCTAAGCGTGGAAGGGTATGCTCAGATGTGAGTCCCTTGCTCATTGCACCATCAGGATTCAAGCAAGCCGGGCCGAAGAGGCTGAAATGCCAGAAACCGGTCCCCGGTAGCTTGTTTCCTTCCCAGTGTAAGAATTGGCTTTTGTAGTTTGGTTTGCCCTGTTCCCATCATGCACTGGGACAGGAACAGACTAATTTGCATACAGCCAGGTTCTGAAACTGGGATGGTGCAGTGAGCTAAAAAACGGTGTTGGATCTAGCCCTGATCTCTTGACTGGGTGAGAGTATTCTGTTTAATTCAGAGACTCTGTCCCTCACCACCCCTTGTTGTAACTATGTTTTCTTATTGGCGCAATGTCTTTTGTGCAAGTAACTTGCCAAACGGAATGCTCGGTTTTAGGTTAACAGGATGGAAGTTTCCAGCATGTATTATGCTGTTGCCAGCCCTTCCCTTTCTGTGGGGTTTAGATGCTAGTTGCCCTCCAACTACTTTGAGACAGATCTCTAGGTACTCGTTAGTCACATTGCTGATCTTATGACTGAAGGTTAGATTGAGGTTGTTAACGGGCAACCGATTCTCAAATTGCATTGCTTGTTTCTTCTCACCATCACATATACCGAATAAGTTGTCAATGTAGCTCATCCTCATAATAATGTGGGCGGTGTATGCCTTGTACTCCTCTGTCCAGATCACCTGCTCTCCCATTAGCTGAGTACCCAATTCCAAAAGTTGGGGACGAAGCACATGCTCATCACAGTCCTGTGTTCTGACTTAGACAGAAGGACATCATTTTGCTCAACATTAAAGTGTGGTGAAGGAGACTTATGGCTCTACTTCTTAGGAATGAGATACATGTAACAATTGTTGTTGCTGGTCAATACAAGTATAGAGGGAGTTGATGTCTAGGGTCATCATGAGATACGTACTTTCCCAGTGAATTTCATGAACCTTAGTTAAAAAATCTGTAGTATCTCTGCAAAAGGATGTCAATCCCAATGCATGTGGGGCCAAAGTGATTCAAGTACATAGCTGTGGGTTCCAGCAGGCCTTCATTTGCCAAAACTATCTGCCTTCCTAGACATTTTGTGCAGTGTTTGTATACTTTGGGCAGGAAGTATATTGTGGGTATTCCGGGATAGTCCTCTTTCAGAAACCGGAATTCATCATCCTCAATAATTCCTCTATCCAACCACACATTTAATAAACCAAAATATTCAACATTCTATTTCTTACATTCAGCCTGGTTAATCACCACATAGCATTTACTATCCCCAGCTGCCTATTTGCTTCCTCACAAAATGGCTCAATGTACAAAACAATAATGTTCCCTCCTTTCTGCGAGGGCTTTATCACAATGTTTTTGTCATTAGCCAGGGTGCCTATTGTCTGTTTCTGACCTTTAGTCAGATTGTATTCACTGGAATAATTCTGATCTTTCAGTTCTTTCAATTCCATGATCATAGTCTCTTGAAAAGAATCCATGGCATCATGTGGTGTGTTAGGATTGGAATGACTTTTGGGTTTGAAACAACTGATCAATGTTGTGTCAGTGTCAAAGCCTATCTCTACTAGAATTTCCCTGACTGCCAAGCCCTCCACCTGCCATGTTCTAAGTTGTTCCAGAACTCATGTTCATATGATATGTCTCATATCATGGTCATAGTTGTTCCTTCTATTGGTATCCAATGCATGAATAGATTCCAATTGAGTGATATTATTTATGAAGAAATTGTCTGCTCCTGTGTCTGTCTGCATGGTGCCCTCCTTTATGGGTGGTTTGCGCATTTTGTGTAATTTCATTAGTTTTAGTTTGCGACAGAACAGGAAGAGATGAATTTTGCATAGCGTATAGTTGAAATTGGCTGTAGGGCAGAATGTAAGTCCCAATTCTAATAACATTATTTTCTTCATCAGCTAGAGGTCTATTGAATAAGTTAATGATAGTTTACTTTAAATTCAGTATTCCTGTTTTTTTCTTCTTGATTTTTGCCAATGTTTTTGTCAAATGACCACCTCCCCCTCTTCTCATTTTCCTCAATCTCTGCCTACACTTCTGCCACTTCCACAGCTTCTTGGTTTGCCTCATCTCTGCGCTTCTTGATTTTGATTAAAGAGTTTGAAACCTCTAAAAAAGTAGCCTGATTAGTGGTGCCTGGAGAATAATCTGTAAACAAGCTTACATCAAGCTGGATCCTGCTGACGACACCTCCTGGCACGTGTCTGACGGAGTTGTTGTCGGGGTAAATCAAATCTTCTGGCAAATGTTAAAATTCTTCTTCAGCTTAGTCCTTTTTGTCTCTGAGAACATGTCTCTGTTTCTTGTTCTTGATTTCATCATTGTATTGTTTAAGTCTTTCACTTAGGGTGGTCAGGAATTCTTTTATGCTGTTATCATTCTTCTGTTGTTTGATCGTAGCCATCAATTGAACCAATTCTGTCCTGTTGTCAGCCAGATCAATCCTGGCATACTTTACTAAGATTTCAAGCATGACATTGCATGTTTTTGCCATGTATTGGGCCCACTCTTTGAAGTTCTGGATGTTGCTTTTCATAGGTTGGTATAATTGAGATTTTTCAAATAATGTCAGTTTATATTTGATGGTTTTCTCTCCTTTTCTGACCTTAACGTATTGCTCCAATCATACACCTACTTAGCTGTTTTTGTCAAACAGTGCATGTGCTTCTTGAAACCTAATTTTATCAATTACATTTATGTTGTTTAATCAAACACAAGAGGAAAATAATGTGCATAGAACGTGAGTGGGAGTCCTATATCAAGGTCTTCCCGGGAGCATGCCTCTGATGGTCTCAGTGTGTAGGCAGCTTGATTTGAGCAAGTCAAGCGTTTCTTTTGCTTCATGTCATGTTTGGGAGACAACTGACACAGCTCTTACACCATGCAGCAACTCACTGTATTCTTGACACACACCCTTGCAGCTTACTTTCATTGTGTAGATGCTGGTTGAGGCGGCAGGAACCGGCTCATTCAATGTTTTTTAGCAATTTCCACAAGCTGCTGGTCATTTCCACTAATGTTCTGTTGCCCGAATTCACCCTTACTAATGTTTATACACGCAATAATGATCCAAGGCACTATTCAAGGAGAAATATACAATTCTTTCACAATATCAGCAACAACACATTTCAGCTTTTTAGCTTTTCTCAAGTGTAGGTTCAATCCACTTTAGAAATTACATAGTGCAAATATCTATGCTGCATATATAGCTATATTCCTGCTTTTTCACTCCACAAAGGAACCACCTGCCCAAGAAGTGTGTTACATGAAGCTGGTGGAGCAAGCCAGCAATAAATCTCTTTATCCTCCCACAGAGTCACACCTGCACTCAGGAAAAGAGTCACCATTAAATTCAATCTGTGTATCTGTGCATTAGCATAGAAACAAGGCATGTGCCAACTATTCACCTTTGATCACATGCCCCCCACCATGCACAGTTTTCTTATCAATAATTTAAGTGCAAATGTTGCAGTGATATTTTCAATGATGTAGGGTAATCAGCAGTGTATGGATAGTACACGAGTTAAAGTTACCTTAGGCACTAGCAGAGATAACTATAACTGGTGAGCTTCAGGGGGTTTGTATATTTAAAATGTTACTTTGTCTCTGAAATTCTCACCTATTTATAATGTTACTTTTACCGTTGTTGTTTTTCACTGAAGTTCTAGGATTTTTTAATGTAAAGTAATATTTTTTTACCTGTGACCAATCCCCTGCAGGCAGCCAACCCAACACTGTACACTGCACACATCCGGGCGTGATTGGTAAAGTAATATTTTGTTACCTGTGGCCAACTTCCCGCAGGCAGTCAACCCCACATTGCGCACGGTCGGCTGTGCATGGCAGGGGCTTGGTCACAGTGCCTGTCCTGCACCCTGGCACTGCACCCAACCCCTCCCAGGCAGTCATGCCCTTCCCAAGCCTCAGGGCCTTTAGAGGGAGTGGTGCACACGGCTCGTTCCCCAACCCAATATTGGGCCGGGGGGGGGGGGGAGGGGCAATACTAAATATACGGATGGGGACCCACGACCCTCTCTTCACAAGCCTTAATTGGCCTCAGGGACCACGTCCCCAGAGACCAAATGCCATAATAAAAGGGAGGACCCTGGCCCACCCTGGGGAATATTTTTTTGATCATGCACTTTTTTTTCATTTACTGTAATTTGCGGCAACATTTAAAAAAAAAGTTTTTGCCAGTCGGGACCCCACCACCAGGCCTAGCTGGTCATGCTAACCCTACCCTTCTCCCTTATGTCTATTTTTCATGTTTTTGTAGGACTCTGGACTGAGTTAGAGTCCTAAGATGGCTGCAGGAACATCCTCATTGTTGTGATGGCAGCCAATCAGATCTTGCCAAGACATCAGTCGGGTCCGCTGATCCCTTTATAAGTGTTTTTGGCCCCATTGGAAATTGGACATAGTGTGTTTATTAGATTCTTTTGTTAACTCAGGCGCTTTAAGGAGAGAAACAGATGCATTGTTTGTATTTATACAGTTATTGAATGGTGGGGATACACGTTTAATGTCAGCATGTCAGCCGTGTGTCAGAAGGGGTGGACTAGTTGGTAGTAGCTGACTGTTCATTTATGGTACATGGGTTTTACCGTAAATCATGGTATTTGCATTTACCTTGAAAATATTATCAGGGAATGAGTTGCCAAATTGCAATTTTTCATGTCTCAGACTGCTAATGATATGAATCAAAAATGGTTTTAACTCAATATACATGCGTCATTAAAATTGGAATGATGTGTCTAGTTACTGGGATTATCCCAATATGTGCCTTGACAAGTCTGTCTTCCATGTTGTTTTTTCTATTCACACTGCTGTCCAATCAAATGTCTTAAAATTCAAGCACTTGCACTTAAAATTTTGCCCACGCTCTCCATTGCGTCATGTCACCAAGGCCTCTGTGCAGGCCGAAACGTTATGCTGGCGAAGGTGCTATTAAAATAACAAGCTCACCTGATTCCTGGGTCTCGTGTTCTTTGCTGTGTTGGTGTTGGTGTTCCGAGGATTGCAGACCTGACCTATGGTTTTGAACTCTTTAAACATTTGTTAGCCGGTTGAGTGCTTCTCCGGCGTTACGAGACGCCTCCTCTACAAGCGGCAGAACGGCAGGAAGCTGTGACCTCTGGTGACCCGGAAATTGTTTACTAGTCCCGTTGGGGAGAGACCGTTCAAGCCCCTGTACGCCTTGAAGAAACGTTGGTAGCTGAAATCGGGCCAGACGCGGTGGGACGGCTGTCTTAGACCGTGTCTGATGTCCGTTGCAGCTCCGTGTGCGAAGGAAAGTCTGGTGGAGGAGTTTCTGTCGTGTTCGGCGGTCCTAACATTCGGTGTTGGAATCCGTCAAACAGTGAGTACGCAAATTTGCGATTGAATTTCATCGAAGCACAATGTCAGCTAGCGCTCAGAGAGGGAGGGAAGTGACAGCCCTTGATGTATTTGACGACTCCCCGGCTGGGGGGTCTGGTGTGACAGTTGCCACTGAACCAGTTTTAAGTGCAGGCTCTTGTGCCCGTGACAAATTTAAACAGCTGGAACAGCTTACAAAGCGCGAGCAGTCTAAGTGGTGGGAGCATCGCTCCCTGAGTCGATATTTGGAAGTAAACCGCATTCCCCGAGGGCTGAGGGTCATGCTGGCCCCCAGCTATGAGCAACCGGACCCCGAGATGCTCAGGGAATGGGCCGAGTGCAATTTGGATTCCTCTCGAAGACTGGTGGAGATTCTAATTCGCTATGCTGAGTCTGACTGCAGAAAAATCCAAATACAAATTGAGGAGCTAAATAATGAAATAGAAAAACTGGGTGCAGATATGATCGCGGAATGCACCAAACTCAGAGAGGAGATGTTGGTGCGTGTACAAAAGGAGGAAGACATCATCATTAAGAGGAAACAATATAAGTTTCAAAGGGATAAGAATGACTATCTGGAGGGGCGCATTTTTACATTTGCGCGCAAATATGATGCCATCAAATCAGCAAAACCCAGGTTGTCCCAAATGGTCCCTTATTCACAAAACGCACCACCGACAAGACTATCACAAAGTTCCTCCAATGCAGAGTTGAGCTCCAATATGGACAGTGGTTCAGACTCAGAGGCAGGCAGAAGTAGAGCGCAATTGGAGTTTACTCGGCTTAGGACTGTGTGGCGCCGCGGCTAGGGCGACTGCCTCCAGAATCTGGGGATCACGGTTCGATCCCCGGGGCCGGCCGCAGATTAGCCCAGCACCATGTGACTCTGGGCAATAGCTTGCTTAATCATCCCAACAGCCCCCAGCGCCTAGAGACCCTTACGGGTGATTGTGCACTTTACAAATGTGGATTATTATTATTATTATTATTATTATTGTGTTCGGCAGGACAGGCGAGACACTCTACGTCCCAGGATAAAGCCGCAAGCAAAAGTCTCAATACCAGGCGAGAGAGCGGAGACAAGCCAGCACAAGGCGTGAAACCAAAGTGGAAAAATACAAACAGAAAATGGAACAAAAAGTAACTGGTGGGTCAATAGCCCATAATTTTGGTCTCTCAGTTATAAACCTTACCCCGACTAAACTATCGGATTCTGAATTGCACATTTTGTCGATGGGCTTATCCTTTTGCCCACCGTGTGACTTCAATTATGCTGGGACACTAAAAGACCCTTTTAAATTCATGCGCAAATTGAAGTTAAGGAAACATTTTGCCAATAGTAAGTCACGCAGGGGCTCTGAGAGAACTGATAACATAACAACAAGGTTGGGATTGGCAGTCAATGATGTACCATTAATGCAAGAAATGGATGCATTGAGATTAGAACAATCGGTCTCACAAAGTGTACAGGATATACCAATCACCAATATGAGTAGTCAAACCAAGTTCAAACCTCGTTCCACTTTCACACCACTCATGACATTTGATAACATTGATATTTTTCATGAGGCAGCAACCAAGGAGATAAAGGACCTGTATGTAAAGACGCTTAAAACCAATAAATACAAATATAGGCAAAACCAGAAATATTCTGATCTCGTGAATAAGATCCAAAAAGATGGCAATATGATCGTTCGACAATCGGACAAAGACGGCAACGTCGGTTTGTGGCCAAGAAGTTTGTATATGGAGGAAGCACTCCATCAACTGAGTGATACTAACTGCTACAAACATTGTGACGTTGGGGTGGTCAGAAAAGCTCAATTGGAGTTTTATTCCTTGCTGATGGGTTGGCGGTCATCAGGTCTTATCAGCATGGATGAACTAAAGTTTTTGAAGAATGATCACCCAATTACCCCAGTCCTATACCTCATCCCCAGAGATCACAAGGACACTATCAAGCCCCCGGGGAGACCTATTATATTAGCATGTGGGGGGCTGTTGGAAAAGACAACAGTCTATGTGGACTCGTTTTTACAGGAGTACGTCTGTGGACTTCCTTCATATATCCAGGATTCCAGCTATTTTCTAAGGAAGATTAGGGAAATTGAGTGGAATCCGGAATATTTGTTGATAACGTTAGACGTTACATCCTTATATACTAGTATAGTACATGACGATGGGGTAGGAGCGGTCCAGTTTTATCTGGGACAGCGACCGATTGAACTGCTAGAACATAACAAAATGTTGATTTCCATGATTAGTTTCTGCCTATATAACAACTATTTTATGTTCCATAATCAACACTACCAGCAGGTTAGGGGAGTCGCCATGGGGGCCTGTTTTTCTCCCAGTTACGCCTGTATGCATATGGGCTACTGGGAGAGACAGGTCCTCTATGGCGAACACTATGATATCTGTAAGAGGCACATCATACGATGGTATAGATACATCGATGATGTATTTCTAATCTGGCAGGTGACACAGGCAGAAGCTATCCAGTTCATTAAAAAGCTAAATTGTAACAACTACAACCTGGCTTTTACCTCGGATATCAGTCAGAGCCAAGCTCATTTTTTGGATGTCACGATCGAGATCATTGAGAGCCGTCTGGAAACAACCTTATACAGAAAACCTACGGCTGGCAATACGGTGCTTCACGCTATGAGCCATCATCCGCCGCACCTGATAAGGAGCTTCGCCTATGGGGAGATGCTCAGGATCAGGCATATGTGTAGCACAGAAGCCCAGTGTAAACTAGCTCAGGAGGCCAGTAAACAAAGGTTCCTAGCTAGAGGATATAGGGAAAGCATCTTAGATGCGGCAATGACGAAAGCAAATGCCCTATCCCGAGAGGCTGCCCTGGTCCCATAAAAAGATGTTGAAGCCCACTGTTAATGAGAACAAGCAACCAACCAGATTGATCTGGACCTTTAACAGGCAGCATGGGGCTTTGAGAAAAATTGTGAACAAACACTGGGATCTAGTAATATTTGGTCCGGTCATTGGTGAGCATATGCTAAGGAAACCTGCGATCACATTTAGGAAAGCATACTCTATGCAGGATGCATTAGTAAAATCTAGTCCTGAAGTGATTGCGCCAAAAAAGTGGTTTACCGGTAGTAAAGGTTTCAGGAAGTGCTCCAGTTGTAAGGCTTGCCTACATGGAGTCAGTAAGACCGAGTATGTTACTCCATTTTCTCCTATGCCCCGCAAAATCACAAAACAGCTAACCTGCAAGAGCGAGTACGTGGTATATGTGCCCGTGTGGCCTGCGATATGTTGGGAGTACCAAATTGCAGGTCCACAAGAGGGTGCTCCAGCACATAAGAACCATCAATACAAGTGATACCACATACCCAGTTGCTAGGCATTTTAAGGAGTGTCATGATAACAACAGTGCACTCCTTAGATATTATGTGATTGACACAATGGGTCCCCTGAGAAGAGGTGGTGACAGGGAAGGCACTCTCAGAGCTTTAGAAACAAAGTATATACTAGAATTGAACAGCAAGACCCCGTGGGGTCTGAATTCTACGGAAGATCTTTATACTTGTCTATAAAAAATTCCCCCTATGCAGCTCATTGGGCCTCAAATCTGTAGAGCACCTTTTATTTTGCCTTATCATTCCATCATCTCTAATACAGGTTCCTATGATAATCTCTGAATATACGTCCTAACCAAAATAGTATTCACAGTAGGTTGGGTCGTGGCTTGTCCATTTGTAATCTGGGTCCGGGTATTATATTAGGTCACCAACATCAAATGTGTAGGTTGGGAGCAGCCTACTATAACATCACAAATCATTTGTATGTTTTTAAATTTTTTGTATTTTTCATTCATTCACTTTTTCACGCATGAAATTGGACATAGTTAGTGTGTTTATTAGATTATTTTGTTAACTCAGGCGCATTAAGGAGAGAAACAGATGCATTGTTTGTATTTATACAGTTATTGAATGGTGGGGATACACGTTTAATGTCAGCATGTCAGCCGTGTGCCAGAAGGGGTGCACTAGTTGGTCGTAGCTGACTGTTCATTTATGGTACATGGGTTTTACTGTAAATCATGGTATTTGCATTTACCTTGAAAATATTATCAGGGAATGAGTTGCCAAATTGCAATTTTTCATGTCTCAGACTGCTAATGATATGAATCAAAAACGGTTTTAACTCAATATACATGCGTCATTAAAATTGGAATGATGTGTCTAGTTACTGGGATTATCCCAATATGTGCCTTGACAAGTCTGTCTTCCATGTTGTTTTTTCTATTCACACTGCTGTCCAATCAAATGTCTCAAAATTCAAGCACTTGCACTTTAAATTTTGCCCACACTCTCCATTGCGTCATGTGACCAAGGCCTCTGTGCAGGCCGAAACGTTATGCTGGCGAAGGTGCTATTAAAATAACAAGCTCACCTGATTCCTGGGTCTCGTGTTCTTTGCTGTGTTGGTGTTGGTGTTCCGAGGATTGCGGACCTGACCTATGGTTTTGAACTCTTTGAACACACACACATATATATATATATATATATATATATATATATATATATATATATATATATATATATATATATATATATATATATATATATATATATATATATATATATATTTACAAACACTTTCTTCGGCGGGCTCTCGACTGGGTCGCCGACCCACAAGTATTCAATCACCTCCTGGATACTTTTCTTTACGTAGAAAACCAGAGTCAGAGCCCCAATAGTGCGCAACAGGGTTTATTTAGGCACAAGAAAAATTACCCTACGCGTTTCGAAGTCAGCCGACTTCTTGCTCACGGGTCAAGATCTGATCCAATGCCATTTCTTTTAAAGTGATACAAACATACTTTCAGTGTGCATGTGATCAAACAACATAAACGAAATACTAACAGCGTTACATTGTTGCTGGGTGTTAACCAAGCGGTTGTAAAGTAAATAAAGTTGCAGTTATTAGCACAGTGCTATTACATGTTGAAACCACATATTTATGCAAAGTTTAATTATATTATTTGTGTTTACTTTAGTCCATTTATAGTCCATTGATACTATATAGTACATGATACTGCTGCGTGCATACGTTATCTCACAGTGTTTTTAATGGACTTGATGATAATTTTAGCGTCTTGCCCTAGTGGGCATGATATACTTCTCATATGTGGTTGTTCTTAAGTATTGCCCCAGTGGGCATAGAGATCCATGTTTCAAATGACCAGTTTCAATCCTGCAAGTTAAAAAACAATGATATTCTTACTTATGCTGTTCAGTGTTTAGTTTGATCACAATATTTAAAAACCATTTAAAAACCATCAGAAATGGAGATATTTCTTTTGGCGGCTGTCGTTATAAAAAATGGTTACAATAAACATTTTAACTTTGTAGATGAATTGCCAACTCATCCCCCACATTATGCCCTTTTGGCTGTAAAGTATCATACTGGATAATGTATTTGGACTCCAGCTTACGAAGCTCCAGCCATCTCTTCCCTCCCCTTTCCTTTCTCTCAATGCAGTCAATTACTATAAATTCAAGTAAATCAGGGTTTTGTTTGTGTTCCACTGCGAAGTGTCTTGCCACTGGATATTGCTGATTTAAATTCTTTATTGCCCTTAGGTGTTCCAGTATTCTCATTTTTGCTGGTTTAGTTGTACACCCAATATAGAATTTGTTGCATGGGCAACGTAACGCATAAATTGCAAAATCAGTATTGCAATGCAGATGTTTATTGATTTTGTGGGGTTCATGATCTGGTGACAGTTTCAGTGCTTTGCAGTTGTGACTATGCCTGCAGGCCTTACATTTCCTGCATGGAAAAAACCCTTGAATCTTATTAGTTTTTTGTGGTTCCTTGATCAAAGTAGGACTCAGACTGTCTTTTAAAGATTTTGCCTTTCTATAAGTTATTGCAGGTTTTTTATTTATAGCTTCTTTTACATCGCTGTCTAATTTCAACACATCCCAGTATTTGTTTAAGCTGCGACGGACCTGCCATGCCTGACTGTCATATGTGGTAATGTATCTTATTTGTTCATTTTCCACACTTTTGTCCTGTACCTTAGGGATAAGTAAATCTGCCCTAGTAAGTAGGTTGACTCGATCCTCTGCCTGTTTAATTATGGATCGACTGTATCCCCTTTCTTGGAATCTTTTATTCATACGGTCTCTTTCTAGTATGTATCCTTCTGGGGTACTGCAGTTCCGTTTTGCTCTTATGAGTTCTCCCACCGGGATACTTCTAATCAGGTTAGGTGGATGGCAGCCAAGCTGGGGGAAAAGCAAGTACCCATCGCCGTCCCCCTAATTTGTTTGTACAGTTGTTTATGGAAGATGAAATAGTTGTTTTGAAGACAAATCTTCATCATCTCTAAAAGCATGTCAGTGTGCGTCAAATGTGAAAGTGACCTACCCCTGAGAAAGTGTTTACTAGCATCTATACCCAGGTTTTGTGGAATACTTGTGTAGAGGCTAGAGACATCAAAACTGATTAACCAATACCCTGATTTCCATGCCAGATTATCGATAATACGCAGAAAATCAGAGGTGTCTCTAACATACGAGGGCAGTGAGTGTACAAATGGCTGCAAAAAATAATCAATATATATAGAAGTATTTTCCAGTAGGCTCCCTATTGAGGAAACAATTGGCCTACCTGGGGGCATATTTACATTCTTATGTAACTTGGCAACATGTACAAAGCTGGAATTCTTTGGTTTTTACATAGAAGATAGTTATATTCATCGTCGTCTAAGGTACCTCTCGCTTTCCAGTTGTTTAGATTATCAAAGTATTCTTGTTTAGATGTGTTATATTCAAGCATGGTAGCTTTAACATAATTTTCTTCGTCTCCAAGTTGTTTAAGCCCTTCAGCTAAATACGTTTCCAACGGCCAAACCACTATATTTCCCCCTTTGTCACTGTTTTTTATAGTCACATCCGACCATCCTTCCATCTCCTTGATAGCCAAAAATTGCTTTTTAGTCAAATTTAGATTCTGTTTGGGTCTTTGCCTTTCTATTCGTCTTAGTTCTTGAACCATACCTGTTTCAAAAGTATCAATGCAATTGTTCACAATCTGTGGTACAAAAATAGATTTAGGCTTGAACTCGCTGGAGCTACACATTTCAATGTTAATGTCGGAGTTAATCACGTTCAAAAATGGATCATCATTAATGTCATCACAATCTGCCAATTCATGAACTGCTTGTAATAATTCAACATCGTGTGCTGACAGTGCATTAGGCTTATCCCAAATTCGATCTTTTTTAAGTCTAGGTTTAGTGGCATGCCACTTTCTCAATTTTAATTTACGCGTGAATTTGAATAAATCTATGCATGCATTTGCAAAGTTGAATTTGGCAGTTGGGCAGAACGATAACCCCCGTGTCAAAACCTCAAACTGATCTACAGAAATAGTATGTTTAGAGAGATTTACCACAGTCATGTTGCTGGTTACTTGCGTGCCGTCTTTCCTCTTGTTCGAAACCCTACCGGGCTTGTTGATTTGCTTGATGCACTTTTTCCTCTTGTTTTTTCGCCTTTGCCTCCTCTTCCACGACTCCTTTGCGGGGTGCTCATTTGGCGTCCTCGTGCTATCATGGCATATTCGTTTAAAATTCGGTCATTTCCCGATAATTGTTCCGTCGTGTCAGAGATATCACTCTCGGCTGAATCACTGGCATTCTCAGCTGCTTGTGTTTCATTATTATTTACAAAAAGGTGTGGTGAGGGACAGAGTCTCTGAATTAAGCAGAAAGCTCTCACCCAGTCAAAAGATCAGGGCTAGATCCAACACCGTTTTTTAGCTCACTGCACCATCCCAGTTTCAGAACCTGGCTGTATGCAAATTAGTCTGTTCCTGTCCCAGTGCATGATGGGAACAGGACAAACCAAACTACAGAAGCCAATTCTTACACTGGGAAGGAAACAAGCTCCCGGGGACCGGTTTCTGGCATTACAGCCGTCTTCGGCCCGGTTTGCTTGAATCCTGATGGTGCAATGAGCAAGGGTCTCACATCTGAGAATACCCTTCCACGCTTAGGGTGGACAAAAATATTTACAAAAAGGTGTGGTGAGGGACAGAGTCTCTGAATTAAGCAGAAAGCTCTCACCCAGTCAAAAGATCAGGGCTAGATCCAACACCGTTTTTTAGCTCACTGCACCATCCCAGTTTCAGAACCTGGCTGTATGCAAATTAGTCTGTTCCTGTCCCAGTGCATGATGGGAACAGGACAAACCAAACTACAGAAGCCAATTCTTACACTGGGAAGGAAACAAGCTCCCGGGGACCGGTTTCTGGCATTACAGCCGTCTTCGGCCCGGTTTGCTTGAATCCTGATGGTGCAATGAGCAAGGGTCTCACATCTGAGAATACCCTTCCACGCTTAGGGTGGACAAAAATATTTACAAAAAGGTGTGGTGAGGGACAGAGTCTCTGAATTAAGCAGAAAGCTCTCACCCAGTCAAAAGATCAGGGCTAGATCCAACACCGTTTTTTAGCTCACTGCACCATCCCAGTTTCAGAACCTGGCTGTATGCAAATTAGTCTGTTCCTGTCCCAGTGCATGATGGGAACAGGACAAACCAAACTACAGAAGCCAATTCTTACACTGGGAAGGAAACAAGCTCCCGGGGACCGGTTTCTGGCATTACAGCCGTCTTCGGCCCGGTTTGCTTGAATCCTGATGGTGCAATGAGCAAGGGTCTCACATCTGAGAATACCCTTCCACGCTTAGGGTGGACAAAAATATTTACAAAAAGGTGTGGTGAGGGACAGAGTCTCTGAATTAAGCAGAAAGCTCTCACCCAGTCAAAAGATCAAGGCTAGATCCAACACCGTTTTTTTAGCTCACTGCACCATCCCAGTTTCAGAACCTGGCTGTATGCAAATTAGTCTGTTCCTGTCCCAGTGCATGATGGGAACAGGACAAACCAAACTACAGAAGCCAATTCTTACACTGGGAAGGAAACAAGCTCCCGGGGACCGGTTTCTGGCATTACAGCCGTCTTCGGCCCGGTTTGCTTGAATCCTGATGGTGCAATGAGCAAGGGTCTCACATCTGAGAATACCCTTCCACGCTTAGGGTGGACAAAAATATTTACAAAAAGGTGTGGTGAGGGACAGAGTCTCTGAATTAAGCAGAAAGCTCTCACCCAGTCAACACGAAAGCTCTCACCCAGTCAAAAGATCAGGGCTAGATCCAACACCGTTTTTTAGCTCACTGCACCATCCCAGTTTCAGAACCTGGCTGTATGCAAATTAGTCTGTTCCTGTCCCAGTGCATGATGGGAACAGGACAAACCAAACTACAGAAGCCAATTCTTACACTGGGAAGGAAACAAGCTCCCGGGGACCGGTTTCTGGCATTACAGCCGTCTTCGGCCCGGTTTGCTTGAATCCTGATGGTGCAATGAGCAAGGGTCTCACATCTGAGAATACCCTTCCACGCTTAGGGTGGACAAAAATATTTACAAAAAGGTGTGGTGAGGGACAGAGTCTCTGAGTTAAGCAGAAAGCTCTCACCCAGTCAAAGGATCAGGGCTAGATCCAACACCGTTTTTTAGCTCACTGCACCATCCCAGTTTCAGAACCTGGCTGTATGCAAATTAGTCTGTTCCTGTCCCAGTGCATGATGGGAACAGGACAAACCAAACTACAGAAGCCAATTCTTACACTGGGAAGGAAACAAGCTCCCGGGGACCGGTTTCTGGCATTACAGCCGTCTTCGGCCCGGTTTGCTTGAATCCTGATGGTGCAATGAGCAAGGGTCTCACATCTGAGAATACCCTTCCACGCTTAGGGTGGACAAAAATATTTACAAAAAGGTGTGGTGAGGGACAGAGTCTCTGAATTAAGCAGAAAGCTCTCCCCCAGTCAAAAGATCAGGGCTAGATCCAACACCGTTTTTTAGCTCACTGCACCATCCCAGTTTCAGAACCTGGCTGTATGCAAATTAGTCTGTTCCTGTCCCAGTGCATGATGGGAACAGGACAAACCAAACTACAGAAGCCAATTCTTACACTGGGAAGGAAACAAGCTCCCGGGGACCGGTTTCTGGCATTACAGCCGTCTTCGGCCCGGTTTGCTTGAATCCTGATGGTGCAATGAGCAAGGGTCTCACATCTGAGAATACCCTTCCACGCTTAGGGTGGACAAAAATATTTACAAAAAGGTGTGGTGAGGGACAGAGTCTCTGAGTTAAGCAGAAAGCTCTCACCCAGTCAAAGGATCAGGGCTAGATCCAACACCGTTTTTTAGCTCACTGCACCATCCCAGTTTCAGAACCTGGCTGTATGCAAATTAGTCTGTTCCTGTCCCAGTGCATGATGGGAACAGGACAAACCAAACTACAGAAGCCAATTCTTACACTGGGAAGGAAACAAGCTCCCGGGGACCGGTTTCTGGCATTACAGCCGTCTTCGGCCCGGTTTGCTTGAATCCTGATGGTGCAATGAGCAAGGGTCTCACATCTGAGAATACCCTTCCACGCTTAGGGTGGACAAAAATATTTACAAAAAGGTGTGGTGAGGGACAGAGTCTCTGAATTAAGCAGAACGCTCTCACCCAGTCAAAAGATCAGGGCTAGATCCAACACCGTTTTTTAGCTCACTGCACCATCCCAGTTTCAGAACCTGGCTGTATGCAAATTAGTCTGTTCCTGTCCCAGTGCATGATGGGAACAGGACAAACCAAACTACAGAAGCCAATTCTTACACTGGGAAGGAAACAAGCTCCCGGGGACCGGTTTCTGGCATTACAGCCGTCTTCGGCCCGGTTTGCTTGAATCCTGATGGTGCAATGAGCAAGGGTCTCACATCTGAGAATACCCTTCCACGCTTAGGGTGGACAAAAATATTTACAAAAAGGTGTGGTGAGGGACAGAGTCTCTGAATTAAGCAGAAAGCTCTCACCCAGTCAAAAGATCAGGGCTAGATCCAACACCGTTTTTTAGCTCACTGCACCATCCCAGTTTCAGAACCTGGCTGTATGCAAATTAGTCTGTTCCTGTCTCAGTGCATGATGGGAACAGGACAAACCAAACTACAGAAGCCAATTCTTACACTGGGAAGGAAACAAGCTCCCGGGGACAGGTTTCTGGCATTACAGCCGTCTTCGGCCCGGTTTGCTTGAATCCTGATGGTGCAATGAGCAAGGGTCTCACATCTGAGAATACCCTTCCACGCTTAGGGTGGACAAAAATATTTACAAAAAGGTGTGGTGAAGGACAGAGTCTCTGAATTAAGCAGAAAGCTCTCACCCAGTCAACACGAAAGCTCTCACCCAGTCAAAAGATCAGGGCTAGATCCAACACCGTTTTTTAGCTCACTGCACCATCCCAGTTTCAGAACCTGGCTGTATGCAAATTAGTCTGTTCCTGTCCCAGTGCATGATGGGAACAGGACAAACCAAACTACAGAAGCCAATTCTTACACTGGGAAGGAAACAAGCTCCCGGGGACCGGTTTCTGGCATTACAGCCGTCTTCGGCCCGGTTTGCTTGAATCCTGATGGTGCAATGAGCAAGGGTCTCACATCTGAGAATACCCTTCCACGCTTAGGGTGGACAAAAATATTTACAAAAAGGTGTGGTGAGGGACAGAGTCTCTGAATTAAGCAGAAAGCTCTCACCCAGTCAATAGATCAGGGCTAGATCCAACACCGTTTTTTAGCTCACTGCACCATCCCAGTTTCAGAACCTGGCTGTATGCAAATTAGTCTGTTCCTGTCCCAGTGCATGATGGGAACAGGACAAACCAAACTACAGAAGCCAATTCTTACACTGGGAAGGAAACAAGCTCCCGGGGACCGGTTTCTGGCATTACAGCCGTCTTCGGCCCGGTTTGCTTGAATCCTGATGGTGCAATGAGCAAGGGTCTCACATCTGAGAATACCCTTCCACGCTTAGGGTGGACAAAAATATTTACAAAAAGGTGTGGTGAGGGACAGAGTCTCTGAATTAAGCAGAAAGCTCTCACCCAGTCAAAAGATCAGGGCTAGATCCAACACCGTTTTTTAGCTCACTGCACCATCCCAGTTTCAGAACCTGGCTGTATGCAAATTAGTCTGTTCCTGTCCCAGTGCATGATGGGAACAGGACAAACCAAACTACAGAAGCCAATTCTTACACTGGGAAGGAAACAAGCTCCCGGGGACCGGTTTCTGGCATTACAGCCGTCTTCGGCCCGGTTTGCTTGAATCCTGATGGTGCAATGAGCAAGGGTCTCACATCTGAGAATACCCTTCCACGCTTAGGGTGGACAAAAATATTTACAAAAAGGTGTGATCTTTGGACTGGGTAAGAGTGGTCTGCTCAATTCAGACACTCTGTTCATCACCACCCCCTTTTGTAAATCGATTTTGGCCACTATAGGTGTGGCAGGGTATACTCAGACATGAGTCCCTTTCTCACTGCTCCATCAGGATTCAAGCAAGCCGGGCCGAAGAGGCTGAAATGCCAGAAACCGGTCCCCGGTAGCTTGTCTCCTTTCTGGTAAAGAATTGGCTTGGTAGTTTAGTCTGCCCTGTTCCCATGATGCACTGGGCCAGGGACAGACTGATTTGCATATAGCCATGTTCTGAGCTGGGATGGGGCAGTGAGATAAATAACGGTGATGGATCAAGCCCTGATCTTTGGACTGGGTAAGAGTGGTCTGCTCAATTCAGACACTCTGTTCATCACCACCCCCTTTTGTAAATCGATTTTGGCCACTATAGGTGTGGCAGGGTATACTCAGACATGAGTCCCTTTCTCACTGCTCCATCAGGATTCAAGCAAGCCGGGCCGAAGAGGCTGAAATGCCAGAAACCGGTCCCCGGTAGCTTGTCTCCTTTCTGGTAAAGAATTGGCTTGGTAGTTTAGTCTGCCCTGTTCCCATGATGCACTGGGCCAGGGACAGACTGATTTGCATATAGCCATGTTCTGAGCTGGGATGGGGCAGTGAGATAAATAACGGTGATGGATCAAGCCCTGATCTTTGGACTGGGTAAGAGTGGTCTGCTCAATTCAGACACTCTGTTCATCACCACCCCCTTTTGTAAATTGTGTTTCATTATTGGCACCATTTGTTTGTTGTTCGGCGGATTTCTCAACAGCAGCTTTTTTCTTTTTTCCAGAAGCTCGCAAAGCATCAAAACATTTGGCGCACGTTAAAATTTGACCTTTCTTATAGTCTACCTCATCCCGGTGGAACTTTCTTTGCTTTTTGGCTTTTATCTCTTCTTCTATTTTACTTAATCGTTTGTCTAGTTTTGTCATTTCAATGGTAAACTCGCTTTCAGTGTATTTCTCCTTAAGTTTTGCAATCAAGGCTTCACTTTCTTCGTTGAGTTTAGCACATTCCTTTTCGGCGTATTTTATGAGTATTTTTAGCATATTGCTTGAGCATGAATGATTATTCTCCATCCATTCTTTGACAAGTTCGGGGTCGGGTTTCTGAAATGTTGGGGTTATGAAAATCCGCAGTCCTCGTGGTATTCGATTACATTCTACTTGGTGACGGCAGCCGCCTCCCACCACTTGGACTGTTCGCGTTTGAGCGTTTGCCACAATTTGTCCCAAAGCTGTTTCAACTCATCAACTTGATTCATTTGTTTGGCTTGTGGGGCGGTTGTTTCTTCATCACCCAAATTGGTTTCAGTAAACAATTTGGCAGCCGCCTCTTTTCTCCGACTGTTCCTTGTCTCCGCCATTACACCTTTGAGCAACGGGCCAGCCGGCACACGTTGCAAACTTCTGCGCCTTTCCGATCTGCCGGGAGACAACTAGTTGAATGTTTGTACGGACGATCGCACTCGTACAACGGAGGCACTCCTTAGCTCACCTGAGCTCGTATTCCGCTGTTCTTCAGTGTTGATCACTGCACCGCAACCTGATCGCTCCTCCTTCGCGCAAAGCTGCCATCCAGCTAACCTGCTTAGAGGTATCCCGGTGGGAGAACTCATAAGAGCAAAACGGAAATGCAGTACCCCAGAAGGATACATACTAGAAAGAGACCGTATGAATAAAAGATTCCAGGAAAGGGAATACAGTCGATCCATAATTAAACAGGCAGAGGATCGAGTCAACCTACTTACTAGGGCAGATTTACTTATCCCTAAGGTACAGGACAAAAGTGTGGAAAATGAACAAATAAGATTCATTACCACATATGACAGTCAGGCATGGCAGGTCCGTCGCAGCTTAAACAAATACTGGGATGTGTTGAAATTAGACAGCGATGTAAAAGAAGCTATAAATGAAAAACCTGCAATAACTTATAGAAAGGCAAAATATTTAAAAGACAGTCTGATTCCTACTTTGATCAAGGAACCACAAAAAACTAATAAGATTCAAGGGTTTTTTCCATGCAGGAAATGTAAGGCCTGCAGGCATAATCACAACTGCAAAGCACTGAAACTGTCACCAGATCATGAACCCCACAAAATCAATAAACATCTGCATTGCAATACTGATTTTGCAATTTATGCATTACGTTGCCCATGCAACAAATTCTATATTGGGTGTACAACTAAACCAGCAAAAATTAGAATACTGGAACACCTAAGGGCAATAAAGAATTTAAATCAGCAATATCCAGTGGCAAGACACTTCGCAGTGGAACACAAACAAAACCCTGATTTACTTGAATTTATTGTAATTGACTGCATTGAGAGAAAGGAAAGGGGAGGGAACAGATGGCTGGAGCTTCGTAAACTGGAGTCTAAATACATTATCCAGTATGATACTTTACAGCCAAAAGGGCATAATGTGGGGGATGAGTTGGCAATTCATCTACAAAGTTAAAATGTTTATTGTAACCATTTTTTATAACGACAGTCGCCAAAAGAAATATCTCCATTTCTGATGGTTTTTTAAATGGTTTTTAAATATTGTGATCAAACTAAACACTGAACAGCATAAGTAAGAATATCATTGTTTTTTAACTTGCAGGATTGAAACTGGTCATTTGAAACATGGATCTCTATGCCCACTGGGGCAATACTTAAGAACAACCACATATGAGAAGTATATCATGCCCACTAGGGCAAGACGCTAAAATTATCATCAAGTCCATTAAAAACACTGTGAGATAACGTATGCACGCAGCAGTATCATGGACTATATAGTATCAATGGACTATAAATGGACTAAAGTAAACACAAATAATATAATTAAACTTTGCATAAATATGTGGTTTCAACATGTAATAGCACTGTGCTAATAACTGCGACTTTATTTACTTTACAACCGCTTGGTTAACACCCAGCAACAATGTAACGCTGTTAGTATTTCGTTTATGTTGTTTGATCACATGCACACTGAAAGTATGTTTGTATCACTTTAAAAGAAATGGCATTGGATCAGATCTCGACCCGTGAGCAAGAAGTCGGCTGACTTCGAAACGCGTAGGGTAATTTTTCTTGTGCCTAAATAAACCCTTTTGCGCACTATTGGGGCTCTGACTCTGGTTTTCTACATAAAGAAAAGTATCCAGGAGGTGAATGAATATATATCTATATATATATATATATATATATATATATATATATATATATATATATATAATACTAAGTTGCCTCCAACATGAAGCCACACCACGGTGAGTTAATTCCTTTATTCGTGGAGTACAGGATAACCAAGCCATCAGCTCCTTTGCAGGGATTTCAGAAGCCAAACGCGTTTCGAGCGCAGCAGCGCTCTTGATCACTGGCACAAGGGAAAGGCAGCACACGTTCCACCTGCGTACATTTCAATGTCCCGCCTCTGTGGGCGTCTACGCATGGAATGCTGGTTGTTGTGCTTCGTTTTAAATGTTAACCCCAGTGGGTCGCATGCCTCGCACAAAATGTTAGCAAAATAATGTCCCAAGTGGGTTGGTCTGAAGCTGTCCGGAATGTCCCCCTGTCCATACAGCCTCCATGAAGCGGACTCACCGTCCCCACAGCGTCTGAATCACTGAATAAAGGGAAAACAAGCCTACCTGTGAGACTCTTCTTTGTGGTAGCATTTCATTACTAATTTGTAGCGGCTGGCTCCCAGCCCCGAAGAGCCCCACCCACAGCAGCGGGCCTGAGGAAACAGCAATGAAGTTTCTGATATACGGGAGGTAGCCCATACTTGCAGCAAAAGTCGGAAATCCTGAGGGTGCAGGACCAGGCACCAACCCAGTGTGGTTTTTTAAGAGATAAAAAGCAGATAAAGAGACACTTTCTATTGAAAAAAGAAAAGAAAATAAAGATACTTTACTTTGCATGAACTACTATAACCAGACGGCTGTACAGGACACACCCAATGGGGAAGTATCTAAAAACTGAAGTGAAATCAATCAATCAATCAATCATAGGCATTTATAGAGCGCTCTACTTACCCGGAGGGTCTCAAGGCGCTAGGGGGTGCTGCTGCTACCCGAACAGCCAGGTCTTGAGCTTCTTCCTGAAGGCGAGGTGGTCTTGGGTCAGGCGCAGGTCGGTCGGGAGGGAGTTCCAGGTCTTGGCGGCCAGGTAGGAGAAGGACCTTCCTCCTGTTGTCGTTCTTCGGATGGGGGGGACGGCGGCGAGGGCGTGACTGGCTGATCGGAGGTGTCGTTTGGGAGCGTAGAAGTTGATGCGGTTGTTGAGGTAGTTCGGGCCTTGGTCGTGAAGAGCTTTGTGTGCGTGGGTAAGGAGACGGAAGGTGATTCTCTTGTTGACCGGGAGCCAGTGCAGGTCTTTTAGGTGTCCGAAGATGTGGCTGTGTCGTTGGATGTCGAGGATGAGTCTGGCTGAGGCGTTCTGGATCCGTTGGAGTCTCTTCTGGAGCTTGGCGGTGGTTCCGGCGTAGAGGGCGTTGCCGTAGTCCAGTCGGCTGGTGACGATGGCCTGGGTGACCGTCTTCCTGGTCTCGTGGGGATCCACCGGAAGATCTTCCGTAGCATGCGCAGGGTGTTGAAGCATGACGAGGAGACGGCGTTGACTTGCTTGGTCATGGAGAGGGAGGAGTCCAGGATGAAGCCCAGGTTGCGTGCGTGGTCTGTCGGTTTGGGTGCGGTGCCCAGGGCGGGGGCCACCAGGAGTCGTCCCAGGCGGAGGGCGAGGATCCCAGGATGAGGACTTCACAGAAGTCTCGTTGAAACTAACAAGCCATTGACAAAGGGAGATGAACTTACCCAAAACGCGTTTGGCTGAATGAATGGTGACCTGGTTTCTGCACTGACAGATTGTGGCTCCAAGTATAATAAAGTGAAAATGAACCTACTTGTGAGGCTCTTCTTTGTGGTGGCATTTCATTTGGAATTTGTAGCAGCTGGTCTCCAGCCACAAAGTGCCTCACGCACAGCAGTGGACCCGAGAATACATCAATTAAGTTTCCAATATACGGGAGGTAGCCCATACTTGCAGCGAAAGTTGGCAATCCTCAGGGTGCAGGGCCAGGCACCAACCCACTGTGCTTTTTTAAGAGATAAAAAGCAGATGAAGAGACTCTTTGTATTGAAAACATGAAAAAAAGAAAAGTAAATAAGATACTTTGACAAACTTCTTTGCATGAACTACTATAACCAGAAGACCATGCATTCCACGCCCAAATGGGGAAGTATCTAAAAACTGAAGTGAAATCACAGAAGTCTCGTTGAAACTAACAACCCATTGACAAAGGGAGATGAAATTAACCGAAACGCTTTTGGCTGAATGAATAGTGACCTGGTTTCTGCACTGACAGATTGTGCCTCCAAGTATAATAAAGGGAAAACAAACCTACCTGTGAGGCTCTTCTTTGTGATGGCATTTCATTAGTAATTTGTAGCGGCTGGCTCCCAGCTGCGAAGAGCCCCGCCCACAGCAGCGGACCTGAGGAAACAGCAATGAAGTTTCTGATATACGGGAGGTAGCCTGCACTTGCAGCAAAAGTCGGAAATCCTGAGGGTGCAGGACCAGGCACCAAACCACTGTGGTTTTTTAGGAGATAAAAAGCAGATAAAGAGACACTTTCTATTGAATAAAATGAAAAGGAAATAAGATACTTTGACAAAATACTTTGCATGTACTACTATAACCAAAAGGCCATGCAGGCCATGCCCAATGGGGAAGTATCTAAAAACTGAAGTGAAATCACAGAAGTCTTGTTGAAACTAACAAGCCATTGACCAAGGGAGATGAACTCACCTGAAACGCATTTGGCTGAATGAATGGTGATCTGGTTTCTGCACTGACAGAATGTGGCTCCAAGTATTATAAAGGGAAAACAAACCTACCTGTGAGGCTCTTCTGGTATGGAGGAAGTGCAAACATTTCAAATAGTCCATACACAACAAAAGGTCCTACTGTGCTCAATGATGGAGACTGGGTCCTGCCTCCAATTATTTCAACGCACTTGTGCCCGACACAGTCTCTCTTAAGTGCTGAAGTGCCCAGATGACAAATAAGAGGGTAGAAAGAGTAGGCGGCCCGTGCAAGTGATGGTGATTACAGGTGAGTGGCCCCTTCCTTCCTCCTGTGTGAGACAAGAACAGAAAATACAGAATTAAAAAGAGTGTGGATACCAGTTTCCACCTTGTCAAAATCAAACCTCACATCAATGAGAATGTAAGACAAATAAAATACATTCAATATAACTGTTCAACTGTTGTGTAGTAGAAACTCAGAGAGGAATATAAATGCCAGTATAATTTGAAGAATACTTGGGAGTGAACCCTTTGATCCCCACCGGTACACACATATATTCAGAGAAAACAATTGAAGTACAAGACATATCCTCCGAAAATGCGATTGAATGCACCTGCAGTCTCTGCTATATAAAGTCTACCGCCTACCTTTTCTACCCTCCCATTCGTCATCTGGGCACTTCAGCACCTAAGAGAGACTGTATCCCTTGAGTGAAGCTGGTCGCATTTGAAACTCAATATGTGATTTCATGTGTTATTTTCTTGCATACAATGTGTATTATATATAGATTGAATTAAAGTGCCACTACAACATGTCTGCCATAAATTGTTCATTGGTCCTTTCTTGCTTTCTGCACTACGGGCTATTAGAGTCTCTCTGATTCGGTGTAATTTTCACATGATAAAGGTTTTACGGAACTGAAACGCGTTGTGGAATGAATGGTAGTTTGGTAATCTGACGGAGTTGTGTGTTACTGAGAGCGCGTATTTAGGCTGACTTTGGGAATAGAATTGGCGGTGTGCTCTGCCGGTGTGTGCGCCACTCTCCTGGGGTCCCAGCATTCCGGAAGGAGCAGTTCTGGCGCAATATATATATATATATAAATATATGAAAGAGAATCCCGACCACTTCTCGCTGCGGTCTAAACGGGCGTAGACCTCCTCTCCACCATTCAATCAATTAGATGTTAAATCATCAAAGCCACAACACTGATCAAAGTGCCAGCAGTGTGATATTTATTCACAAAAGTGTATCAGAGCAAGTGCCCTTCCTGACGCGTTTCTCTCCGCGAACGGAGCTTGGTCACATGACGCGTCAGGAGTAGGCAAAGCATTAAATGGGAATTAAAAGCCCAAGCGCCTAAAGAAACAGGACGCATGGGTAAAGTGAGGTAGCAAACAAGCAATAAGGCAAAAAAATGTGACAATTTAAGATCAGATAACTTTAAATGATCTAAATACACAATTAAAGCATAGTGCTTATGAGCGAAAAGGCAAAACAAATCAGTGTAAACAGTAGTGCTTAGTTAAATCCATTCAAGTTAAAAGAACTGTTTACACTAACATTGTAATATGGTAAATTGCGGTTTATAAACAAAAGCATTTACAATCCATATCAAAGTTGCACGTAAAAAAAGTAAACACAAATAATTTGCAAGTGCAAAATATAGCTATATAACCATGCAACACTGGCCTTCACAAATAGAGTATAAATGATCAAATCTTACATGTCGATGTCTCAAAGTGCTTGAATGCTAAAGTGCAAGTGCTTAAAAAACGTGGTCATCACTTTCAGATGTTAGATACATGGAATATTAGAAATGTAGGCGGTTGAAAACTCATTTGAAAGCCTGCAGAAAAATGTACACTAAGTACTAACCAATAATCATCATGTGTATACTCTGAAAATACATTCGAATAATGGAAGAAGGATAACAGAAAGAGATCAATGATTCAGAAAATCAACACAGTTACAAAAAGTGGTGTAATTCATCAAAAGCATTTAAACCATTAGGAGAACTAGTGTCGAGCAATAGAATAAAATAGGCTTCTCTTTGACGCAAAAGTTTTTCACGATCAACACCTCTGCCCGGATTAGCGACAGAGCACAATAAAGTATATTTCAGATCTTTGAGTTTTTTAACGTGCACTGCCTTGAAGTGGCGAGCCACTGGATAGTTCATGTCAGAGTTGACTATTGCTCGAATATGCTGCAAGATGCGTTGGTTAGCTTGCAGCTTGGTGCTGCCTATGTAAGAGAGTGAACATGTGCAGGTAAGTCGATATACAACAAAATCGCTGCGACATGTAAGATGTTCTTTTATTGCAATAGGTCTCTCACTGAAAGCTGATGTGTAGTATGTGCCGTTAACAGCAAACGTGCAAGCCCGGCACGAAGTGCACCTGAAGAAACCTCGTTTGTTGAGCCAGGAAGTTTTTGGTTGGAGCTCAGGTTGTGTTCTATTCAATAGATCTGTCATAGAAGGAGCCCTCCTAAAGGTGATGGCCGGTAGCTTTGGTAAAAATGGGCCTAAAATCACATCAGTTAGCACGATCGGCCACTCTGACTTAATGATCTTTCTTAACTTTGGTACCTGGGAGCAGTAGGTGGTGATGAAACGAATAGAACCAGCAGTAGCAGAATCCAGGGTGGTGTTAGTTTTTGGGGTAAGAAGTTCCTCTCTTGGGCGAGCTAAAGCCTTTGTGAGAGCCCGGTCTAAGGTTTCTCGTTTATACCCTCGCCTGAGGAATCTTTCCCTGGAATCAGCCAAACACTGATTGGTGGTGTCAGAACTGCTGCAAAATCGTTTAATGCGGATAAATTCGCCTAGCGGTATGCTGTTGATTGTATGTGGAGGGTGAGCACTGCGGGCATGCAAGATGGAATTTCCCGCAGTGCTTTTCCTATGTAATTTTGTCTGGATTGTATTGTGGTCAATGTATACTTGGACATCTAGGAATTCTGCAGAGCTAGATGTGATGTTAGCAGTAAATTTAAGGTTCCTGTTGTTCACATTGGTGTCATTGACAAAAAGTGCTGCCTGCTCCTGTGTTTCCTTCCAGACGATAAAAATATCATCTATAAACCTCCAATATTGGGCGAGGTGGGGGAGCCAATGCCCATGGGTGACCTGTAGAACATGCTTCTCCCACCAGCCAACATGAAGACATGAATAGCTGGGGGAGAAGCACGAACCCATGGCCACTCCACGTTCTTGATGGTAAGTATCCCTGTGTATATATATACATATTACCTACTGGCGTTCACCAGTAGGTAGTTATAGTTAGGACCTAGTTTCCATAGGAAATCCGCAACATTCTATTTGAAGTAATTTTGGCGCCGGTGGATGAATCTTCGCGACTTTCTCAAAGAAGATCGCCCGCTCCGCTCCTTCCCTGAAAGTTTGGGGGGGATTCGTCAAGTGGCGGCTGAGATAAAAGGGGGATCCCAAAACGTGTTTTCCCCATGTTATTTTCCATAGGACGATTAGACACGGCTACAGCCCGAACGGCTGAATGGAATTATAAGAAATTTGGCAAAAAGGTAGAGTCTGGTTCGCATATTATGCTTTTCTTTAAATGGTGTAAATCCCTCCAGTAGTTGCTGAGAAAATTAAAGTTGAAATCAATGATATATCTATAAGCGCACTCCCGTGCACGCACCCCTGTGCGCGAGCGGAATTTTTATTTGCTGTTTGACGTCGGTCAACATTCGATTCGGAGGAAATCAGGAAGTGTTGACCGCCATTTTGTCAGTGCGAGTCAACATATTATAGAGAACAAAGGGGCAGAACGTGGAAAGGGGGCAGGGTGGAGACTCCCTGCCCCCATAGGTTTTCTCAGGGGGTCCATTAAGGACCTCCAAGGCCAAAAGAAATATATATTTTTTTTTTTACAAAATCGCGAGGTGCGCGCACCCGGTCGCGCACCTCGATGTACAAGAGTGTGAGAAACTATAGTGGAGATCGTGGAAAGGGGGCAAGGTAGAGACTCCCTGGCCACCTAGGTTTTCTCAGGGGGTCTACTAAGGACCCCCAAGGCCAAAAAAAACATTTATTTTTTCTAAAAAGTTGCGAGGTGCACACCCGGCAAGGTAGAGACTCCCTGACCCCCTAGGATTTCTCAGGGGGTCCCTGAAGGATCCCAACGGGCAAAACAAAATATTTTTTCAGGATAAATACCATGAGGTGCGCTCACTGTGCGCACGTCAACAAACAAACCCAAAATAAATATAGTTAAATAACATGTTTGAGAGTTTAGATGTTGGTTGGCTCTAAAAAGAGCTATTGTGTTTATAAAGTGTTTCTGATACCTACAAGTAAGTACTGATGCAGAGTCGTAAATTCAAAAGAAAAACTCTGTTCCCGTCATCTGTGAAATGTACACCGTCTCTTCTATAAATGCCTTGCATGTTGTAACGCGAGTTGTTGTGGTATATAGAACCCATTCCATAATATCTGAGGAAAGCAGAAACAGACTTATTCACATGTTTCCTTGCTTTCTCAATCTGTGGACAATATTGGTTGGACCAATTCCATTTTTGTCTTCGGCATATATTTTAATATACCAAGGCAGTTTGTGGAAAAAGTGATATCAATTGCCCAAAGGTGTCCTTTAAAAGCATTTCCAGACCTACCCCAGTCAAAGTGCCCAGGTCATTTCCACCACAGTGCACAATAATGAGGTCAGGGTGTGGCAGATGTAAAAAGGATTTTACTAATGGCATCAATTGGTGACATTTTAATCCTCTCTGGCCAATCCACATAATATCCGCATTTGGTAAATCAAGGTTGAGAAAGCATCTATTTGCTGCATATCTTTTACTCCAGAAAATATAGCTATGTCCTATAACCCAAACTTTTTGCATTTTGAAGGCAGATCCAGTAGTACTCAGATGGGCTCTGGAAGTGAAATGACAGTTAGAAGCTGAGAGTTTAGAAAAAAATGTGGATGAGGTTCAGTGCAATTGAAAAAATAGAAATGATTGGTTGTTTCTTACAATTCAAGATTGAAAACTAGGGTGCATGCTAATGTTTTTTTAAAAGGAAAAATGCTATTGGTTGAGAAAAAATCATCATACCTAACAAAGCAGTGGATAAGCAGGTGTATTTGAAGGTCAAACAGCCTTGCTGTTTTTTTTGCATCATTGAGATATGAACTTCTGACCTGTGTCTTCAGCCAGGTACAGTATGAGGCGTTACCATGGTAACAGGCAGAGAGGGCAGAGGGGGATGGTTGCACTGTATGTGACTTTGAAAATATTGAAAGGTAGAACCAATTGAAATGTTAGTTTGATTTTGAATTTGTGTGGGAAGAAATGTGATTGGTTATGTACATGAAGGTGGGTCTGAAATGAGAGGGAATCTGTGCCATTATTCTGAGGCTGAAGTGACAGAAACATTATTCAGAGATTCTGCATAAGACAATTCTGGTTTGTGACTGCCACTGTTCTAAATCTTCAAAAGCATTTTTAAACGTGGGCCTCTAACTCTTTTTCACTGTATTTCTCCTTTCATTTTGCCTTAGTCACTATAACTGTTTCACTCCCTCACAGTCTGTCACTATCCTTATTTTTCTTTTACTGTTTTCTTTTCTTTCCACTACTCTTTCTTTTCTTTCCTCTCTGTTTCTATAAATGATTTTGTCTCACTTACTACTTTTTACTTTCTCTTATTATGTTTTTTTCCCCACTCCTCTTCCCTCATCCTGATGTCTAATCCCTCACTGTTACTGCTTTTCATTCACTCTCAGTACTTTTTCCTTATTCTCTTTCCTCACTTTCTTTCCTTCAACTCTCTTTCCTGACTTCCTCACTTCATATTTCATCTCAGTTATTCCTTTTCATTTATTCGTTCTCTTTACTTTTTCCCTCTTTTTCTTCCTTACAACTGTTAGAATTGTCAGATTGTCACCTTGTAGTTTTGCAACCATTTTTAGTATACTGTAGAAATGCCATAGAAAATGTTTTAAGAGTAGATAGTAATTATTTTACTGATTTGCAATCAATAGTGTCATGTGTCTAAGATCACACTGTGGGTGAAGCTTGATTTTAAATGAATCTGGGTGAATAATTTCTTTAGTTGATGTGTTTACAAATATGGGAATACATGTATTCTTGAAGTCAGTTAGGCTTTAGGATATCTACTGCTAGAGAATCTTAGACATGTCTGTCACGCCTCTTAGTTCCCAAATAGGCTCTATGCTGTGCAATAAAGATCCAGGGTGTGCTGTTGAAATGAAAAAGGAATGTTATGTCCTGCTTATACATATATATTGTCTGTTTTATGCCAGTAGAGACAGTGAGATGGTATGAGCACCGACACAGATAGGGCAAGCAGACACAGACATGGTAGATTACATGTAAAATCTTGGTGAAAAACTTTAAATGTGCTCATTTTACTAACACCATTTATCACAGTCATTTCTTTAAGACAGAGAACACAGCCCATGTGTTGAATATTAGACAGATTTGTTGGCATGAGCTGGAAGCCATTTTTTATTTCTTGCACCCATTTTGTTTCCCATGTGCTCTCTCCTACCTTTCTGTTAACTGTCTTTGCAGCCTGTCTAGAGACAAAGTATGTTTAACATACTCCACTTCACTCATGCCCAGAAGGGCCAAACAAACAGAAGACACCTACTTCTCTAGTATAGCTCTCAGACTATTTTGACCAGGATCACAGAGAGTGTCCAGTTAAAAAAATGAATTATATTTGCAAGTTTTTCTGTAATCTGTAAAGATGGTGCAGAGAGGCGGTGAGATGGTATGAGCAGAGACACACATAGTGGAAGCAGAGACAGACATGGTAGATTACATGTAACATCCTGGTCATGTGTCTATGATCACACTGTGAGTGAAGCTTGATTTTTAATGAAACTGGGTGAATAATTTGATTAGTTGATGTGTTTAAAAATATGGGAATACATGTATTCTTGAAGTCAGTTAGGCTTTAGGATATGTACTGCAAGAGAATCTTAGGTAGCATGTCTGTCAGGCCTCATAGTTCCGAAATAGGCTCTATGCTGTGCAATAAAGATACAGGGTGTGCTGTTGAAATGAAAAAGGAATGTTATGTCTTGCTTATATATATATATGGTCTGTTTTCTGCCAGTACAGACGGTGAGATGGTATGAGAACATACACAGATAGGGGAAGCAGAGACAGACATGGTAGATTACATGTAAAATCCTGGTGAAAAACTTTAAAAGTGCTCATTTTACTAAAACCATTTATCACAGTCATTTCTTTAAGACATAGAACACAGCCCATGTGTTGAATATTAGACAGATTTGTTGGCATGAGCTGGAAACCATTTTGTATTTCTGGCACCCATTTTGTTTCCCATGTGCTCTCTCCTACCTTTCTGTTAACTGTCTTGGCAGCCTGTCTAGAGACAAAGTATCTTTAACATACTTCACTTTACTTTTGCCCAGAAGTGCCTAACTAACAGAATGCACCTACTTCTCTAGTATAACTCTCAGACTATTTTGACCAGGATCACAGAGAGTGTCTGGGTGAAAGAATGAATCATATTTCCAAGTTTTTCTGTAATCTGTAAAGATGGTCCAGAGAGACGGTGAGATGGTATGAGCAGAGACACACATAGTGGAAGCAGAGACAGACATGGTAGATTACATGTAACATCCTGGTCATGTGTCCAAGATCACACTGTGAGTGAAGCTTGATTTTGAATGAAACTGGGTGAATAATTTGATTAGTTTATGTGTTTAACAATATGGGAATACATGTATTCTTGAAGTCAGTTAGGATTTAGGATAGGTACTGTTAGAGAATCTTAGGCAGCATGCCTGTCTGGCCTCTTAGTTCCCAAATAGGCTTCATGCTGTGCAATAAAGATCCAGGGTGTGCTGTTGAAGTGAAAAACGAATATTATGTCTTGCTTATATATATATAGTCTGTTTTTTGCTAGTAGAGACGGTGAGATGGTATGAGCACAGACACAGATAGGGCAAGCAGACACAGACATGGTAGATTACATGTAACATCCTGGTCATGTGTCTAAGATCACACTGTGAGTGTAGCTTGATTTTAAATGAAAGTGGGTGAATAATTAGATTAGTTGATGTGTTTAAAAATATGGGAATACATTAAGCATGGGCTGAAAATTCGTTCTGCTCGTGGAATTTGCGGATTTTCCGCAATTTCGCGATCTGTGAATCTCGCGAAATCGCAATAAAATCCACAAATCAGCGGGGACGAATTTTCAGCCAAGCACTTACAGGGTTACAGCAGCAGGTGCAAAAGTTGAAGCTAATTTTTTGTAACCTTTTACAAAAGGGTTACAAAGAAATTAACTTCAACTTGGGCACCTGCTGCTGTAAGCCTCTAAGTGCTTCCTGGCGCCTCGTTGCCTACTTGCAACTATTCTCTGACCCTGCTCTGACCCTTGAAGCAGGGTCAGAGAATAGTTACAATAGGCACTGAGGCACCTGTCTCGAAAATTAAACCTCAACAGTAAGCACTGACAGATATAAAACAAGCATTTGCAATGCAATAGGTCTCGCATTAGGAAAGTTTGAGCTATTGGTCTTGTAAATGACAATTTTTTTTATTTATGTGTTGGTTTTGAAAATAGCTAAATTAATAGCTTTGTCATTTACAATGCCAGTAGTTATAACTTTCTCAAATGTGACACCTATAGCATTTGTAATGCAACATGTTTTGTGTTTACGTAACTTAGATATATTGATATTACAAATTACAATGGCTTTTAATTTTTTAAAATAATTAATTCTTAAATGAAAGTGATTTTAATTTATAATGGCAATAGCTTAAACTTTTGTAAATAACTTTTGTGACGATTATGTTCAGTGTATTTTATTGTGACGAAAATCCAAGAACAGAAGTGAAATATTAACATCTTTTTGTGACATTTGTAATAAAGCTTGAAACATTGAGAGAACATATTTGAACCAGTTGTTGTTGAATGGTTGCGCAGATTGATGCTGGGGTGGCGCTGAGTGGTGCTGTGGTGGTGCTGTGGTGATGCTGAGTTGTGTTGTGGTGGTGCTGAGTGATACTGGGATGGTGCTGAGGGATGCTGGGGTGGTGCTGAGTGGTGCTGTGGTGGTGCTGAGTGATACTGTGGTGGTGCTGAGTGATGCTGTGGTGGTGCTGAGTGGTGTTGTGGTGGCGCAGAGTGATAATATGGTGGTGCTGAGTGATGCTATGGTGGCGCTGAGTGGTGCTGTGGTGGTGCTGATTGGTGCTGTGGTGGTGCTGAGTGATGCTGTGGTGGTGCTCAGTGATGCTGTGGTGGTGCAGAGTGGTGCTGTGGTGGTGCTGAGTGATAATGTGGCAACGCTGAGTGATGCTGTGGTGACGCTGAGTGATGCTGTGGTGGTGCTGTGGTGGTGCTGAGTGGTGATGTGGTGGTGCTGAGTGATGCTGTGGTAGTGCTGAGTGGTGCTGTGGTGGTGCTGAGTGATGCTGTTGTGTAGGTGAGTGATGCTGTGGTGGTGCTGAGTGGTGCTGTGGTAGTGCTGAGTGATAATGTGGTGGTGCTGACTGATGCTGTGGTTGTGCTGAGTGATGCTGTGGTGGCACTGTGTGGAGAAGTGTGGCTCAATGGTTAGAGCGGCAGACCCTTATGCAGAGGTCTAGCCCGGGACCAGGGTTCAATTCCCTGCCTCGGCGGGTCTTGGGCTCAAAATTCCACGGACCTGATAATTCTCGCCTCGGTGCCTATTCCAATCATGGAGTCCCACTCTGCAACTCTGGGCAATAGCTTGGTTAATCTCCACAACGGCCCCTACAACGCTAAGGATGCCTGGCCTCCACCTTGGGGGTGCCCAGGAGTGGACGCCTCACATGGAAAGCCAGGATGGGTTCCACAGTGGTATTCATACAAGCGCCTTGAGACCCTTGCGGGTGAGTAGTGTGCTATACAAGTATCCATTTACATTTACATTTACACTGAGTGGTGCTGTGGTGGTGCTGAGTGATACTGTGGTGGTGCTGAGTGATGCTGTGGTGGTGCTGAGTGGTGTTGTGGTGGCGCAGAGTGATAATGTGGTGGTGCTGAGTGATGCTTTGGTGGTGCTGAGTGATGCTGTGGTGGCGCTGAGTGGTGCTGTGGTGGTGCTGCTTGGTGCTGTGGTGGTGCTGAGTGATGCTGTGGTGGTGCTCCCTGATGCTGTGGTGGTGCGGAGTGGTGCTGTGGTGGTGCTGAGTGATAATGTGGTGGTGCTGAGGGATGCTGTGGCGACGCTGAGTGATGCTGTGGTGGCGCTGAGTGGTGCTGTGGTGGTGCTGAGTGGTGATGTGGTGGTGCTGATTGATGCTCTGGTGGTGCTGAGTGGTGCTGTGGTGGTGCTGAGTGATGCTGTTGTGGTGCTGAGTGATGCTGTGGTGGTGCTGAGTGGTGCTGTGGTAGTGCTGAGTGATAATGTGGTGGTGCTGAGTGATGCTGTGGTGGTGCTGAGTGATGCTGTGGTGGCACTGAGTGGAGAAGTGCGGCTCAATGGTTAGAGCGGCAGACCCTTATGCAGAGGCCTAGCCCGGGACCAGGGTTCAATTCCCTGCCTCTGCGGGTCTTGGGCTCAAAATTCCACGGACCTGATAATTCTCGCCTCGGTACCTATTCCAATCATGGAGTCCCACTCTGCAATTCTGGGCAATAGCTTGGTTAATCTCCACAACAGCCCCTACAAGGCTAAGGATGCCTGGCCTCCACCTTGGGGGTGCCCAGGAGTGGACGCCTCACATGGAAAGCCAGGATGGGTTCCACAGTGGTATTCGTACAAGCGCCTTGAGACCCTTGCGGGTGAGTAGTGCGCTATACAAGTATCCATTTACATTTACATTTATACTGAGTGGTGCTGTGGTGGTGCTGAGTGGTGCTGTGGTGGTGCTGAGTGATGCTGTGGTGGTGCTGAGTGGTGCTGTGGTGGTGCTGAGTGATAATGTGGTGATGCTGAGTGATAATGTGGTGGTGCTGAGTGATGCTGGGGTAGCGCTGAGTGATGATGTGGTGATGCAGAGGGTAGAAAGGCACAAAAAGCAGTCTAGCAAAGGGCAGAAGGGCAGAAAAACAAGGGAAAAATGAGTCTAACAGAGGGCAGAAGGGCACAACAAGTGAGTCTAACAGGGGGCATAAGGGCAGAAAAACAAGGGAAAAACGAGTCTAACAGAGGGCAGAAGGGCAGAAAAACAAGGGAAAAACAAGTCTAACAGAGGTCAGAAGGGCACAAAAAACGAGTCTAAGAGGGAGCAGAATGAATCCCCCCCTGCGTGTTTGTCCACGCAGATGCCACCTTTTTGTGCAATACCTCTACTCAACTGGAGTACTTTCTATTGTCTAATCAGTAAGTGCTCCCTCGTTGGCTAAATATATAAGGGCAGATTTACAATAACTGGCGCATCCCCAGGGATGCGCCAGTTATTGTGCGCCCCAGCTCCGCCACCCATGGTGTGCCGCATTTACAATGCGGCGCACCATGTGGCAAAAATGGCAAAAACGGCACAGATGCGCCATGCATCTGTGCCGTAAAAGCAGCGCATTGCTGGAGCTGCGTCCCAAGCGTGACGCAGCTCCATCAATGCTCTGGGGGGCCATATCTCCCCAATACTGCGTCAAGCCTTGCGCCTGCTTCAAGCAGGCGCAGGGTTTTGACGCAGCATTGGCCTAAAAGCGACTGAGTGAAATCTTGTAGATTTCACTCAGCCACTTTTAGGAGGCGTTCCTGCGCAGGAATGCCCTCCCCTGCGCCGGAATGCCTCCTGATGGAGCAGGGCTTTACAACGTGACGCATCTCTCAGATGCGTCACATTGTTAATACCAAGCCCCATGGCGCATCTTTTGTGCTGCCGCTGCGTCACAAAAGTGACGCAACTGCGGCGCAAAAGAGGCGCAAGTGGCTTGTAAATCTGCCCCATAGTGCTTTTACTACACTGTAGCTACGTAAAGGGCCAGAAGATGTGTCTCCAGTGACCATGTGTGCCTGTGCCTGTGTTACAGGCACACATGGCCACTGGAGACACATCTTCTGTCCCTTTACGCAGCTGCAGTGTAGTAAAAGCACTATACATTTACCCAATGAGGGAGCACTTAATGGATTAGCCAGTAGAAAATACTCCAGGGCAAATCGCAAAAAAATCTGCGATTTTGCTGGAAAATTCGCGGATTTTTTTTGCGAGTTCGCTGGGAAATCTGCGAATTTCGCCCATGCTTAGAATACATGTATTCTTGAAGTCAGTTAGGCTTTAAGATATGTACTGCTAGTGAATCTTGTGCCGGTATTGCAAACAAAACAGGTGATGGACCGAATGTGGATCAATGTCACACATTCATCCCAGTCAAAAGATCTGGGCCCAAATCCATCGTTTTTTTGCACTCCACACCACCCTGGGTTAGACAATGGCGATATGCAAATCAGCTCTGACCCTGTGCCCCATGGGAACAGTCCAGTCCGAACTACAAAAGCCATGTCCTTCCCAGAACGGAATCAAGCATCCGGGGACCGGACCGGTTTCGAGGTAACACCTCTCATCAGCCCGGCTAGCTTGACTCCAGTGGTGTGGAGTGCCTGGGACCAACGTCTGAGCATCCCCAGCGCACTTATGGTGGTATTGCAAACAAAACAGGTGATGGACCGAATGTGGATCAATGTCACACATTCATCCCAGTCAAAAGATCTGGGCCCAAATCCATCGTTTTTTGCACTCCACACAACCCTGGGTTAGACAATGGCGATATGCAAATCAGCTCTGACCCTGTGCCCCATGGGAACAGTCCAGTCCGAACTACAAAAGCAATGTCCTTCCCAGAACGGAATCAAGCATCCGAGGACCGGACCGGTTTCGAGGTAATACCTCTCATCAGCCCGGCTAGCTTGACTCCAGTGGTGTGGAGTGCCTGGGACCCACGTCTGAGCATCCCCAGCGCACTTATGGCGGTATTGCAAACAAAACAGGTGATGGACCGAATGTGGATCAATGTCACACATTCATCCCAGTCAAAAGATCTGGGCCCAAATCCATCGTTTTTTGCACTCCACACAACCCTGGGTTAGACAATGGCGATATGCAAATCAGCTCTGACCCTGTGCCCCATGGGAACAGTCCAGTCCGAACTACAAAAGCCATGTCCTTCCCAGAACGGGAATGTAAGACATTGACGATGGATTTAGGCCCAGATCATTGTACTGGGTTGAATGTAAGACATTGATCGATGGATTTAGGCCCAGATCATTGTACTGGGTTGAATGTAAGACATTGATCGATGGATTTAGGCCCAGATCATTGTACTGGGTTGAATGTAAGACGTTGATCCACATTCTGTCCATCAAATTGTTTTTTGTAATTTTCTCAGTGAATCTTGTGCAGCATGTCTTTCAGGCCTCTTTATTCCAAAATAGGCTCTATGCTATGCAATAAAGATCCAGGGTGTGCTGTTGAAATGAAAAAGGAATGATATGTCTTCCTTACATATATATATGGTCTGTTTTTTGCCAGTAGAGACGGTGAGATAGTATGAGCACAGACATAGATAGGGCAAGCAGACACAGACATGGTAGATTACATGTAAAATCCCGGTGAAAAACTTGAAAAGTGCTTATTTTACTAAAACCATTTATCACAGTCATTTCTTTAAGACAGAGAACACAGCCCATGTGTTGAATATTAGACAGATTTGTTGGCATGAGCTGGAAGCCATTTTGTATTTCTGGCACCCATTTTGTTTCCCATGTGCTCTCTCCTACCTTTCTGTTAACTGTCTTTGCAGCCTTCTAGAGACAAAGTATGTTTATCATACTCCACTTCACTCATGCCTAGAAGGGCCTAACTAACAGAACGCACCTACTTTTCTAGTATAACTCTCAGACTATTGCGACCAGGATCACAGAGAGTGTCTGGGTGAAAGAAAAAATTATATTTGCAAGTTTTTTTGTAATCTGTAAAGATGGCGCATAGAGACGGTGAGATGGTATGAGCAGAGACACACATAGTGGAAGCAGAGACAGACATGGTAGTTTACAAGTAACATCCTGGTCATGTGTCCAAGATCACACTGTGAGTGAAGCTTGATTTTAAATGAAACTGGGTGAATAATTTTATTAGTTGATGTGTTTAAAAATATGAAAATACATGTATTCTTGAAGTCAGTTAGGCTTTAGGATATGTACTGCTAGAGAATCTTAGGCAGCATGCCTGTCAGGCCTCTTAGTTTTCAAATAGGCTCTATGCTGTGCAATAAAGATTCAGGGTGTGCTGTTGAAATGAAAAAGGAATGTTGAGACTTGCTTATATATATATATATATATATATATATATATATATATATATATATATATATATATATATATATATATATATATATATATATATATATATATATATATATATATATATATATATATATATATATATACACTGAAAAAACCATAGGTTTCACACCAGTTATAGTTAGCTGGAAATTTTACTGACATAAAACCAATGAAATTCCACGTTATAGTTAGTTGGACTCACTATAACTTGCGCGTGTAATGCACTGCTGATGACATCACATATTATATCACTCATGACATAGTCAGTGACATCACTCATGACATCACTGATGACACCATCCAGTGAATGTGTGTCTTTCTGAAAAATAAATATGTTTTATATATGTATATGTAAAGGTCGATGGAAAAATAAATATTTAAATTATTGTCTTAATAAATGTTTTTTAAAAACAAAATGATTGGATAACTGGCTTATTAAGTGTATCTTAGTGAATACATATATTAGCGAGTAATGTTTAAATATTTAAATGTTTGTATCAGTGTTTCACTTTGTGTATAAATGGCTACATGGGTTGGTGAGTGGCTACATGTATAGAGCATTACTCACCCGCAAGGGTCCCAAGACACTTATACGAATCCTGGCTTTCCCTGTGAGGCGTCCACTCCTGGGCACCCCCAGGGTGAAGGCCAGGCATCCTTAGCGTTGTGGGGGCCGTTGTGGAGATTAAGCAAGCTATTGCCCAGAGTTGCAGAGTGGGACTCTATGATTAGAATAGGCACCGAGGCAAGAATTATCAGGTCCATGGAATTTTGAGCCCAAGACCCGCCGAGGCAGGGAATTGTACCCTGGTCCCGGGACAGACCTCTGCATCAGGGTCTGCCGCTCTAACTATTGAGCCACACTTCTCCATGTGTGTGTACATGGGTTATTAGATGTTTTTTTAGTATCAGTATGAGTGTCTGTATGGTTTGGTGGGGGTGTTACTTAGCATATAGATGCATCAATGACTGACTCACTGTTTATATGTTTTTTGAAGACCGCATATGTGCAGGACTGTATGGGTGGATGAGTGTGTATATGTGTGGGTTAGTGAGTGTATGACTGCCTCAGTAGTGTCTTTATCAGTAACTACATTTGTTTTAATGTAGTTTATGTGAGTATTGATATATATAAGTCAGTATATGTGAGAGTGAGAGATTGAAACAGTTTCTGTTTAAATAAGTATGTGTTTCTATAAGTGATTGTTTAATAGAGTAAGTATGTGTAAGTTTCCTTAGAAGTAAGGTGGTAGTGTGTGTATATCTGTATATGTAAATAAATGGATGTTTATTAGTTTATTTGCATGTGGGAATATGTGTGTGAGTAACTTTTTGATGACTGTCAGTGTGTAACAGGATGTATAGGTGTATCACTACATATGATGAGTGAGTATATGTATGAGTGACTATATAGAACTGTTGGTGAATGAGTGGATGTGTATATAGATGGTGGAATTACTGTATTGGTTGTTGTAACTGGTATGGGTACATCCACTTTTTTGAAAATGTTAATTTCTATTTTTGATTATATGTTTCAAGGGTTACTTTACAGTGAAAGGAGGTCTGTCACTCTGTCACAAGGATGGTGTCATCAGTGATGTCATGAGTGATGTCACTGACCATGTCATGAGTGATGTAATATGTGATGTCATCAGCAGTGCATTACACGCGCAAGTTATAGTGAGTCCAACTAACTATAACGTGGAATTTCATTGGTTTTATGTCAGTAAAATTTCCAGCTAACTATAACTGGTGTCAAACCTATGGTTTTTTCAGTGAATTTAATTGGTTTTTTAAATGCTAATTCCTAACTATAAGTCTCACTTTAGAAGTAAGACTGTTAACGCTCTAGTTGTTCTTTAGAACACTCTGGTACATTCTATCATTGGGCTATAGTTGGGCTACATATGGCTGATATTTGGGCTACATTTGTTTTTTTTGTCTCTGGTGGCCATCTTTGGGCTACATTGGGCTACATTGGGCTACATTGGGCTACATTTGGGCTCTAACATACATATAGCCCAATGTAGCACAATATATATTTTTTTTAAAGTTAATTTTCGTAAAAACCACTTGAGTATAGCAAAGGCACATCGGGCTACCAGTCCCTACAATTTTTCCCTTTTTTATGTTTTATGTTTTATTTTATTCAAAACATTTTTTTGCCTTGGAGCGCTCCCGGTGCGCGCCCCGGTGAGCGCCCCGGTGAGTGCCCCGGTGAGCGCCCCGGAGAGCGTACTCGTTTGAAGCGCCCCGGTGCGCGAACCGGGAAGCGTCACGTTAGCGCCAATGTCACGAACGAAAACATGATTGTGACGTATCGCGTAGCCGCGTCCGCGTGATACGCACGGCGTAAACGCACCCGGAAGCATTCGATGAGCTTACGCGATGCGCCCCTGGGCGCGCCCCGGGACGCACCCCGGGGCGCGTAGCGTAAGCGCGTCGGGTCATGTGACCTGAAATTAACACTTTTGATTGGTTCACAACAGTTTTGTTTTCCAAATGATGAAAGACCCCTCCTTTTTTCCTCATTTTCACTTTGTTGTTTGAGTGAAGAAGACTATGAGAAATGGCTTCTGAAGTAGCAGCTGCAGGTGCATCTGGACCACCACCACCTCCACCACCACCACAAAGACCGCCACAAGACCACATTGGTGGTCATGAAGAAGAGGAGGACGAAGAGGAGCAGGAGGAGCGGCAATATCTGCCTGAGGACACTCCCCCATACAAACCCAAAAAACATTTTATTTGGGAGTTTTTCAAAATGCCAAGGGGTGCCAAAAAAGTAAATGCAGCAAAGGTGACTTGCCTCATCTGTGACCAAGAACTGTCAAGAGGGAACCCAAACAGGAAATATTTGTTTGGGAACCACACGATGATAAGGCACATGCAGAGGAAGCACCCAAACAATTATTCAAGAGCAGAAGTCAGGCAACTGAGCAAGAACCCTCCCCATCCTTCAACTTCAGGCAACTCCAACCAACCCACTCCATCGGGTGCAGAGGCTAGGGAGATGGTCCCTAATGTTCAAACCAAGTTTTCCAAATTTAAATTTGTTTGCATATATTGCAACAAAACTATATCTTATGGTGAGCAGAGCATCACTTTACTTAATCGAGCTGCAGACAACCATCACTACAGCAAGCAACCTTGATTTTTTTCTATTTTTTTGCTCCAGTTGAGCTGTTTGCAATTCCCTGTCTTTTGTTTCACCCCAGAAAAACTACAAAAAAAATATAAAATTGTTCTGAAAATCCCCTCCCAAAAAAATGTTCCAAAAAACAAAACAAAAAATATAAAACAAAAAGAAAAAAAAAACAGTTCTTTTCAGAACTACGTCCCATTTATATAAAATGACTTAAATTTTTAAACTCTGCCATTCTCTTTTTTCCCTGGTGCACTCCCCGGTGCGCGTACCGGGCGCTCCCCCAGCGCAAATCGAAATCTTTTTTTTTTGCCCAGCGGGACCCTTTTATAGCCCCCACATCAAACCTAGGGGGTCAGGGGCGGTCTACCCTGCCCCCTTATGGTCAATTCCCCCTTTGTTTTGGCCACCTCTTGTGTCTCGATCCTACAGAGACACAAGATGGCGGCCGCTCCGGACTGTTTTGAATGTTTACAGACACCCAAGAACCAATCAGCTTTCTGCGCACAAGTCGCGTGTCGCGCCCGGAGCGCTCCCCGGAGCGCGTACCGGGGCGCGCTTATAGATATATATATTTTTTTGAACCTAAATTACTCAAAATCCACTGTAGCACATATCTTGAGATATAGCAAAGGCACATCAGGCTACCAGTCCCTACAATTTTGCCAAATTTGGTGTAAATCCATTCTGCCATTCGGGCTAAAAGTGAGGTCGACCGCCCTATGGAAATTAACATGGGGAAAACGCGTTTTGGAACCCCCCTTTTATCTCGGCCCCGGCTTGACGAATCCCCCCCACACTTTCAGGGAAGGACCGGAGCTCGACAAGGCCATTTTGAGGAAATTTTCAGACAGATTCGTCAACCGGCGCCAAAGTTATTCCAAATAGAATTTTGAGATTTAACATTGAAAAAAATCCTAACTATAACTACCTACTGGCGACCGCCAGTAGGTAATATATATATATATATATATATATATATATAGTCTGTTTTTTGCCAGTAGAGACGGTGAGATGGAATGAGCACAGACACAGATAGGGCAAGCAGACACAGACGTGGTAGATTACATGTCAAATCCTTGTGAAAAACTTGAAAAGTGCTCATTTTACTAAAACCATTTATCACATTCATTTCTTTAAGACAGAGAACACAGCCCATGTGTTGAATATTAGACAGATTTGTTGGCATGAGCTGGAAGCCATTTTGTATTTCTTGCAGTCATTTTGTTTACCATGTGCTGTCTCCTATCTTTCTGTTAATTGTCCTTGTAGCCTGTCTAGAGACAAACTATGTTTAACATACTTCACACATGCCCAGAAGGGGCTAACTAACAGAATGCACCCACTTCTCTAGTATAACTCTCAGACTATTTTGACCAGGATCACAGAGAGTGTCTGGGTGAAAGAATTAATTATATTTGCAAGTTTTTCTGTAATCTGTAAAGATGGTGCATAGTGGAAGCAGAGACAGACAAAAAACTAGTTTGAGTTTTTTGATGTATTTATATTCATAATAAAAAACATAGATTTTTACACATATTTTATTCAGGGGTTAGCATTTAAAAATCCTTGTAAATTCACTAAATAAACATAGGTTTCACACACGTTATAGTTAGGAATTAGCATTTAAAAAAACCTTGCAAATTCACTGAAAAAACCATAGGTTTCACACAAGTTATAGTTAGGAATTAGCATTTAAAAAACTTTGCAAATTGATTTAAAAAACCATAGGTTTCATATCAGTTATAGTTAGCCGGACAATTTACTCATACAAAACCATTGAAATTCCCACGTTATAGTTAGTTGTGCTCACTATAACTGGCGCGCCCGCAATGCACTGCTAATGACGTCACATATTACATCAATCATGACATAGTCAGTGACATCACTCATGACATCACTGATGACATCTATATACACATATTCCAAACATGTGTCCTGAAGCATTGAGGACGCCACTCCACAAAGGTAAGTTCATCCGAACACTTTATTTTCAAACCAGCTTTTCATTTCTGATTTAGCATTTCGAAGCTCCTGCTCCTTCATCCAAGGAAAGCCTGAAAGGTTCATAGAATTGCGCTGCAGACACTGCGCTAATTAATGTAATCTCTCCCTCTGGTGGGCCTCGCAAGATAATCTTGCCATCTGGGATTTGTAGTCCTTCATGTAGTGCAGAGATAGTTTTCACCCAGTTGGGTTCTGTGTACTTGCAGGTTAATTTTCAATCTTTCAACAAGCCCTCCAGTGGGCCTTTGTGTCAGTTTGCAATGTAAATACCTTTGTGCTGCCAACACGAAAGAAAAGTTCATCCTTGCAGAACTCTGTGCTTTAATGGCGGTGCAATCCTCCGTGGCCAGGCTGCAGCGTGATAGTTATTCCAAACATGTGCCCCTTCTTTGTCAGTAGGTAGTTAGAGTTAGGACCTATTTTCCATAGGAAATCCGCAACATTCTATTTGGAATACCTTTGGCACCGGTTTACGAATCTTTGCGAAATTTTTAAAACTTTTGGGGTGCTCCGGTCCGCTCCTATCCTGAAAGTCTCGGGTGATTCGTCAAGTGGGAGCCGAGAAAAAATGGGGTTCCCAAAACAAGTTTTTCCCATGCAATTTCCATAGGAACCTTTAGCCGGAGCTACAGCCCGAACTGCTGAGCGGAATTACACCAAATCTGGCCGAAAGGTAGACCTTTTTTCAGAGTTGTGCCTTTTTGTTATATGGTGTAAATCTGTTCAGTAGTTTTTAAGATATTAAGGGAAAAAATCTGGGTGGAGCCTAACCACACATATCTCATTGTGAGATCTGATTGGCTGTCAGCACTTCATCCAAGAAGTGTTGGCAGCCGTCTTGGGACCATTATACATGATAGCACCTCATTAAAAAACATTGCAGTTAATAGAAGGTTTTAAGACTTTGGTTACATTATAAATCATTTGTTGATAGAACCATACTCATTTTAGGAATTGTGGTGTGTTCTAAGTTGATTTTACCATGTGAAAAAGCCTTCTGGGATATCATGATCATGTTTGAAAGAAAACTATTTTCTCATGCTTTTCCCACAGAGGTTTGGAAGGTGATCTATAGGCTAAAGTTAAACTGAGAGCATATTTTCTGTAAATTCACATTATTTTTCTCAGTCATGTGAGAATGAAGTCTGACATTCTCAGTAAAACATGAACATCCAACAAGAGCAGAGACTGTCAGTTGATTCCTTTGTGTTCTACTGCAGCTTCCCAGAGTGTTCTAAAGAACAACTAGAGCGCTAACAGTCCTTCTTATGACAAACGTATGGCAGACCTGAAGCCATCTTTATTGGAAAAAAGTGGTAACTCTTAAAACATTTAATTTAAAAAGGAACAAAATGAGGGGTTTAATTTTGCCATAGAAAGTATGATTAGTGCTGCAGAAAGAAAAATTAGGGCACATTTTAAGTGACTTCTCAAATCCTCTTTTATTTCATTAAAAAAATTGTGACATGCACTTTCAATACCAGCAGCAGACTTCCCTGGTGAGCAGTAGCTTTACTACACTGATCTAATAAGCCACTAGAGTGCTAACATTCTGAATTCATGGCAAATGTGTCACACATCTGAATGCCTTCTTGATGGAATCAATGTAAAAAACCTAAAGTATTTCCTAGTGAGGAGACTGTAGTAAATGTGGAAATTAGGAAACTTCATAACAAATAAGTCTCCCAAGATGGCCACCAGAGACAAAAGAGTCCAAATGTAGCGCAAATATCCCCAAGATGTAGCCCAAGTATAGCACAACGAGAGAATGTCCCAGAGTGTTCTAAAGAAGAACTAGAGCGGTAACAGTCTTACATATGACAAAAGTATGGCACAAATGAAGCCATCTTGATTGGAATAAAGTGGTAACACTTAAAACATTTAACTTGCAAAGGAACACAATGAGGGGTTCATTTAGCCATAGAAATTATGATTAGTGCTGCAGAAAGAAAAATTAGGGCACACTTTGACTTCTCAAATCCTCTTCTATTTCATTAAAAAATTCTAACATGCAGACGGAAACACGCACTTTCAATACCAGTAGCAGACTTCCCTGGTGAGCAGTAGCTTTACTATAGTGATCTAATGAGCAACTAGAGTGCCAACATTCAGAATTTATGGCAAATGTGTGACACATCTGAATGCCTTCTTGATGGAACAAAAGTAAACAAGCATTGGAAATGCAATAGGTCTCACCCTTGTTTAAGTGAAAGCAATTCTGTTTGTTATTAGGTGGCTTTTTAGCTTTGCCTTTATTAGTGTTTTTCAAACTTTCATGTACATAACATGCATATGTATGCATATATATATATGTATATGTATGCATGCATTTATATTTGTACTTATAAAGATATGCATATTATAGGTAGTTAAAGTTAGGATTGGCTACCATAGGAAATCCGCAGCATTCTATTGGGAATAACTCTGGCGCCGGTTGAGGAATTTGTGTGTAATTTTCCAAAAATGTGGCCAACTCCGCTCCGCTCCTTCTCTGGAAGTTTCGGGGGGATTCGTGAAGTGGGGGCTGAGAAAAAAGGGGGTCCCAAAACGGGTTTTCTGCATGTTAATTTCCATAGGATGGTCTGACAAGTCTACAGCCTGAACGGAATTACGCCAAACTTGGTAAAATTGTAGGGACTGGTACGCAGATGTGCCTTTGCTATGTTTGGTGAAAATTGCTCCAGTGGTTTTCAGAAAATAACTTCAAAAACACATATATATCTATAGGCGCGCTCCGAGCGCTCACCGGTACGCGTACCGGGGAGCGCACCCGGCGCGCTACGGGAGTGCGCGAGCGGAAAGCTGATTGGCGGTCGAGTGTCTGTCAACATTCTAAACAGTCCGGAGATTCCGCCATTTTGTGTCTCGGTAGAATCGAGACACAAGAGGTGAAAATAAAAAGTGGGAAAGGATTAAAAAGGGGCAGGGTAGACATCCCCCCCTAGGTTTTTTTAAGGGGGGCCTAGAAGGACCCTGAAGGGCAAAAAAACAATTTTTTGGGGGGGACATTTTCGGGGGGGAAGCACTGGGTACGTTCCCAGGTGCGCTCTTCGGTACGCGCACCCTGAGCGCACCACAGGGTAAAACAGAGAAATAGATAATACAGCTCTTTTTTGAGAATTGGAGGTAGTTCTAAAAAGAACTGTTTTTTTTCTTCTTTTTTTATGTTTTTTTCAGAACAAAAACAGGGAATGCAAAACTGCTCAACAGGAGCAAAAAAAAGGGGAAAAATTAGGGCTGGGGAAGGCAGCAGTGTTCTTGCCTCTGGCATGCAATGAGCTTGATGCTCTGCTCACCATAGTGGAGAAGTGTGGCTCACTGGTTAGAGGAGGCAGACCTGGAAGCTGAGGTCGCCCGGGACCAGGGTTCAATTCCCGGCTTGGCGGGGTCTTGAGTCCTAAAATGTCCATGGACTCGAGAATTCTCGCTCCGGTGCCTACTCGATTCACGGGTTCACACTCTGCGACTCTGGGCAATAGCTTGCTTAATCTCCACAACGGCCCCTCGCGGCGGGATGGCTGGCTTTCACGTTGCGGATACCCTGCCGGGGTTATCTCACAGGGGAATACAAGCGCCTAGAAACCGCTCGGTGATTTGAGCTATATAAATTCCTGTACATTTACATTTACATAGCAAAGCATTTCATCGCATTGCTTGCACTTTATAGTAATGTCACTTAAAACAGGTTAAATGTTCGGAATCATCTTCAATTCCGCTGCACGCCCTCTCCCTGATGTTGTGGCTCCACCTGTAGATGTAGAGGCACCATTCCTTGGGGGATTACGTGCCAGGTCTCGGACACTCTCCCGGGCATAGTTCTGGGGGTGCCTGCATTGGACGTGGCAAATCATTGTTGAATTGCCAAAACTGTACTTCCTTCTTGGGTCTCCTCGGGAAAGCACAGTTTGGCAGATTTTGCATTCAACTTTGGGAGCATTCACCTTTTTTAATCCTTCAGGTATTGAAAAAACTTCCAAATAAAATGCTCCTTGACCTTGGACTGAGAAGGCTCTTCCTCAATGAAGCCATCTGAGTCCTCACTACTGCTGGATGGTCTAGCTTCCATTCTTTGCACACAATGGTGGGACAGAAAAAAACAGGTCTTGCTGTCTCCAAAGTGAAAGAAGAAATGAAGGAAATGGGTGGGGTTTTCATTAGTTGTAAAAAAAACTGTTAACAACCAATGAAAAGAGTTATTTTAAGGTCACATGACTTGACGCGCTTACGCTGCGCGCAACGGAGCGCTACCGGGGGCGCTTATGCGGCACGAACTTAAGCGCTTCCGGGGGCGCTTCTGCGGCACGTACATAGGCGCTTCCGAGGGCGCTGACGTGGCGCGTCTGAATGACGTTTTGCTAACACTACGAAAATACGTTTAAAGTTGTAATACGGGTATTTACAATCAAAAATACTACTTGTATAAGTATGCTACTGTATGTCTTGCATTAATATTTAGTTAAATACATACTTTTTTTTCCGCACGAAGAAATGGTGCTCACGCTGCGCTCTCGGGTGAGCTTACCGGTGCGCGCACCCTGAGCGGCCCAAGACAATATGATAAAAAAATGAAAAATACATTGAAAAAAATATTTTTGTGAAAAAAAGAAAAATAATAATAATAGTTATAAAAAACAGGTAATAAAAATAAAAGATCCGTTTAAAAATCGTAGGTTACAAACTCGATATACAAAGGAATTCGCTTTTAAAAAAACCTTTGAAATTCACTGAAAAAACCATAGGTTTAACACTCGTTATAGTTAGGAATTAGCATTTAAAAAACCTTTGAAATTCACTGAAAAAACCATAGGTTTAACACTCGTTACAGTTAGGAATTAGCATTTAAAAAACCTTTGAAATTCACTGAAAAAAACATAGGTTTTACACTCGTTATAGTTAGGAATAAGCATTTAAAAAACCTTTGAAATTCACTGAAAAAACCATAGGTTTAACACCAGATATAGTTAGCTGGACATTTTACTCATACAAAACCATTGAAATTCCCACGTTATAGTTAGTTGGACTCACTATAACTTGCGCGCCCACAATCCACTGCTGATGATGTCACATATTACATCATTCATGACATGGTCAGTGACATCACTGATGACATCTCAAAACCTATGGTTTTTTCACTGAATATATATATAAATGCATATGCATATATATATATATATATATATGTGCATATGTGTGCGTGTAGAGAGAGGTAGAGGTGTAGTAGAGGTAGAGAGGTAGAGATAGAGAGGTAGAGGTAGAGGTAGAGAGGTAGCGAGTAGAAGAGAGAGAGGTAGAGAGTAGAGATGAGTAATAGAGAGTAAAGAGTAAAGGGTGAGTAGTAGAGAGCAGTAGAGAGTAGTAGAGAGTAGTAAAGAGAGTAGCAGAGAGTGAGTAGTAGAGAGTGAGTAGTAGAGAGTGAGTAGTAGAGAGTTTTAGAGGGTGGTTATCAGAGAGTGAGTAGTAGAGAGTGAGTAGCAGAGAGAGAGTAGTAGAGAGTAGTAGAGAGTGAGTAGTAGAGAGTGAGTAGTAGAGAGAGAGTAGTAGAGTGAGTAGTAGAGCGAGTAATAGAGAGTAGTGGAGAGTGAGTAGTAGAGAGCAGTAGAGAGTGATTAGTAGAGAGTAGTAGAGTGAGTAGTAGAGAGAGAGTAGTAGAAAGTGAGTAGTAGAGAGTATTGGAGTAGTAGAGAGTGAGTAGTAGAGAGTAGTAGAGAGTAGTAGGGTGAGTATTAGAGAGAGTAGTAGAGAATAGTAGAAAGTGAGTACTAGAGAGTAGTAGAGAGAGAGTAGTAGAGAGTAGTCAGTCAGTGTCAGTCAGTGTCAGTCAGACAGTCATTCAGTGTCAGTCAGTGTTAGTCAGTGTCAGTCAGCCAGTGTCAGTCAGTCGGTGTCAGTCAGCTCTGCTGACCTGGTTCTCTCCCTCTAAATCAGCTCTGCTGACCTGGTTGTCTGCCTCTAGAGCAGCTCTGCTGACCTGGCTCTATGACTCTAAAGCAGTTCTGCTGACCTGGTTCTCTGGCTCTAGAGCAGCTCTGCTGACCTGGTTTTCTGGCTCTAAAGCAGCTCTGCTCACCTGGTTCTCTCCCTCTAAATCAGCTCTGCTGACCTGGTTGTCTGCCTCTAGAGCAGCTCTGCTGACCTTGTTCTCAGCCTCTAGAGAAGCTCTGCTGACCTGGCTTCTCTGGCTCTAGAGCAGCTCTGCTGACCTGGTTCTGTGGCTCTAAAGCAGCTCTGCTGACCTGGTTCTCTCCCTCTAAAGCAGCTCTGCTGACCTCGTTCTCTGCTTCTAGAGCAGCTCTGCTGACCTGGTTCTCTCCCTCTAAAGAAACTCTGCTGACCTGGTTCTATGGCTCTAAAGCAGCTCTGCTGACCTGGTTCTCTGGCTCTAGAGCAGCTCTGCTGACCTGGTTCTCTCCCTCTAAAGAGCTCTGCTGACCTGGTTCTCTGGCTCTAAAGCAGTTCTGCTGACCTGGTTCTCTGCCTCTAGAGCAGCTCTGCTGACCTGGTTTCTCTGGCTCTACAACCGCTCTGCTGACCTGGTTCTCGGCCTCTAGAGAAGCTCTGCTGACCTGGTTTCTCTGGCTCTAGAGCAGCTCTGCTGACCTGGTTCTGTGGCTCTAAAGCCACTCTGCTGACCTGGTTCTCTCACTCTAAAGCAGCTCTGCTGACCTGTTCTCTCCCTCTAAAGAAGCTCTGCTGACCTGGTTCTATGGCTCTAAAGCAGCTCTGCTGACCTGGTTCTCTGGCTCTAGAGCAGCTCTGCTGACCTGGTTCTCTGGCTCTAAAGCAACTCTGCTGACCTGGTTCTCTCCCTCTAAAGAGCTCTGCTGACCTGGTTCACTGGCTCTAAAGGAACTCTGCTGACCCGGTTCTCTGCCTCTATAGCAGCTCTGCTCACCTGGTTCTCTGTCTCTAAAGCAGCTCTGCTCACCTGGTTCTCACTCTCTAAAGCAGCTCTGCTGACCTGGTTTCTCTGGCTCAACAGCTGCTCTGCTGACCTGGTTCTCAGCCTCTAGAGAAGCTTTGCTGACCTGGGTCTCTGGCTCTAGAGCAGCTCTGCTTACCTGGGTCTCTGGTTCTAGAGCAGCTCTGCTGACCTGCTTCTTAGGCTCTAGAGCAGCTCTTCTGACCTGGTTCTCTGGCTCTACAACGGCTCTGCTTAACTGGTTTCTCTGACTCTACAGCAGCTCTGCTGACCTGGTTCTATGCGCTCACGATGCACGCAGCCGACTTTGCAAAAATATATTTAAAAATAATATAAGTATATTAAAAGGACACAAATATTATTTTTATGAATATCTTAGATAATCTCTTGCCCTAATATGTATATTAAAGATTTTTATGTCCAGTTTGAAAAAGCACCGCTTTATAAATCAATCCAACCCAATGGTAACAATAGATAACTCTCTTATTGTCCTTATATATAGACGCTGAGTCTTGATGAATTTTTCAATGCTGGCATTTTGAAAAAAAAGCCAGCCAACGTGTTTCGTTCTGAAAACAGAACTTCTTCAGGGCTGAAAGTTTAAAAACATATAAAGGACAATGATGGTGGTGTACAAAACAACACAATAAATATAGACATGACAGTGTCAACACAAATGCAACAACATGTAAACAAACCGTAATTTTCTGTCGTATATACAAGAAAATATCTGTATTCTACAATAAAAAACATTCAAGTGCTGTACAAAATATATTCACAGTGATATTGTCTCAACCAATCTAGATCTGTAGGCATTCCTATTTAGGCATTTGCATAGAAAACATTTTATTTTCTAAGACTCGTTTGCGTCATTCTAAAAACCACAATTCAAAGATGCCACAGGAAAGCATTGTAACGTCGTTATCATCCAAAAAAGTCAATTTGTTACCCCTAGAGGATAAGCCCGAGCTAAAAGATATTCAATGTGTTCCTTTGTAATAGGGATACCAAATCCGATCACATAATTTATCATATCCTACTTCTAAAATTCAAAGTGAGTGTGATCTTAAAAACAGCGAGGAATAGAAAAATGTTTCATGGCTCAAACAACAAATATAACCATCAGTAAAGCCAGTAATGTACATATCCGAATAAATATCATGGACATTCATGTCTCAAACAGGACAATCCGTTAGGGATAAAGTCAACGCCGATTGTTTTATGTTATGCCAAAAAAATGTAACAACTAGAGAGTAAACAGCACACTGCATCAAAGAAAAATATATATATGAAACATGCAACATTCCATACCGAAAAGGTTGTTCCAAAGCGCGAAGTTATCTGACAAAGGAAGGGAAAAAGTCCTTTAAATCCTTGTAGTCCTTTTTATTCCTTTTATCCAAATCCCCTAAACAAAGCTCCATATTAAGAGTAATGCATATATTATTGCTCGAATAGTTGCCCCTCGTTTGGTCCAAAATGTGCCTCGGCAAAATTATCTCGGAAGCAATTATTTATATTTGGGACAGACGTCTGAAATAACAAAGAGAATGCAAATAAGTATTTTCTACACACACTCTCTCTTAGCGCATTATTTATTTGTTTGGGTAAAGAAAACCTCAGACCGCACTACGGATCTCACAATGCCGGGGGTCGAGTAACTGATTTAAGAGACTTCATTTTTATTAAAGAAGGGCGGAGAGAGGGGTGGATAAGGGAGAGTAAAGGGAGAAGGAGAAAGATAAGGGTAATCATACGGCATGGGAAGATGGCATGGGCAATGTAGATGCTAAAGAAAGTTAAAAAAGCACAGTGCTCCTATCGTTATTTGTGCAAAGGCCTACCTTAAATTAAGGCTTTGTCATGGTTGGGGAATATACGTGTACCATGTTCCACAGTCCCAATAAATGAATATTTCGCCAGTAATTACCTGTATCATGGGGTTAAGGAAAAAAGATATCAGACAGACCTGATAGGTAAAATAACCGGCTGCCTTGAGCGCGAAATGCCGCATTTCTGAATCAAACTATACTGTAACTAAAACCGTGTGGACATGTATGTTATTAAAAAACCATACATATAAAATTAAGTTATTCCTACTATACTATTCTCCTGTCCATAATTTATCAAGGAAACATAGTGAGAGTACAGGTTAATAGGTTAGAGTCGCGGCACGCAAGGAAATCAGAAGGAAAAGATCTTATCTAGTCTGTTGATCACGATGAATCAACAACGCGGCGTTCTGCAATTTCGAAAAGCCGCCGTCCCTACTATCCCGAAACTCCACCTGCAATAGGTTATTAAGTCAGGCGCAACGTAGCACGTGTCCATATGCGTCATAGGCTTCGTAAGTCCTGGCGCTTGTGTTTAGTAAATAGTGCGGCCATCATAGCACTATCAACGTGTATTTTAATTCTATTAGAAATATAGAGCGCTATTTCTTGACTTTGCATCCGAAGAGACCCCGTATATTAAACATTATGCAAATCAATCTAGCCGATACCGTAATGTATATTGGAACCCTATCTTAAGCCGAAATTTATTTCTTTTTAAAAAAACATAAAAACGTGCTAAACCGTATACACTAGTTCTATGATACAGAGTATTGGCCACATCGCTCTCCATGTTTAAACTATTTCAGCAGATACATTGTGAAAAATCGAGGAATACGCCTACACAAGGTGCATTATAGTCAATAGGATGGTTATTTGTAAACAAGAGAGAGCCAGCCAGGTCACCCTAACAAATCATAGGCATTAATGAGAAATATTTACACAGATCCAGAATACAGGTCCCTGTCGAGTCGATGGGGACATGTATTATCTTTTCACGAATGAAAAGGAAAAAGAATAATTTAATAGGTCTCACAACCAACTTACAAAGAAAGTACATAAGATGTACATGTGCAGTACTATATCCTAGCTTACACACCTTAAGAGTCAGCAGAGGTCGCAAGGCTATTGTAAATGATAATGCATTTTGTCCTCCGTATTATGTTCCATTTCTAGACACCTCAGATGACATATCCAAGAGGCCTCCCTTTTCCGTAATGTCAATTCGCGATTTCCCCCCCCCCCCCCCCCCCCCCAGGGTGTGGGGGGATATAATCAATACCGTGGAACCATACATTTCTGATGTCCTGATGATGTTCTCTCATATGATATGCCATTGGGTATTTAAGGTCAAAATTCTTAAGTGCCCGGACATGTTCCTGAATTCTTAGTTTTAGAGGACGTACCGAACTGCCTACATAGATCTTATTGCATTCACAACCAATTATGTAGACCACGTGACTGGTGTTACAGTTGATATAATGTCTTATCTCATACTCTCAATTTGTGTTGTACTGGAATTTCTTAATTTTGTTTTTACCTAGTGGACATATGTTACAACCACTACATGTAAAAAATCCATTTGGTGTTGTAGAAAGCCATGTCTTTGTTTTGGGTGTTATTGGATAGCTTGGACATAGCAAATTGCGTAATGTCTTGCCTCTTCTAAAGGTAACTCTCGGAGTGTTTGTAATGAAATTTTTCAAATTTGGTATCTCTGCGAGCAGACCCCAATGCTTTCTCAAGATTTTTAAAACATTGGTACTGTTCTGTGTATATTGAGTTATGAAAGCAAGTGTCCATTTCTCTTGGACTTCTCTTGGACTTGTTTGCGCTTGTTTTTTGACCAAAGTGCTCCTTCGAGTAACCTTTTGTATTCTTTTATCTGCCTTGTTTAGAACATTTTCATCATAACCTCTCTTTCTGAATCTATTCTTAACATCTTCAATGTGTTCTCTAAACTTATCATCTGTACTGCAATTGCGACGAACTCGCACCATTTCCCCAAACGGAATGTTATTGATTACTGAGGTTGGGTGCGCGCTCGAAGCATGTAGCGTGCTATTACAAGGGGTGGTTTAACGATACAAGGTGCTTTGTATCGTATCTTCCTTGATATAAAATAAGATGTCAAGAAATTCAATGTTAGTTCTACTGGACTTGATGGTCAATTGTACATTATAAGGGTTGTCGTTTAGATAGGTGTAGTATTCAGCAAGTTGACCTTCAGTCCCTTTCCACAACAAGATAATGTCGTCAGTATACCTCCCCCAGAATACAATAATGTCAATCCAGGGGGAGGCATATTTACCCCACGAATGCTCCTTCTCCCACCACCCCATGAAAAGTCCTGCGTAACAGGGAGCAAATTTGCTCCCCATCGCGATCCCCCCGGTCTGGTGGTACCAAGTGCCACAATGGAGAAAGAAGTTCTTTGAGAGTATTATCTCAATCATTTCGATCAGCATACCATTATGCTGGACATGGTCTGCGGTTCTAGATGCCAGGAAAGAGGACAAAGCTCTTATGCCAAAATGTTGTGGGATACAAGTGTAGAGCACGGTCACATCCATTGTTACAAAAAGTAGGTCTTTGGACCAAGTGAAGCCATCAAATTTTTCAAAATATCTCTTGTATCTTGAATATACGCTGGCAAGTTGTTTACAAATGGTTGGAGAAAACCATCAACGTATTGGGAAAGTCGCTCTGTGGGTGAATTTATCCCTGATATTATTGGGAGTCCTGGGGGAAATTGGCCCGCCTTATGGATTTTGGGATGAATGTAGATACAAGGTGCTCTAGGATTCGTGACCTTTAAGTATCTATACTCTTCCTCTGAGAGAAGGCCAATTTTACCCCAATCATGGATTTTGGTGTTATTGTAAGAGATTAGGGATGGAGTAGGGTTATGATTCAAGCTTTTGTAACAGCTCGAATCAGCGAGTTGTCTCTTAATCTCGTTGTTGTAGTCTGAAGTGTTCATAACAACAACATTCCCCCCCTTGTCAGCCTCTTTGATAGTGATTGTTTTTATCTTTTGTAAGCCCTTCCAAGACCAACCTTTCTTTTTTAGTCATGTTTTGGCGTGTATTTTTATACTTATTAGGACAATCAATCATTGTGTGCAGATCCCTTGATACTCTTTCTCTAAATAAGTCAATATTCTTATGAGTGTTAGCCGGAATAAATTTAGAGAGTGGTTTTAAGCCTCTTGAAATTGTCAAATCTTCCTCGATGTTGAGGTCTGCCCTTATTTCTTGTAAGGTGAGATTGTCATCACCTTCAATAGATAACAATAACCGTGCATTTTGTAAATCAGAGATAGTGGTAAGACAAGAAGACACAGTGACACCTTTATATTGAACCACAGGATTGTCCTGAAAATTATCCTTTAATTTCAAAAGTCGCACAAACTTATAAAGGTCCACCATCAATTCAGTTGGATCCCCAAATTGGGATGGACATAAACTCAATCCCTTTTGAAGTATTCCTGTTTCCACTTCTGTCAAGGTACGGTCTGATATGTTAACAATGGTCAAAGTTTTGCAAATCGTGTCTTCCTTACCAGTACTATCTAGATGTTCAGTGCTAATTAGGTTTTCTTGGATCGGGTGTCCATTGGGTGTGTTGTTTCCACTCTTATTCCCCCGGGCCTTCCACCTTTTGCCTCCTCTCCTGGTTTCGGATCTTTTCTTGTATTTGTCACCTTCTTCCCCTGCCTGATCCTCTCCATCTCCAATAAAAAATTACGTTTAGGAGAGATAGCCAGGGGTGCCCCACCATCCTTTGAGGAGGAGCTATCGAGCGAGGAGACTGAGAGACTGAGCTGCTACTAGCACAAATAGATTCTTCTCTAGCTCTCTTACCTTCTCCCCCTGGTTTTATATTATCAAATTTGTGGGCGAAGGGGTAAATGCGTTCGGTTTTATAGTCATTATCGTCACGTTTTATTTTTCTGAGTTTTTTATCCCTCAGGTAGATCTGATAATTACATATTTGCCATCAAAGATTTCGTAATTCTTCTTCAATATATCCTTGAGGCTTGACTCATCAATCTCACGTTCTAAATCCACAATCTCTTGCTTTAGACTAGCAACCTTCTTATCTGAATGGCGAAAAAGAATCCACATCATTGTGTGGGATGCCTGTTTCAAGTTCTCTTCCCAGTCTTTGAGAGCCTCTTCATCCAAGTCCTCAAAGGTTGGGAAGATCAAAATATGTAGGCCACGTGGGATTTTCTGGTTGTCCAAGTATTTTTACAGTGTTATACCATCCCACCACTGGGACATTTCTAATTTTTTAAGCCTTTCCAGCATTAAAAACTTGGCACGTAGTCCCTCCATGGCCGGTTCCCTAGTCACATTAGAACTTACAACTTGACTAGATCCAAACAAACATGAAGCCATCTCCTCTCTGGTATCCCTAAATTTAGACATATCTATCTCACAGTTCAGTCAAATGATAAATCTTCACAAAATCCTGCAGCAAATCTTTGAATTGAATAGCAACAAACCACAGTATTCAACAATAATATTAAAGACACATACATATAATTTTGGAACATAATTTTATTTTGCCGGAGTCGCACACCCTGGGCGCCCCAGCACATATATGACATCACGCGGGACCGGCCACCGCGCAAGCGTCTTGTACCGTAATGCGCATGTGTCGCAAATGCGCGGGAGCAGGAGTCGCGGACTGGTCACATACCAATCGCGCACATCACGTAATATTAAATGTATATGATGTAACTGAAAAAAACGCAGCTGTTGCACACCATACACGGCTCGACTTTTCTAAAATGGCAGCTAGAATCCACGCACCCACCGTGATGTGTATGCTTTAAGTGAGCCACTCAGAAAAAAATGTGGGATTTTTTTTTATAAAGAAAAATTTATAAATATATTAAAATAAAAAATGAAAACAAAAAAAAGTAATCAATATTTTAGTCTGAATTAAAAAATACGCTTTTTGCAATTTTCAGAAAAATATATAATGTTATTTAATGAATAAAATATGTATAAATAAGCAGTTAAAAAAACTGTAGAAAATCAGTAAAAAAATAGGTATAACTACTAGCACACTTAAAAATAAGTATTTAAAAAACCTTTGAAATTCACTGACAAAAACCATAAGTTTCAGAGATGTTGAAGTTAGAAATTAGAATTTAAAAAAGCTTTGAAATTCACTGAAAGAACCATAGTTTTCAGAGACATTATAGTTAGAAATTAACATTTAAAAACCTTAGAAATTCACAGAAAAAAACATAGGTTTCAGGGGTTTTATAGTTAGCTGCCCATTTCACTCGTACAAAACCATTGAAATTCCTCTGTAATAGTTAGTTGTACTCACTATAACTCGCACGCCCGCAATCCACTGCTGATGATGTCACATATTACATCATTCATGACATGGTCAGTGACATCACTGATGGCATAGCTGATGACATCTCAAATGACATCACTGAAGACATCACTGATGACATCATCCACGTGACAATCAGATACACCTCATCATACACTAGTATAACCTTTCATCATTTACTGTAAAATAAAGAGTACCATATTTGAATCCATTGAAACACCAATAGAAGTTTCTGAAAAACCCACTCAGTGATTCCTAGATCTACACAAACACACATCTAATCATTTACCTATAGATTCATTCATACATGCTGTCAATGATCAATAGAACACTATCAAATATACTTTACACCTATATCGACATTACACACCAGCACACATCCTATTACCTTAAACAGTCATCCGATTCATTTATGCAATCAATGAATCATACTTACATTTACTCAGCTACACACTCATACAAACACCACTTCATTTATTCATATAGATAGATAGTAACTCATACTTAGTGTGTTATGAAAATCACTATTACAAGTATACAGCTATCCATACAGTCACTCATACAATCACTGAGTCTTATGTATACTTATTTATATACAACAACTGTCACATACACTGCCTTTTATTTTTCTAGTTTGTTGAACATGTACCATTAAGAGATATATTATCACCACACCCATAAAGATGTTCACTCACCCAAACAACTGTTAGAACATGTAGTCTTAACCTCATATACCTACTGAATCAACTATTCACACATCTTTCCGCAGTAACACCCCCACACCGAACCACATGCACATTCACTCTCCCATACAAATACTCAGTTAACTAATCAATAACTAATATAGACTTTCACATAGCTAGTAACCAACTGGTGCAGCAGTTTACACAACAACTGACAACGTTGTACAGATATTCACACAGTTTAGTCACTATCCAACATATTTAGTGAGACACTATAAATTAGTAAAGTAAACAGTCAATCACACTGCTACTAAATCCTCCATCCAGATATTTCTATTTATATATCCACTCATTCTTTAATGCAGATTGCTATATATATAATACATATTTAACTAACAAACCAAACCACATTCACTGGATGATGTCATCAGTAATGTGATTTGAGATGTCATCAGTGATGTCATCAATGATGTCACTAACCATGTCATAAATGATATAATATGTGACATCATCAGCAGTGGATTGCAGGCGCGCGAGTTAAAGTGAGTAAAACTAACTATAACGGAGGAATTTCAATGGTTTTGTACGAGTGAAATGGCCAGCTAACTATAACACCCCTGAAACCTATGTTTTTTTTCTGTGAATTTCTAAGCTTTTTTAAATGCTAATTTCTAACTATAAGGTCTCTGAAACCTTTGTTTTTTTCTGTGTAGATATATATATTACCTACTGGCGATAGCCAGAAGGTATATATAGTTAGGATTTTTTTCTCTATGGAACTTTTGAAAATTCTATGTCTAATAACTTTGGCGTTTGTGGACGGAATCGGCTGAAATTTTCAGGAAAATGGCACATTTTGTTTCTGAGCAGCCCCTGAAAATTTGGGGGGGTTCCGTCAAGGGGGGCCGAGAAAAAAGGGGGGTCCCAAAACGCGTTTTTCCCATTCATTTTTCCATAGGGCCTTTGGCCTCACTTTTAGCTCGAACGGCTGAATGGATTTGCACGAAACTTGGCAAAATTGTAGGGACTGTTAGCCCGATGTGCCTTTGCTGGGTCTCAATATATGTGCTCCAGTGGATTTTGAGAAATTAACATTTAAAAAAACAGATATATCTGTGACAGCGTACCCGATAGCATACCAGTACGCGTACTTTTCGCGTAACGGAGCTTTGCGAAGCGAAGCTGATTGGCTCTCCGGTGTCTGTCAACATTCTAAACAGTCCGGAGCGGCCGAAATCTTGTCTCTCGGTAGGATCGAGAGACAAGAGGTGGTGAAAAACGAAGGGGGAAATGAAGGAAAGGGGGCAAGGTCAGACCCCTCCTGACCCCCTAGGATTGATGAGGGGGATATTAAAGTGGCCCGCGGGGCAAAAAAAAAAAAATTGTGATTTTTCGCCGAAGAGGCGCGTCCCGGTACGCGAACCGGGCAGCTAACTGGGCAGCTAACCGGCAGCGTAACGGGAGTCTGAGGAGAAGCTGATTGGCTGTCAACATTGTAAACAGTCCAGAGCGGCCGCCATCTTGTCTCTCGGTAGGATCGAGTGACAAGAGGTGGTGAAAAACCAAGGGGGAAATGAAGGAAAGGGGGCAAGGTAGACCCCTCCTGACCCCCTAGGATTGATGATGGGGTTATTAAAGTGCCCCATGGGGCAAAAGAAAAAAAAAGAAAATTGTGATTTTTCGCGGTAGAGGCGCTTCCTGGTACGCCAACCGGGCAGCTAACCGGCAGCGTAACGGGAGTCCGACATCTTGTGTTTTTGGAGCGTCCGGTTTGCGTACCGGGTAGTGTTCCGGTAAGCGTAACAAGGGGAAAACCAAGAGAAACAGTAAAATAAAATTTAAAGGATTAGATTTCCACCAAACTTGGCAAAATTGTAGGGACTGTTTGTTTGTTGTGCCTTTGCAAGGCCTCAAGATATGTGCACGTGTGGATTTTGTCTAATTAAGGTTAAAAAAAAATATATTTATATCTGTAAGCGTGCTCTAGGCGCGCTTACGTTACCGGTTTTGTTTGCGCTGCAGAGACGATACGTCACGTTTATGCGACGCGTCATGAGGCGTCTCACGTGGCTACGTGATACGTCACGTAATAAAGAATATATTTTACAGCTATAGATATTAGCTTTTAAAAAACCAATGAAATTCACTGAAAAAACCATAGGTTATAGACCATATATAGTTAGGAATTTGCATTTACAAAACCATGAAAATTCACTGAAAAAACCATTAGTTATAGACCATATATAGTTAGGGATTAGCATTTACAAAACCCTAATTTACTCGCACAAAACCATAGAAATTCACATATATAGTTAGTTGCAATAACTATATATCGCGCACCCGCAATCCACTGCTGATGATGTCACATATTACATCATTCATGACATGGTCAGTGACATCACTGATGACATCACTGATAACATCTCAAATGACATCACTGATGACATCTCAAATGACATCACTGATGAGACAGTGCCTTTTAATGTGATTTTGAATGTTAAGAAACAGTAATATACTATGTAATATCTTTTCTCACGGGGCTTAACGTCAGTCCTCTTTCTATATACATGCCAAAAATGTGACGAAGAGCTTTTAAACTTGCTTCCTTCCATGTCAATGGTAGACACTGACGAAGGAAAACCGAAACGCGTTTGTCTGCTGAGTGTTTGTAATTAAAAACTAACTTGAACACTTCCCCTGCGAGTGCCGGATTTTCTTTCTGCCAAAAACGAGAGAAACTCGGAGCTGCAATTTGTCACGTGGAGCGCCACCACGAGAGGCACCCGTCTGCGAGTGACCCGGCTATTTGGTGCAACGGAGCTGTAATATATATATATATATATATATATATATATATATATATATATCACTGCTCCAACCTCCATGTTAATCCTTGTACACAAAGAAAGCACTCTCTGGGACGGGTCCAAAGCATTTATTTTACGAACTCACGGTCACCAGATTCGTTTCGGCAGACGTCTTTTTCAATGGTAAAATGGCGCACCTGAAATTTCTCTCTTTTATGTCAATCACATTTTTTAAAATAATCAACACTGAGCAAGGCATTACAGCCAACAACGGTATACATCTTGTAATATGCATAAACCTCATCGCATAATTTAAACCGCACAGTTAACCAAAAGCATAGATATACCGAAATAGATACACAGTGCATTGTTATATCGTGGTTTACTAAGATCCCGCCCACAGATGGGCTAACATTCCTTAGTCATAAACGCATTAATGCCACATTCGATAAATATCGAATCTAAAAACTGCGCACTTTATCCTCAATTTTGTCCTGAATGGGAATTCAAATTGATAATTATGTCATAATTCCTTGCAAGATGTTTTCTCAGTTTACCCATCATTCATTAAACATTCATTTTACATAATCATATCCAAACCCAAAACATTATCAGAAATTTCATGAGGTTAAAAAACAGATCCTAATACAGAATTCATTCCATGGCCATTGAAAAACACAGCTATTCTCCCAAGTGTACAGCCAGTTCCTAATGGGAATTAAGGCCGCCAGGTACTTTAGTCTGAAGGTCAATAATGTATCTTCATTCTAGTCTTCTCAGACTACTTACCCTATCCCCACCTCTAAGATTTAACGGTACATGATCAAGTGCAAAAAAAGTTGAAAGAGATCTATCACCATTATGTTTAGCTTTGAAGTGGCGAGCCACCAGCTACGTCATGTCTCTATTCTGGATTGCCCTTGCATGCTCCAGGACATGTATCTTGGTCTGGTGGATGGTACTCCCAATGTACCTGAGTCCACAAGGGCAAACAAGACAATACACCGTGTATGGGGTACTGCAAGTAACAAATTTACTAATGCCTTTGTTTCTTTACCCCTGGTTCCTGGTATGAAAGTACTCGTCAGCTCCCTACAAGCTTTACACTTCCCACAGACGAAAAACCCTTTCAGATCCCTGATAAACACTAGGGGTGGGCGGAAGTCGCGTTAGGGACAATCGCGGAGACGCATGGAGATTGAACCAATCGCCGTGCCTCTCCGCGATATTTCCGTTACGGGAGCCCACCCGCCTCCCACACGGCTTAATAAATCATACGCGTCTTCTTCATCTGAAAACTTTGCATGCGCGGGAGTCTGCGCATGCACATTCCTCACCAGGACTACGCATGAGCGGAAGCCTGCGCATGCGTAGTCCTGGCGAGGAATGTCCATGCGCAAGATGAAGCCACGATGGGGAACGTTGCGGCCGCAATAAGGTACGTGTTATTTGTTTCTTTTTAGCCTTTAAATATAATTTGATAAGGTGGGCGGGAAGCGGGAGGCGGGCGGGCGGCCAACTTCCGTTCCGCCCCCAAGTGTGCTGAGATTTGCCCCGTTTTCTATTGTAAGGTTGGTATGAAAAGGGGACAATAGGAACAGAAGAATATTATTTCTGAGGCGTTTAAATCCTATGACTCCTTGTTTCTATCACCTACCTAAGGTGCTCAAGGATGCCCTATTACCACCAGGGAGGCCCATTGTATCATCGCAGGGCAGTCTTTTAGAGCTCATTTCAATATATTTAAATCAATTCTTATCTAGTTTTGTTATACAACTGAAGTCTTATATTAAAGATACTAAAGACTTCTTATGACATGTAACAGATATTGCATGGCAAGAGGGTGACCAGATGATCGTGATGGATATCAAGAGCCTTTACACCTGCATAACACATCAACATGGTTTAGAGGCAGTTCACTTTTTTCTGAGGAATCGAGCACTGAAATATTCCAAGCACAATGAGATGCTTATGGAATTTTTAAGGTTTTGACTGTATAACAACATCTTTCTGTACCAGGACCAATATTTTAAACAAGTATCTGGAACAGCGATGGGTACCTGCTTCGCCCCCATCTACGCAAATTTATTCGTAGGCTGGGGGAAGGAGCAGGTTACCTGCTCTGAGTGCAACAGCATTTGGACCAAAAGGGTTATGGCCTGGTATCGATATATAGATGATCTCTTTCTTGTATGGAGGGGGTCCTCTGAAATGGCAAAGGAATATGTTTATGTGTCGAACGAGAACAACTTGAACCTTAAATTCAATGCTGAAATTAGTGACAAAGTAGTGAACTTCCTGGATTTGGAGGTTACTATTATTGAGAACAAAATGGGGAACTATTACGTGTTAAGAGGAATAACAGTATGGAGGTAGATTTCCAATAGTATGCAGGAGAATGTATAAAGAGGTTTAGAGCCAGAGGATATGGTGAGTAAGTATTGGAGGGGGGCATTAAAAAAGGGTAAATCTGTTATCTAAAGTATGTGATAAGCGCACTACCATGTTGGAAGTGTGGTTGTATCGCTGTGTTGTGCTCCAGGGATTAGTCTCTGAGCTGGAGTGTAATTGTACATAAATCAAGACGCATCCCTATACGGGTAGGGTATGTCCCCCAGGCAAAGACCTATAGTCCTTACTCTGAAGGTTTCCTTAATAAATCGTACAAAGAAGATATGAAAAAAGTTATTTGTATTCGATGCTGAAGTTTTTATTAGAACTGTTACATCACAATTCCGTTGAAGTAATATCCAATTTCCACAATAAGAAATACTTCAAATCCCATAATGCATTTGTATTCTCCATTCAGCTTTCAATCATCCCAATGCATTTCGGCAGAAAATGTCTTCATCTGGGGATATTCTGTAAACAGTAATATAATACAATAAGTATGCAGGAGAATGTATAAAGAGGTTTAGAGCCAGAGGATATGGTAAGTAAGTATTGGAGGGGGGGGCATTAAAAAAGGGTAAATCTTATATTTAAAGTATGTAATGAGCGCACTACCATGTTGGAAGTGTGGTTGTACAGTTGTGTTGTGCTCCAGGGATCCCTCTCTGAGCTGGAGTGTAATTGAACATAAATCAAGGTGCATCCCTATACGGGTAGGGTATGTCCCCCAGGCAACAAACTATAGTCCTTACTATGAAGGTTTCCTTAATAAATCATACAAAGAAGATATGAAAAAAGTTCTTTGTATTCGATGCTGAAGTTTTTATTAGAACTGTTACATCACAATTCTGTTGAGGTAATATCCAATTTTCACAATAAAGAATACTTCAAATTCCAGAATGCATTTGTATTCTCCATGTAGCTTTCAATCATCCCAATGCATTTCGGCAGAAAATGTCTTCATCTGGGGATATTCTGTAAACAGTAATATAATACAATAATTCAGGCACTTATATACACAAGGTGAGTCACAAAGAAGAAATGCTGGTAATGTTATCCGCTGTTTCAGGTGTAGAAAACAAGCGTGCATGTGGAAGAAAAAAAATAAAAAACTTGGTGACCCAGTGCCAAAATAGATGGAAGAATCATTCAACTATGGTGCCGAAACAACATTATAGGTGTATCTCCGTATACGTTGTTAAATCGTGGTTGGTGACTAAGGCTGTGACGGTGCCGACTTTATGGCTAATTATAAAAATGCGCGGTTTAGCTTTTTTTTTTAAAACAATACCATATGGGCAAATCGAAGGGGTAGAAAAGCTCAATCTTCTGTGCGGCTAGTATCGGAATACAGTGCATACATTTTCAGGATGTGTCATATCATATTATCTAATGAAACCAACAGAGTTTCCCTCATATGTTACGGAACAGAGCTTAAGCTTACCAAGTAACCGGGTAGAAGAAAGGCGCAGGGCATCTCTCAGAAGATTGCTGTGTCTCTCGAAGTTAATTCTCCGGATGTATCAGTGAACCATGTGGAGGCGTTTATTTATGACGTGCACATGACGCATGCATGAAAATAGAAAGAGGGTTGGCGCATGCTCACTGGAGTGTTGGTTGGTGCTTACAAACTTGTGTATTCAATAAAGTTATGAATTTGGTGATTAAAACGAAGTGATGGCATGATTAACCTTACAAGTTGTGTGTCGGTGGCTGAATCGAAATAATACAGATGACACATGCGTAAATAATAAGAAAGTTTGACGGTAAGGTCATACTGGTATGTCGCCCTCAGAATCATTAAAGAGTGGAACAGTAAGGTCTTAATGGTTTAGCACTCTAAGACTTTCATGCTGAAATCCCCAAATACAATGTTAATAGAGGAACACTCAAATTAAGCGATTAGAATAATAAATGAAAACAGTGAATAATATGTGGAAACAGTGAATAATAAGTTAACACAGTCCCAAGTAAGTGTCTATAGGTAACAAGTGAATTCCATGTGATTGCTCATGCCGTGAGGCTTCATGGAACATAAGAGATTAATTCAATAGTTTTCGAACTGTAGCAGGAAGTTGTGGTTGTCCCTTCCTTCTTGTTTTTCAACATTTTCCAGTACGCAGAATTTCAATTGGCTGAGGTTGTGACCAGCTTCCATAAAATGTTGAGCTACAGTTGATTTCATTTGTTTTGTTCTAATGTTAGATTTGTGTTCATTCAGTCGTGTTTTGATTTTTCTTTCCGTTTGGCCAATATAGATCTTCTCGCAGGGGCATTTTAACATATAGGCAACGTTTGTGGTGTCACATGTGGCTGTTGCTTTAACCTTGATTTTATGACCTTTCATGGGATGGTTGATGTATTGTCCTTTGATAATATTATTGTAATTGTTGCAATTCCAACAAGGTTTGGTGCCCCTATGCGTTACTTCCACTGTTGGTGAACCAAGGTGCTTTAATCTTTCACCAATGTTTCTACTTCTTTTGTAGGCGAAGATGGGTTCTTGATCCAAGATTTGGTTCAAATCTTGTTCTAGTTTTAATATTTGCCATTGTCTTTTAATAATCTGTTTGTACTCAACGCTCATTGTTGAACATTTTGACACAACTGTGAGTTGATTTTTAACTGTTTTCTTTTGTGTTGACAGCAATTCTTGTCTGGATTTTAGTGAACAAAGGTGGTTGGCTTGTTCTAAGACCTGGTCAGGATATCCACGGTCCCTAAATCTTTGGGTCATGTCTTCAAGTTGTCTTAACGCTCTATCCGGATTGGAAACGATTCTCTTTACCCTTAGCATTTGGGTGTAGGGAAGGTGTTGCTTCAGTGATGGCGGTTGAAAACTCTGGTAGTGTAGGGTGTTATTTCTGTCTGTATTTTTTCTATATAGATCGGTATCAAACCCAGAGGGTGTTTTTGTATCTCATAGGTAAATTGTATTCGTCTGTCAATCTGGTTGAGCTTCTGTAGTTGATCTCTTAAGATGGTGTCTGGACCTTTCCATAGGGTGCAGATATCATCAATAAATCTTAAGAAGAGTTTAAAATGTGTTATCCATGGTTGTACCATCAAGATATTGTCTTCTACAAACCGATTCATGATGGTGCCGCACAATTCCCCATGGAAGTACCAGTTTTTTGTTGATATCATTCGTTATTCCACATGAAATACCTGTGTAGTAACATGAATTCCATGAGTTGTATTAGGAAAGCTTTTAGGTCATCATCATACTCTGTTCGTAGCAGGGCATGTTCAACTGCCTTTATCCCTAATTGGTGAGGGATTGATGTGTACAGTGAATTAACATCCACTGTACATAATAAAATTTCCTCATCCTCAGTGATGGTGACTTGATTGAGTTTGTGGAGAAAGTCGGTTGTGTCCTATATAAAGGTCCTCATAGCTATTACACATGACTACAAGTGACGGTCTAGGCATTTTCCCACCAGTTCATGTATGCTTCCTTGAGTAGTGACTATCGGTCTGTATGGAGGTCTCACCGGATCCTTATGAATTTTTGGAACCATAAATAATGTAGGACTTTTGGGGTTGGTTTGTATTAGGAACCTTTTGACTTTGTCGTTAATGGTACCATTGTTGAAAGCTTTCTGAACGATTTCCGCTAGGATAGCTCCAAACTGGTCTGTAGGATTTGCTTCCAATTTCATATAGGTCTCTGAATCCATGAGGTGCAGAGCAACTTGCTTGTTGTAGTAACTAGTGTTTAAGATGACTAATGCGCCACCTTTATCAGCTTTGGTACATGTGATATCGGTTTTTGATGATATTGCCTTCACTATACCCATTTCTTTAGCTGTAAAAGTTTTGTTTTTGGACTTCCTATAGCAGTTGAGCTTGGCTATGTCCTTCTTAACCAACATTTCAAACATATCTAGGCTTTTATGGCTTATGGGTGCCATATAGGAACTTTTTAGTTGTAATCCTTTAAGTTGATCCTCTTGTGTGTCTTTAGCAGTTTCAACCTCGTTTTTAAAAAAGTTGCGTAATCTGAGTTTCCTCATCGGCTTGAAGAAGCTGATAGTTAGCAACTGTGTTTTGGTGCCTGATATAGGTACAAATGAAGTGCCCTTTTGTAGTGTTTTAAGTTTAATATCGCTGAAGTGATAGTTGGAAATGTTAATAACAAGATTATCTACTGATTCCCTTTCTTGCTCTTGTCTTTCTTTGCTGTCACTGTGTGAGTTTGTGAAAGTTCTTTGTCTTTCTCATTGTTTTTTTCTTTTGCTCCTCCTGGGTTGTCTTGTCCTTTGGGGCCTACCTCTAAAAAAGGCTCTCCTGGTGTTACTGCGGTTAATCCTGATGTTAAGGGGACAGCGCTGGGGGTTATGATAGATCGAGGAAGTCTTTCGGTTCTTTTTGATTTATTGGTAGTTTCATTATCTGATGATGAGGTTTCAGTGTTGGACGTATAAGGTTTGTTTTGTCTTTGTTTCACATAAATGTCGGCCCATGAATAAACTTCCCCAGTTTATAATCAATGATATCCCTGCAAAATGTGCTTACTTTGCATTCATTGACTTCTGCGGCATGTTTAGAAAGTTGTATGTTAATTTCCTCCAAAGTCTTAGTCAACTCGTCTACTGTCATGGTTCTCTCCAGTTCGGTCTTAATAACGGTTATTTCTTTGGATAGATCCTCTAGGATGTTGGAGAGCTCCTCAATAATTAATAAGATTAAATCCAATGAGCATTTGTTTTAGATAGTGAACCATTGATCTTTGAATTTTTGTACGTTCTTACATAGGGATGGTTTAAGGGGTATCCTCAGGCCTCTTGGGATCCTCTAAGCCTTGTGGTACCTGATCACGATACTTGCATGCAGGCGTTGATTAATCTCCTTCCTAGATAAATATAGGAGTTGTCATATGTTTTGTTCCTTGGTGCGATTGGTTGTGTACTCAGTGACTTCTTTGTGTATTAATGCATAAATCCTGGAGGCTTCATTGTCTCCAAAAGCTAAAGTTTCTGCTCTGGTTTCGGGTTAAGTTTGAGATCTCGTCATATTGCATGTTTTCTATGGGTGTGCCGCTCACTCTGTTCAGAAGCGTATTAGTGAAATCAAAAGTATGTAATGAGCGCACTACCACATTGGAAGTGTGGTTGTATAGTTGTGGTGTGCTCCAGGAATCATCACACTCTGAGATGGAGTGTAATTGAACATAAATCAAGGTACATCCCTACACGGGTTCCACATGCACGCTTGTTTTCGACACCTGAAACAGTGGATAACATTATCAGCAACTCACCTGATGTATATAAGCGCCTCCCTTATTGTATTATATTACTGTTTACAGAATAGCCCAGAAGAAGGCATTTTCTGCCGAAATGCATTGGGGTGATTGAAAGCTACATGGAGAATACAAATGCATTGTGGGATTTGAAGTATTCTTTATTGTGAAAATTGGATATTACCTCAACAGAATTGTGATGTAACAGTTCTAATAAAAACTTCAGCATTGAATACAAAGAACTTTATTAATATCTACATTGTACAATTTATTAAGGAAACCTTCATAGTAAGGACTAAAGTTTGTTGTCTGGGGGACATACCCTACCTGTATAGGGATGCACCTTGATTCATATTTAAATCTTATATCTAGACACCAACTTCTAGAAGAAAAGGTGAGAAAGGAGAACCAGGATGGAGATTTTCGTATGATAACGACCTTCTCGCAAGATTCAAAGAAATTGCGGACCATTTTTCGCAGGCATTAGAACCTGTTGATCTGTGGATCTGATTATTGGAATGGATATTCCAAATCGGCTGCTGTTGATTTTCCGTAAAGCAAGGGCCCTTTGAGATGCTCTAACAATCAGTTTCATGAGGAAAGGCACACCCAAGGTGTTTAACAGGGAAATGAAAGGGTTTTCCCCTGTGGGAAGTGTAAAGCTTGTGTAGGGAGCAGACGAGTACTTTCATACCAGGTACCAAGGACAAAGAAACTGAAAGGCATTTGTAAATTTGTTACTTGCAGTACCCCATATACGGTGTATTGTCTTGTTTGCCCTTGTGGACTCAGGTACATTGGGAGTACCATCCACCAGACCAAGATAGGGGTCCTTGAGCACGCAAGGGCAATCCAGAATGGAGACATGACGCACCCGGTGGCTCGCCACTTTAAAGCTAAACATAATGGTGATAGATCTCTTTTAACTTTTTTTGCACTTAATCATGTACCGTTAAATCCTAGAGGTGGGGATAGGGTAAGCAGTCTGAGAAGACTAGAATCAAGGTACATTATTGACCTTCAGACGAAAGCACCTGGCGGCTTTAATTCTCATGAGGAACTGGCAGTACACTTGGGCGAATAGCTGTGTTTTTCAATGGCCATGGAATTAATTCTGTATTAGAATCTGTTTTTTAACCTCATGAAATTTCTGATAATATTTTCGGTTTGGATATGATTATGTAAAATTAATGTTTATCGTTTTGAAGGCCCGTTCAGGGCAAAATTGAGGATAAAGTGCGCGGTTTTTAGATATTTATTGAATGTGGCATAAATGCGTTTATGACTAAATTATGTCATCCCATCTGTGGGCGGGAACTTAGTAAACCACGCTATAACAATACGCTGTGTATCTATTTAGGCATATCTATGCATATGGTTAACTGTGCGGTTTAAATTATGCGAAGAGGTTGATGCATATTACAAGATGTCTGCCATTGTTGGCTGCAGTGCCTTTCTAAGTGTTGATTTAAAAAAAAAATGTGATTGACATAAAAGAGGGCCGTTTCAGGCCTGCCATGTTACCATCGAAAAAGACGTCTGCCGAAATGCGTCTGGTTACCGTGAGTCAGTAAAATAAAGGCCTTGGACATGCCCCCGAGAGTGCTTTCTTTGTGTACAAGGATTACCATGGAGGTTGGAGCAGTGATAATTGTGGGTGCACCACCCGCGAAAAGCACCTGCGTGGGAGTGCACCAAGGAGGTGAAACAAGGAGCAAAGCAATATATATATATATATATATATATATATATATATATATATATATATATATATCGAAGCTCCCAAAATCCTGAAAATACCCAGCCGGGTTCCAGGAAGAAAAAGCACTCACAAGCACGGCACAAATCGTTAGCAGGACAGTTTATTCAAGAAACAGACGCGTTTCGGGAGAGCTCTCCCTTTCTCAATGTTTTCATCTGGCAAGACGTGCGCAGCACCATTATGAATGTTTGTAAGGCATTACAAAACAAACAAAGGACTAATTCTTGTTTGCAGCGCTGGCGCCATCTTGGAATGTATAAATTCAACATAAATTACACTAGATTGCTAGTAAGTATGCCACATCTTAATACTGCCGTGTATCGGCTAGATTGTTGTTTAAAAAGCAAAACCAAATACTGTATACACATATTACATTTCATGGCCAACAACAATGTGTGTGAGAATACCCAACTTGCGACATGAACACAAAACTATAATGTGGTCAGGTCGGACAAAATCTTGCCGTGGATCGGCAATTGCAGCCCAAAGGGACTGCCAAAGCTACGATGTGGTCAAAAACTAAAGCAAATCATCTAGTTCGGTCTCAGTAGTGATGATAACATCCATCACAAAACAAAAAACAAAAACACTCAGACCATTTCCTGAAAGTATTGCACAAATAATCAAACTGTAAAGTTGTAATTGGAGACTCAGTATTAAACTAAGCAAAGCTCATAGCACAGTAATACGCTCAGTTAACCCAGTTAACCCAAGTGAGAGGCCAGTTCTTCTCCCATATTTAAGCCTCCAGGTGCTTTAGTCTCCAGGTCAATGATGTACCGGGACTCAAGTCTCCAGAGTGTGAGCAATCTATTGCCCCCCCTGGGATTCTCTTCGACTTGGTCCAAACAAAAATATCTGAGAAGATTCCTGTCACTGTTATGTTGCAAGGACAAATGACGGGCCACTGGATACGTAAAGTCTTTGTTTGCAATGGCCCGCATGTGTTCTAATATTCTCAACTTGACAGGATTAATGGTACTCCCAACATACCGTAACAGACAGGGACACATTAGGCAATAGACAGCAAAGTCAGAGTGACATGACATAAACTTTGTTATTCTCCTCCCATCTTTTCTACCCGGGACTTGATATGTCAGCGTCCTTTTGCTTGAAGCACAGGCTTTACATTTCCCACAAGGGAAAAAACCTTTGGTGTCTTTTAAAGTTCCTAAAGGTTTCTTAATGGATGGCAAGTAGCTCTGGACTATTTGATCTCTTAGAGATCTGGCCTTCCTGAAAGTAATGAGTGGTGTGTTGGGAATATCTGGCCCTACGATCTGATCCGATTTTAAAATGTGCCAATGTTTGGACAGAATGGATCGCAGTTTGAAGGAGTCAGCAGCATATGGTGTTATAATGCGGAATTTACCTTCAATGTCGGGGCCTTTCTTCTTAACAAAAAGACTAGCACGTGGTATTTTCCTAACCCTGTTAAGGGTATCTTGAAGAAGAGCAGGGCTATAACCTCTTGTTATAAATCGTTCCATGCATTCACCAGCTGCTTTCTTAAAATGAGTGTTTTGACTGCAGTTGCGCTTTATATATATCGCTTCTGTTTTATTGAAAGAAATGTAATGGTATTTATGCTGTTAAAAGGACTGTCTTTCGTTATCTTCACAATATAAGATAAGAAATGTTTTCTATGTCTATGACCATGTGATGTATGATGTCACCGTTAGGGGCAAGCACACTCTCTTTGCATTAATATAAAAGCAACAAAAAACGTTATCGACTTGCAGCGTGACCAAGGGCTAGTGAAAGCCTGAAACGCGTAGCTGTTCTGTGCAAATAAAATTACTGCACCTGATTCTGTGGTCTGTCTCCTTCTCTCGCTAGCGTTGCAGGATTGCTAGCTGGAAGTGGTGTGGAGTTCTTCGAATATATATATATGTATATATATATATATATATATATATATATATATATATATATATATATATATATATATATATATATATATATATATATATATATATATATATATATATATTGTGTGGCTCACTGGTTAGAGGCGGCAGACCCGAGAGCAAAGGACGGCCCGGGACCAGGGTTCGATTCCCGACGCGGCAGGTTTCTGGACCAGGGTCAGCGAACTCGATAATTCTCTCGCCTCGGTGCCCACTCTGATCAGCGATCACACTCGGCAACTCTGGGCACTAGCTTGCCTCATCTTCACTAACGGCCCCACCAGACCGCCGGGGATGCCTGGTCTCACCCTGGAGATACCCATTAAGGGACAATCTCTCAGGGAAGCCAGGAAGGGTTTCGCAGCGGTCGAAGCGCGGAGGTACCCCTTCGGGAGTGATTCCAGCGCTATATAAGCACACAATTAATTAATTTTAATTAATCGCAACGCACTTCCAAACAATTACGTCCAGAAAAACAGCAAGCACTCCGATGTTGTGATGAAAAAGTAGATTTATTTCCAAACCCCCTTCACCCCCGACAGACGCGTTTCGCACACAGGGAAAAAAAAAAAATATATATATATATATATATATATATATATATATTATATATATATTTAGATAGATAGATATATATCCAAAAAAAACTGTGCCCTGAGGCGGGAAGACATTTAACAGTGGTATGATGCACTCGTACATAAATGGACGGAAACAGCATGCCATTTCGGAGTTAAAAATAATGTCCTTTAATCCTGACGCGTTTCAGAGTACTATGACTCCCTCATCAGAGGAAAATGGTGTTCAACAGCTTAAAGGGCTTGCAAGTATTTATGCGCATGCAATACTGTGCAAATGTTTTTATCTAAAGTGCATATGCTCTAAAGTGCGTTACCTCTCCCTCTAAACCTTTGCGCAAATCCTGAATATATTTCTGAGTACATATAGTACTATACATGAGTATATATATATATATATATATATATATATATATATATATATATATATATATATATATATATATATATATATATATATATATATATATATATGTTTACCTATTGATATTACCTACTGGCGGTTGCCAGTAGGTAGTTATAGTTATAGTTAGGACCTAGTTTCCGTAGTAAAAGCATTTTTTTAGTGTGCCAATATCTTTGGCGCCGTTTGATGAATCTTCGAGAAATTTTCTAAACTAATGAGGCGCTCCGGTCAGCTCCTGTCCTGCAAGATTCGTGGTTATTCGACAAGCGGGGGCCAAGAAAAAAGGGGGGTATCATTACGTGTTTTTTCTATGTTTATTTACATAGGAAACTTTAGACAAAGCTACAGCCCAAACTGCTGAGCAGAACTACAGCAAATCGGGCAAAAAGGTAGGTCTTGGTCTACAAAGCGTGCTTTTTTTAAAATGGTGTAAATCCAATCAGTAGTTTCTGAGAAATTAAAAAAAATAATATATTGATAACTGAGCGCCGAGGAGTATTCACGAACCCTCCCGGGCACGAGCTTCACTCTGATTGGCTGTCTACATTCCAGACCAGGTGTTAGCAGCCATCTTGTGACTTGGTAAAACCGAGTCAAAAGAAAGAGGTGTCTAAGGATAAAAAACAAGAAAAGGGGGCAGGGTAGAAACCCTCTGACCCCCTAGGCCTGCTCAGGGGGTTCCACAGGGACCTCCAGGCCCATAAAAAGCATTTTTAAAAAAAATCTGCAGAATTCGCACTGGGTGCGCAAATCCTGCAGAGAAAATAAAGAAAAAATGAACCACAGGCTCCCACACTTCGTTATCTGTAAGCCCCCGGGACCAGGCCCTCCCACCCACAATGCCCAGTTAATTAGCAGGCACTTGCGGGAGCCCCTGCAGCCCCGTGGACAGCCACCTTCACAGGGCTTGTTTAATAGGATGTGGGGGTCCTCCCAGGCCCCCCAAGCACTGGGAACCACCACCTCCCTGAGGCTTTATTTAAATATGCATGAGGGGCACGCGCCCTCCTTACCCGGGGACCACCACCTCCCCGGGGCTCGACATTAATTAAAATAAGTGGGAGGCTTGTGGCCCTCCCCACACTGCGTGGGATCACCACCTCCCCGAGGCACATATTTTATTTATGGGCAGGAGGCCTCTTGGGCCCCCCTAGCCCCAGAGACTTCCACCTCCCCATGGCTTCAATAATTAAAATTTCTGTGGGGTGCTCCTGCCCATCCCCACACTGCCCTGGGGACCACCACCTCCCCAGGGCAAATTTTAATTACTGGTGGGTTCCGTTGTGAACCCCCAGGCCCTGGGACCATCACTTCCCTGGGGCTTTGTGCTCGTTGGGAGGGGAACTGTGCGGCCCCCCTCCTGGAGCCCCCCAGGGGGAGCTCCTGCAATGTCACAGGGTTCCCACCCCCGGGACATTGCTGTTTGCTATTACAGAACGGGAGCACTGCTCCCACTCTGTAATAGCAAACTATGCTTTGCTTCTTGGAAGCGAGAGCAGGAAACCTGCTCTCGCTTCCAAGAAGCAAAGCAGAATTCCTTTTGGGCTAGGGGAGCTGCATGTTAGCAGCTCCCCTTGCCCAAAAGCAGTGCCGGCTCCCGCAGGAGGCGGGGTGCTGGGTGGGACCGTGGGGGCATTGAGGCTCCCCCCCCACAGCCCCCAACTTAAGGGCCTGCCCCGGGGAAGGAGGTCCCTCGGGCCAGAAGTGGCTGGGGAGGGTATCAAGTGCCCTCCTCCCTTTAATTTATTGATTATAAATATAATGGAAGGTCAGCCACAGGGGATGGGGTCCCCGGGGCCATAATTGGACGTGTGGCCCCCTCCACAAAATGTTCCATGTTGGCCAGGCCCTGGGAGATGGGTCCCTGGGGCAGAGGTGACCCAGGGGAGGGGTCCTCATGGCCCCCCTCCCAGCACAAGTTTTTAAAAATCAAGGCCAGGCCCGTGGGATAGGGTCCCCGGGGCCAGAAGTGGCCCAGGGGAGGGGGGCCACACAGCACCCCTCCCTGCAAAAATACAAATTGAAAAAATAAAAACACGGCCAGGACCCGGGGAATGGGTTTCCCGGGGCCAATGATGGCCCAGGGTAGGTGGGCCATGCTACCCCCTTACCATTACATTTTTTTTTAAAGGCTCAGGCCTTGGGGTATTGGGTCCCCAGGGCCCAAAAAATGTTAAGAAAAGGGGTGCCACACCGCCACCTTCCTAAAAAATGGAAAAGAATACAGAAGCCGGCATCTCGCCAGAGGCCCGCCCCTTCCCTGCACCACTCTGCAAACGAGCCTCCTGTCGCGTTTTAGGCTGAGGAATAAAGACCCCTAGTATCTAATGGGTCCTTAGGAGTCAACTAGCCCACCAGGTATCTCCAGTAAGCCTCAAACAGTGGGATTGCTGAGAGGTGGTCCGAGGCCATGCCCCTATTTACACCACACTGCAAACGGGCCTCTTGGCGCATTGCTGGTGGGGCGATTAGGTCCTATTGTGTCCTGAGTACCTCAGAACTAAAGTGGACTTCATCCCCCAAGCAGCAGTGACCTGGAGCCACGATTGCAGAGTGGTGTAAAAAGGGGGTGTGGCCTTTGCGCACTCTCAGCAATCCAGCTGTATGTCGCTTACTGGAGGTAACAGGAGGGCTATTTGGCCCCCAGGGATCCTCAGGAGAAAAGGGGACTTCATCCCCCAAACAAGAGCGCATCAGGAGGTGTGTTTGCAGAGTTGTGGAGAAAGGGGCGTGGTCTGTGTCCACCTGTCAGCAATCCCACAGTGTGGGGCTTACTGGAGGTAAGAGGTAGGCTAGTTTGCCCCTAAGGACCCCCCAGAAGCAAACAGGACTTCAATCCCCACCCAAGAACCCGCCAGCGAGCGCTTTTGCAGAGTGGTGGGCAAAGGGAGCGTGGCCTGTTTTATATAATTTAGCAATCCTACTGTGTGGGACTTACAGGAGGTTATATGAGGGGTAGTGGCCCCCAAGGTTGTCCTTGGGGGCCAACTACCCTTCCTTTTACCTCCAGTAAGTCCCACACAGTGGCAGAGGCCACACACCCCTTTCTCTACCACTCTGCAAATGCGTCTCCTAGCAGACTACGGGATGGGGGATGAAGTCAACTTTAATCCTGCCAAGAAGCCCTCCTGGTACTTCCTGTAAGTCCCACGCAGCGGAATTTCGGAGCGCTGGTTAGAGGCCCAGCACCCTTTCTCCACCACTCTGCAAACAAGTGTTTGCAATGACTTAGATTTCGCATTTGCAAAAGTTAGAGCTATTGGCATTGTAAATGTAAAAGTTTTTGACTAATATTTTTTGGAGTGGAGTGTATGTTAGTTGTGTGTAGTGGAATTATGTGGTAAGTTATGTATTGAAATTATATGGATAGAAAGTATGTGGTATTTAGTGTGTAGGAATTATGTAGAGTGGGATTATGTGTTATGGAGAGTAGTTAATTGGTATGGTAGTCTTTGTTGTGGAGTGGTAACCTCAGGTTAAGTCTTCCTCATTTCCATAGAAGCTCAACTATGAACTCAGTGAGACAAAAAAAGAAGGAATCACTGAGGAGTACTTGTGGACCTAGTTAGAGGTATGAGCAGGGCCACTGAAATTATGAAACTGTTTGGAAACCCTGACTTTTACCCAATTATACATTTTCCGCATTAGCCACATAATCCATCATCTGATCCCTAATCTGCAAATTTGAACATAAAAAGCCTTGATTGTAGCTCAAACGGCTCAAACATTACCAAAAATGCAGCGATAAGTATTACAGTGTGGTGGAAGGCCCTTTGCAAACGTAGAACTTATTGCTAAATGTGGGTGTTAAATTGCTACTAATGGGGTAATTGCGTCCTTCTGCGCCTCTCTTGCCTCTTTCTGCATTTCTGTTGCTTCTTTCTGCACATTTCTTTCTTTTTTTGCACTTCTCTTGCCTCTTTTTGTAAATCTCTTCTACTTTCTGCAACTCTCTTGACTCTTTGTGCACCTCTGTTGCCTCTTTCTGTACCTCACTTACTTCTTTCTGTCCCCCTCTTGCCTCTCTGTACACCCTTCTTCTCTCTTTCTGCACCCTTCTTGTCTCTTTCAGCATCTCTGCTGCTTATTTCTGCACTTTTCTTCCTTCTTTCTGCACCCATCTTGCCTCTTTATGTACCCCTCCTGCCTCTTTGTGCAATTCTTCCACCTCTTTCTGCACCCCCTTGCCTCTTTCTGCAAATCTGACAGTTCTTTCTGCACTGCTCCTGCTTTTTTCTGCACCTCTTTTGCAAATGTATGTATCTCTCTTGACTCTTTCTGCACCACTGTCCCTTTTTCTGCACATTTCCTGCCTGTTTCTGCACCTCTCTTGCATCTATCTGCACTTCTCTTGCATCTTTCTACACCACACCTACCTCTTTCTGCACCTCTCTTGCCTTTTTTTGCAGTTCGCTTGGCTCTTTCTGTACCTCTTTTGCTTCTTTCTGTAATTCTCTTGGCTCTTTCTGTATCCCTCTTGCCTCTTTCTGCCCCTCTGTTGCTTCTTTCTGCACTTATCTTCCTTCCTTCTGCATCCCTCTAGCCTCTTTCTGTACCCCTCTGGCCTCTTTGCTCCTCTCCTTCCTCTTTCTGCACCTCTTGCCTTTTACTGCAGTTCTTTTCCCTCTTTCTGCACTTCTCTTGCTTGTTTCTGTACCTCTCTTGCATCTTTCTGTACCTTTGTTTCCTCTTTCTGCACCTCACTTGCTTGTTTCTGTACCCCTCTTGCCTCTTTCTGCATCCCTCTTTTCTCTTTCTGCACCTCGCTTGCTTCTTACTGCACTTCTATTGCCTCTTTCTGTACCCCTCCTGCCTCTTCTTGCACCTCCGTTGGTTCTTTTTGCATCGCTCTTGCTTCTTTCTGCACCTGTTTTGCAAATTTCGGTATCCCTGTTCCCTCTTTCTCCACCTTTCCTGCCTGTTTCTGCACTTCTGTTGCCTCTTTCTGTACCTCACTTGCTTTCTGCACCCCTCTTGCCTCTTTCTGCACCCATCTCCCCTCTTGCTGTACCTCTCTTGCTTCTTTTTGCACCCCTGTTCCTTCTTTCTGCACTTCAATTGCTTCTTTCAGTACCTCTCTTGCCTCTTTTAGCACCTCTGTTGCTTTTTGCTGTACTTCTCTTGCCTTTTTCTGCACCTCTGACTTAGAGTTACTTTTAATCCCCTGTCCTATTATGTACTAGGGCCTTACAGGTGAGATCATGGCAATCACAGGGGTATCCCAATCCATAGTGTACCCTAGTGTATGTAGGTGTTTTCTCTAAGTGTCTTTCAGAATAACACTGGCTCCGGGCCTGGTTAGTCAGATTCCGTTACCACCAGTACTAGTCAGCAAAAAGTTTGGGGCAGGGGATGACTTTGCAACAAGGCCTCTTTCTGCACCTCTGTTGGTTCTTTCTGCATATCTCTTTTTGGGCTTCTGTTGCCTCTTTATGGATTTCTGTTGCTTATTTCTGCCCTTTCTTCTCTTTCTACACATGTCCTACCTATGTAGGCATACTTAGAAATTAGCATTAGCAAGGTTCAAATTTTACACACACAAATCCATAGAAGTTCAGCAGTTATAGTTATCGCAAGTAACTATAACTCGTGCCCTAAGGTAATCATAATTTGCACCCCACCATGCACTGCTAATTACCCCACATTTTATACCACTCATGGCATCTTCTATGACATCATTGAGAAGATCAAAGCAACATTTGCTGTAAAAAAAATTTATGGAGACAACTGTGCATGGCGGGCCGGAGTTAAAGTTACCTTAGAGTACTAAGTATAGTTACTTATTTTTTTTTTTATTTGTGGTTTTTGTAGAGCACATCTGTTGCAATTAAACAGGAATCATAGTAGTTGAAATGTAGGTTTAATTTCCAGCACAGCATAAACAACTTCTCTGCCACAGGTCCAGCTCAGAAGTGCCTAACTACCTTTACACCTTCTAGAATACAGGGTCCTATTAGAATCATAACATGGTGTGAAGGCAGGCATCTGAAGAACCTCATGATGTCATACAAGCAGAAATAAATAAATCAAAGAGAGCAAAGATACAGAATGTAACATAATCACTCATCCCAAGGGATATCACGGCGCTAATACCAGGTGAACACTACTGAAACTGAAGCTAAGGGGCCTATTGAGAAATGGGAAAAAGATGGGTTTTCAATTTTTTTCGGAACAGGAGATAATTTGTGGTATGTCTAAGGTCATCTGGAAGCTCGTTCCACCTCCTGGCCGCTAGGTAAGAGAATGAACGGCCCCCGGTTCTGACTCTGTAGATACGTTTTGTCCCTGCTAACGCTAATTGACTTGATCGTAGGTTCCTAGTAGGGACATAGAATTCAATCTTTCCTTGAAGAATGATAGGGTCTGTCTTGTGTAAGGCCCTGTGGGCATGGCAGAGTAGTTTGAAGGCGGACCTCTGACGCATCGGCAGCCAATGGAGTGTCTTCAGACATTCCGATGCCGAGTCTAACCTGCCTTTATCACAGATGAGTTTGGCGGCCGAGTTCTGCAGTACCTGTAGACGAGAGAACAGGTGTTCGTTTATCCCTACAAACAGCGTGTTGCCGTAGTCTAGACGGCTAACCAGTAGAGCCTGTGTAACTGAGCATCTGCAGTCCAGTGGTATCCAGGGGAACAACCTAGCTAGGAGTTTCATGATGGCGAAACCCTTGCCACAGCAGAGGGATCGCACATGGTCTTTCATGGACAGTTCGTCATCCATGATAATCCCCAAATTCCTAGCATGTTGTTTGGGAGTGGGGGCAAGACCCAATGAGGGCGGCCACCACGAGGCATCCCACACTTGTTTGGCACCACCAAACAAAAGGATTTCGGATTTCCCTGCATTTAGTTTTAAACAGTGGGAATGCATCCACTGAGCCATTTCTGCGAGGCAACCCTGTAGTTTGGTTTTAATGATCTCAGGCGTCTCATCCAGGGCCACCATCAGCTGCGTGTCATCCTCATACGAGCACATGCCAATGCCCCACTTCCTTCCAATGTTGGCTAGAGATGACATATATACATTGAAAAGGGTGGGGCTCAGCGAGGCGCCTTGCGGGACCCCGCAGTCGATGGAGGTGGATCTAGACTGGAACTGGCCCATATGAACGGCCTGAGTGCGGTTACGCAGAAAAGAGTGTAGCCAATTCAGGGCATTAGATTGAACTCCTTTGTGTCGAAGTATGTTCAGCAGGCAATGGTGGGAGACCGTGTCAAACGCTGCTGATAGGTCGAGCAGTATCAGTGCCACCGCCCCTCCTTGGTCTATGGAGGATCTGATACCGTCCGACACTGCCAGCAACGTAGCCTCAGTGCTGTTATTGGCTCTGAAGCCTGTCTGAGAGGGGTCCAGGAGAAGATTGGTTTCCAGGTATTTGGTCAGTTGAACATTGACAAGTTTCTCTAAGACTTTAGAGAGATAAGGAAGCTGGGAGATGGGTCTGTAATTCTCAGGATTGAGAATATCGGAACCCACTTTCTTTAGGAGAGGGATCACAGCAGCATGCTTCCAGACTTCAGGAAAGGTGGCGGTTCTGAGTGATTTGTTAAGAATTTGGGTGATTAGAGGACAGAGCGTAAGTGCAATCTTGGAGAACACAAAGTGAGGACATGGGTCCGCAGGGGAGCCAGATTTAACTGATTGCATAGCTGTTAGAACATCCTCCACTGAGAGTGGTTCAAAATCAGCTAAACGGGGTGTAATTTCGTCGTCTGAAGTTTCCAAGTCAAGCATAGTGTTGGGGGATTTAACTGTGTTGGTGTTGGCTGATTGAGGGGAAAAGTTTGAGTACATTTTCTTAATTTTGTCCAAGAAAAAGGTGCTAATGCAATTACAAGCATCGACCGTAGGGGTGAGTGTTTGCAAGATACTGGCAGGTTTGCTCAGTCCCTTCACTATCTTAAACAGTTCCTTCGCAGAGTTACTGTTCTCTTGAATGCGCTGTGTAAAATGGTCTTTCTTAGCGTGTTTGATGGCAAGGGTGTATTTTTTCCGATAATGGACATAATTTAATTTGGCTACATTGTCCTTTGACGGCCTCCAAAGGCGCTCAAGCTTTTGGCATTCCTTTTTGAGACTTTTTAGATGAGGGGTATACCATTTCTCCGTTGGGGCCTTTTTCCTAGTTTCCCGCAAGGGAGCTAGTTTATTCAAGGTTTGCAGTATTCCGGCATCAAGGGAGGCGACATCTGTGCATACAGGAGAGTCCATCGAGAGTATAAGATTGGTCTCCTGGAAATATTTATCAAAGTTGGATTCCTCAACTAGTCTCCATGTTCGTTTGGAGATTTTCTGAGCAGCTTTGAATTTCTGAGGCTTGCAGGGGACTTCGAGTTGGAAAGATATGAGAAAATGGTCCGACCAGGACAGAGGCTGAACCTCAGCTATATGAGTTGATTCAATGTTGGTAAAAAAGTAGGTCCAGTGTGTGGCCGGCTATATGAGTGGGGCCCACCACCCACTGCCTGAGATTCAAAATATCCATATCATGTTTCAATTGAGAGGTTCCCAACGCATCCATTTTCTCAAAATGAATGTTAACATCGCCAACAATAATGTAGTTTTTGACTTTTAGGCAAAGAGGCAGAAGTTGATTAAGCAATTTGGCTCCAAAATTAGATTGTTGTCTAGGGGGGTTGTAAATTACAGCTCCTGTTAATATAGTAAAGCCCTCGTGGAGTACTTTGAAGGGTAAAGTCTGATGTTCACTGTAAGAGACTATTGGTTACACTAGACATGCTAAATGCTCCCTGAATATCACCGCTACCCCCCCTCCTCTCTTACCAGATCTGTCTTGTGTAATAATTTTGTAGTTGAAGGGCAGGGCATTAGCTAGATCCGGGGCGTTGTTGTCGGACAGCCAAGTTTTGGTAATGCAAAGCAAGTCTGGAGATTTAGAGGTGAGTAAATCCCAAATATCCAGGGCATGTCTGGGTAGGGATCTAGCATTGAGATATAGGCAGCTAAGAATTGTGTTGATAATGACATGGCTTGAGTGGCTGCCCGGAAAAGTAACACCCATACTGGACCAATGACATGAACGACAAGAGAAGGGCCCATAGGATAGTCCTGGTTCCGCTTGCATACAGGGACTTTTAGTGATCTCCACATTGCCAGCATATGCTAATAATTCATTGCGGGAATAGCGGATGGAAAGGGAAGCATTTTGCTTGAGACTGGCAGGTAGTGGGGCCCCAGTCCCCGGCCGGTTGCGGACGGGCGCAGACGGGCTTACCTTAGGCGCACCTTCGGCATGCCATCGTCGTGCCCGCTGCGCCCGTCCGCTGCGCCTCGGCCAGCACATTGAGGTAAATAGGGGAGAGGAAGCGCGGGCTCCTGTCTCCGCCCTCCGGCTTGCAGGGGCTGACCCCTGATTGGTCTGCCGGTCTGCCTCCCCTTTGGCTCTCCACGCAATCGGCACTCAGCCGTGGTGGAACAGAGCCCAGGGATTGGCAGCCAGTGTTCTTGGGGAAGAGGAGCAGCCTAAGTCGCTGTCGTCCTCGGTAAAGTGCAATGGGTAATTTCAAATGAGGAGCAGCCTACAACGCTGTCGTCCTCTCAGAATAAATCACATCACAGTTTTAAAATCACGGTTTCAGAAATGCGGGCAGTGGAAATTACAAGTTTTTTAAAATGACCGGGATCGGCGCGGAAATCAATTTTTAAAAGTCTGTGCAAATCAGCAAATTTAGTACAAGTTAAGCAAAACACAGCGCAGCAGCTTCAGTAGCAAATTTGTAAGGTATGCTGTGCGACTGCTGGAACCTATGCTTAAGTAGGAGGAAGCGCGGGCTCCTGTCTCCGCCCTCCGGCTCGCAGGGGCTGACCCCTGATTGGTCTGCCGGTCTGCCTCCCCTTTGGCTCTCCACGCAATCGGCACTCAGCCATGGTGGAAAGGAGCCCAGGGATTGGCAGCCGGTGTTGTTGGGGAAGAGGAGCAGCCTAAGTCGCTGTCGTCCTCGGTAAAGTGCAATGGGTAATTTAAAATGAGGAGCAGCCTACAACGCTGTCGTCCTCTCAGAATAAATCACATCACAGTTTTAAAATCACAGTTTCAGAAATGCGGGCAGTGCAAATTACAATTTTTTAAAATGACCGGGATCGGCGCGGAAATCAATTTTTAAAAGTCTGTGCAAATCAGGAAATTTAATACAAGTTAAGAAAACACAGCACAGCAGCTTCAGTAGCAAATTCGTAAGGTATGCTGCGCGACTGCTGGAACCTATGCTTAAGTAGGAGGAAGCGCGGGCTCCTGTCTCCGCCCTCCGGCTCGCAGGGCCTGACCCCTGATTGGTCTGCCGGTCTGCCTCCCTGTTGGCTCTCCACGCAATCGGCACTCAGCCGTGGTGGAACGGAGCCCAGGGTTTGGCAGCCGGTGTTGTTGGGGAAGAGGAGCAGCCTAAGTCGCTGTCGTTTTCGGTAAAGTGCAATGGGTAATTTAAAATGAGGAGCAGCCAACAACGCTGTCGTCCTCTCAGAATAAATCACATCACAGTTTTAAAATCACCGTTTCAGAAATGCGGGCAGTGCAAATTAAAATTTTTTAAAATGACCGGGATCGGCGCGGAAATCAATTTTTAAAAGTCTGTGCAAATCAGCAAATTTAGTACAAGTTAAGCAAAACACAGCGCAGCAGCTTCAGTAGCAAATTCGTAAGGTATGGTACTTGAGATAAGTCTAACTGCTGAATGTCTATGGTTTTAGTTGTGTCAAATCTGAACGTAACTTTAACAGCCCTGTAGCCAGTGGTTTTTAGTGTGTGTATGAAGATATATATATATATATATATATTAATACCACACCAAACTTCACCATCCAAGAAGGCGCTGACTCCGTGTATCTCAGTTCAAGATTTTTATTGCATATCAACTTCTGCTTCTGCTATATATATATATATATATATAATATTACCTACTGGCAGTCACCAGTAGGTTGTTATAGTTACAACCTAGATTCCATAGGAAAAGCATTTTTTGATTTGCTAATAACTTTGGCGTCGTTTGACGAATCTTTGCTAAATTCTCCAAAATAAAAGTCTATCCAGGTCAGCTCCTATCCTGAAAGTTTGGGGGTGATTCATTAAGCGGGGGCTGAGAAAAAGGGGGTACCAAACACGTTTTCCCCATGTTAATTTCCATAAGAATTTTTGCGACGAGCTACAGTCCGAACTGCTGAACGGAATTACCCCAAATTTGGCAGACAGATAAAGCTTGGTTCAGAAAGCGACCTTTTTTTTAAAATGGTGTAAATCCTTTCAATAGTTTTTGAGAAATTCAAACAATAAGAGTAAAAATATCTTTGTGCAAGGCTACAGCCAAAGCTACTGAACGGAATTACCCCATATTTGGCACAAAGGTAGTGCTTGGATCAGAAAGAGACCATTTTTTAAATGGTGTAAATCTGTTCAGTAGTTGCTGAGAAATTAGAAAAATAAAAGTTTGGATATCTGGGCGGAGCCTAAGTCCTGTGCACAAGCTTCACTGTGATTGGCTGTCAACACTCTAAACCAGGAAGTGTTGGCAGCCATCTTGTGGCTCGGTAGAAGCGAGTCGCCAGAAAACAGAGAAGCAAAGGTATAAAACAAGACAAGGGAGCAGGGTAGAAACACCCTAACCCCCTAGGCCTGCTCAAGGGGCCCCAGAAGGACCCCCAGGGCTCAAGATAGATATATATTTTTTAATTTTGGCATATTTGCACATAGCTGCAGGGAGGGGGCGGGGCTTGACAGAGCAAATGTGCAAATGCACCCCCTGGCACATTGTAAATTGGGGATTAAGTCCCCATCAATCCTGAGGGTCCCTGGGGGCGAACTAGCCCTCCAGGTACCTCCAGTATGCGCCAGGGAACTGCATTACAGAGAGGTATTGAGAGGCCACTCTCCTTTTTACGCCTCTCTGCAACGTAGCTCTGTGGCACTTAATGGAGGTAGCTGGTGGGCTAGTTGGCCCCCAGGTACCCTCGGGACTCAAGGCGATGGAATCCCCCAATTTACTATGCTCCAGGGGGTGCGTTTGGACAGTCAATCAATCAAGAGTATTTGTAAAGTGCGCTACTCACCTGATAGGGTCTCAAGGCGCTGGGCGGGGGGGCTGCTACTGCTCGAAAAGCCAGGTCTTGAGGTGCTTCCTGAAGGAGAGATGGTCCTGGGTGAGTCGTAGGTGGGTGGGGAGGGTGTTTCAAATCTTGGCCGCCAGGCAGGTGAAGGATCTTCCTCCGGTGGTGGTTCTGCAGATCCGTGGGACGGTGGGGAGGGCGAGGCTGGTGGAGTGGAGCTGGCGGGTTGGTGTGTAGAACGTGAGGCGGTTGTTGAGGTATTCGGGGCCCAAGTCATGGAGAGACTTGTGTGCATGGGTGAGGAGTCTGAACGTGATCCTTTTCCTGACGGGGAGCCAGTGCAGGTCCCTCAGGTGGGCGGAGATGTGGCTGTGTCGGGGGATGTCCAAGACGAGTCGTGCTGAGGCGTTCTGGATGCGCTGGAGTCTTTTCTGTAGTTTGGCGGTGGTCCCAGCGTAGAGGGCGTTCCTGTAGTCCAGGTGGCTGGTGACGAGGGCCTGGGTGACCGTTTTCCTGGTTCCAGTGGGGATCCAGCGGAAGATCTTACGGAGCATGTGGAGAGTGTTGAAGCAGGAGGAGGTAACGGCGTTAACTTGCTTGGCCATCGTGAGGGAGGAGTCAAGGATGAAGCCAAGGTTGCGTGCGTGGTCTGTGGGCTTGGGTGGGGGGCCCAGAGCAGGGGGCCACCAGGAGTCATTCCGTCTTGTCTGAGTTCAGTTTCAGGTGGCTGAGCTTCATCCAGTTGTGGTAAAATCAATTACCTATGCATAATTTGTAATCAATAATCAATAAGAATAACTCAGATAAATAAGAGGCAAAATCCGGGATATTGAGGTTAACTCAAAAGGGTTTTATTCCTGTAAAAGGAATTGGGTTATTGGCTCGAGCCAAGGTGGCATAACCATTCCGTCACCACACAGGTTCGGGAAGGGGCAGACAGACAACATATTATTTACAGAAGTTCATATATATAGTCAATGCATTACATTAAACGAATAGGCAGTAGGCGTAACAGCTGTAAAAGGAGAGATAACATATGAATACGTCATAGAAAAGGCGTTACAATAGGCGTGCATAAAGGCGTGTACTAGAGACGTCATTAATCATGAGGTCACAAATGGGTGGATACATAGGAGAATCTTGCAATGTCAGCAGAAATTCATGACAGAGGTGCGCGCGCAGCAGCTTGACGTATGACTGACGTGTAACTGGAGGGTGAAGGGGACTCGACATTTAGCCCTACAAGTGTAGACATAAGTCTGGGATGTCAGGTCAACCTAATCCTAAATCGTATCTGATATCTTATGTTTAAGGAACTGAAGTATCTGGAAGGGAAAAGGTCTCTCGGACAGAGACTACCCTATACTGGTTGTGAGTGTGTGTATATGTGTCTACGTGTCTGTATGTGAGGTGAGGGGGGCATGGGCCTACCATGGCAACGGAGTCTATGAATTACTTGCACGGAGACAGAAAGGCCGGGCCCAATGCTCCTGCAGCTGGGAGGATGTTTACTTGAGCTACGAGACAGGAATGTATTTTCGAGGAGTGGAGCAGATAATTCGAAGGTTGAATACAGTCTTGGCAGGCAGGAGGCTGGGTTGGAGCCGCGCAAGGAGTAAGGCAGAGGTGACTGGTACAGAGGCAGCCTGGGTTGAGGCCCTCAGAGTCGGGAAGCAGGAAAAAGGTTTCATGGCAGAATCAGGGCCTGCTCGCCAGAGCTGAAAAACGTGTGAAGTGTACCACAAAAAGACGGTGGCACAGCATATATAGGAACTGAATATTCAATCCGTTCATGGCGGATCTGAAAGAGGACATGTTAAAGATGGACGCAAATGCATTTGCGTCTTCATAGTTGACACAGGAGGGAAATCACATGCACTGCAAGCTAGTACATGGAGACGGTGGGGTTCGCGCTGGGGAACACTACTTGATCAAAAATTATATTTCCTCATTCCCTCCTTGTTCCCCACGGACCCTTCATGATACATCGATTCTCATCAATTGATCAACTTGTTCACTTAACATCATTTGCTCTTCTTTCTTTTCGCGATTTGAATAGGTACTTGAATGTGGTATACATGAAGTGGCACACAGGCCGCAAATTGCCGGTCCGCATTGGAGACACAGGCAACAACTGAGTACTATAAGAAAGCCAATACCTAGGAGGGATAGGATCTTCCACCCCCAGGCAGATAACGTTGTCCAGAACCAACCGGACCAAGTCCAGGTGCCTGGAGTCTGATGTATCAAACTTGCAATTTTATGGAGACGTGTAATAGCTTTATACACGGTTGGCGCGTTATTTGGGATGAAAACACAGCAACTTGACCCGATGACCTTACAAGCTCCACCCCTATCTGCCAAGATGACGTCAATAACGAGACGATTTTGAAGAACAACAACCCGCATGGCGGACTGCTCCTCCGTCAAGTTACCTAGAGCTGAAGTGGTCTCAAGCACCACTGCTTCGAGGGTTCTTGTTAATCTACGGATCAGTTTACTATTGGAAACAGTACCTAGGTAGGGGAAGAAACCTTTATTAAAATCTGTATATTGCTCCCATGTTGTTTCAGTGTAATCGACAATCAGGAGATCTCTTCGGAGTCTATGCTTAACCAGATTAGTGTTTCTATGATAGTCAGGAGGGGCTAGGAAAACAGGTGGCAGAAGGAATGCAATGTAACAAGTACCATCCCAATCTAGAGGCAAACGGACATATGCAGTATGGCCGCAAACAAAATAGGAATGACGTAAAGCCTTAAACGTGGATCTACCATAATCACTGAATTCGACCACAGTAGTACATTTACTATGACCTAAGTGTACGGAACCATTCTTGCGGATACAGAGTTCACCAGTAACTGGCAATACTGACATAGCAGGTAGAACAGGAGCAGCTTCGGACTCAACAGATAAAATCATGAATGTAACTGTGTAATTACCTAATCCATATACTTCATTTTCTAGATCAGTTCCAGTATCTACGGGGAGTCCCTCCTTGTCAGGGTAGCATACTTTGAGCAAAACTAAGTTCAGGTTTCCCCAAACCCAGTTACCTTCGTAAATAGCAGCATCAGAAACAAGGGAATTGAGTATTTTGAACCATGCACCACAGGTGCCATTGTGAGTGAACGGGTACGGAAAAAGGGGCAGAACTCCCTTGTTTTCTTGGTAGGGAGGGAGTCGGCCACATATCCAACAGTTTGTAGCATTGGTAATCTGATGGGAGTGATGTAACATACTAATGAAAGTGTTATTGCGCAGCGCAAGTCTGTAGAACAATTCATGAGGAGGTAATTCACTAAAAGAATGTTCGTCAGTAACATTATGAGCAGATTGTGCACGCTTGAATATAGGATGATATATGTGTAATAAAACACCAGCAATAATAACTAAAAGGCTTAAAAAAAACATAATAAGTAGTGTCACTATACAGCGACTGCGAAGTGATTTACAATATGCATTCTTCTTATGTTGTCTTTGTCTATCTCTCTCTCTATCTCGATCTAGGGGATACATGTCAGAAACTAATTTAACCGATTCACCTAGGGGAGGACTTAAACAATTAAACTGTCTGACTTGCTAGATCGTAATTTAGTTCTGTATTCTTCAGAAGCGGATTTCTCAACCAAAGGGAGTTTTGAGTCTGAGTCAGTTTGTGTAGGAGGGCAGGGCTTAGAAACCAAGTCCGAAGGAAGTCCGTAAAACTTTTTGACGTGGCTGAAATGTAGCCATCCCTTCCTGCCCTCTAACTTTACAGCTGTCCTCGTCGTGAGCAGGACCAACTTCGGGGCTTGCCAGCGGGGCTCCAATGGACTTCTCCGATCAAAGTTGCGGGTGTAAACGTAATCACCCGGGACCACCTCGTGGGGCTTCACTTCGGTGTTGTCGGGAAAGGCTGCAGCTACCTGTGAACGACAAGATTGTAGTGCAGACATCAAGGAGGCAAGGTAATCTGTCAGCATAAGACAATCAACATCAGTTATTTTCCGTGGAATAGGCGTCCCCCACATATTCGGTGGTCTACCAAAAACCACTTCGTACGGGGATAGCCCAGATCGAGAATGGGCCACCATCCTCATATAGAAGAGGGCGACCGGCAAGGCGACTATCCAATCCACACCCTTCTCTCTACAGATCTTGGAAAGTCGGATCTTTAAGGTCTGATTATGGCGCTCCACGAGACCTGCTGCCTCGGGATGCCGGACACAATGGAACTTCCACTGATAACCTAACAAAAGTGTAATGTGTTTCACAAGTTCGGATGAGAACGGCTGACCATTATCTGAGTATACGATACGGGGCAAACCATACCGGGGGAAGTATTCACGAACCAGCTGCTTGGCAGTGGTCGGAGCAGTGTAATCAGGAACTGGGTATGCTTCTATCCATCGGGAGAGAGCACATACGACTACGAGGACATACTTGAATCCTCGACAGCGTTCCATCTGGATATAATCCATCTGGAGTATTTCAAAAGGATGTTCGGGAGGTTGAAATCCACCTTGCTCTACGGGGATGCTTTTACCTGGATTGAACTGACCACAAATCATGCAAGTACGCACTTTCTGCTTGGCTGCTGCCCGTAAGTTTTTATTGGACCATATGTGTTGAATACTGTCTAGCATTGCTTTCTCTCCTAGGTGTGCGGGACTATGTATCGTGTTAATGATGACTTGTACCATAGAGTCGGGGAGAAACCATGTAGATTTTCCCTTCGTCATCCAACCCTGGTCTGTTTGGATCCCTCCTAGTTTAGTCCATTCCTTAATTTCATCTGGTGTTGCATGCAACTGTATGTCGATTACATCATGTGCGGGATCCCTGACTGTCATGCAGTGCGATGGTAACACTAATCGTGTCTGGTCAGTTACATGAGTTCGATTCTGAGCAGTTTGCTTTGCTGTTTGGTCCGCCAGGTTGTTACCCTGGGAAATAATATCAGTAACCTTGGTATGTGCCTTACATTTCATGATAGAGATTGCAGTAGGTAGATGTATTGCATCTAACAGGGCTTGGATGAGGGGACCGTGTTGGATGTTGGCCCCGTGAGAAGTTAAGTAACCTCTCTCTCGCCAGAGGACTCCAAAGTCGTGAACGACTCCGAATGCATAACGTGAATCAGTATATATGTTGACTTTCTTATTTCTGGCTTGAATACATGCTTGTGTCAGAGCAATAAGCTCTGCTGCTTGAGCTGACAAAGTGTCAATACAATTGGTTTCAACGATTTCCGTATCTGTCGTGACAGCGTAGGCTGCCACTAATTCACCTGTCCTTGTTCGCATACAGGAACCATCCACATAAAGTGTCAGGTCTGGATTTGGTAACGGAACATCTGTCAAGTCTTGTCTGGGTTTTGTTGTGATAGTAATAACTTCAATACAATCATGTGCCAATGGATCTACTCCATTTAATGGCAATAACGTGGCAGGATTTAATGTGCTGCAGCGTCTGATTTCGATGTGTGGTTGAAACAACGTCAGTTCGTAACCTGTCAATCTTGCTATGGTCAGGTGTTGGGTCTGAGTTCGATTTAAAAGGACTTCTACAGAATGCGGAACCTGTACTGTCAATGGATGTCCTAACACAATAGAATCACTCTGTCTGATTGCTAAAGCTGTTGCTGCAACTGATTTCAAACATGCCGGAAGGGCCTGGGCTACTGGATCTAATGTGCTGGAAAAATAAGCACAAGGCTTGTGTGAACCTGCTTATTCCTGAGTGAGGACTGACAAGGCAGTACCCTCACGTTCTGTGACAAAAAGTGTAAAAGGCTTACTGTAACATGGTGTTGCTAAAACAGGTGCTTGACATAAGGCTTTCTTCAAGTCTTCAAAAGCTTGTGTATGTTCCTGAGTCCAAGGGAGGACAGTCGAAGTCGCTGCCTCCTGTGTCGTTAACTGAATGAGTGGTTTCGCTAAAAATGCATATTGGGGAATCCATTGTCTGCAGTATGAAGTTAGGCCTATGAAAGCCCGTACTTCCTTTTGTGTTCTGGGTGGTGCCATATTCATAATTAACTGGATGCGATCAGGTGTGAGCTGTCTCCCCACTTTGGACAGCAAGTGACCCAGGTACACAACTTGCTGAACACAGAATTGTAGCTTCGAAGGAGACACCTTGTGTCCCTTGTCTGCCAGGAAGTTCAAGACAGTCAGTGAAGCATTTTCACATTCGGGTTCGCTTCGAGCGGTGATCAGCAGATCATCGACATATTGAAGCAGGGCAGTGTGAACTGGCATTTGGATACTGTCGAGTTGCTTTTTCAATGCTTGACTATAGATGCTGGGGCTTTCTGTGAACCCTTGAGGTGCACGGGCAAATTTGAAAGATCGTCCATTTAAACTGAATCCGAACAGATATTGGCTTTCCGGGTCAATAGGGACACTGAAGAAGGCGTTCTTGAGATCGATTACAGTGAAGAACGTCGCTTCTGAATCAATAGCAGTTAGTAATGAAGAGATATCTGGGACCACGGGGTACTGTGGTATAATACATTTATTCAATTCGCGCAGATCGATAACTAATCGATAAACAGGTGGAGCATTTGGGTCAGTACGTTTAAGAACAGGAATGATAGGGGAATTACACACATTGGAGTCAGTTTCCACAACCACTCCTTGTGCAATGAGCTCGTCAATGATTCTCAGTAAAGCCACTACAGCATCTGGTGGTAACTTGTATTGTCGAATTCGTGGTAATACCACCCCTGCCTTGAGTGTGACTCGATATGGGGTAATGTGCATACAACCTACATCAGTGGGGCCTTGTGCCCACAAGTGTGCAGGGACGTTCTGTAGCCGGGGATCCATATCTCTCAATACATAATGGCCTTTGAAATCTCGCAAAAACAATCGTACTCCCTCCGGAGAACAGCATATAATAGCTCCTAGAGCTTTCAATGTTTTTATACCTAACAGGTTTTCTGGACATGATTTCGTGAGCAATAAATCTGTAGTCCGTGTTAAAGGACCTACTGCAAGAGGGAGCGGTTGTGACACTTCATTAATAATGGGTTTTCCTGAAAACCCAAGGGACACGTTCTGTGAGCCTGAGAGGGGTGCCCCTGGTACTTCGTTGTGGCTTATCGTAGTTCTGCTTGCCCCTGTATCAATGAGAAACTTTCTGTCTTTTCCTAATACTTGACTATGTACATAAGGACCATTTTGATCTACAGGAACCTCAATAAGAGGCAAGCGGAATTCCCTCTCCAGGCTGTTTCATGTGTATCGCTGGTAATCAGGGTAATCGTTCTGTGCGTACTGGTACATCTGCTGTGTTGTGTTTTGTGTTGCGGTAATAGGCTGTTGTTGTGGTATCGCTACGGTCTGTGTGGAGGCTGGCATGGGTGCAATATGTTGTATATTCTGGGGTACTTGTTGTAAGGTCTGATCTTGTCTAGGAGGACGGGGTCTTTCTTTAGTCTTACCCGTGGCGATATTATGTTTCAGAACTGCACAATCGTTTATATAATGACCTGGCTGTTTGCAATAATTACATACACCCTTTACAGGAACTGTTGAATTACTAGGATGGGTCGCACCCTTTTTCTGACCGTCGGCAGGAACCGACTGAGCAACTAACATTTTCATTTTGGTATCTTTCATACGTCTCTGTTCATGTTCTTGTTCTTCCCTAAGTCTATTCTGGTGATACTGTAACATTTGTAACATCTGTGAAGGAGTATTAGCTTGCCAAGTGCTTTCTACTTTCAGTACTCTATTCTTAACCTGAGGCAAAGAATTCTCGACTAATTTCGTTACAAAAAGATGTGGATATGACTCGCTACTTGCTTTCAGACCGCTATTAATACCAAAACATTTTTCAAATCGTGTATAGAAATCACTAGTGTCTTCATCAGGTTTCTGTTTGCATGCTGAGATGGCACCCCAGTCTTCCTTTTTCGTACTCAATAAACGTGGCAACACTTGTATTAATAAACCTGGTAACGCTTTAACTTTGTCTCCAAGCCCTAGGCCTGGCACTCGAGTATCTTCTTCATTTTGTAATGCAGCCCAATCAATCTTTGCGTCTCCCACCTCCCACTCTTTTTCCTTAAGTTTCTCGTATATGCCTGGAGGTAGTAATACTTTCAGTATTTTCATCAGATCTGGATAAGTGTAATCGCCCATAAGTCGAGAAATAAAACGGCGTCTAGGCCGTGCTTATGGTACATAAAGTACCCTGGAGTATCCCTAGGTGGAATGGGAACAGCTTCTTCAAGAACCCCTTTACGGGTTTTAATTTGTCTTAATTTGGAAAACAACGGCATTCTGAAATCTGGCTACTTGGTTCCTACTTAGATATGAACATGAACATACTACACAAAAACACGTAGAAGCACAATAATGAAGATCGAACATTCACTCATACCACGACATTTGAATGACACATTAAAACATTTCAAGAACGAACCACATTAAGTAACTACAATGAAAACCTACCAACCACGTGAAACAGGATGTACCGCTAAACGGCACGGATACACCTTTTACAGGTGCAAACCAGATATACTGCTGAACAGTATAGATACACTGCTAAACAGTGCTGACCAGGCTCGTGTACCCGAACCTGTCTTGACCGGCACAAACTAATGCGCACGTCAGGATGCGTCCCTAGCAACGGTACTCACCAGGAAGCACGGAAACAGAAGGCCTCGGAAACCCCGGACTGGACTGGGCTCGGACTGGATTCGGACTCGACTCGTGACGCAGATACTTCGGAACTTCGGAATCAGGTGGGCCTCCGTATACCTCGGATCTTGCTCTCTCAGCTAGGCTCAGGTCGGGATCCTCCGCACTCCTCACCGCCTCGTCTGGGTGTCGATCGCAGCCTCAGTCACCTCCGTTGGCCTGAGGGAGATACAGGAAATCCTGCGGGTACGCGTAGTTGTCCGTCCGGCTGTGGCAGGGGGCTAGGCCTGCAACGCACCTCCGGCGCGTGGGGTGGGGGAGGGGTCCCTGTTCGGGCGCCAGAACTGTGGTAAAATCAATTACCTATGCATAATTTGTAATCAATAATCAATAAGAATAACTCAGATAAATAAGAGGCAAAATCCGGGATATTGAGGTTAACTCAAAAGGGTTTTATTCCTGTAAAAGGAATTGGGTTATTGGCTCGAGCCAAGGTGGCATAACCATTCCGTCACCACACAGGTTCGGGAAGGGGCAGACAGACAACATATTATTTACAGAAGTTCATATATATAGTCAATGCATTACATTAAACGAATAGGCAGTAGGCGTAACAGCTGTAAAAGGAGAGATAACATATGAATACGTCATAGAAAAGGCGTTACAATAGGCGTGCATAAAGGCGTGTACTAGAGACGTCATTAATCATGAGGTCACAAATGGGTGGATACTTAGGAGAATCTTGCAATGTCAGCAGAAATTCATGACAGAGGTGCGCGCGCAGCAGCTTGACGTATGACTGACGTGTAACTGGAGGGTGAAGGGGACTCGACATTTAGCCCTACAAGTGTAGACATAAGTCTGGGATGTCAGGTCAACCTAATCCTAAATCGTATCTGATATCTTATGTTTAAGGAACTGAAGTATCTGGAAGGGAAAAGGTCTCTCGGACAGAGACTACCCTATACTGGTTGTGAGTGTGTGTATATGTGTCTACGTGTCTGTATGTGAGGTGAGGGGGGCATGGGCCTACCATGGCAACGGAGTCTATGAATTACTTGCACGGAGACAGAAAGGCCGGGCCCAATGCTCCTGCAGCTGGGAGGATGTTTACTTGAGCTACGAGACAGGAATGTATTTTCGAGGAGTGGAGCAGATAATTCGAAGGTTGAATACAGTCTTGGCAGGCAGGAGGCTGGGTTGGAGCCGCGCAAGGAGTAAGGCAGAGGTGACTGGTACAGAGGCAGCCTGGGTTGAGGCCCTCAGAGTCGGGAAGCAGGAAAAAGGTTTCATGGCAGAATCAGGGCCTGCTCGCCAGAGCTGAAAAACGTGTGAAGTGTACCACAAAAAGACGGTGGCACAGCATATATAGGAACTGAATATTCAATCCGTTCATGGCGGATCTGAAAGAGGACATGTTAAAGATGGACGCAAATGCATTTGCGTCTTCATAGTTGACACAGGAGGGAAATCACATGCACTGCAAGCTAGTACATGGAGACGGTGGGGTTCGCGCTGGGGAACACTACTTGATCAAAAATTATATTTCCTCACAGTCTGCGATGTCTTTCATTCCGTCCTGGAAGCTGGCTCTGGCGGAGGTGGGGTCGTTGGTGAAGGAGAGGATCAGTTGGGTATCGTCGGCATAGGAGATGATGTTGAGGTTGTGCTTGCGTGCGATGGCTGCGAGGGGGCTCATGTAGACGTTGAAGAGGGTGGGGCTGAGGAAGGAGCCTTGGGGTACGCCGCAGATGATCTTGGTGGCTTCTGCGAGGAAGGGCGGGAGACAGACTCTTTGGGTTCTGTCAGAGAGGAAGGAGGTGATCCATTCCAGGGCTTTTCCTTGGATCCCGGCGTGGCGGAGGCGGGTTGTCAGGGTGCGGTGGCAGACCGTGTCGAACGCAGCCGAAAGGTCGAGCAGGATCTGGGCAGCCGTTTCTCCGTTGTCCAGCAGGGTCCGGATGTCGTTGGTGGCCGCGATGAGGGCGGTCTCGGTGCTGTGGTTTGCTCGGAATCCGGACTGCGATGGGTCGAGGGAGCCGTTCGTCTCCAGGAAGGCTGTCAGTCATTTGTTGACGGTTTTCTCGATGACTTTTGCAGGGAAGGGGAGGAGCGAGATGGGGAGGAAGTTTTTGAGGTCTGAGGGGTCTGCGGTGGGTTTCTTCAGGAGGGCGCTGATCTCTGCGTGCTTTCATCTCTCCGGGTAGGTGGCGGATATGAAGGAGTTGTTGATGATGTCCCGAAGTTTGGGTGCGATGATGGAGTCGGCTTTGTTGAAGATGTTGTGTGGGCAGGGATCGGCTGGGGAGCCCGAGTGGATGGTGTTCATCGTGAGGGCGGTATCATCCGTGCTGAGTCCAGGCGCACATGGTGGTGGTGGGGGTATAGGTTCGGTGGTGGGGTCCGTGTTCTGAGCGCCGAGGCTGTCGTGTATGTCGATGATCTTACGGTGAAAAAAGGTGGCCAGAGAGTTGCAGAGGTCTTGAGAAGGCGTGATGTTGTTGTTACTGGCGTTGGGGTTGGAGAGCTCTTTCACGACGTTGAAGAGTTCCTTGCTGTTGTGGGTGTTGTTTTCCAGTCGTTCTGTGAAGGATGACCTTTTGGTGGTGCGGATCAGCTGGTGGTGTTTGCAAGTGGCGTTCTTGAGGGCTGACATGTTGTCCGTTGACTGGTTGTGGTGCCAGGCTTTCTCGAGGTCACGGCAGGATTTCTTAGAGTTTTTGAGATCGTTGGTGAACCACGCGTCTTTCTTGCTGTTGAGGTTGCTGGGAGGGTTTTTCAGTGGAGCAAGGGTGTCGGCGCAGTGGGTGATCCACTGTGTGAGGTTGTGGGCTCCTTCGTTGGGGTCCGTGGTGTTGGTGGGAGGGTTTAGGCGCAAGGAGGTGGTGAGTTGGTCGGTGATGATCTTGCTCCAGCATCTTTGGGGGGTTTGTTGAGGTCGGTGGTGGGTCGTTGTTTTCCTGAAGTTTAAGTGTACGCAGCTGTGGTCAGTCCAGTGGAGCTCGGTGGTTGTTGGAGGAGAAGACAGGGTCGAGCGTGTGGGTGGGAGTGTTGACCTGTTGCTTGAATCCGAGGTTGGCGAGGTTGTCTAGTAGGGCGGTGGTGTTCTTGTCCTGGTCGTTCTCCAAGTGGAAATTGAGGTCTCCTAGGAGGATGTAGTCCGGGGAGGCGAGGGCGAGTGGGCTGATGAAGTCTGCGATGGCCTCACTGAAGTGTGAGCGTGGTCCCGGGGGTCTGTAGATGAGGGTTCTAGATGAGGGTGGTCTTGGGGTCGGTGTGAATCTGGAAGTGCAGTTGCTCTGAGGTGGCGAGGGTGTCGTCAGTGTTGGTCGTGATGCGGATAGTGTTTCTGTGGGCGTTGGCGATGCCTCCTCCAGTCTGGTTGACGCGGTCCCTCTGGATGATCTTGTAGCCTTCCGGGATGGCAATGGCGATGTCGGGGGCTGAGGAGGCGTTCATCCAGGTTTCCGTGAAGAAGGCGACGTCTGGTGCCGTTTTGTCCAGGAGGTCCAATAGTTCGACGGCATGCCTGTGGATGGAGCGGGTGTTGAGCAGGATGCACTTGAGGTGGTTGTTGTTGGCGGCTGTTTTGGCAGGTATGGTGCAGGACCGAGTGCAGGAGAAGTAGCAGGCGTTGCAGGTGAAGGCTCCGTGGGTGCGTTTCGGGGTGGCTTGGTAGCAGGCTGGATGTCGGCCGGTGTTGAGTGCGTGGAGGGTGGCGGTGTCGTAACTCAGTCGGGTTGGCTGGCTCTGGTGGTGTTCAGGGGTTCTGGCGCTGGGCGCGGTCCAGGCGCGGACGGGCGTAGACGGGCTTGCCTTTGGCGCACCTTCGGCGCGCAATCGGTGAGCCCGCTGCGCGTGGACGCTGCGCGTATGCATGGTCCCTGCCATTTATGGCAAAGTGGGAGGGAGGAGCAGCTGGTAGGCGGGAGCGGGGCGGCGAATGGGGAGCGGGAGACAGGAGAAGGGGGCGGGCCGTAGGAGAGCAGCGGCGGGGAGCAGAGAGGGGGTTGGAAAGTGCGGGAAAGCGGAGCCGGGGAGAGTGAGGGCAAGCCTGAACAAGCCTGGAGAGCGAGGGCAAGCCTGGGCAAGCCTGGGGAGCGAGGGCAAGCCTGGAGAGCAGGGGCCCTAAGGAGAGGCGACAGCAAGAGGGCCAAGCAGGCAGCGGCAGCCGAATCCGGGCACACGGGGGCCGTGCGGTAGTAGAGTGACCGGGTCAAGGGTCACCGTGACCGGGTCAAGGGTCACCTTAACCCACGTGATGCAGGTAGGGGTGTGGCCTGATGTGACAAGTGTGTAAACACACCCTGTGGCGTGTTTAAGTTGGAGCTGCAGAAAGGTGTTCAGAGGCCAAGCCCCTTTTTACACCTCTCTGCAACGCAGCTCTGTGGAGCTTACTGGCGGTACCGGGTGGGCTAGTTGGCCCACAGGGACCATCAGGATACAAGGGAAATGAATTCCCCAACTTAAAATGTGCCAGGGTGCATGTTTGCACAGTGGTGAAGGGAAGGGGTGAGGCCTGACATAGCAAGTGTGCAAACGCACCCCCTGGCACATTGTAAATTGGGGGATTACGTCCCCTTCCTTCCTGAGGGTCCATGGGGCGAACTAGTCCACCAGGTACTTCCAGTACGCACCAAGGAGCTGCGTTGCACAGAGGTGTTGAGAGGTCATGCCCCTTTTTACACCTCTCTGCAGCGCAGCTCTGTGGCGCTTACTGTAGGCGCCTGGTGGGCTACTTGGACCCTCAGGACTCAAGGAGATTTAATCCCCCAATTTACAACACTCCAGGGGGTGCATTTGCACAGTGGTGCAGGGAGGGTGGCGTGGCCTGATATGGCAAGTGAGCAAACGTGCCCTGTGGTGGGTTTTAAGTTGTGGGATTAAGCCCCCTTGAATCCTGAGGGTCCCTGGGGGCCAGCGACCCCACCAGGCATGTCCAGTAAGCGTCACAGAGTTGTTTACAGAGAGGTGTAAAAAAGGGCGTGGCATCACACCACCTCTCTGCAACGCAGCTCTGTGGCACTTACTGGATGTACCTGGGGGGATAGTTGGCCCCCAGGGACTCTCAGGATTCAAGGGAATTAATCCCCCAAATTAAAACCCACCAGGGGGCCCATTTGCACAGTGGTGAAGGGAGGGGGCGGGCCTAATATGACATGTGTGTACTTATGCAATCACTCCGCCAAAACCCAAACACTAATAAATTCACCATGTACTCTCCTTGCAGCACTCTAATAATCCAGTCACTACCCATTCCCCCATTCAATGACTCATGCACTAACTCATGCACTGCTACAATACTCTGAACAGTACTCATGCAGTCCAGCCATCGCCCTGTTACTACCCATGAACTTTTCCAATCAACCAGTGAGCACCATGTACTTATCCAACAATTCCGCAAAAACCCAGACACTTATAAATTTACCATGCACTCTCCTTGCAGGACTCTAATCTTCCAGTCAGTACCCATGTACTTATGCAATGAGCCAGGCACTAACACATGCACTGCTACACTCACCTGCGCACTACCCATGCAGCCCTCTAACCACCTACACAGTAGTGATTCACTCCTCCAATTATCCAGGTTGTAACCATGCACTCCAGATATACCTCTGTCACTACCCATGCACTCCTCAAATCAGCCATCCAGTATTATGTACTTATCCAATCACTCTGCCAAAACCCAAGCAGTTATAAAATCATCATGCACAGTCTTTGCAGCACTCTAATCATCCATCACTACCCATGTACTCATGCAATGACCCAGGCACTAACTCATTGCAAATACAGAGGATGTCATGCTAATCCCAGGGGTACCCCAACACATAGTGTTCCCTAGTGTATGTAGGTGTTTTCACTGTATTCTAAGTGTCTTTTAGCATAGTCAGAGTCAGTTACCACCAGTACCCGTCAGTAAAACGTTGGGGGCACAGACGGGCATTTTGCTCCTCTGTTGGTTCTTTCTGCACGTCTTGCTTCTTCCTGCACTTTTGTTCGTCTTTCTGGACTTCTGTTGACTTTTTCAGCATTTATTTTGCTTCTTTCTGCGATTTTCTTCCTCTTTCTTCACATGTCCTACCTTTGCAGGCATAGGGGTTGGGCCTTCCAGGACTCCGCCATGCAAAAGAGACAGGGACAGACCGTCAGGACAGATGCTTTGGATAAAGTAGCCCACAGGGAACCGGGGGGTGCAGGGGGAGGTGTTGCCGGTCTGTTTAAATAGATACAGCCGGGGCCCCTGCTGCTAAGTACCCCGCTTACCAACCTAGCCCGCCAAACGCTGCCGTACCTGCTGCAGCCAGATCCCTCACTCGGGAGTGTGGCACGGCGCTTCACAGAACCGGTGGCCTCCTGGCTTACTTCCTTCCTCCTCGTAATCTCCGTCAGTCGCTCGGTCCTTCGCTCCTCCACTCCAATCTCCTACTCTCGAACCTCCATGGGTGACGTCACACGCCAGTACATCTTCAGTGTTTTTACCCATTTGGAAGCAGCTGTTGTCACCAAGGGGTGGAGTCACGTTATCCTTGGTCTTCCAGGTAAAGGAGCCGTCATCCTCCTGGTCCTCCGCTACCGCCCACAAACTGGTTTCGCCAGTGTTCCACTCATGCTGAGGGGGCAGAGAGGGGGGGGGTCAGATCAACCCGCCACCCGTCCGTTCTGCAAGGTTTGTTTCCTCCCAGCCCCTGCCCCGTGTTACAGGCACGTTATAATTAGAAATTAGCATTTAAAACACCTTTGAAATCCACTGAAAAAAACATTGGTTTCAGGGACGTTATAGTTACAAATTATCATTTAAAAAACCTTTAAAACCTATGTTTTTTCAGTGAATATATATATATATATATATATATATATATAGAGAGAGAGAGATATATATATATATTACGAAATCCTGAAAAACCTAGTGCATACGCCTCAATCGCGAATGTAGCCAGAAGACAGGACGCGGACCCAAATTCCTTCTTATGTTATTTATTTGCCCAAAGTTAAAGAATCGTTTCGCGGCTCCCGCCGCTTGTTCACTCGACAATGCAATGGCCAGTGGAAGGAATTTTTAAAGTGAAAGTGCACATTTCAAATCCCTCACGTGACATCAATCCCAATGGAGATAGAAACCATACTTCTTTATAACATGTCGCTGTTGTTTACATTTCTTTGTCAGAATTTACAATTTGGTGCAAATACGCAAACGTGCAAATGTACAGTAGAGTTTAAATAATGTCATAATAAATATTGCTAAAATACCCATTTAGACATTTAAAATCAACGCGATATGAAATCAATTCCTTATGCATAAAATAGCATATACTAGTACAACGAGGGAAGAAATTCATTAATTACTGAGTAAAAAACTTTTTGTATCCCTAAGACCTCATGTACTACAGATTTCATATCCTAACTGTGCAAATATAAGCATAGACAAATAAAGGTAAAATACCATTTGTCAAACTGAAAACTCGACTGTATGTGCAAATTCGAAAAAGAAGGGGGCGATTGTGGTAAAATACCATTTTTAGTATATTCTTAAATCTCCTGAGATAGTTCAAAAAATATGTATGTATACATGTGATAAAATTAAATGAAAAAAAATAATAAAAATAACCACTAAAGTGCCAGTGTCCGAATCATAAGATTCATTATGTGATAAAAAATAATAAAATACATTTGATATATATACAGCATATTATTTCTTCATAATTCTGTTTGTTGCTGTATATTGTATACGGTCATTAAAGGCTTCCTAGCCATATTTTGGATTCCATATATTCTATACTTGTCACACATTTTATACGTCTACCAGTCACTTAGATCCAACCTTTGTCACAGCTTAATTATATACAAAGAGTTTATAATGAGATTCAATATGTCAAATAACATCGATATAATAAATAAATACTATATACAAGTTAAAATATCATAAGCATCTCATCCTAAAATATACGTCAAAATATATAATAAATACTTTTGTGTATTAAAAGTTTTCGCTGGTATATTATTATTATTATTATTATTATTATTATTATTGGGACATTTGTTAAGCGCTGCGATTACGCACACCGGCGTGTCCACGCGCTGAAAGTGGAGGTAGGCAGATAACAGTGAGCACACAAGCTACATGGGGCCCTATTAATGACATGTTGATCTCATAGTTGATGTTATTTTATCTTTTTACGTGTGTCATCTTTGTTTCATTTCAAAAATGACTTATTCTAAACATGTGTATAAGTCTTCCGTATTATTGAGACCCTGTGGTTGTTTGGAGTCTAGTAGTAGGATGTATCTTGTTTCTAGTTTGCGCAGTCTACTTTCTCTGTCCCCTCCCCGTCTATTTGGGGGTACAGAGTCGATCAGATAATAGGATAAACCTTTGTTGTTTGCTCCGTAGACCTCCTTAAAATGCCTGGCCACTGGATATGTATTATCCATATTTGTTACCGCGCGCAAATGTTGCAGTATTCTTAGGTTGGCTTGTAATTTTGTGCTTCCAACATACATTCTACCACACGGGCACGTTAAAACGTAAACCACATATTCAGATTTACAGGTCAGCATTTTGGTGATTTTGTAAGGTTTAACTCTAAAAGGACTTATATATGTAGTTGTATTAATGCCATGTGTACAGGCTTTGCATGTTATACATCTCTTAAAGCCTTTTAGATTTGAATACCAAATAGGATTGGCTAGAATTTTGGGACTTGATATTACCAAATTATCTCGCATGGAGGGAGCCCCACTGTAGGTAATGGACACCCTCTGCGGAAGCAGGGGTCCTAATACCTGGCCACTTAAAAGAATTGGCCAGCTTTCTTGAATGATATTTCTTAGTTCTTTATGTTGTCTGCTGTAGCCTATGATACCTTTAGATAAACTTTCTTCGCCAATTGTGACCAAAGTTTTATTACTACTTTTGGACAGTAGGTCCTCCCTAACTAATGTCCTTGTTTTAGCCATAGCCTGCTTTATTAACTGTTCTGAATAGCCTCTTGCTAAAAATCTTATCTTGCTTTCATGTTGAGCCTTTCTAATTCATTTGCTGTGCTGCAAACCCTTTTGATTCTAAGCATCTCGCCATAGGGAATGATATTTATTAAATGGCGTGGGTGTGAGCTTGTAGCATGTAGAACCGAATTCCCAGACGTCCTCTTTCTAAATAAGGTAGTTTCAAGTTTGTTATTCTATATATATAACTTGGTGTCCAGGAAATTTACATTGTTTGCACTGATCTCTGCTGTAAATCTCAGATTTAGTTTGTTAACATTGATTTGTGCTACAAACTCCAGCGCTTCTGTTCTAGTACCATGCCATATAATAAAAAGGTCATCTATAAACCTAAACCACACCTTAATCTTGGTAGTCATAATTTCGGCAAATTCCCTCATGAGGACTAGCTTCTCCCACATGCCCATGAAGGCAAGCGTAGCTCGGGGAGAAGCTAGCCCCCATTGCTACCCCTTGCACCTGGCAGTATAACAAGTGGTTAAACATGAAGTAATTGTTATATAAGCAAAATTCTATCATAGATGTTAACATTTCGCTGTGTTGTTTGTAAATAGGGTCTCTAGTAGATAAGTAATATTTGATCGCAATAATTCCATCCTCATGGGAGATGCTGGTTTATAATGAGGACACATTTAAAGCCAATAATAAGTATTCCTCATGCCATGTAAAGTTCTTGATTTTGTTTATAAAGTCACTTGTGTCCCTGTTGTACGAGGGTAAAGACTTGACATAGTCCTGTAAAAAGTAATCAACGTATACAGAAGTTTTTTCTAAAATGCTGTTTATTGCGCTTATGATCGGACGCCCCGGTGGCTTTTTTTCATCCTTGTGGATTTTTGGGATGAAGTACATCGTAGGTACAACTGGATTTTTATTAGTTAGATATTTCTGTTCATCCTTACTGATTAATTTCTTGCTTCGCCATCCAGAGAGTTTCTTATAGTATATTTGATACATTTCCTTTAGTGATTTTGTGTCCGAGCGCTTATAGCATTTTCTGTCATTCAGTTGACTCATGGCTTCAATTTTATATTCCTCCTGCCCTCAAACTACAATATTTCCTCCCTTGTCAATTTTCCTTATGATGACATCTTTGTGGTTTTTTAGTTTTTTCATTAGTTGGAAGTATTTGTGATGAGTTTGAGTTTGAGTTTAAAATATTTCTTAAGCGCGCGTACACCGAGCGGTTTCATGGCGCTGTAAAGTACTAAAACCCTGCGGGGGAGAAAGACAGGATCACAGAAGGGGTTTTAAGGTGAGAAGGCTTGTGTAAAAAAAAAGGTTTTAAGTGCCTTGCGGAAGAGTGTGTACTGGGGGCAGGATCTCAGGTGTGCCGGGAGGGAGTTCCAGAAAGCAGGAGCGAGAGTGGAGAATTTGGAGCCTCCCCATTTTTTGCGTTTAAATCGGGGAACTACGAGCAGTTGTTGGGTAGATGAGCGTAGCTCCCTGGGAGGAACATAGGAGTGAATTTCGGAAGTGATAAAAGCAGGGGCAGAGCCGGACCGGGCATTAAAAATGATGCAGCCCAGCTTAAACTGGGCTCGTTCCAGTATGGGGAGCCAGTGTAGGGACCTGAGGAGGGGCGTGACGTGGTGTGATTTGGACAAATTGAATACCAGGCGGGCCGCCTGGTTCTGGACCAGCTGGAGCTGTCGCACGTTGTACGCGGGCATGCCACAGTAGAGGGCATTGCCATAATCGAGGCGGGAGGTAACCATTGCCAGGACTATGAGTTTGAGTGCGGAGGGAGAGATGAACCGAGAGACTTTGAGGATAGTGCGGAGGGAGAGAAAGGATGAGGATACAACAGAGCTGACTTGGGAATGAAGGGAGAGTTGGTCATTCAGTTTGAATCCAAGAGTTTTTACAGAGGAAGAAGGAATCGGGGGGGCCTAAGGAGGGGGGCCAGAAGAGAGAAGACCAGGGACTAGAACAACCACCTGTCAGCACCAACTCCGTTTTGTCATGGTTTAGCTTTAGGTGGTTGTGATTCATCCAGTCCTGGATGAAGATCATAACAGACTGGAAATTGGATATTGACTTGGGGGAAGAAGATAGGGAAAAGATGAGCTGGAGGTCATCCGCATAGTTGTAGACGGAGACCTCCAGCTGTTGGAGGGCGAAGATGAGAGGGGCTATATACAAATTAAATAACAGGGGGGAAAGAGAGTAGCCCTGGGGAACCCCGCATTGAACTGCACGGAAGTCCGCCGAAAAGTCACCCAATCGCACTGCTTGGGTGCGGTCACGCAGGAAGGAGGACAGCCATACCAAGGCCGAGCCTTCGATTCCCGCCGCTCTTACACGGGAAAGTAAGATGGCATGATCAACCGTGTCAAAAGCGGCGGAGAGATCGAGGAGTACCAGGGCCTGAGGATGGTTGGTGTCCATACCCTCTCTGAGATTGTCAAGGACCGATAATGCCACGGACTCCGTGGAGTGTGCGGGGCGGAAACCAGCCTGCCTGGGGGCTAGAATCCTGCTCTCCTCCACAAAGGTACTCAGTGTTCTGGTTACATGGCGTTCCAGTACCTTCGCCAAAAAGGGTAAGAGTGAGATGGGGCGATAGTTAATCAGAACCGAGGGGTCAGCGCCAGGTTTTTTCAGGATGGGTAGAATAACGGCTGATTTAAGGGGTGAAATGACAATGCCCTGTGATAGTGAGCTATTAGGAAGGGTGAGGGGTGGCAAAACACAGGCAGAGTAGATATGTTTCAGGATATGTGCTGGGCAGGGGTCTAGAGGGGAACCGGACTTAACCAATGGCAGAAGAGAAAGGAAAGAATCTTCTGTAAGGAGAGGGATGGAGTTGAGACGTGGTGCCACTGGGGGACCCTGGGGGCTAACATAGGAGGGGGAAGGGAGGGGGATGTTAGCTTTGATAGTGGCGATTTTGTCATGAAAAAAAGAATTGAGGGAGTCACAAAGGTGCTGGGAGGGGGAGTGTTTAAGGGTGGCCCTGTCGAAGTATGCGAGGTCGTGCACAATAGCAAAGATTTCTCTGGGCCGATTTTCGGCGGTTAGAATTTTGGAGGAGAAATAGGCGTTCTTGGTTGCCAAAATAGATTTTTTGTACAAGGCCAAGAGGGTGACGTACTGGTTTCTAAGGATCGGGCAGTAGTGTCGCCGCCAGGAGCGTTCCGCCCGGCGGACGTTAAGTTTATGAACCTTCAGTTCCTCATTGAACCAGCAGTTTGCGTCGTTGGAGCGCCTGGATGATATCCGCCTTAAGGGGGCGACTAAGTCGCAGCCAGCTCGCAACCATGCGTTGATGGAGTCCGCTTGTCCGAGAGATGGCAACCCGTGAAGATCCGGGCTGGATGCGGAGAGTGTGGCAGACAGGGAGGCCACATCCACACGGTTCCATGAGCGCGCCCAGATGTTTTTGGGGAGGGAGGGCTTAAGGGCTGGGCTGAGGGATAGGGAAGAAGAGATGAGGAAGTGATCGGACCAAGTGCAGGGGAGGATAGACAGCGAAGTTACCGGGCAGTTGAGGGACCAGATCTGATCAAGGATGTGGCCCTGGCTATGGGTTGGGGCGTGAACAGCGTGGACAAAGTTGAGGGAGCGGAGCGACTCAGAGAACTCTTTTGATGTTGAGCATTCGGCCGGGTCAGAGGGCCAAAAGTTGAAGTCCCCTAGTACTTGTAAGTGATCTTGGTTTCGATACTTTTGTGTGATCAATCCAATTTTTTTATTTAATTTTTCAATTTTAGTACTGATGATTTCATGGTAGGTATCAATGGCATCATGAGTTGTAATAGGACAAAAAGTTGATTTCTGTTTACATTTAGTCAGTCCTGCTCCCTTGGTCCCACATTCCATAATCTGTGTGTTAGACTCAATTTGTTCCTGGTTCCACATCTCATATAATTCCCCTTCAGTGTTTGATCCTGGAGGTGTGGATTCAAGTTGTAGGTCACCCTCTGCACTGTCTTCAATTCGTTTATTTTTTATTGCAAAGATTTTTTTCAACTTGAGTTTTCTTATACCTTTGTATATGTCCGTCCGGACTCTTGGGTAATCGAAATTTTGAGGCGGGCAGTATGATAACCCCAGCCTCAATGTTGTTGCTTCATCCCTTGTCAAAGTTATTTTAGACACGTTTACCACAGTTTTGTTTGTATCACTTAATTGTTTCTCCAGTATGTTTTTTTCTTTTTTTGCACATTTTGATTTCCGGTTTGCTGCTTTGTACCTTTGTTTGCGCTTGTTGTTTGCACATTTGCGTTTGTCTGCAGCGGATTTCTGGATCTTAATGATGCCAATCTTTGGGCTGCTAATATATTCATCTCTTCCCCCGGCGATGGTTTTGTTCCATTGGTTTCCCCTGGGGGTTTTCTTAATTCAGATTCTTCCTCACTGTTGGATGATATTTGTTCATTTGAACTTCTGGTGGCTATTTCTTCACCCACCTTCCTTTGGCGAGCATTGGTCCTCTTGGCTACCGATCTTTGTCTTTGTTGCGATTGTCTTGCCGCATCATACTTTTTGGCAAACGTAAATATCTGCCCTACCTCATAATCCATTTTATCTCGTTGAAACTTTTGCGTTCTTCTTTTTTAATCTTTTCTTCTTCTTTTTTTATTCGTATTTCCATCTCCTTGCATCATTTTTTGACCTCTTCTTCTTGCCCCATTTTTCCAAGTTCTTCATTTAGGGCATCTATCTCATTTAATAGCCTAGCTCGGTCTATATTGGCATATTTAATCAGTAACAATGTAAGTCTTCTAGAGGAGTCTAAATTACATTCCGCCCACTCACGCATGAGTTCCAAGTTTGGCTCTTCATATGTGGGGGCAGTAAGGATTCTCAGACCACGGGGGATTCTTCCTACTTTGATATAGCTTTGGAGTGATCTTGATTCCCAGCATTTACTCATTTCCATCCTCATCTTTTTTTCCAACTGTTTCATTTTAAATTGGATGGAATCCGGGTTTGCATTAATGGCCGTGTCATTAAGTCGTATATTCCGACTTGCTTCCGGGGTATCTTTGAACATGCCAGTGGCAGCTGCCTCCCTTTCCTGGACAGTGTCGTTCGACATCTTGGGCAATTTGTGAATTGTTTAATAGTTATATTGCAGGAAAAACGGGGATTTTTAAATTTCGCCGATTCTTTTCCCGCTCAAACTTAGTTACTCTTCCTCCCCACAATATCGGTGTCTATGTTTCCGGTACCTGATAGACGGATCACCGAGGTCATTCAACTCCGTGGGCTCGCTCATCCACTCGGTCGTTCGCCTTGCGTCGCTGCCGGTACGTTGTTTTCACCTTCCTTGCTGTGGGGGGGCTTGGCCGTTTTTCCATCTTGGAATTGCGTATAATCCTCTTCGGTTGCCCTGGAGGAGGTTCCGTTTGTTGCCTTGCCCAAGTTGGAGGAGGGGTCCGTGGATGACCGGTCGGAACACCAGTCACTATATTACGAAATCCTGAAAAACCTAGCGCATACGCCTAAATCGCGAATGTAGCCAGAAGACAGGACACTGACCCAAATTCCTTCTTATGTTATTTATTTGCCCAAAGTTAAAGACGAGTTTCGCGTCTCCCGCCGCTTGTTCACTCGACAATGCAATGGCCAGTGGAAGGCATTTTTAAAGTGAAAGTGCACATTTCGAATCCCTCACGTGACATCAATCCCAATGGAGATAGAAAACATACTTCTTCATAACATGTCGCTGTTGTTTACATTTCTTTGTCAGAATTTACAATTTGGTGCAAATACGCAAACGTGCAAATGTACAGTAGAGTTAAAATAATGTCATAATAAATATCGGTAAAATACCCATTTAGACATTTAAAATCAACGCGATATTAAATCAATTCCTTATGCATACAATAGCATATACTAGTACAACGAGGGGAGAAATTCATTAACTACTAAGTAAAAAACTTTTTGTATCCCTAAGACCTCATGTACTACAGATTTCATATCCTAACTGTGCAAATATAAGCATAGACAAATAAAGGTAAAATACCATTTGTCAAACTGAAAACTCGACTTTATGTGCAAATTCGCAAAAGAAGGGGGCAAGGCACTTCAGTGCCGAAACGGTATGAGGAAGCCGGCAATATATATATATCCATCAAGTTCAGCCAACGAAACAAAGAGAAGCCAGCCGGCAGGATTTGGATCCATTTCTTTACTGAAAGGCATCGCACACAGCACAGGCTCGAACATCAGCCTCCTCATTCCATCCTAATGCCAAACGCGTTTCGAGATGTTAATCTCTTCCTCAGTGGCATTCATCAACTGATGCACGGCATCCTTGCACTCTTTAATTGTATCTGAGCCCCAGTGGGCGTGGCTACTAACATAGCCTTCTGGATATTGTAGTGCCATGTGAGTCCGTTTTCACAGTTGAGAATTAAAATTATATAAAATACCTCAGTGGGCAGAGGCTTACTGTCTTTGCCTCGTGTGTGTTCCATTTCATCTATGTCCTTCGTGGATACTGCCCTCATTACATAACGCCATATATATATATATAGTTCACCGGGTGGGGAGGAGGTGGAGGGTGTAAGACTAGGTCGCCCTCCTTGCATATACAACTAAAGAAAATCCAAGGTATTGGGTTTTGAGACCTAGTTCAAGAATGTGGCTCCTAAACCAGTGTGATCAGGAAAAACCTGAAAGAAAGAAAAATTCCTTTATTGAGTCCCCTCACTCACCAGGGTTTCCCCACGTTGACATGCTTCATCATTGGGGCCATCCCAGTTCTCTACGAACTGGGGTGTGCAGCGACTTGCGGAATTACGTAGGAGCACTTTTAGTGGAAGACTATGTGTGGTGCAGTGTGTGGTGGAGGCGATAGAAAGTGATTAAACATACCTTTCTAGTGGGCCTAAACAACTTTATTCTTGCTCCTAGGTTGGTATGACTTAAAAGGTGTTTGCACTGAGAAAACCTGACTATGATGAGTAGGAATCAGTGTATGATCAACATGTTTCAAGCTTCCCCTAGCTCTTCCTCAGGACCACACAGGGACCAGCCCTGTGTTTACCACTCATAATGTTGTAAATTGACAGCAATGGGTTAGCATTATCAGAAGCCATTCTGTATTTAGAAGTTATCTTATCCGTTTGGTGAAAGCCATTTTGTATTTCTGGCAGCCATCTTGTTTGCCATGTGCTGCCACGTGCTCGCCATGTGCTCTGTCCTCCCTCAGTGTTGACTGCTCTTGTAATCTGCCTAGAAACGAACTATATTTAGCATCTTCCACCTTCGCACATGCCCAGAAAGGCCTAACTAGTAGAATGCACCTGCTTCTCTAGTATAACTGTCAGGCTATTTTTGCTGCTGTATGGAAAAGTAACTCTCCTTCCACTTTGTTGAGCAAGCAGATCTTGTATACCCATATTAGTCATTTTGCATGCTTACATGAGCCAGGACTGCCCCTTGGTCTTATGCTTACTATGTACCCTTAGCATATATAAGGCCCCAGTTTTCAGAACTCCTCAGACTGCCTCATTCAGTTGCTAAGGCTTCTATGTGACGTAGTCTGACTCATTTGAGGTTAATAAAGATGTAACTTTTATATTTCAGCTACTGTGCCAATTTCTTCTTTGTTGGTTTAAAGGGACCAAGTATCAGTGGGACCCCTAAGAAGGTTTTTTGATTTCTTTACTAATGAATCTTAATAGGAAATTAAAGTTAAGGAAAGAAATAAAGAAAATAGAGTGAACGCTGCTACTAATAAAGCATGCATAACTCATACATATGATCGCTAATTCACGTTGTATATCTGTAATTGTAAAAATGGAGAAAATGCGTTAGAAACCAAACCCCCCTGCACTCGAGTGGGGGTACATATTATGTTCTTCCTTACTGCGCTCCTATGTGGGTGATTTGCTCCATAATGGTGCGTGCAGGCTTCCAAGGTGCCACTGTGTGAAGGTTGCAGTTAGTATGATGTTTAGCACCTTTCGACCTTGGTTATTTTTAGTGAATAGTTGCTTTTTGGACACATTTTGAATGGAATGTACACTGTTCTTTGTAGATACTTTTTAATAATCTGTGGTGTATTTCTCATGAAAGTTTTACTGTTTGCAAACAGTGTGGTATCCGTAGAGTAAGCACTGTTTACAGTACCCAGTTCTCTACTGATGTAAATGTGTGTATACTTGTAAAGCGCACTGTCGCCCCATCCATTCTCGGGGCATCCTGGCGTTGTACCCGCTGTGGAACCCTTCTCGGGCATCCTGGTGCTGTATACCGCTGTGGAACCCTTCCTGGCTTTCCCTGTGGGATGCCCCCTCCTGGGCACCCACCAGGTGAAGCCAGGCATCCCAGCGCTGTTGGGGCCGTTGTGGAGATTAAGCAAGCTATTGCCCAGAGTTGCAGAGTGGGACCCACGATTAGAATAGGCACCGAGGCGAGAATTATCAAGATCGCGGACATTGAGCCGAAGACCCTGCCATGTCGGGTATTGAACCCTGGTCCCGGGCCTGACCTCTGCTTCAGGGTCTGCCGCTTCTAACCAGTGAGCCACACTTCTCCACACTTGTCAGCTTTATTTCTCAATGAAGGTTCAATGAGTTTCAGGGGTTTAATATAGATAAAAGCTGTCCATAGTATGTCATTTGTTTTGGAGTTGACATTCACTATTTTTAGGACCTTGGCTTTCTGTGAACAGTTGTATACAGATTTAACATGGAGCTCAATTAGGGATTTCCTATATATCTGTGGTAATTGCTAATCAGAACTATGTTAGCTGTAAAGTGTATTTTATAAGGTCTGTGTTGCACATAATGCATTGTATGCTTTCTATACCTAAGGGAGTTGTATCTTTGATGGCAGTAACCAAGGCTGATTTTCTCCTGAGCTATTTTATACTTACTGTCAGGCCTCTAATGCATAGCAATTTAGAGAGCAATTTGCGGTAAAACGAAGCTTGGATCATGTCATCAGTGATTACATCAATTATGTAATTTGAAATGTCATGATTGATCTAATAATGATGTCATAGAACCTGTCATCTGTGAAGTCATAAACGGTGCATGATCGGGACACAAGTTCTAGTTAGTACTGCTAACTATATCTGGTCAATCTCATGTTTTTTCCGGGGTCCAAAATGTTAATGTTTACACTGACAAATTCACCTAACTATAATATTACTTTAACCTTAGCATTTTCAGTGAAAAAAACATATAAAAAAATTGAAATTCACCAGTTATAGTTAGCAGCACAAACTATAACTTGTGTCTCGATCATGCACCACTTACGACCTAACAGATGACTTAATTACATGTTCTATGACATCATTTATGAAATCACTTGATATATATATATATATATATATATAACCATGAGGAATTGTCTGTTCACCTAGAAAAGTAATTATCATGATCTGACGCTTAGAATGCAATGCTGATAGAATTGAAGCATAAAATGCCCTATGAAATTTTGCATGTACAGTATCAGCATGTCCGCAAAATGCCGCAAATAATGTACGCCTAAATTGTAAATACCACCTTGTTTTTAATTAATTCACAGATTCTATGCACTTTGGGACTAGTGGAGTTGATATTCCTGGATAGGATCCATTGATAAATTAATGAGGAAAGGTCGCTGTGATGCATTGCCATAAGATCAAGCATGAGATGCTGCTGAACCAATGTCCTGCACATAACTGCCATCCAAACCGAACCAACATCCTGACGGGATGTTACTTAACTAAAGACCATGTTTTTATTTACATTTGTAAATATGATAATAGTACTTTATGCCCACTGGGGCGGAATGTAGAGACAAGTAGTCATTTTTTATGTTTTTGTAAATAACAGCCCACTTGGGCGGTATTCGCTATAAGCTTGACGATGGGGGTAGGAGATGACCTATCTGTAAACATGGTGTTTTCCCTTTAAATTGTGGAATTGATTATTATGTTTGGGTTTTAGGTTGACATGATGGCGGAATCAAGTGAATATTTATAACCTTGGTTCTTTGGACTTTCATTTAAAATCTTGCTGCATTGTGACCATATAATGTACCACTCCAATATGTCCGCTCTTTATTGTGCACTGGGGGGTGTTTTGGAAAGTCCTTCTTCTATGTTTAAATTGTGTTAATGGTAAAAGGACTGAGATTGTGTATCCTAGACAAACGTGATCAAGCCTGTTTGGTGAAACGCGTTGTTTGTTTTGCTGCCGAATAAATTCTTAAGCACAGCAACTTCTGGAGTGTTGTCGTAACGTTTCCTTGTACATGGGAAATTTCTTTTGGATATATATATATATATATATATATATATATATATATATATATATATATATATATATATATCAAGCAAATGTCCCGGGCGGGGGGAGCGTCCTGTTAGCTGCTGCTGGCAGCAAAGGTCGGGACGCCCTCGCTATAATTGTTTAAAACAAGTTTCCTTCTTTTCAAGAAGACGCCGCACACCACTTCTATTTGATTTCAAGTATGTTTATTTTCCTGCAGGCATTCTCCACCTACGCGTTTCGGACTATTACAAGTCCCTGATCACGGTCATCAAACGTTAGTCCATCGTTTGTGTTGTGTATTTATACTGATAATACTGCTTCGCATTTTAGGATGCATTGTGGGATCAGTATGCCAAAACAGTTTTATGTTATTTAAACTAGCTTTATCAGTGCGTTCGTGGCTCACGAGTTAAGCAACATGCACGTTTCATGGGTCAGGTGGTAGTAGTCTATCGCTGGGTTTGGAGGCGTGATATGCTGACATTCAGTATGTCATTTTGCATTATTAATTACGCCTACACATCAATTGACTAAGGAGTCATTGGTTAATTATTGGCTGAGTGCCTGATTTCCTTCCTAATACTGCAAGTGCCTTTCTCGTATGCCTACCATGCACTGACAAAAGTAAAAAATTAAGAAAATGATTAAACTGTTTATCTATAATCGCATGTTTGGCTCATGTTTCATTGTGACATATGGAATATCTAATTTTCTTGCTTGTTTAAAGTACATTTTTAACGACTAGACTAGTCAAGGTTACAGTTCGGTTTGTAGTTTCATATCCTATGTTGATACAGTTTATAAATGTACATACATTTCATCATCCACATTTAGTCCCATCGGGGTTTTAAATCTAATTATTAATTTGGATTCAAGGCGTCGTAGTTGAGTCACTCTATCACCGCCTCGTTCATTTTCATTTATAATAGCCAGACCTGCATATCTTACATCTTTCCTGGTTTTTCTAGGGTGTGTTTTCTGATGTTTGGCAATGGCATAACTGTAATCATTGTTTTTGATCGATCTGATATGTTCAAGTATTCTTTTTTTGAGTGGGCAAGTTGTTGGCCCAATGTATTTTTTGCCACAATCACATTGAAGTTGGTACACGACGAATTGTGACTCACATGTCATCTTGTCTTTGATTTCAAAGTTTCGCCCTTTTGGGTCTTTCAGATTTTTCATAATCTGGCCAATTTTACATGCCTTGCATGTTTAGCACTTTGTAAATCCGTGCTGTCTTTTCTCTAGCCAGGTTAGAGGCTTGATTATTCGGAAGTGACTATTGACCACTGTGTCCTGGATTGATGGAACCTTGCGAAAGACTATCAATGGCCTCTCTCCAATGATTGGTCCAATTTCAATGTCTTTCTTTAGTACGCTCCAATATTTGGTCAGTCTTTGTTATATATATATATACACACACAACACCAGAACCTGAACACATGCACTTTTCTCAGCATTTATAACAGGAACGGACCTCCACACAGGAAAAGTTGATTTCTTCAGTACTTTATTATCCCATATCACATCATGACACCTTTCAACCGGGTCACTCCTCCTTTGTGGAGAAATCAGTTTTATGATATAGCTTCCCGAATGTGTTTCAGCCATAGCCTTGGTAACTGGCATATTTATATATACTCACTGAACCTTTAATTGACTGAAACCCGCATTTATAGTACGAAAACTAATACTAATGGCCATTGAACTTCCCCAGTTATAGTTAGATAAAGTATCCATCACTCCCCCCCCGAGCGTGCACAGCTTGTTATCACCATACCTTGACCTGCTGAGGATGCCCAGCCTCCTTTGTGCTCAGTCTTTGGCTTGGTGCATTGGGGTTTGCAAGCAGTAACTGGCTTTTAACCAAGCCCTTTGCCCAACCCATGTGGACAGGCTCCACGTGCTGTATAGGAACTTTGTTTGTGTGTAGCAAGTGTTGGCCACAATTTTTGTAGAACTTGTGCCAGGGGGATTGCAAACCGTCAGTGGATTGTGGACTCATGTTAGACCTTCTGCAGAGTCCATGTGCCTTGAAGCAGATTCACGGAACCCGCAAAAGGGTCAGCATGGGTCCAGGACATTTGCCCTGAGTTTGCAGTCCCTTCCCTCTGAAGCGTGCTGTGGGTTCACAGACCCGAGCCAGGGTTGAAGGATCATGGTGGCCACCTTGGGAGTTGCAAACACCAGCCCATGAATCAAAACTCCATGGCAAACTGCATTTTTTATATTTAATTGAAGAGCCAGTCTAGCAGAGGGCTTTGGGTCCATGGACTCCACTTTAGATTCACTGCACCAAATACATGACAGGAGAAACAGCTCCTTTGTTAAGTCATGTTTGAATATTTTTTCAATTATTGAATTTGCAGAGGTTCACGGAACTGGGTTTGTAGAACTCTGCAAATTAATGGTCTAAATCTCTCTAAATTTTAACCTCTTTATGCAGGTAGACTTCATAGATTGATATGAACCAAGTTTTTCACTCACTAACCCCAAGCAGTTAAGATCTGATATGCCAATTGTTATGCATTGCTGTGCAGCGGAAACCAAGTTGAACATGGGACAAAAAAGATTTTGAACTCCCAAGTGAAATTTTGCTTGCAGCTACTGAAAAACCTGCAAAATGGTTTACTCCATATTTGGCATAAACGTTTACTCAAAAATAGTGCCTTTTGTGGTTTGACGCGAATCAGATCAGTAATTTTTAGGTATTAGCATTTTAAAAAGGTGCCAATGGACTTGGAAGTGTAAAACGTTTCTAGATCTTGTAAATTGAAAATCAATTTGTTGAGTTGCTTATAACTTTTGCACCCTTTGACAAATATGCCCTGAAATTTAGCAGACAATTATGGGCTAAAAGTAAACTTCAGGTCTAAATTTATCTCTGTGAATTGGGTGGAAAGTATCTTAATATTACTCTTGGTATTTCCAAATAAGTAAAGATCCATCAAGAGGGAACCCAGTTAAAATGAGGTGGTGAAAAATGTGTGTTTGGTCATATTTGTGGTACTATCCCATTCATCTGTGCAACCTTTGGCAGAAACTTTGAAGGTTTAATTTTCTATTACTATGTCAAGTTTTCTGCCAATGCTTCAAAGGGTTGGGGACAAAGTTAACTGGGGGGGGGCAGGCAAAACAATTTTAATTAGTGAATAACCTTGTCAGTATTTGAGATAATCTTCATCAACAGTGGTATGCACTTAGCAACCTACACATGGTGCAATTTCACGCAGGTCCAAAGGGTGCAGGTGTGGGGGGGTTAAATTAACGGGTGGGAGTCAAAGAATGGAGGGGTTAAAGTTAAAGGGCAGGTGACAAGGTTGATTTGCAGGTAAATTTGGCACAGAGTAAATAATTCACACAAACTTTGGTAGACATGCAGCAGGTTTGGCTTTCTGGTGATTATGTTATTTTAAACAAATCCATCAAGCTGGGCAAGAAAAGGTGGGGGAGCAAAAAAAGTTACATTCATTAAAAACTTTGTCACTGTTTTGCAAATATGTGTGAAATGTGGTAGGAAGTTAGCAAATTAGGCCCAGTGCAATGCCTTTCCCCTCTGCACAAAGTGAACGGTGTTGGGTGAAGGGCCTAGCTGAAGGCTATCTGTATACAACACTGAATGGGTAGGTGGCTGGTGAATGTGGGACATCATTAAAAAATTAAATTTGCAGAGTAAAACAGTTAAAGGTCAGTTATGGTTCAGCTAACACAATGCCGACGCTCAGCATAACTTGCGCACCTGCCATGCTCAGTACAACCTTTAACTAGTGGTACATAAAATAGGCTAGCTACAAGAGCAAAACATGGTCCTAAACTTAGTTTCATGGTGGCACAAGCAATGGTTAGTTGACTAGACCATAACTGGCGAATTTCAGCTTGTTTTAGGATTCGATTTGACACCATAACTACACTATCATTATGTTTTTTTCACTGAATTTCAAAGTTTCTTTAAATAATTGATGATAGTGGTATACGCAAACCCAATAATAATTTCACTGTATGCTTTCGTTTGTCACTGTGTGTGTGTGTGTGTGTATCTCTGTGTGGGTTTGTGTCAAGCAAGAAACAGAGCACTGTTCACAATGAATACTTACAAGAGGTAGTGAAAAATGGCAGTCTGCAAGGTTCATATAACTCATATCACTGTCTGTTCCCCTTCTGTGAGGGGATATTTTATAAATTGGCACCTATGTATTTAGCAACATTACACTTTTTATTACTATTTTGTTTCTTCCTATGATGTAGTAATGTAATTATCTTTTTGTCTTTATAACGTGATTAAAAATAATATATGATTAATTGATAATATTTTTCTGTTTGTTCATAAATAGGCCGTATTATACCTTCTTCCCATTTTCCCTGGGGCCACGTTCCTGCATTGGACAGGTATTTGCACAGGTACGAATTTAATGCTAGGATTCTATTGTCATTTATTTGGCTATTTGTAAAAACAGATTGAATTTCCCTCTCATGAGATTAATTCTGTAGATTGTTTTCGAGTCATGACTTTCAATGAGAGGTCCTCAGAATTCTTAATCCAATTGCCAAACGACTTAATGTGACATGAACTGGAACACCATTTACTCCCATGTAAAGCTGTAAATTAGGTTACATTTTGTTCTCTTTAATTATTTGGTGTCAGAGAATCTGCTGTACTGCTCCTCTGCTTTGTACTCCTTGTTCCTTGTAAGTAAGCAGGTATCTTCTCTAAACATGTAGTCCTCATGGCTATGATTTTTGTAGACTGTCTTTGATCACACCACCCCAGGATCCTTGCTCCTTTTGCAATATGTTTCTTAAAGACTCAGAACCTACACAGCAATATCTACAAACTCTGAAATCAATGAGAGATAATTTTGAGGTGCTGGTTATGGTCATTTAAACTAAATGTGTTAAGAATATTTTACAGCACAACTCCTAGACATGACACACATCAGCTTCATTCCAGAAATACGTTTGCAGCTATGGCCAATTTTTGGTCACCTCTTGGTCAGGCTGTCATTATAGTAGGGTACCCTGTTTGGCTAATCATATTTTTTAAACAAGGTCTTATTCGGCCAAGTGTAGTACTGGTTCCACTTCTAAAGAGGACATCACTGGGAAATGGTGGCCTTCTTTGAGGGCTTGGGCAACGTTTGTGAGCACCTCCCCTCTTGTTGATTGATATGTGAATAACACATTATGTTTTAATAATGTTGAAGCAACCACAATGATCCCTTAGTAACTCAAGTTGCAAACAGGATGTCCCAAACTCATCTTATGAGGTCATGGAATCTTCCAGCACTCTGGCAATCCCTTTTGAGTCAACACACCATAATTAGTGTTGGCAGATAGAGGTCTGCAGTGTCCAAATTAACATGCCTTCTTCCATGAACAAGGGTGACCTTTTGTCAGCGATGGAAGCACCACCTCCACATAGAAGGCAAGCCCATTTGCACCTGCCCACACTATCACACTTCCGAACATTCCCGACTGCTCTCCGACTGCCTCCTTTTGTTGCAGGGGTTCTGCGGCATCACAGAACTATGCTTGGGCCCATAGAACCTTAGTAGGAAGGGACTCAGTCATCCTACCAACCTTAGTACCCGTGAACCCACGAAAAACAAGCTATAGTGTCTCACTGGCTCTCAGACTCACTCACAGAGGAACAAGTGATTAGACACCACAGAACACAACACTCCCGACCCTCTTAGGAATCGCGGTGATAGGATGCACCTTTTCACTCTCACAATCGTCCTTGTTCACAATAAGCTCTGACAGAGACACGAGGAAAGTTTAAAATGTTTATTTTAACTATCTTGCTCTAGTATGAAGTATACGTGCAATATTAAGTAAGAAGATGGCTAACACAAATACAGTCAGCATCGTAAGGACTACATAAATCATAAAATGAGCTATCATGATATTAGACAGGGTAGACTAACCCCCTTCCCCGTCCACAGAAGCTTAGTGATTTTATATCAGAAGATCTCTGGATGTTTGCAGCAGACCCCGTACCTTGGCATGCACAGATGAAAGATCTACATCTCAGGTGTAGTCACAATCTCCTCTCTGAAATACTCTCCAAGTGGGTGCTTGCAAGTCTGTGCATACTTATATGGCATAGAGTATATGTTCCCAAACAACAGCTGCATTTGTGTGTTTTTTCTAGATGCTAGAGTCTGACAAGAACAGAATAACAAGGGGCATTGTTGTTTGACCTTGTCTACGGTATTTTGAATAAATCCCACGAAAGAACAGAATGCAAAAACCACAGCAGGTTCTGTGTGAAAGTACAGAAGACACAAAGCGAAATATGTTTGTGTGGTATTGTGCTACTTGCAAGGTGTTCAGGCTAAAATAGGGAACACGAAAATAGACCTGCACAGGAGATATGACACCCTCTCCCTGGTCAAGATGGTAGCACCATAGGGACAACAGAAATTAGGGGATAAGCTAATCTAAACCATTTGAAAAAATAGTTCAGTCATTGTCTCACAGACAAGGTCCATGTAAAAAAAATAATCATAAGTGGAATCAATTACAACATGTCGCTAGGGCCCATGATGTGGGATGCCAAGTGAAAAACCAATGATTCCAATAAGAAATCTGAGCCTTCAAGGTAAAAGTATCATCCATCCAATTGAGCAGGTCAAAGGAACAAATGTGCTTTCATTGCCAGTTGTCAACAAGACCATCAAGGGACAACCTGTGTTGAATTAGATGAAACTGAGATCCAGAAGACACTATTCCGTTGTACAGGGGTCATCTCCGGCCACTGGCCATAGCACTTGGTTATTAACAAGCCGCATGTCCAAGGAACAGTCCTGGTAATGGCCACTAAGGGACTCATTAACAGTTTGAAATCCAGGGCAGCGTGTGGTGGTGTAGCCAGGTAGACGTCCAGGGTCTATTGGAAGGGGCACTGGATGCAAAGAAACACAGGTTGCACACATGTGAAGTAAACATACCAGAACGTTAACCAAAACTTGTCATTCAGAGCACCTATGGGCACCATTCCAAAAAATTGCAGCATTCACTCACGGTACAGCTGCAGTGATGCCTCCCCTGGAAGGACCACAAGGGAAGCATATAGTGCGGAATAGCAAAAACAGCACTACAGTGGCTCAAATTAAGATGAGCAGCAGCTGTAACCCACAATACGTGGTAAAAAAAACAATGTATAAAAACCGGAATTGCTTAAAAAATTGGTTGAAAACATTTCACGAGGCCAGAGCCCATAAGTTAAAAAAATTGTGTCAGGCCCGTGGTATCAGAAGCATTAAATATTTGATGTATCCATTCACCGAAATGTAGTGGGAGATTTGTGTTTAACAATGACTGTATTTCACTGAAAGTTCTCACCACCTGCATTTTAAAGGTTTTACAAGCTAAAGTGAGAGACACTTCTTGTTGAAACAATAACATTTTGAGTCTTCATAGCTTATTAACATCTGTATTCAAAGTTGGAATGGAAGGCCATAATGAACTATCTAAACTCCCATGCCGAGAGGGATACAGGACATTGTTGCAGCAAGTGACTAAGTGGGAAACAGACACCAAATACGAGATTCCCGCCCGCAAACCGCAAGTCTTGATTATTAAGGACAAGATAGCTTCCATTCGAAAGCAATATAATAGTGGGAATAATTGTTGGAACAGGAGTTCCTTTTAAATAACCAACAAATTAGGGGCAGGCACATTACAGGTGTCATGAATCTTTCTATGTTGACATACAAGGGAATGACCAGCAGTAGAGTCACACTCCTCCCCTGTAAGGGAAACCTCTCTCTCAGTCCATTGACAATGATAGGTAAATGGCAGGGACCATAACTCCCAAGAGGTGTGTATCTACCTAATGGGAAGTTTTCATGCAAGCAGGAACTGAAAAGTTGAGATGGGCAACAAGGTAACCCTGTGTATTAACCAAACTGTTGAAGGAGTTTCCGTATAGTAAAGGGAAGTTGTTCAAGTGTAACATGGTGTAACTTGCGTCTTTCATAATAATTGGTGGCTATTTATCTGTCAAATTAAATGGTAAGAACAAAGCGGTATAATTGAGGCAATGTGAAGGAGCGCGCCCGTTCTTAAGTGTTTGGTGTAACCAACTAAATTGCATGATTGATCTAAGTTGAGAATGACTTTGATTTAATGTAGACACATCACTTTGCAAAATATGAATGGCAGATGATACAATATTATCTAAGCTATAAATTCAAGACAGCAATGCATTAATGCTTTTGTCTACAACAGCAAGCACTTTATCTAAATTATCTGATCAATTTGGCATGAATGTACTTCAGCTTCCATTTGGGGCAATTTCCAAATTTCATTATATTTAGTGTTAGAAATGGGATTTTGGTAGGCTAGGGCATGTGCCAAAGCCAGACAGAAATCACCACTCTAGTCTGGATAAGGGAGTTACACTCCTAAAATAACCCCTGCTCGCCCCCTTGGTAGCTTGGTGTGAGCAGTCAGGCTTATCTTAGAGGCAGTGTGTATAGCATTTGCACATAACCAACAGTAATACAATGTAAGCACTACAAATGGGATACAACACCAGTTTAGGAAAATATCCAATATTTTTATATACTTAAGACAAGACCAAAAACAATCCACAATACAGTACTTAAAAATCTTCAGTTATCAAAATATGCTTGAAAAACAGTTCCTTGATGGCAATAGCTCTGTGCGGGGCTATCATGGCGTTGTAAGCAAACAAATCCAGACAGTACTGGCTGACCGTGGCGTTGTGGGACAGCTACGGTGGTGGGAAGATCCGCTAACAGTACCTTTTAGAAATGCAGGGCATCGGCGACCACTTGAGGAGCTTCCGAAAGCACGGTTTCCGCGGGCGTTGGTTCCGGTGGCCGGTGCAGGAGTCGTCCGGGCCATCAAAGTCACATGCGTTACAGATCGAATTCCTCTCTGTTGAAGTCAGGAGCGCAGGCATCGGGTGCTGTGGTGCGAAGTGCAGCGGTGCGGTGACCTCAGGTCACGGTGCGAGCAGCGGCTCGATGGTAGCGTCATCAGTGAGATCAGGGTTGCAGTGCGAAGTCAATGTGGTGCTTGTCGTGGTGCTGGCAGGTCGCGGTGCAAGCAGCATCGGCATCGTTGCTGAAGCATTATCATTGGCAAAGGAAGGCTAAGGCTACGGTACGGGATGAGACGGTGCGTCGTGTAACCTTATGAGCGGTGCCCTCGAACCACGGTGCAAGCAACGGCGTCACTTTCTGCGTGGAGCGGTTTTGTCGGGGATACCAATGCATCGTCGTGAAGCGGTGCAGAATGTGTAGCTCACAGGTCGCGGTGAGAGCAGCGACTCGGCAGCGTCGTCGACAGGCATCATCAGTGAGACCAGCAGTTACCTCTGTGGTGCCTTCAGGACACAGAGTCAGCAGCGGTGTCGTAGGCAGCGTCAGGTTGCTTTTTCTTCTGTTGCAGCACAAAACACACAGTCCCCAGTGCTGAAGGCAGAAGAGCTTGAATTCGTTGCTGTTCCTGTGACTTCTTGAACAGGGGGCAAGCTCTACGTCAAACCCTTGGAGAAACTCACAAAAGTAGATTGCAGAAAGTTCAGTCCAGTCCTTTCACTGCCCAAGACAGAAGCAGCCACTGCAGGCCAACACAGTAAAACACACAGCAATGTTGTAGTTCCTCCTCACAGCTACTCCAGCTATTCTTCTTGGCAGTCTTCTTGGTCCAAAAGAGTTCTGAAGTTCAAGGGTCTAGGCCCCAATATTTATATCCCAAAATCCTTTGATCTCTTAGGCAGAGTGTGTCTGTGCCCAGCCAGAACCAGTTCTGCCTTCTCTTGGGTGACTCCCTGGCAGGAGGTGGAGACGGCATGGTCAGAGGCAGACCAGGCCCTTTGAGGTGCAAGGAAATCTCCTCCCCCTTCCCCAATTGCAGCCCAGGTCTATTCAGCCCTTTCCTGACCCACCTAGACTATCCAGAGCTACTCCTGCTCCCCAGCCTTCTGTCATCAAAAACCCAGACAGGCCATCCGCATTCGAGTAGAGGCACACAAGATGACTGAGCAAGAAAATACCTACTTTCTAAAAGTGTGATTTTCAAACACAGAATGTAAAAATCACCTTCACTAAAAGATGCATCTTTAGATTCTGAATTCTACTAAACTTTATTTCCTTACCTAATTTTCGGGCCAGTTATGTTTATAGGATGTAATAAACAAACTCCCCATTCGGTCTTATGGGGAACAGGTAGCCTTGCAATACGGAAAAACAAAATTGGCGTAATTCGCTATCAAGACATGCCACACAGCAGGGCATGTCCTACCTTTCACCTACACTGCATCCGGCCCACAGGGGTACCTTGGGCCTACCTTAGGGGTGGCTGACATGTAAGAAAAAGGAAAGTGAGGGACCGGCAAGTATGTGCGCTGGCCAAGTCGACATGGCAGTTACAAACTGCACGCAGACTCTGTAAGGGTGGGTCTGAGTTACCTTTTCAGGGCTGCTCACGTGAGTGGTACAATCAGTTCTGCAGACCCACTAGTAGCATTTGATTCACAGGCCCTGGCACACTCAGTGCACTTTACTAGGGACTAACAAGTAAATCAAATAGCCAATCATGGAAACACCAATCCATAACACAAATTACCACAGGAGCACTTGCACTTCACCACTGATCATCAGTGAGAAAAGTGTGCGGAAACAGTATGTAAGCAAAAACAGAGTCAAAAACTGGAGGTCAGAAAGCAAAAACTCAGGGGAAACACGCCAAAAGATGCCAAGTCTAACAAGCAGCATAAACAAATCATTTAAAATGTGGGGATTTTGGACCCAAAAGAAAGTCAGACAGATTCATGTCTTCGGATAGAAGAGAAATATTTTTTTTAACTGCAGACAATGTGGATTGTTCTAACCATTGTTGGCATAATTTCCCTGCGCAAAAAGTAGTGACACTGTTAGGGTGCATTGATTGTCAATATAAGGGATCAGGTCTATTTGACATGAACCCAGATGTGGAGTTTAAAAAACGAGCATGACAAACATTCATGTCTACTGGCCATAACCCACCTAGAGCCATGACTGAAGAATTAAATGTATCATTTTGTATCATACTATTTAATTGGTGTCATTTGTATGAGATTAACAATCGTCAAAAGTGGCAAGGGATGGAATAGTGGGAGTATTCAATTCTTTAATTTTAGCCAATCCCAGACATGTAGTCTGTTGAATCATGTCCTTAAGAAAAATATCATCATCATCAAATAAACTTTATTCAAATTATTGAATCATAAAAGTAAGCATTGTACATAAAACATCTTTAAAATTTTCCAATACAGCATTTGGGGTGGATAAATATTTAGATTTCACAATATAAAATTTAAAACATTACCCAGATTTCCTAACACAATTCATAATGTTTCCTAATTGATAATGCAGTTCTGATAAAATTAGGCACAGCACTACAGATGGCAACCGAGGACAAAGATAATACATAATTGAAACCCTCTTGATGCGAGCTAGGACAAGTTTCTTTAAGAATTGGCCTAATAAAACCGGCCCTTATATCCTTATATAATGTATGGAGTCAGTCTGTCACACCAATTCACTGGATTAGGAAAGGCCAGAAGAAAGTGCACTCAGCAGAAACAAAACCGAGTCAGAAGGAAGTGTGATTGTGTATGGGTCCTAAAAGATAGATACAATTCCTGGCCTCTTGGCTGCCTGAAAACTAAAAGCTTGTAAACCGAGTCAAGCATTCCTAATTATTTGTAATAAGCATTTTTTATGATTGGTTTCAAATGAGCTGGTACGCTTTTGGGATTGTCATAATAATTTTCCAGACCAATCTTATTGAATGAATTTTTAACATAACAGAGCCAAGGAATGGACAATACCTTTTCCAGGCTCATACAGTCCTTAATGATCTCTCTAGTAAATGGCAATTGCTCTAAAGACCACACTTTCCCCCATAAAATTAATGTGGCAATTTTAATTTGGTCTTCAACATAATCCACTCCCAGTTCGGAGTGACAGAATTTCGTAGGAGAACTAATAGGGATCATCAATAGTCTTTTTAAACATTTGTTTTACCAGAATTTGTTTCTGGCTACATTTTTGATAGGCCCATAAGTTGTGACTGACCAGCATTTTGATTTATACAAGGTAAGCATTTCCGCGACTGACTTATAACCCAACTTGCATGCAAAGCAGAACAAGCCCTCCATGATTCTATTAGTATGTTGGGCCCTCACTGTAATCAGATGATCCCAATTCAGTTTATTGTTGAAGACATTCCCCAGATATGTGAAGTTAGGTACTTTTTCTACAGTATTTTCCTTTACCACAAATGTCTTCGATTTTGTTTGTTTTGGGACACACACCATGATAAAAGACTTGCTAAAATTTACTTTAAGATCCAGTGCAATCATAAAGTCAGTAAAAGCCATTAAAGCTTTGTGTAGGCTATTAGCAGTTTAAAGTCATCAGTACTGTATCATCCGCATATGACAAAAGGGGAACCCGCTTTCCTCCAATACTCGGATAGTCCAACTGCTGATCCATTAAAAATTTCTCCCCCCATTTGTATATAAAAGAAATAAAAAGGGGGCTAATATGCATCCCTGTCTGACACCCTCAGTAGACCCAATAGGCCTAGTTTTTTCACCCCTTGGTCCATTGCGTATAGAGACAGAGGTTGTCGAGTGCAATCTACACAACAAAGTAATGAGTGCTTCCTCAAGGCACATTTTCTCCATTAATGTCCACAACTTCCCTCTATTGACTGTGTTGAAGGCATTAGATAAGTCTATGAAGGCCAGGTGAATTGACCCACCTTTGGCCTTCATGTACTTACCCATAGCTAGGGACAGGTTGAGACATTGTTAATTTGTTCTCATTCCCTTCCGGAAAACCATATTGTTATTGATATATAAGAGTCAGAGAGAGTCATTAGCCCAGGTTTCCACTTTACATGTTGCATCAATTAGGGACATGGGCCGATAGCATACAGTATCATTCCTGTTGCCTTTCTTATATATCGGTACAAAAGGGGGTGGTGATGGACGGAGCATCTGAATCAATCAAACACTCACACCCAGTCAACAGATCTGAGTTTAATCCATCACCGTTCTTTAGCCCACTCTGCCACCCCAGTTCAGACATGGCTATATGCAAATCAGTCTGACCCTGTGCCTCATGGGAACAGTCCAGCCCGAACTGCCAAGCCATGTCTTCCCTGGACCGGAAACAAGCTTCCGAGGACCGGTTTCTGGCATTCCAGCCGTCTTCAGCCCGGCTCCGTCCATTACCACCCCCTTTTGTACCGCTTTTGGCTGCCATAAGTGTGGCAGGGTATGCTCAGACATGAGTCCCTTGCTCACTTTGTCACTGGATTCAAGCAAGCCGGGCTGAAGATGGCTGGAATGCCAGAAACCGGTCTTCGGAAGCTTATTTCCGGTCCAGGGAAGGCATGGCTTGGTAGTTCGGGCTGGACTGTTCCAATGAGGCACAGGGTCAGACTGATTTGCATATAGCCATGTCTGAACTGGGGTGGCAGAGTGGGCTAAAGAACGGTGATGGATTAAACCCAGATCTTTTGACTGGGTGTGAGTGTTTGATTGGTTCAGATGCTCCGTCCATTACCACCCCCTTTTGTACCGCTTACTTATATATCGGCACCACCACGGCCTCTTTCCACATAGTAGGGATACGATCCACTATTATTGCTTTAAAAACAATTGACTAAAATGGAGCCCATAATTGGAGATTGTCCTGAAACATGTCTAGGGGTACCCCATATGGCCCTGGGTCTTTTGCAGAGATGCCCTTTATCAGCACCTCTTCAACCTCGCTGGCGGAAATAGATAAACTCAATTGGGTCGCAGTGTCCAAGTTAATAATTGTGTGATCTTTTTGATCTTGCAAGGATACGCCGTTTGGGTTAAATATTTTCAAAAATGGCCTACCCAGGATTCCCCTGTTATAGTTGATTCCATATTTCTAACAGCGTCTGTAAAAAATGGATGGTTTATGACTTCCCAGAAGCCTCTTGGATCCTTGAGAGGGCGAGCTCTTTCCAAGTCTTCCCAGGCAAGTCTTCTTAATTCATCCTTCCTAAGCCCACTTACTTGTTTATCAAATTGTCTTGCAAAACTTATTAAAGCCCTATCACGGGGGACCATGTGCAAGGTTTTTTTAAGGTCTTTTTGGGCCCTAGAACACTCTGCATTAAACCATCTAATTTCCTGCAGGGCGTTATTCTTCTTGATTACCTTGGTCAAGTTATTGTCGACCTCTGTACAAAAGTCTTCAAAACACTGTATGACCAGCTCCAAAGTAGAAGCCTCAGATAAACATGTGAAGACCTTTCCAGTATTAGATATTCATCGCCTTTACTTTTTGCTGCCATTATTTGCAGACTAGTGGACAGAGGGTTATGATCACTAGTAGGGTTAGGTTCTACCGAAAAGCTTTCCAACAAATGTGAAAATGTACATGATATCAGGATGAAATCTATAGTGTTAGTCCTGACCCGCTCATAAATGTTGGATACTGGGTAGGAGGAGTACAAACCAGAGTATCAAAAAAGCAGAGGTCCTTTACTATAACTATATCATTTAATGCTTTGCCCTGTGGGGTGTGTTTAAAATGAGCAAAAGGTTGGTTTTCAATATCTAACATCCCACACGGCGCATGCTTACTATAACGGCATAAGGTGCAATTAAAATCTCCTGTCCATTTTATGCCTACAGGGAAATAAACACCCACAGCCTTATTTATCTCCTCTTTAAGGGTGTTAATAATCCCACCCTCTTTGTGATCAAGGATATTATAATACCAGTTAATCAATAATATTGAGACTTCAATTAAATTAGAGATCAAGATAATCTGGTACCAGGACGAGTCCACGATATTCTCAATTTTTACTGAGCCATATTTGACAGAGATCATGGTCACTAAACCTCCCTTTGCCCTCCCTGCAAGTGACGGAGTTGCGTCTACTGTAAATGAACAAAAGCCGTCAATAACCACTTCCTCTCTGCACCATGTTTCCTGGAGGCAAATGATATCAAATGTCTTAATATATTGTAGCCCAGCTTCATCAGAGAGTCTAGTTCTAATACCCGCAATGTTCCAGTGGAGGTAAAATCACAGTTTGGGTACCTTAAAGAGCAAAGACTGGAACAGGAGAATGGCAGGAGGGACCAAATTCCTTTTTGAACGCCACCTTTTCACAAACTAGATCATCCACTTTTGGAAGCCAGCCAGAAACAGGAATCAGAACAGCTGCATCCCATGGGGGATTCAAAGGCAAATGGGTGTTAGGCAGAGCATTACGTCATTTTGTAGATCCTGTAAGACAGCACAGTTGTTATCTACGTCAAAGGTTGATGCTGCCGCCACAACATCTAGACCATCAATGTCTGGAACATACATCTTGATGCCAAAGAGCATTTCGTTCAGGGTTTGCCCACCCAGAGATCTTTTAGGGAGGGTATTAAAATCTCATTGAATTCCATAAAGGTGAGTTAACAAGCCACTTCCCGTACCTAATGCCCCCAATGTTAATATAGTGATTTAAGTCAGGGTTCATCCGCTCCACAACAGAATTGCTCGGGCCTATATGGAGACGAGAAATGCAGCTGCACCCCCATGAATGTCATTGAATCATAGTGCGCCTAAACGCAAAGGTCATACCCTGTTCTGAATGGAAAGTGCCTCAAGCATAAGTCCAGACAAAGACCTGCACATCTTTGATAACAGTTTGAGCGATCTGGTCAGGCCCAGAGGAACCTAGAGCAAGAATCCACTCAGAGATAAGGGGAACACAATGAGCAAGATAAACACAGCCAAACAGCTGATTTGAAATATGAAGGTGTGTCCGAGATGGATGGGATATAGTAGAACACTTAATTTGTTGACAAATGGCGTAGCATAGTACATAATGGCAAGACTGCCACCAATAATGGTGCTGTAAAAGTGAAACCGTGACAGCCACCCCTGCATTCACAGAAGCTATAACGTTATGACCGGATACTATTAAAGAATGTCTGCAGTTGAGGTTGGGTATCAGATGATCACCAACCCCAGGAATTGTTACAAAGGGAACTTTATCAGCATTTAACTGCTAAGTATATTTTAAAGGAAATCCTTGAGGTAAAGCAGAACCATCCTGGGATGCAGCAATGGCAGCTAAAATGTCATCACCAATTTTAGTCATAGAACATATAACTGTGACTATTTTAGTTGTGGCTACTGCAGATTTCTCTGCTTCATCAGCCATTGAATTCCCAACAGCGTGTGCTCCTGCATGTTGATGGCCTAATGTATGTACAACATGTGTAAGTCGAAGCCGATCTTCAAGACCAGTCACCTTAACCAAAAGCGTTTTATGCTTTATTGTGCATAATATCCGCCTATAGAGGTCGCTGGACCACCACTGCCTCCTGGCCATGCTTGACCTCTTAGCGGCATTCGACACGGTTCCCCACTCACTGCTGTTAACCCGATTGGCTGAGATAGGCCTTTCTGGCGCACCTTGGGGCTGGCTTAAATATTTTTTGGAAGACCAAACGCAACAGGTCTGACTTCCTCCAGCTTCCTACTCACCCCAGAGAGTGGCTACAGGGGTCCCACAGGGATCTTCCCTGAGCCCTCTCCTTTTTAATATCTATGTCACTCCCCTAGTTCAATTGGCAGAGGCCCTGGGTGCAAAAATCTTCGCTTACGCTGATGACACGCAGCTTCTGTTCATTTGAAGAAAAAATTTGCATCCATTGACGCTGCCCAAAAATGCCTGAATACCGTCTTCCATTGGTTGTCCTTCGTGCAACTTCAGTGCAATGAAGAGAAATCCGAAATCCTTCTCTTCGGGAAGTTTCCCTCCCACTTTAGAGAAACACTCTAACCATCCGGCTCAGCTTTACCACATTCTACAGGCCAACCCATTAAAAACCTGGAGATTTGGTTCGAGGAGAACCTCACCGTCTCGACTCAGATTAAGAAGCTGTCCGGGACGTGCTTTGGGCTTTTAAAAAGTCTCAGGAAATGTCGTACCCTTCTTCCTAGGGTGGCAAGGGAAACGGTCACCCAGGCCCTTATTCTATCTCGGCTAGATTATGCCAACGTACTCTATGTTGGCATTCCAGGGTATCTGTTGAACAGGTTACAGGTGGTCCAGAACGTGGCTGCCAGGCTTCTCGACATTCCTGCCAGAAACAGCGAGAGACAACATTTGAGAGTGCTGCACTGGCTGCCTGTAGCTGAAATTCAACTCCCTTGTAATAGCTTACCGCGCTCTTCACGCTTTAGGTCCAATCTATCTCCAAAACCGCTTTTCATTTTATACTTCACCAAGACTACTCTGTTCCACATACCATCTCTTGTCCACGGTTCCCTGGTTTCGATTACAGAGGATGAGGGGCAGCTCACTTAGTGTGAATGCCGCTCTGGCCTGGAACGCGATACCATTTGCCCAACGTAGCATTCAGGACCCTGCCCTTTTAAAAAAAAACTGAAAACATTCCTCTTCAACTAAGCTGGCCATGTACCACATCTCAAGGTTCCCGGTGGGACATTCGTGCAGTATCCGGGCGTGGTGTAAATGGAATTAACTCAACATGGTCAGATGCTAAAGACTGTTTTGGGTGCCCAATCTTTGGGCCTGGCACCGAAAATTGATACAAAAGCCAAGAGTTTGGCATCAATCTTTTTGGACTGAGAGGGACCTTTGGGTTTGAGCCGGCAGCTGACCACAAATTCCTTGGTGCTGAGCAAAAAACCTGGTTCTACACCTAAAGACTCAGCACTGAAAAGCCTCTAAATCTTCATTCGCCACCATATCTCCAATAGAGGCCATTCTCGAAAAAATTGACATTTGCCAAAGGAAAATTCAGTTCTAAGAAGATGCAGAGCGGAAGCTGGCTTCTGCGCCACCAAAGAGAAAGCTATCCTTCCAAGAGGTTCTATACATTTCTGTTCCTCAGAAAAGGAAGAGGAAATATAAAGCCACCAGTCTTACACATCAGCCTCCTCCTCCATCACCACCACCTCCACCACTTGACCCACTTGATGCTTCACCTCCTGGGTCGCCAGTTATAGACAATGGGGGTTACAAGAGCTGTTAGGGGGTCCTGACTCATGACATACATTCAACACTGATCCCATTACTCCCATAGATCCAGATCGATAGCCCATTAGTCCCTCACCTCGAGAGATGCCACTTCCTTCTATAAAGTTATTGCTAGGGCAGCAGCTTTAAACACCATTGATCTGCACTAAGAGTTCCTAGAACAGGACTTTTTATTTGAAACCATTTCTTTCACATACGGGGACACCCAGTATTTCCCAAGCTTTCTGGCATGATAAGACATGCTGAGGACATTTTTAAAGAGCCAGTCTGTGCCTAAGTTGTTGCTCCACAGGTGGACAAAAAATATAAGGCGGCTCCTTCAGTCCCACTCTTTATCTAGAGTCAAGTTCCACCAGACTCCATTGTTTCAACTACTGCTTGCTCCTAATCATTGGCTAATCATTGGCGCGTTACCAATTCACAAGACCTTCTGGTCCGCTATGAAAGAGCCCATTGGGATGAGATGGAGGAACTCTTACAGTACCTCCCGGAGGAACACAGCAAAAGGGGAAGACATATTGTCTCAGAGGGTCAGGCAATTAACAACAATTCCATTCTGTGTTCAAACCAGAGGTCCAGAAGGGAGTACTAAATATGCTTTTTGGCAAGTAACACCTTTTTGGGCCACAGGTAGACACTACCCTTGGCAAAATGAAATAAATACACTGATACATCTAAGGCCACAAGAGCATTACAAACAACAACTTCTAGTGGGTCCATATAAATCCACTACCACAGAAGCAACAAATGAAGAGGCAGGGGTGCCTCCGCATGCAGAGCAACACCCACTGCAAAACAGTGACTACACAGTCTTTCTCCCCAACCACACTATACCTGTCGGGGACAGACTACATTTTTGTCACCCATTCTGGGAGTCCATCACCACAGGCCAATGAGTATTTGTCATTTTCCAACATAGCTAATGTCTGGAGCTCATTACCACACCACCCAAGATCCCACCACGCCTTCAAAAGTTATCACAGGATCATCTAACACCTCTTAAACAAGAAGTCAAAGCTGTATTTCTTAAAGGGGCAATAGAACCTGTCCCACTTCAAGAACAAGAATCAGGGGTATATACTCTATACTTTCTCATTTGTTGCTGAGACAAATCTTGGATCTTAGACCTATCAACCACAACATCCTAACGGAACATTTCCACATGTTGACTCTACGGGATGCTATTCCACTTCTTCTACAGGGTGAATGTTAAAATGACAAAAATCATTTATGGCAACTCTGGACCTAAAGGACACCTAATTACAAATACACCCTGTCCACCACAAATACCTAAGATTTTTCATAGCAGGCAAACATTACCAATTCACAATTCTTATTTTTGGGATGACCATGGCACTTCAAGTTTTCCCAAAATGTTTGGCAGTGGTTGTAGCACATCTGCGAAGAGAAAACGTTAATTGATCCCATACCTGGACAATTGGCTTATAAAAGCAAGTACCCACCAACAGTGGCCACAATTCATTCAATTGAAAGAGGATCTGCTTCATAGTCTAGTGTTTACTATAATTGCTCCCAAGTCTCATCTTCAATCTCTCCAAACTCACCCTACATAGGGGCAATCCTCAACACACTGTTTGGATTAGCTTATCCCAATCCACCTAGAGTTCCGAACTTTCAGATAAATCTACCACAGTTTCAACCAAACAAAACTCTCACAGTACGGTCTGCTATGAATGATGGCCACTTGCATTGCCATAGTTCCCTACGCGAGGTTACACATGCGTCCTCTACACCAATGTCTATTGCACCAATGATCTCAATCACAGGGTCCACTCTAGAGCTGATAGACTGCCGCACTCACCATTCTCTGCAATGGTGAAACACCAGCAACCTGTTAAAGGGGTGCCCATTTCTGGACCCTGTTCCTTACCTCATTTCTCACAACAGGCACATCAGAGATGGGTTGGGGTGCACATCTACAGCACATCACAGTACAAGGTCTGTGGAATGTCAAACATCAATCCCTACCCATAAACTACTTGAATCTTTAGGCGATCTTACTAAAACTAAAGGCTTTCCTTCCTCACCTGTCTCACAAGGTTATCCTAGTCTGCAAGGACAACATGATAGGCATGCATTATTTACAAAAACAGGGGGTACATGGTCTTCTCATCTGTCACAACTGGCTCAGACCATATGGAACAGAGCTATTCGCCACCTCATTTATTTCTTGGCGGAACATCTGCCGGGAGTTGACAACAATTTCACAGACATGCTCAGCAGGATGCAGCAACAGACCCATGAGTGGGGACTCCACCCATAAGTTCTTCTTCCCTACTTTCAAAAGTGGAGGTTTCCTGAAATAGGCCTTTCTGCCACAGCCGAAGACAAAAAATATGCCCAAACTTCGCCACGAGGTGCCCCCACCCACTATCCAAAGGCAATGCACTTTGGATGAGATGGTCGGGATATTTGCTTAAGCTTTTCCATCTCTCCCTCTCATTCTGTTACTGGTTCAGAGACTAAGGCAAACATCTCTCACGATGACCCTTGTAGCTCCTACTTGGGCGAGTCAGCACAGATTCACAACAGTACTAGATCTCTCAGTAGTTCTACAGGAGAACCTCCCATACTGACTAGATCTTCTCACAGAATCAAGGACAAATCAGGCACCCAGACCCCAAAACCTTCAACCTAGCAGTTTGGTTTCTAGGGTCATAGAGTTTGAATATCTTAACTTACCACACAATTGAAAGAACATTCTCAAACAAGTACACAGACCCCTAAATGGAGACTGTTGTGCTCGAAAATGGAAATGTTTTGTTTGTTACTGCCAAGCAATCAACTTTATCCTAAGAAAGCCAAAGTGCAGGGCATTATCTGCCACCTACTTCATTTGGAAAAGGCTAAATTAGCCTACATTTCCGCTGACCTGTCTGCCTACCTCGAAAATAGTACAACAGTTATCAGTGGTATAATGATAGGGTAACTGGTGCTGCAAGGGATATGTCACAGAATATCTGTATATAAAACTGCATCAATTAAACGGTGCTGTAGGGTGGGGGAGAACCACTGGCCTACCCAGATTTTGTAGCCTGAGCTGCAAACAAAAGCAAAAGGCAATCCCCAGCACTCATTTCTCTCTTCATAGAAATGACAGCAGTAGCACGCGTAAGTCAAATTCATCACAAATAAAGCATAGTAGTGAGGTTTTTTCCTCTTTCTTTTATTGTTCGTACAGGTTCTTAGCCAGCCTGGCTACTATGTTTTATTTGTGATGAATTTGACGTACGCGTGCTACTGCTGTCATTTCTATGAATAGAGAAACTTGTGCTGGGGATTGCATTTTGTTTTTACCTCCAAAATAGACAGCATATCTCACTATTTAAAATCCCAGTCATTAAGGCATTCATGGAAGGTTTCAAAAGAGTTCTTCCTCCTTGGGCTCCTCTAGCACCCTCTTAGAAACTTAACATTGTTCTGACCCGGCTCATGTTTTCCCCTTTTGAGCCTCTCAGCTCACGTCCCCTTCAATATCTTTCATGGAAAGTGTCATTCTTAGTTGTGTTAGTGAACTCCAGGCTTTAACCATAGAAGATCCATTATTCCAAATACATACAGGTTCTTCATACCAATCCTAAATTCCTACCTAAGGTAGTCTCACAATTTCACGTCAATCAATCCATTGAACTTCCTGTTTTTTTCCATCACCCTGATTCCATTGCAGAAAGAGCTCTTCATACCTTAGATGTGAAAGAGCATTAATGTTTCACATAGATATAACTAAAACTTTCAGTAAAACAAAGCAACTCTTTGTAGCTTTTCTCAACCTCATAAAGGCAACCCTCAATCCAAATTAGACATAGCCAGATGGGTAGTCAAATGTATTCAAACATGCTACATTAAGGCCAAAAAACCTTTACATGTTACTTCCAGAGCACACTCCTTCTGCAAAAACTGAGCCATTATTGCCTTTCTAGGAGATATTCCCATGGCTGACATTTGTAAGGCAGCTACACGGTATACAAAACACATATTTACCAAACATTATTGTGTGGATGTTTTCACACACCAGCCAGCCAATGTAGGTTATGTTATGTTAAATCTGTTTATATAGCGCATGGCTACCCCAGCGCTTGTGGAAATACCAGAGGGCAGAACAGCGCAGCAGGTAAAGGTAAGTTAAATGGAGGAAAACAGCCAGGTTTTAATCTGTTTACGAAATAGCATGTGGTTAGGAGTGGTCCGAACCCCTAGAGGGATCGAATTCCAGAGCTTCGGGCCAGATACCTGAAGGAGCGGCCACCAGCTCTACTCCTCCGGATCTTGATTGTGCGGGCAAGAAATAGATCCGCCGAACAGCGGGCACGCATAGAGGCATAGAGGGAACAGAGTCCCTGCAGAGTTTGGGGGCAAACACCATACAGAATTTTGTGGGTTAGGCATAGAGTTTTAAACTGGATGCGTTGTTTGATCGGCAATCAGTGCAGGCGTCGAAGAATGGGAGAGCTGTGGCAGGTTTTTGGTAGTGCGAACAAAATGCGGCCGTCAGCATTCTGGGCTCTTTGTAGCCTATTTATCAGACAGTGCTATGTACCCTTTTTTAAACAACTGCAAGTCCCACAGGCTAGCCACAGTTTCTAAGGAGAGACTGATTTACAGTCTATGCAGAGTATGTGTATCTACAGCCACATATGCCATTGAAAGGATTATGTTACTTACCCTGTAAGCATTTGTTTGTGGCATGTAGTGCTTTAGATTCACATGCACCCTCCCTGGAATCCTGTGACCATTGCAGTCACATTGAATTCTTATGTCATGCGCTTACATTTAGCATGGACATTGCTTTACTTACACATTCCTTACACTCCTTCTCACCCGCCTGCGGGCAAACAGTCTAACAAAGGAGTCAATGCCTATGCACAATATCACAAAGAGGGTGAGTCACTTGGTCGTGTGACTTGAAAGACTTCTTCGAATACAACCTGCACAACTCTGGACCCAAATCTACATGGCATGAGTATGCAGAGCATGTAAATCTATAGCACTAAGGGCCATATGTATCATCAAACCAATTTGCATTTCCTAAATAGCGAATTTTAAGGAATCGCTATTTAGGAAATGCAAAATGGTACGTATGAACAAAATCGTTTTTTATAGCGATTCCTTACCATTCCTAATTTGCGATTAGCAAATTTCTAATCTCAAATTACCCATTCATTTCTATGGGCCAGGAGGCCCATAGGAATGAAGGGGCAATTTGCGATTAGCAATTTGCTAATCGCAAATTAGGAATTTTTCAAGGGTGCAGGGGTGTCTCAAGAACACCCTGCTGCACCCCTGAAAAAGACATTTGGGGGCATATGGCGCACATACATGCCCTAAGGGCATGTATGGGTGTCATATGGCACCTTTGGTTTTTTGGAAAAAAGAATTATTAAAAGAATTCGCAACTTACCACCAACTAGAAGTTGGTGGTAATTTGCGATTCCTTAATGGCATTTTTTCCATATTTTTTCTTTGATACATTGCATTTAAGAAATCGCAAAATTTGCGATTCCTTAAGTGCAATTGCAAAATAAGGAATAGCAAATTTTGTGATTCCTTATTTTGATGCAAAAATGTTTGATACATACCATTTAGGTAATTAGCATTCGCAAAGGCCGAAAATCGCAGAATTTCGGCCTTTGCGAATGCTAATTAGCTTCATACATATGGCCCTAAATTCCATGAAGAGATGCTTAAAGGAAAAGTTACATAATCCATTTGTAGAAATTATGGGCATACTGCTGATACTTTTCAAAGTTGTCTTCTCATGGGTTTTCCTGGGTCTCCTGATTCTACAACCTCTGAATTTGGATATTAGTTTATTGCCATCGCCCACTCAGCTCTGATACTGGGAGACCCCTGCTTCATTTTATGAGTCACAGCTTTAAATCCGTGCATTTGCAGACTAGGCTGACAGCTGACTTTTGAAGTTATTTTTAGCATCAGTACAGATATCATTACTGAGCACACCTTTATAGTTCCATGTCAAAGTTGTACAAAGGAGAGAACCTCCCAACTTCCTGAAATTGCAGTTTGTTACCTTTTGTCGGGCCAATTCTCCACAACCTGTCAGATTTGTTAGAAGTTGGCCATAATTTGTCACTAGACTAGTTTTGCCTCTTGTCCCACGAACTATAATTAAACAGGTAACACATAATAAAGTAATTGTTCATTGTATTATAGCCTTATAGTCCGCCGTAGCAGGCTATGCCGGCTATTAAGAGCCCTCTCCAGCTTTCGGCGAGGGCCTTTAACAAGGGAGAGGGACTTTAATAGCCTGTATAGGCCAGTTACGAAGGTCTATAAGGCTATTAGAACATTCTGCCACTAGAGGGTAGAATGTTCTAACAAATAAAACAAAGCCTTAAGGGAGCGCGAGGGGATTGGAATCCCCTCAGGCTCCCTGAAGCCTTTGTTCAGAGCCAGAGCAGTGAACAAAGAAACATTGGAATGTTGGAGCTCCAGGCTTATACCAGCCATTATAAGCCTGGAGCTACTCCATTGTTTTCAATAGACCTCCCAACATTTTAATTTACTAATATATTTTATTCAAGGTAAGTACAAAATGTTTTTTTTATAATCACATAATATCATCAATTAATTTTTAATCAAGCAAGATGCAGGGAACAGTCAGAAAAAAATCCTGTGCATTGAATCTTCTGTTTGCACAAACAGTGATAACGTAAGCACAGTAATTAGATAGCTCTGTTAAAAAGTCATGCTTGCATCTTGGTATTCTTTTCCAGTGGCAGATCTCGTATTCTAAATCTTCTGTTTCAAAGACGTTTTAAGGCATCTGCAAAGTGGGTAATTGCCCAGGGCCCCTACCTTCCAGGGAGCCCCATTGGAAAGGGAAATATGTCCCTATATCACCTCTCTGACTTTCTCTCTCTTTGCCATCCTCATGTAGAGGATGTTTGGAGCCACTAGGAAAACCTATTTGACCTGTTTTTTTGTTTAACCACGTTTCGGTAAGTTTTTTTCATATAATGGAAATGCAAACTAGCAAAAGTAGGTTAAAAAAATGTACGTTGCTGTGAACAGGGGTTCCCAAAATGTGTTTTCCAGAGCCCCAAATGCCCTTAATTTGACACAGTTGTGTTGTAGGCACAAGGTCACAAGGAGCAGCGTACAGCTGTGGCAGTGTGTTAGAGGGCAATAGCTGCAAGCAGAAGTTTTACAATGGAGTGCATCCCTAAAGGTCAGCAGATAAAGCACCCACAGTTACATAACAAACATTGACACTGCAAATAGGTCTGGTGCCTGAAGGAAAGTGCCCTTTGAGCCATTGATGATTTTGGCACTCAATATGCCATTATTGCCAATTCTTTTACAACGATTAAAAACAGCAGAAATACATGACTCAACGTGTACTCTCATTGAATCCTATCTTGCCAACAGAACTTTTACAGTAGAAGTAGGAGGATCAAAATCTAAAGCCTTTTCTCTACCATGCGGAGCTCCGCAGGGATCATCATTAAGTCCCACCCTTTTTAACCTTTATGTTGCCCCACTTGCAGAAATAATAAGAAACTGTGGTTTTACCCCAATATCATATGCTGATGACACTCAGATTGTAGTGACCATCAACAAAGATATAGACGAAACAGCAGAAAAATTCCAACATTGTATGATACAGGTCAGCCGATGGATGGAAAGGAATTGCCTGAAGCTCAATGGAGACAAGAGTGAAGTGATGATAATAGGGGGTGACACAAACATCTGGTCCCCCGCCTGGTGGCCCAAGGACATGGGCAGATGCCCTGGGTTATCAGAAAAAGTGAAGAATCTGGGTTTCACCATTGATATGAATTTATCATTTGAAGCTCAAGCCAACAAACTGTCATCATCACTCTGGTACATCTTAAAAATGATAAAAAAACTATTTCCATATCTACCACAAGATTCTCGTAAAACGGTAGTTACAGCATTAGCACTAGCAAGACTGGACTATGGAAATGGTCTATATGCCAAAGCCAGGAAAAAGATCATAGACAAACTACAACGCCTACAAAATACAGCAGCTAGACTGGTTCTAGGCGTACCCAGGTTTGAGCCAATCAGACATAGACTGAAAAATCTACATTGGCTGCCAATTGAAAAGAGGGTGAAATTTAAATCACTCTGTCTAACCTACAAGGCACTTCAGGGAAAAGGTTCACAATTTCTAAGGGACCACTTGAAGCAGTATGAACCTATGAGACCTTTAAGATCGGGACAGATGAAACTAATTGCTGTTCCCAGATTTAAAAGAGCTAACTGGGGAGGGAGAAGTTTCCTGATACATGCAGCACGTACTTGGAACCAACTACCTTTGAACATAAAAACCTGTCCATCTCTAGAAACCTTTAGAAAAGAAGTAAAAACATGGCTTTTTTCCGAATAAACATCAGACACTGCCAATAGATCTGGAAAGGATTTATCTTAGCGCCAAGACGCCCATGGGCAATTGTTGCGCTCTATAATTTTACAAACCAAATCAAATTATGCATGCAGTCTATCACTCATCTTTGTAGTTCTGGATCCATTCAACCATCACAGAGTTATTTCTGCATTCAAAGTCGGACATAACTTCAAAGAAACACAAACAAACTTATCAACATATACAAGATAAATCTATACTACTATTATAAAGGAAGAACTTTGAGGCTTTGAGGCGGGTAAACTCGGGAACCACATCGCCAATCCACACACCCGATACATCGCTGGAATCCTCAGGGTGTGCAGATGGACATAGGCTATATAAATTTAAAAAATACGTTATATTTAAAAAATTTACATTTAAAGAAAAGTAGTCCCCTCGAAGTAGCGCCGGCCTCGACCTGTTGCTGACGTCGTCCAGGAGCACGAGGAACGCGAGGAGGAGCGGCAGACATGGCGCGGGGGAGGAGCACTGACGAGCGGCACACAGGCGGTGAGCAGCAGCAGACCGGCGTAGCGGCGAGGAGCACTGAACTGAGGAGCAGCGGCTGAGCGGCAGACATGGCACGGGGAGGAGCACTGACGAGCGGCAAACAGGCAGTGAGCAGCAGCAGACCGGCGGAGCGGCTAAGAGCACTAAACTGAGGAGCGGCGGCAGAGCGGCGGACATGGCGCAGGAGAGGAGCACTGACGAGCGGCACACAGGCGGTGAGCAGCAGCGTAGCGGCGAGGAGCACTGAACTGAGGACTGGCGGCTGAGGTAAGGCTCCGGGAGACAATGTCGGGGCAGGCGGGGGTTTGGGCACGCGGGGGACGGGGAGTTACAACAAAAAGGCTCTGGGGGATAATGTCAGGGCAGGCGGGGGTCGGGACAGGCGGGGGACCCTCTGGCATAATTGTGTTCAAGCTCCCGACTCCCGCTGGCCGCTCCATACTCTGTGAACTCCTACTCTTATCCCTGCAACCTCTGCACATCCTCGCCTCCCTGTAAACAGAGCACCAGAGCCCCACTTACCCAGAAAGCGCCCCAGTGCCTCAGGAGCTGCTGCTGGCCACCACTGCAACACTGGGCCTCTGGCATAATTGTGTGAGGTAAGCCTCCGGAGGACAAGGTCAGGGCAGGTGGGGGTCGGGGTCAGGGCAGCCGGGGGACGGGGGCCCGGGCTGATGGCCAATGTCGGGGCAGGCGGGGGTCGGGGAAGCCTGATTGCTCCCGGACAAGGTCGGAATGGGCTGCTAGTTAAAGAATATAAGTAGAAAATAATCAAACATGTGGCCTTTTAAATGCAGCAGGCTTATGCTTCCAATATGAAAACTAAACATGGCAGCCAGTGTGCTTCATGGAGATATTTTGTAAATAGTCCATCATTGTTTTAAAGTTCCAGCATGGCTGCCACAGTTAAAACCAATGTGTTGGGCATCTTGGAATCGTACAAAAATGATACACTATGGACAACAGCATTCCATAATGGTTTCCTGGTTTAGAGAAAGTGGCCACTTGGGAGGCGAGGCCCTCTAATGCAAATGAAATGGGTGGCAAGCAAGCAAACCTTTAATGCTGACTGGAGAGGTGTAGTATCCTCTTAACAGACATTACAATTAAGAGGAAACAAAAGTGTGTGTTTGTGTGAGTGTGTGTACAAACCTTAAAAGCAATACATGCATAAATAGTTAAAATAGTTAACCAATTTAAAAAATACATACAATACAAATAAAACAATGTTACAGTTAGACAAAAGTCCATACACTATTGCAAGGCTTCACGCTGGGTACTAGAGGAAGCAGTACAATGTCAAGTGGGATACTACGCATCAGTATTTACAAGGTCTCATCATAAATCCCATCAGCATTTATGGCTTAACGTTCAACCCCAACCAATTTACTTGTTCTGATTCTCCACATCCAAGATAGAAACCTGGAGCCACCAAACACAATGTAATCTTTGGTATCCACTCTAAAGATTTGGCTCACTTCCCAATATTGGTATATGCAAATAAGCTTGCAAACAGGAATTCTCCACCTCCTAGGAAGCTGGACAGAGATTGGGCAGAAAAATAGAAAGTGATTGTCTGTCTCAAGGATAGTCTGTCAGAATAGGCAATGTGGCGATATGGTTCCATTTTTTTTCCAAGTACTCAGAAAGGTTTCCAAGGGCAAAATACCAAATCTGAACTTCATATATAAACTTTTGGTTTGCAGAGAGCAAATTCTGTCCAGATATGGTTCAAAACAAAAAAACATTCTGAGTTAAAACTTTTTCAGAGATACTCCTCACTTTCTGCTGCTTCCAAATTAGCGGCAGCGTGAAATCCCAAAAAGCGTGTTTCAGCTTGGATAAAATACCTTTTTATAGTGTAGTTGGAGAGCTCCAAACTTTCTTCATGTCAGTGACCTCAGTTAAGTGTTTGATTTTATTCAGCTAATTGATACCCGAGTTTATTACGATAGCGCTTCTCTATACAGAGCCAATGCCGGTGTAGACTACAATATATCAAATGTTTCAGGAGTACAACATGGTCTATTTTATTTAGTGAGAGGTTAATGCGAAGAGGTGTAAGGGGTTGCGTTGGGGAAGATGAAACAAAGATCTTATAAACTTGTTTTCAGTTTGTGTAAGCAGAGACACATCTGCATGGCGCCATAGCTCTGCCCCGTATGTAGCCCGAGCTATAGGGGAAGCTCTATAAAAGTCAAGGGCAGGGGTTATGGTAACACTTGAGGTGGCCTTGTACTTTCTGTCGACGGCAGATGCCCTTTGGTGAAGAATCGTCATGCTCTTTTCCACCTGTGGTACCCAAGACATATTAAGCAAAAAGGGGGTTACTGAACTGTTCCTATGGAAACAGAAGAATTAGGTGTAACTGGCGTGACCGGAGGTGTAGATGTAACACCTTTGGGCATCCATTTTGTTGGATGTATTTGCCTCACACACCCAAAAGGGTGTCATGCTTCATCATAGGCGTTGCTCCTCGTCGGGGAGGCGGTGCAATCCCCGACGGGCTCACCTCAAAGAGGGGCTCTTTGGCGGAGATCTTTTGTATCCAACTGCCTTATGGTGAAGTGCGGGTGTGTGGGTGGGGTAGCAAGTTGCCTGGAGGAGTGATTTAAAATGTAGCAGGGGGTGCAGGAAACCACTTTATTCCGGGTGTCCCCCTACTGCAATTAAAAACGTGAATCTAGCTCGCTAGGTGTCAGCAAGTTAGGTATAGTGACCCTAGATGAGACTAGAAGAAGGATTGGTCGACATGTTTCTCGCGTGTGGCTGTTTGCCCGCGATTCATCAGGACCTATTAATGGTGAAAATTACATATAATAAACAACATGCCGGTGTCATGTGTATAGTGTAGTTTACCTCTGTGGTTCAATCCTATGCCTAAATGGGGGAGAAAATGGGATACAAAATTAATAGCATTTACATTTCTCCAGAAAGCATACATGGTCAGAGCCAGGGCATGAACACAGTGTAACATGCTAGTGGTGGTGAAATACAACTAGCATCACTAGAACATGCCTGTGTCGTTGCAGCGTGCAGTGTAAACATCACACACACACTGTGTAAGTGAAAGAGGTGGTTACTGTTAAAATTAAAAACAGTGATTTAAAAAACAGCAGCAGTCTCGAAGGAGACACCATGCATATCAATGTGGGAGGCCAAACAGAAGTGATATAATTGACATTCTAGACTAACTCCTGACTCACCTAAGGGTCAGGGATTATATGGCACATGAGTGTTCGGCGGGTCGGTACATCGGGGTTGGACCTTTGGATATGGCTAAAGGGCAAGATGTATATATTATCCCATCAGGAAGCTACAAAAGTATTCAAAGCCCTCAAAGAGGGTCAAGGTTGCTTCATGCTTGACATAGATGTCTGGGACATCTAGTATTGTGTTGGAAGGATGTACCTTACCTCAAACTTCCCGTGTCCACGCGGATTCACCTACCCATCACCGCCGAGCTCGAATAGGTAAAGGAGCTCGGTGGCGTTCACTATTTATAGGTAGGAGCGTCATGGAATTGCGCCCGTATCCGCCCCTTGCAAAAGGTCACGTGATATGCTTGGTAAGTGTGTCGGCCATTTTGTAATAGCTAAAAGAGGCCTTGAGTATTGTCAAACTAGATGTTTGGTATACGATTCTGACCTGTGATAGGAATCGGAACCAAATAATAGTTAGTAGGCCAGTAGACAGTAAATGAATTGTAAGGTTGTGGAGCTATTGGAATTTAAGAAAAGAGTTGGCAAAAACAGAGAGCAAGTTTAATGATCTAGAGTTCCATTCATAGAGTAGTCGGTGGTTGGTCTAAAGAGAGTGCCAAGGGATGTCCTCATTGAGGCCTCGGCTATCAGAAGAGAGGCGGTGGACCCACCTTTGTTCTTTCCTGAACAAGGCATTTTTGGGACAGTTAGGACTGGATTCTAGCACTACCCACTTCAATGTGTCTGCATTGTGATTGGATTCCACATAGTGTTTACACATTTTGGTGTGAGTTTTTTTACAGTGGAAATTGCTCCCATGTTCGATAATTGGGTTTTGATTGGGCGAGTTGTCATCCCAATATATTGTAAACCGCATGGGCATGTCAGCATGTAAATACAATGGGAGGTATTGCAGTTAGTGTGGCCCCTGAGTTCCCAGTTGAACGTCTCAGAGAGTTGAATGGTTTTTTGGATCATTGTGTATCTGCAAACCCCACAGGAGCCACATGGATAATGGCCCATGACGGGCGGCAGATGCCATAAAGTTTGTTGAGTACCTTTCTTTGTTGTTTTTGGTCTGGTACTAATCAGGATATCTTTTACGTTCTGCGATCTTTTAAACGCAAACCTAGGTTGCTCTAGACTCATGTTGCCTGTATTGAGAATGCCCCAGTGGCGTTTGATTGTACTTTTGATTTTGTTGGACAAGGGGGTGAAGGTGGTAACACAGGTGATCGGCTGGTTCTCAACCGGTGTTTTTTCTCGTCGTTGTAGTAGAGCTTCTCGGTGGTTATTCCTGGCCCGTTTTTTTGCTTTTGAGACCTCACTCTTCTGGTAACCCCTATCTAGTAGATTCCTGGATAGGATTGTTGATTCTTTCTTGTAGTCGGCCAGGTTACTACAATTTCGCCGGATGCGGAGAAATTGTCCGAATGGTAGGTTTGAACGTAGGGCCCTTGGGTGATGGCTCGTGTAATGGAGTAGGCTGTTGCGGTCTGTCAGTTTCCTATACATGGTAGTGCTGAGTGACCCCTCTTGCAGTTTAATTGATAGGTCAAGGAAGGCAATCTCCGTAGCTGAAGAAGACATAGTAAAGTGTAAATAAGGGTTGAGTGTATTTACCCATTCACACCTCGTGTGAGGTCGGTGGGCCTGTCCATAGGATCAGAATGTCGTCTATGAATCGCCTCCACATTTGAATGTTCTCTCGGAAGGGGTTGGACTGATGGTGTATATGTCTGTCTTCGAATTCTGCCATGTACAGACATGCCACTGAAGGAGCAAAAGTACTGCCCATCGAAGTCCCTTGGGTCTGATGATAGTAGTGCCCCTTGAACTCGAAGTAATTTTCCGTGAGTGCTAAGGTGGCACATTCCATGATAAACGCTGGTGGAGTGTTTGAGTTCCAAACTTCCAGTCCTAGCCTTTCCTCTATTACTTATAGTGAGGCCCTCTGAGGAATGTTGGTATAGAGGGCCTCCACATCGAGAGTAATCAAGAGGTCAATCTGTCCTATGTCCTGGATAGAGCTCAGTAAGCGAAAGACATCTGTTGTGTCTTGGATGTATGAAGGGATGCGTTTCACAAGAGGTTGCAGAAAATTGTCACCAAATTGTGAGAGTGGTTCCAAGACGGAATCGATCCCTGAGACGATCGGTCTCCCTGGTACCGGTCTGGTTCCTTTGTGGATCTTGGGTAATATGTAGAAATATGGCACCCTTGGGTCTTTTTTCATGAGGAATTCGGCCTCTTTTTTAGTGATCCATTGTTCGCATTCCCAAGACATATTGTCAGTCAGTCTGATCCCCAGGTAGTCAAATAATTTGACTCTTTCAAGGAGCACCCCATCTAGCCTCATGTTGTCTCTAAAGGACCTGTGGGGGTTTAGTGTAATGAATTTAGATTTAGAAGGATTTACCTCTATGAAGAACTATGAAAAACTGTCCAGCAAAGATTGGAGACCTGGTGGTGTTCTGGATATAAGAAGTGTATCATCAGTAACAATGAGTATTGGTAGACTAATGCCTGCAGATTTGGGAGAATCATGTCTGCAATGGGCTAGCAATCAACTGCCCACTTATATATAAACTAAACAGCGTGGGGTCTAGCGCACAGCCTTGCCTAATGCTGTGTTTAACTTTAATCCTTGACGTGAGGTCCCCTCCAGAGTTCCACATAACCTGTGCATATGTTTCAGTCTGTAAAATCCTTAGTATTCTTAGGAGATTTGTGGGAATGCCTTATTAGTCAAGTAACACCCAAGGTTCTATCTTGGCACCACATCAAATGCTGCCTTCAAATCTATGAAAGCATCATAGTGATGGTTCTGCCTGATGACAATATACTTCCAACAAATTATCCTGAAATGGAAGACTTGATCAAATGTGCTAATCTTTGTTCTAACCCCAGATGGGCAGGCTAAAATAATTCTGTTATCTATCATTGTGCTTTGAATCTTGCTAGGACCTGCCTGCAGACTTTAACATATCCTTTTCAAAATCAATATGCCAGTCCTACTGCATTTATCATACCCTTGCATAATAAACAGAAGAGGCCTACTACATCAGAAATATTCTGTTCTAGTGAACCAATCAAGTCTTTAGCTGTTATCACGGGTTTATGACCCTAACTAACTGAAGCCGCGTGTGCTGAGTTTAAGCTTTCCCATAGTACAAACATGAAGCATACAATCATAAAATTGGATATATATGCAAAATGAAACTTGGCAAAGGAAGAGCTATCTCTCCTAACAAGGCTTAAAAAGGTTCTCACATTGAAAATATTCTACCCCCATGGTTTATTAGAGGATTACCAACATACAAACACATGTCTACTAAGGTAAACTTTGAGATTCCAAGTAACAGAAAATATGTTGCTTTCATCCAGAGCAATAGCAATCTTGACTTTTAATATATGCCTTTCATAATCAATATGCCAACATCTACTGGCTATATCATATGTTTTAATAATAGGTAATCAGGCATTTACCCTTTATTATTCACCATAGTTAACTCAAGACTACAGTCCTCAGCATAAGCTTCCCATAAGGTAACCTTCAGGCATACAGTTATAAATGTTCAAATGTATATAACAAAATTTCAGTTGAGGATTAGTGTAGTCCATATCATCTATTCCTATTGTTTGTTTGGGTGGATAACCAACACCAAATCCCTTGCCTACTAAGGTAACCTGTGTGATTCCATGTAACAAAATACCTGCATACAGTCTTTAACACAGTGTAATAACAATCCTTTCTTAAAAAGCCTGTTGTTTGTAACACATGCTTTTTACAATAAGTAGATCAAGACTTTGTAATGTAATTTCATAATAAACAGATCAAAAATCTATAACATCTGGCATAACATTCCCAATGAACCGATAATGCCTATACTCTTTACGAGTGGCTTTACACCTTACCTAACACAGGCCTATTTAAGTTCACATAAACTGGCAACCATCCTGCGCACAGTTATAGAGTTACAAATATGAAGAAAATTACAGCTTGCTGAACAATATACACCCCTCTCAGCAAGGCCTAACAAGAATCATCACAGAGAAAACTGACAGGGTATGTCAGAGGTAGTAGCAAATGCCAAAACCCTTCTCTGTATGTAATCTATGAGATTACATGTAACAAAATACCTTTTGTAGTTTGTAAAACTATATGATAACAACGAACTGTTAAAGGCTTATTGATTTTAACAAATGCTTTTCACAATAAATAAGCTAGTGACTCACTTTAGCCATGCCACATTGTCAGGGTTAGCAACCAAACAACTAAGTGTGTAATAATAGAACGTATAACAACAACTTATGATAATGGGGAAGGGGAAAACAGGATCGGCCCGGGTGGACGGTCTATTTCCGCTACACTTATGCCACACCTACTATAGAAGATGCGATACCCATATCACTGAAGTGACACACTCGATGCTGGGATACGAGGAACCACCCTCAACTGGAGCCAATCCTTCCTCTCCCAGAGGATCAGACTCCCTCCCTTCCCCACCGAGCCAACAGAGATCAACTGCGGAGTACCCCAAGGATCGTTACTCAGCCCCACACTCTTCAACATCTACATGGCCCCTCTCGCCGCCATCGTCAGACAGCATAAGCTCAGCATAGTCTTGTACGTCGACGACACCCAGCTCATGCTCGCCCTCACAAAGGACCCTGAAGCCACCAGACTCGGCTTCCAGGAAGGAATGAAGGGCGTTGCGTTCTGGATGAAAGACAGCTGCTTGAAGCTCAACTCAGAGAAGACCGAGGTTCTCATCCTAGGACCTCCGACTCAGCCTGGGACAATACCTGGTGGCCCCCTGACCTCTGGAGTCCTCCCACCCCTACATACCATGCTAAGAACCTCAGCATCATCCTGGACTCCTCCCTCACCATGACCTGCCAGATCAACTCCGTCACCTCCACCAGCTTCAACTGCCTCCACATCCTCCGAAAGACCTTCAAAAGGATACCCCCAAATGCAGAAAGACTGTCACCCAGGCACTCTTTACCCAGCAGACTTTACTACGGCAACGCCCTCTATGCCAGAATCAACAGAACCCTGCTGCACAAGCTCCAAACCATCCAGAACGCCACAGCAAGACTTGTCCTAGGGACACCATGACACAGATACATGACCCAACACCTAAGAGACCTCCACTGGCTCCCCTTCGAGAAGAGAGTGACCTTCAAACTTCTCACACATGCCTAAAAAGCCCTTCACAACATCGGTCCCAAATGCTTCAATGAGAGAGTCTCCTTCCACGTACCCAAAAGGAACCTCCGCTCCGCCGACCTCGCCATAGGAGAGACCCCCCGCATCTGTAGAAACAGAGCTGGCGGACGAGCCTTCTCAAACATTGCAGCCAAGACCTGGAACAGTCTCCCAGCAAAAATAAGACGCTCCCAAACCTGCACACCTTCAGGAATAACCTCAAGACCTGGCTCTTTCGCTGAACCAGAGCTGCCCCCTCTTCCCCCTCCCCCAGCGCCTTGGGACCCTTACAGGTGAGTAGCGCTAATTATAAGCCCCTGATTGATTGATTGATTGAATGTACGTAATATATGTTGCACCGCTCAGGTCTCAGTAATGCCATGTCATATCACAACACACATATAAGAAAGGCCTAAGTGGTGTCAGGAATGTCAGGGGGTTCATCCAGAGCTATTGCTACTGAAATGCTGTGAGAATTGTGTTCCAAGCCTCTGTAATGGGGTATTGAAATTGCTTCAGCCTTAGCCCAGTTCAGCATAGATTGAGTTCAAGCTTTAAGAGATGGGGTGAGAGGGACTAAAGCAGACGGGTCAGCATTACCATTTTAATGAGCGCCACTCGACCTGCAACAGACAATTTACATGTTTTTTCCAAAATTCCATTTGGGATCTTACATATGTAACTGCTCTTAAGAGATTGCCTTCCAGGAGACCAGTATGATATATTCGTACACCCAAGTATCGGAACATGACCGGTTGCCAGGCCACCACTGCCCCATCCACCACCATCTGAGGGTCTTCTGCCTCAGAGGTAAAGGGGAACAAACAGGACTTCCCCCAATTCATGCCCAGCCTTGTGTGTCAAGAATGAGCTGGGGTAGGCCCGCAACTCTCTAATCTAGAGTAGGATATCATCAGTATAGATTGATATGGCATTCAACTCCTCCCCTAGGTGCATACCCCAACCATTTATAGATTGTCATAGTGTCATTTGCAGAGGCTCTGTAGCCAGTGAAAAGATTAACAGGGATAGGGGACAACCTTGTCTAGTACCCCTCTCTCTCTGTATTGCCCCTGAGAATGGAGATCCCAAGCAGACACAAACGGCAGGCGCCCCATATAGCAGCTTAATTAAACTTAGAAAGTATGGCCCAAATCGCAGGAGCACCTCAAACATATAATGCCATTCAATAGTATGAAATGTTTTTTCAATGTCTAATACTAGACAGCCAGACATCAGCCAGATGCTTGTGGTGTTACGCATTACCCGGAAGAGCCTACGTATGTTGAGAGGTGTTATTCCATGTAGATTGGTATAGCCCTAGGCATATCGTACGGAACTCAATTACATAACTACACTCTAACGTTTATGATGGAGGGAGTGCTCGGAATGCAATACATTCCTCATGACTTCCCTCCTCCCATCTGTGCTGCTGCCATAGAAACACGTTCACAATAACTTTTCTACTTATCAAAGACACTTTTACAAATTTAAAATGCCCTCTAAAGTTCATGCTCAGGCAGCCATACTGTTCCTGGCTCAGGCAGCTGGATAAATAAAAAAATAATCACAGCTGCATGGAGAAGAACCACTTTTTTCTATGAGGCACACAACTTCTGCCCAATCAAAACGTACTCCTGGCTACCATGGTGAGAGATGGGTACCCTACATGGTGAGAATTGCCCTACATTTGCTTGGCTCCATCCTTCACTTATGGTACGCAGTTAGGTCCCTTAACCATATGTGTACCCAATTTGCATTCCCCACCAGCAACATTGTAATACATATCACACCACTGTCCCTCTCCAATAGACAGGACTGTTATGTGTTGTTCGTTGATTTGATTTGTTCTAAGCATAGTCATTATGTTTGTACTGTGAGGTTCCCGGGCTCGCGATATTGTACAGCTTGGATTAGATTTGGCGGGGCGGAGATGGCGAACCCCTGGACGGTTATGAACCATTCCTTTTATTCCTTAGATTTCATGTAGTTAATGCTTTTACTTAAAAAACTTTGCAAAAAAAAAATTACTCCTGGCTACCAACATGTGGATGGACCCACAGCCCCTCGCTGTAGTATTACTGAAAGGTCTTTTTTAGGTTGAACACATTAAGGGGCATATTTACAAATAATGTCTAAATGCAGTGTTATGCCAAATTTGGCAATGCCGTGCTCCGACATTTTGAAAATGCAGGGATACGCGGTATTCAAAGACTACGGCGCACCTCTGTGTTGGCCCTAGTGCAGACACTAAAAAAAGCTGCCTAGAGCCAGTGCAGGCACCCTGCCCCCATATTGCAATGGTGCCTGTGCAGGTATGATTGTTTATCTGCAGGAAGGGACACCATCACATAAAGAATCAATATTGCCGATTTACTCTGCAGCACACATAGAAAAAGCAAAAAAACGAGAAGTAATTAATAAATTCTCCTCGTATCACCATTCAAAGGTGAGTTATTTCCTGGCGATAGTTTTTGGTGCTACCAAAGTCTTCTAAATCTGGGGCGAGAGTCAAATAGCAATGGGTGTTGTAGTGGAATGCCCACTGCAACACTCATTGCACTCCCCTTTGCCGCAGAGGACTGCAGTGGAAAGGGGCATATTTACAAAGTGGCATTAAGCCACGTTAAGTGGCTTAGCCCCACCTTGTAAATATGGGAAATGCCGATATGCCACCAGAATGTCAAAAAACTTTGGCTTTGTCTGGTACGTATTAAAGTATGGCAGAACTTCTTATGAATCTCGCTGGGATTGTTGTAGCTTGTTTGGACATCCATGGCGTAATGACCTATGTCCCTTCCTTTCCTAGTAACTGCTTCCTTGTTTTCCGCAGATGGAGGCTAAAGTGGTGATGGCAAAACTATTGCAAAGATTTGAGTTTGAGCTTGTGGCTGGACAGAGCTTCAAGACTTTTGACAATGGAACTCTTAGACCATTGGATGGCGTGATATGCAGAATAACACCAAGAGGAAATGCGAAGGCATCATAAAACAAAGATCTCGCTGTTGTGTTTTTTATTGTACTTTAAATATGCATATCTTGCTACTAATCAAACTGTTCTTGATTGGATGCACTGTTGCTTTGTGTCCTAGAGCATCAGATTGCAAATACAAGATCGTCAGTAAAACGTTACAAAGGTCATTTGGTGTCATCTGTTCATCGTGAACTCCCTGAAAGAGCAGGGTTCATAAAGACATACTCTATTCATTCCTGCGTTTTGGTTATGCAGTCCAGATTTCTTGATAACCCTTCTTCTCTTGTGACTGGGGTGTGGGGTTATTAAAAAGCCTACTAGCCTGGGATTCTTGGGTGGGGTTAATTGTCCCCTGGATCTCAAGGGATTGTGGGATGGTTAGAAAGTACCCAAAGTGTTACTACGTTCTTTAATATGTCCATATATGATCGGATAAACTTTAGGTATGACATCTAGAAGGCATCAGATGTTACAGCATGTTTCAGTGACAGCCATAAAAAATATGGACAAATAGGTGATATACACTAAATAGCATTGCTAAAGGCAATGTGTGCTATTTCTATAGTGCAGGGATAAAGAGAGATACAATACACGTACACATTGACTTAGATAACACACACACACACATGCATGTATGCAGACAGAGCACAACACATACCTGCAGTCATGTGCACAAAGAACAACACACCCAGCAACATCCGTGCTTACATCAACCCACACACACTTTCATAGGACCCGTACCCTCCAGATATGCCCCCGCCGCCCAACTACCCTAGACATGCAAGATCTCCACATTTGAAATCACCAGAGATTCAGGTGGGGTTAAAAAAGGCCATGTTTATTCACACATTGTATAAACATGACAAGCAATAACATGCATATCAAAATCACAAGTTATAACATAACTACATTTATGAGCATATCAGCTCCATGAGCATATCAGCTCCATCACCTTCCCAACCCTAAGGGAGGAACACCATCTGGTTCGCATCTCGCAATTGGGTATCCTACGCCAAGTGCCGTGCACCTGCCCCTTAGAGTGGTGGGTCCCGCCCTTCTATCCTTGTCCGCCATTACCGGGGCCCACCTCTCGACCACCAGGCTGCCCAGGGTCGCCCGGGAGGCTCGAAATCTGTCGCCCTAGCCTCCCCAGCCGGTGGTCACTTCCTCCCAGTGGAGAGCTTGCCATATCCCCCCTCAGAGCTGGCCTATGGAGCCCGGCAAGCGGGCTCCCATCCATCTTGTTTAGCCACTATTTACTGATCGCAGGTCTCTTCTCCGCAGAACGCCCCTCAAACCATTAATCTAAGGGACGGGTGGGTGGGAATTTCGGGAAGCCTGCCTGGATCTCGAAAATGGCCAGGAGCCGGCGTGAGCAGTCAGGTATCCAGGAGTGATAGCGGGAACAGAGACCCCAGTCACAGGGAATTGACCCTAAATAGGCCCAGAGTCTCCGCCCCCTGACCCTCGGGTCACGCGATATCGCCAGAGCGGAAATGGGTCGGCCGGACGCCGATTGGGCCGTCCGCCCGACCAACCACCAGAGACCAGGAGCGGGCGGGGTCCGGAGAGGCCGGGTCCTAAGTGAGCGCGTCGTGATTCTCCACGCTTGTCAGATTCTGTGATGTGCCGATAACCAATAACATAGGTACCTGTGCACAATCAATAATGCACCAAAACTACCAGATAAACGTGTGCCTCTGCAAATACTAACACATAGTTACCTATGCACACATTTGCACATACTTGCTTGTACACATGCACACAAACCAATGCCCATAGAGCTCAAGCATGGAAAACACACATGGTGAAACCTATACAGTCTCACACAACGACCCGCATAGATGGGCAAAATAGCGGATGGATCGTCAATCTTAAGGTCACTTAGTTCTGGTCTTTAGAAATCCCAATTATTTTGGTGAGGATGGTGCAAAATCTAAGTATTTCTCATTGATGGAGCACAACTTAAGGCCTCTCCGCCACGCAGGGGTGGTATAGAAAAAAGGTACATTGCATTATTTTGAAGACTCCCTTTATATAAGGGGGGAGGATAAAAGTACTAAAAAAGCAAGAATAACGCTTGACATCGGAACGTAGGAACTTGTGGTCCTCAAGATAAATTACTAAAATGTGTGTATCACGACATATGACAAAAGTAGCACTGAGAAAACAAAAGTAATACTTGCGACAATGTATGCCTATATGGCGCACAGACAGGAACTTGTCAAAATAGAGGTGAGCAGTACTGCCACCCAGAGTGCAAGCTCTGTTGGTTGTAATGGCAGAACTATCAGATGTATCACATGTCATGTGACCCTTGACATGAAAGGATGGATGGAAATGTAATGTTTTTATATTCTATTTAACAAGGTGAAAAGGTGCCTTTTTTAGTTCTTTGTTTTATTGCTTTGAATAGTTCTTATTTCCGGTATTGTGTGCCATGTTGTGGTCTGAAGAACCCAAAGTTCCCCTCATTTCCTTTCCTGGTATATCTGCTACAATAGGGGGGTGTCCTCACAAACCAGCCTGCACAGCACCTTCCTGATGCCACTTCCTGCCACCTGAAAATGCCTCATGAGGGGTTAAATGGTCAGCCTGGCCCTGCTCAATGTCTCTGAACACACAAGCAGGTTATTATAATATTCCCAAAATACTTTTCTTGTACTGGAACCCTGTATCATTATGTTAGCAGCAATTAAGAGCATTGTTTTTCTCTCCATCCTGGTTCATATGAGGAAGCACCACAAGAACGAACCTCAAAGCTATGAATGCAGTTAATATTCTAGAGGGCCCACGCACCATATGCCCTATGTTGTTTCTGTAAATCTGTCACAGAGCATGAGACCCTTGTTGGTACTCTTGTTTCTATATGGAATGATAATGGAGAGTTCAGCAATACACTCCTCTGAGACAACAGCTCTCCCTCTATCTTGGCCAGCTTTCTCTTTTGGGCCACCTTGTGGGTGCACTGCTTGGACCTTCTTCAGGATCTGAGTTATTGTTTATGGCTTTAGCTTGGCCCGCTGTGGCTACTCTTGGCCCATTCACCCCAGGCTCATTGCTTATTTTGAGACATTTGGTCACACTCTTGCCCTCGCTCTGATCTTTTGGGGTGCTCTGAAGCTTAACACTGCAAATCGGTGTTTGAAGTCACCACGTCTTAACCTGCATGCCTTACTCTTTGAGTGTGGGGAGCATGTAACCAATTCGGAAGGCCCCCGCAATTCACAGTAGTGTTGGTCACCTGGATGACCTGAACGGGGCCTGGTGTGTTTCTTCACCAGGACCCAGTCTCCTAGACTGATAATATGGCACTATTCTTGACTCAGAAGTGGAGTTGCTGCTTCGACCTGATGGGAGACTGAATGCTCTACATTAGCCAGTCCCTTGCAGTAGTCAGGAACCAAATAATCTGTTAAATTTCTAAATGTAGCTGCAGATACAGCAGGAAGTCTCATAGCTCTCCCCATGAGTTTATCTTATGAGGAAATACCTGTCCTTCTGTCAGGGCTTCTTTGGGGACACATTAGCACCAAGGGAAGGACATCCGGCCATTTAAGGCATATGAACGCACACACTTGAACAAATCTAGACTGCAGCATCCCATTAACCTGTTCGATAATACCTTGAAGGACCGGGTTTTAGAACCCAGCGGCGCCAGGGAAAACGCCTGATGTCTTCGGATTCCCCTGCCTTGGCAAACAGAGACACAGGACACTTCTTGATGACGTCAAAGACCAAATTTCTGGGCTGCAACCAGGAACAGAGGTCTACTAAGCACAACACGGGTGGTTCGCTAGAGACTGCACAAATTCATAGAGCGGAGCATCGTCTTTTATGCTAAAATTCACATTCCTGGCTAGCATCGATTACATACAAACTGGACAATCGTAGGGTGACATTTCAAACATATCGCATGAAGACAATCCCACTTTCCGTTGTCCAGCCCACCAGAAATGACCAAGCAAAATCCAACATTCCTGCTCGATCAGGCCGGATGGACCCATCATAAAAGACCTCAACCCAAATCAATAATTAAGCCATAAAGGAAGGAACAGAAGCAGATGACAAATAAGATAGAAGGGTGTGTGCATGTACCATAAACTCAGCAATGTCCTGCTCTTTGATCTCTATCTGACCAGCTGCTTAACAAGGAACTGGCTCAATGAGGTCAGCCTCGGGCAAGGGAGTCAGCTCGTTCAGGTCACTCAGAAGTCAGCTAAGGTGTACGTGTCCCAAAGACTCGTTCGGCCGTAGTCATCAGCCTATGTGAGGGCAACCACACAAAATGGCTGCCGTACACAAAATGGAACCCGAGGGTTCAAACGAAATCCATGAATACGTAGTGTTCTCATTGATCGATTATTACGAAAACACTCGTACATACCACACTCGTGATTTGCGGTCTGCTGACACCAAAATCGTCTATATCCGACGACTTTCATTGAACGGGTTCAGAATCACGGAACCACAGAACCACAACCTGATGCTCTAGGTCTGTTTCTACACCTGCATGGCTACACACATCATCCTCATCACCTCATTATTAAAATTAATTCCACGATGTGACTCCAAAAAGCTGCTGATTCAAATCGAGGGACAAACTCCCTCAACAACAGCTTGGTTACATTGAGATTGTCGTTTCTACTGGTCTCCTGGCCCCTACCCAGCGTGAAAAGATACACACTACTACAAGGATGTGAATGAGCTCATTGCACAAAAACATTTCAACAGTCAAGCTGCATGCGATTAAAGGAACCGCTTGATCAACCTCATGACTCAATGTCACCACTGTCCTTTTGCCTGATTTTAACTGCTGACACGTAACACATCAATGACACAAAATTGGAGTTGAACCAGTGTGTCTCAAACAAGGCACCAAGGTATCTTTACCTATACGGGTTGGGCCGTGCAGATGTCTGGCGATAGGGGACAACATGGCATCCGACAAAAGGAGCTTCCATTTTTTGTAACCCAAATCTCATCCTGATTCTTCACACGCCCTGCTCTGACCCATCCCTCCTGTACTCTTTCAGAGATGTTTTCCTGTAATCTCTTGACCTCTTATCGCATATCAGCAATAGTCAACAAGAGGCTGGGCATAACATCATTTTCAGATTGATTTGAGTAGTCTCCATTAAATGTGCAAGACCCAAGAGCTCATTATTTGGCTACTTCATCCATAAAGCGATTGGCAGCAGTTACGCAATCATATCCCTTCTTGTGTGCTGCATACTTCACAACCACTAATTCAGTGGGCAATGGGAGAGCCTAATGTAGATCCATAACATAATTCCCATTTCGGATAAGGGAACAAGAGGCGGCCATGAAACCCTCCTGGGTCCACAATTGTCAAAAACTATGGACCATGGCAAACCCGTATTCGCTGTCAGCGTAGATGTTGACTTCTAAATTGTCACAGACACAACATGCTCTAGTAAGAGCAATCAGTTTTGCCGTTTGTGTAGAGGTGACATTATGCAAATAGAGCTACATGTTATACATATTCTACTCGAGCTGGACTTCCTCAACACAAATAGAAGTGTGACCGCCACTGTTGAGAAATCTCTCCAGGAGTTGGTCTGGAGTAAGATTTACCTTGTGGAGCAGAGTTTTTCAGAACTACACGTGATCCGTAAAGCACGGAAAACTCCACAATCTCCATGAATGGAGCGGGGTACACCTCCCAGGCCTAAATTTAACATGGTAGTAGCATGCAGTATTTACTGTATCTGTGGGTTTGGGGGGTTAAGCACCAAAATCCACATGTTATTCCCCTCAAGCTCATAATAGATGTTATTCATTGCACCCAATAAATCAATATATAAGTACCCTGTGGTATCGTTGTGTATCAGATGAGTTAAATAACACCTAAACTCGCAATTAGACCCTTAGTGGAGAAGATAGTTAAACCTTAAGAAGGAAGGGTAAAGCATTTAATTTGAGCAAGGACAAAATGAATTCAAATATAATTTATAGGTCAAAAACAATGACATACAAAACCAATGCAGGATCATTTTGTAAGTTGAGAATCAAGTCCTGAAGTCAGGAATGAATGTATGATTTTTATTGCAAAAATTAATTCAAATCATAGCAAAACATATAAGCAACATTAGCCAACAAGTAGGATTTATCAGAATTAAAAATGAAGAAGACCTGGTATTAAAATTAATTATGTCAATTGAGTTGGACAGGGGGCAAAAAAATGCAATTACATTTTATTTCTTAGAAAAGTCTTCATAGCCAAAATTGATTATACGGCACAAAGACAAAAAGCGCAATCGTACGATCAAATACTTAAAATACATTTAAAAAGGCTACCACAAATAGAATTCATTATATCAGCTGAATAGGAAAGAGGATACAAAGTGCAGTCGTGTCTTCACATACTTCGGAAAAAAAATCCCTCATGGGCAAAAATGTTTATATGACATAAGGATCAAAAGTGCAGTTCTGCAATCAAACACATACTGAAGCCAGGAAGAGTACATACACATTTTTCATGTAGCAGATGATATCAGCATCCATGAATTATATTTAAAAGGTTACAAAGAGAAAAAAAATCAACCTCGAATCCAAGTATGGATTAGGGCTGGGTATGAAATTCCGCTGTACTTGCGGATTTTACGGTGTTTTTTCCTCGCTTGCGGTCGCCAGTGTTAAGTTGGCGAGCACGAGCAAGGAAAATCTTACTGCCAGACCATCTCCTGGTGAGATTTCTCAATACTGGCTGTTGCGGATGGCCGCTGCTACCGCTCACATTTAGAAACATTCTGTTTGTGTTGAGGAAGCTGTCGTTCAAGTAGAACATCTACTCGAGCAGCAGAAAGAAGCACCGCCCTCTCTCATTGCTAATGGTCGGATTCGCGCTGATTTTCCAGTTTTGGACAAACACCCATCCCTAAATATCAGTGTAAATTACACGACCTAACACACTCCATCGCTTGCGGAACTCCGTGTAGTGTGGCGGAGTTGAATGGTCACTTTGCAGAGCTCTGCATAGTGGAACTCCACAAACTCCTTCCAGCCCTAATATGGATGATGAGATTCATTCATGTTATGTTATGTTATGTTATCTGGGGTTTTATAAAGCACACAGCTACTCTACTGAGTGCCCCGGCGCTGGGTGAGTATGACTGAACTAGACAGGAAGAAACCAAGTGTACCATGGGCAAACGTATTACGTTATTGCTGAAACAGCCATGTTTTAAGGGCTTTTCTGAAAGGAAGCAGACAATCAATCACATCAATTATGATTTTAATGTTGAAAATGTAAGGCTGGATAAGGTGAGGCAGCTGCATGTCGCACTGCCAGTAGGCAGACTGTAGACTGGCAAAAGTCACCCCATGTAGTGGATGATAGAAAAAGCAGCATAGGATATGGTTTGCACCAATCAAAACTTTGGAACAAATCTAACTACAGGATGCACGTGATTTGATGGACCTTTGTCTCGAATTGAGGCTTGATATCAACAGTTCAGCAAAATCTCAATGACAGTGAAGTACAATTTGCCGCACAATATTGGCAGAGAGGAGTACATTTGCAGACCATTAAGGTTACTTAGCAGATTAGTAAAAGTATTGTCATAAATCAATAATCACCTTATTTCAGCATGGTTCAGTACAATTCAAAGAAAGTCAAAATAGCAAATACAAAGGCAAGTTACTACAGGCAGTCATTTGTGAATTGAATAAGATTCGGTTCCTCTAGTAGGAAATTCCCTAAAGCTAGGCCTGCGAATCAGATGAGGTTGGGGAAAATGAAAGCAGCTGGTGTCAGCACAGTAGAACCAAATAAAGGTTCAGTCAGACAAAGAAAGATAGATTTACTTGAAAGATAAACTCTTTGAGCGGGGCAAATAAGCATGGGGTCTCAAGAGAGTGGGAAAGGGGCATCTGCTCTCAAAAGAGTACATAGGAGCATTTGCATTCAAAGGTAGACGGGCAGCCTGAATCTAGTTAATTCAGCAATGCATAATTAAATCTCCAATTTCTAACATGAAGCACAGCTACCTAAGGTTCCAAAGAGGCAAGAACAAATAAAAATCTAGCATTTCGATGAAAGAGGCACGGGGTGTGGCCGGGCAAGATGGCCGAGTGGACGTGATCCACACTGGCTCGAGAGCCTCGTAGCTGTCTCAGACTGCTGCAGAAAGAGGAGGTAGCTAGAAACTTACTGTAATGGTCCTTGGGGAAGCGTGTTCCTGCCAGGACATTGGATGTACAAGTTTGATCCAAGCACAGTGGAGTAACTTGAGCCATCCGGCAGCAGAAAGGAAAGGTGCGGACTCCCAAAATGGCACCGTCAGGCCCGTCCGCAACCCGGAAAGCAGAGCAAGTGAAGTGACATCACTGTGCCCGCAGCCAGGGCAGTGGGCCACCTGGAGAGTTACAGCAGTAGGTAAGTCTGGGGAAACACGCCAGGTGTGTGTTGCAGAAATGACGCCACCCAATGAGGCACACACCCGATGCTGCGTCGTTCACCGGGACATGGAGGAAGGGGAGCAGGGCTTTTGCCAGCACTAATGGGTGGCCCAATGCTGAGTTCGGGTGTGGGGAGGTCTCGAAGGTGTCCCCCCAGGCTTTCCAGTAGCGAAGCCATAGACCTTGCGAGCCACAGGAGATGTGCCTGGCCCCCACATGTCACCCATGGCGGATCGTCACTAGAGATCTCAAGCATTAGCCCTGGGATGACTATTCCCATTGAGTGCAGGGGCAGTAAATTATAACCTTCAGCAGTAACTGTGCAGGCCTCAGGAGGGGATTGTTGATACAGTCACACTTGCTATATGTTTTCTGTCTGACCGTAAGATGGCCGATGAGCTCTAGCCTGGGGGTTGACTTTTCTAGAAGTCATCAGCCCCGTTTGTGTCTGGAGAGGAGCAGTAACTCGGAGGTGGGATGCATCCCCCTCGAAGAATAGAATCTAGCAACCTGCACATATGCCACCAAAAAAGGCGACAAACAAAGTCTCCCATTTCTTTACTCCCACGGGGAAAAGGCAAACCCAGGACTCAGGGGGAGAAGTTACCAATATGTTGCTCACCAAAGATGACTTCATGGACTTTCTCAAAGAATTTAAAATGGAGCTCCATGCGGAAATCAAGCAAGACATAAAGGCCTACATGGACCAACTGAAAGCCGATCTCACAGAACGCAGGTCTGCCCTCCAGCAGGATGTGGACTCCATGGGTACTAGATTCCTTGAGGTGGAGGGTCAGACGCAAGAGCTGGACAAATGCACAATGGCTTCGCACCAAAAAGTTCAGGACTTCCAAACGCAATTACATCAGGTTCTATTGAAGACAGAAGATTTGGAAAATAGGTCTTGGAGAGAGAACATGAGAATACAAGACCTAGAAGAGGAGTGGAGAGGCCAGATCTGGAAGCCTTTATCGAAGGGTTCTTTGCCTAAATTCTTGGGCGCGCCAGATGAAAATCAAAATAGACAGGGCGCACCGCGTTGTGAACCCCCAGACGGGAGAACGATGCCGTAGCTGTGATATTCCTGTCAAGCTCCATTCTTTCAAGAAAAAGGAAGAAATTCTGAAAGCAGCAAGGAAGAAAGACGAGGTTTTCTTCCAAGGATTCAAATGTCTTTTTGTATCAAGAAGTGGCTCCCTCCATGCTATTACGAAGACAACACTTCAGGCCAATAATGTCCAAGCTACGAGAGGACAATATAAGATACATGTGGTCTTTCCCCTTTGGGCTGGTCTTTGAATTTAATAATAAAGCGTGCTACATTTCTGAGCTGGAGGAAGGCTTGCAAATGCAGTCAAGGGGCATCAAAATTAACAGAATCTGCAAGGGGCATGGCATTCCAATGGTGTACGATCCACAGAGGTAAACCCTCTCAAAAGTAAACAGACCAGGGGCAAAATGACTGCTTAGATCCTATTAACGGGGAGCCGAAGCAATGGGTCAGTGTAATTAGCGGAGGGAACATGGCGGAATGCAGAATCTTTAGCTCATAGACTATGTTTTCTCCCAAGCCACAATTTAAAATAGACTACGTTGGGCTATTGCTGAACTATGCAGACCTCAGCCTCCAGCAATGGATCAGTTGTGGGCCTTTGTGTAGCCCAGCTTAAGGTACTCTTGGTTATATGTTTTACATGTTTAAGGGGGATGGCAGGGGACAGTGGTGGACAATATGGGTTATTAGACAGGTAGCACAAGGGTGCTGTTCAGAAAGACACTTCATTGCAGGGACTAATGGGTTTTGTATGGACAAGAGGGGAAAAGGTGTTCACATCAATAGATTTGGCTATGAGGGGGGGGATGGGTCCGAGTATGGGATGGTTACAATAGTCTCTTGGAATGTGAGGGGTCTGAACTCACCCCTCAAAAGACATAAAATATGGAAATATCTCGCAGATCACCAGTTTGATGTTGTAGCGCTTCAGGAAATGCACATAAAGAAAACAGAGGAGCTCCAGCTCCGCCATAGAAGTTACTGCCTAATTTATAGATCATCTGCTGGATCTAAACAGAAGGGAGTTTCCTTTATGTTCCCCAACTCTACAAAATTCAAGCCAGAAAAGGGTACAGAGAGGGTAGAGTAATTATGGTGAGTGGGAAACTGAAGGGTCGACAAGGCACGCTCATTTCAGCATAAGCTCCCAACACAAGTCAATCGATGTTCATTTTGCACAAATTGATAGCACCCACCCCCACAAGTCAGCTACAGGCAGCTTCCACAAAGGGATTAAACCGAAGATACAGGCGCTAGGTCTCAAAGACACTTGGAGATCACTCTACCCGACCACCAAAGATTACACCTTTCCCTCCCATGTACATATATCTTACATATTTATAAGCCAATCACTTCTGGGATCCCTTCAAGCGGTAAAGATACTCCTGATCACTATCTCAGACCACAGCCTTGTCACAATTAGTCTTTCCGGGGTCTTTACCATATTGGGCCCACCGAGATGGTATTTTCCTGTCTCAATCACTAGAGATATGGTACTACGGGATGAATTTAGATCAGCAATCAATAAATACTTCGAGATGAATCAGACACACTCCACCTCCCCCCTGAACAATTGGGACACTTTCAAAGCTGTTCCTATGGGCAAATGTATTGATTTAAACTCTGTCCTGTATAAACGGAAGGCTAGGGAGCAAGTTGCTCTAGAGGCGGAACTGGAGGGAATAGAGAGAGAACACAAGAGGACCCCAACCCGGGCCCTGCAACGCCAGCTCAGCACGCTAAAAGGGAAGTATTGTAAAGATCAATACACAGGAAGTTGGTTAAAACGGGTTTATTAGCCCAACAGGGAGGCAAGTCGTCCACATCCAAGAACAGCAAAACCAACTGAACCACATCATGAATTCCAGAGTGACATGGCTGCATTCTCTCTTGAGAATGCACATATTTAAAGACATAGATACAACACATCTCCCTTATAATAATAATGAAATAAAACAAAGACAATGAAAAGGAAAAGAACAAAGAGCAAAAAGAAAACTTGAAAAGAAAGAAATCATAGGGTACAGTAATCTTGGAGATACAAAGGTGGTCTCCTGATTCTAGGGTTCATCCCACGAGACGAAACACACGCATCTTGAGAAGATGATGGGCAACCAACACCATCACGAGGAGTAGAACCCCCAGGAGCAGCAGCAGGTTCCATAACTGCATGTTCCCTAACAGCATTATCCCCCTCCACACACCTCGACAAACGTGACATGCTCCACACATCACCCCCCTCAAGCATGACTACATTCTTCATGACTTTAGCAATGCGCCTAGGCCCAAAGAACTTGGACACACCCTTAGGGGACCAAAGGCCTTTTTTGATAAAAACCAAATCGCCCACTTTCCAAAAAGGATCTTTCACACCCTTCAAAGCATCATGTCTGCGCTTGTAACCGTCCTGATAATCATTTAATCTGGGATTGTTGAGTACTACACCTCTATCTTTAATAGACAACCACAAAGGATTGAGCTTTGAACCAGCCACACGTCCCCTAAGTTTCTCAAAAGGTGAAATACCTGTCACACTGTTTGGGGTGTTCCTGTGCGCCCACAGTTTTTCCCTGAGAATGGGTTTCAGGGGAAGTCCTCTCTCTAAAGCAGTCTGAGCACACGCTCTAATCAGTCTATTCATACTTTCCACCAAACCATTCGCCTGTGGAGCATAGAGGGCAGTCCTATGATGGGAGATGGAGAGGTCTTTAAGGAAAACAGACATTTCGTGGGAGGTGAATTGGACACCGTTATCGGAAACCAAAGTCTCCGGAATCCCTTCACAGGTAAAGGCATCCTTAAGAAATTCAATGATATTCCTACTCAAAACAGTTCCCATACAGGCAGCAGACAACCACTTAGAAGTGTAATCTACAAGGACAACGACAAATCTTTCAGCGAGTCCCAGATTCACGAAAGGTCCAACTATATCAATGGCAACCTTGGACCAAGGTCGTTCAGGAATGGCAATGGGAGAAAGCGGAGCGGTGCACACCTTCCTTGATTTATCGTTACTGGCACAAATGTGGCAGTCTTTAACGACAGCTTCAACCTCACGGTCCAACTCAGGCCACCAGTAGGATTCTCTCACCCTTGCTTTGGTGAGACTGCGACCTAAATGTCCCTCATGGGCTAGGTTGATTATCTTTTCTCTCATACCAGAAGGAGGAATTAGTCTGTCACCTCTAAATAATTCACCCTGAACAATGTTCAACTCGTCCCTAATGTTCCAAAAACCTTTGGCATAATCAGGAACTTCCCTCAAGACAGGCCAACCATTGACCGTAGCTTCCAAGATAAAATCTCTAGCAGGATCATCAGAAAAACAACCTTTCCATTCTACTTCATTTAAAGCAGACTCTCTCACCCACGAAACAATGGGAACATCCAGGTCATACGTGACCGACTTATCGACAGGCAACCTAGAAAGAAAATCAGCGGGAACGTTCTTGGGACCAGGTAAGTATTCAACACAAAAATTGTATTCCATGAGACCCTCAACCCATCTCTTAATTCTGGGGGTAGTACACTCGACATTCCTACACGAGAACAACTGCACCAGGGGTTTGTGATCAGATCTCACTACAAACGGTAGGCCCCACAGATAGAATCTGAAGTGTTTGATGGCCCAAAAGCAAGCCAAAGCCTCGCGCTCAATGACAGAATAGCGCTCCTCCGCACCCTTCAAGGAACGTGACGCGAAACCGATAACTTTCTCTGAACCATCCACGAGCTGAGCCAAAACAGCCCCCAAACCACGTAAGCTGGCATCGGTGGATAAAATGGTCTTTTTGCGCACATCAAAATGCCCCAAGGTAGGCATTTTAGCAATCACTGACTTGACTGTGTCAAAAGCAATTGAATAATCTTGGTTCCAATCAAAAACGGCACCCTTCTTAAGGAGAAGTCTAATGGGTTGCATAACGCTGGCAAAGTTGGGAATAAACTTGGAGTAATACTCCGATAATCCATTAAAAGACTTGACTTGATCCTTATTAGAAGGAGGTTGAGCTTTGAGAATGGCCTCAGCAAGATCAAACTTAGGACTGATGCCTTCCCCAGATATGTTGTGCCCCAAATAAGATACAGACCTAACCCTGAATTTGCATTTCTCTTGTTTAAGAGTCAGACCGGCATCCTTGAGCCTGGACAAAACAGCAAAAAGGGTAACATCATGTCTGCTTGCATCAACACCGTGGACTAAAATGTCATCCTGGAAAAAGAGGACACAATCAATACCAGAAAGAACATTTTTCATGATTCTCTGAAAACAAGCAGCAGCGCTGGCTAACCCAAAAGGCATCCTAATGAATCTATATGCACCGATGGGAGTGACAAAAGAAGTGAGATGTCTCGACTCTTCATGTAAAAGAACCTGGTGGTAGGCAGCCAACAAATCCATAACGCTAAACAAGGTGGCACCACCTAACTTGGTCAAAATCTCATTGATATTAGGTAAAGGCTGCCTGTCTACCCAGATAGAATGGAAAGGGGCGACCACTCGGTCCCCCCGAACGTATGGCGGAGTGCCTCGATCCCCCCGGGAAGCCATTTTTGGGCGGGAGGCGCGTCTCGGCTGGTATGCCCGAAGCGGCGTAGCCGGGGCGCGCTTTTTCCCGCCCTAGAGTGGGCTGGCCTAGACACCGACGTAGCCAGCCCCGCCCCAGGGGCAGGCAGGGGCGGGTTCTCGCCCGCCCTGAAGACGGATAAAAAGAGACGCAAGACCAGAAGACGTCCTCTTGTTCTTGTGCTCCGAAGCTGCACCTCCTCGCTACCCGTGAGCTCGGGACAGAACGAAGAGCCAATTTTGAGCGTTTTGATCTTTTTCTTTGTCTTCTAGATACTTCGTCGGAGAGATGCCAAAGAAAGTCGCAAAGAGAATGACGACCGACCAGATGGTGCGGGCCCTTTGCAAAGAGGTGTCCGACATAAAGAAACGGTTGGCGGGGCGAGACGGGGAGGGGGGTTCGGGCCCTGCGCCGGCTGGAGGGAGACCTAAGAGGCCGAGAAGGGTTCCAGCCGGTGGAGACGTCCCGGTCCCCTCTGCACCGCTCGAGGCGCCGACCCCAGTACCAATGGAGGGGAATCCAATCCCCGTTGTCGTCACCCCGACACCCAAAGAAGACATGCCCCCCGAGCTGGCAGCACAGCTAGCAGCTTGGTTGGGGGATAGTAGTGATGGCGCCACGGCTGCCGAGGCACAGGCGCTGATAAAAGGGCTTCGTGAGAAGAGAGATGCAGCTAAAGGGACTGCGCCGTTGGCGGGAATAGACAAGCCGCAAGCGGCCGAAGCTGCGTCCGGTGCAGGTAAGCGGCCATTGCCGATTGCAAGGGACGAGTCAGCACCCTCTCGTAGAGAGAGATTGGGACAACATGTGCCTTTAGCTATAAAGGAAAAGATCTGGGCTGGGGAGTACGTGAATATTTTCTCCTTGCTTGTTGATCATTATGAGGTGGAGCATGTTAAAAGTCAGAAGGACCTAATGCATCCGAGTGTTTGGCGCGCAAAAATGGCCGCCTTTAAGGTAAATGAGAATATTGGCAACTGGGGCAATGCATGGGGTATTTTTACATCGATTTTGGCGGAACGTAGGCCCGAGTTGCTTTCTGAATTTCCCATTTATCAATCACGAATTATGGGTTACTCGACAGCGTATCAAGGTAACCATTGGTTTTGTTATGACAATCTGTTCAGGAAAGAAAAGGAACATAACAAGGGTTTGACTTGGGATTGTTACGATTCTGTAACATGGGATAAAATGAAAGAATCAGGAATGTTAAAAATGCCATTGGTTGGGAGCAATGTTGTAGATTACTCCCGCCAAAATGTGGGGACGCCCTTTCGACCAGGTACGAGCACCGACGATCAGTCGAGGCCCGCAGGCAATACAGGGAGGAAGGGTTTCTGCTTTAATTTCAACAAAGGGAAATGTACCAGGCCTCCGGGATCGTGTAAATTCAAACATGAGTGTAGTACGTGTGGGTCGTCCCATCCTGAGTCATCGTGCAGAGCCAGAACGGGTGAGAATGGGGGTAAGGGAGGCGCCAAACAGGTCTAAACTAGTCCGAGGGGCGCCTTTACCAACCCCGATTGATACCTTGGCAATGATTCCCTGGCTCAGTGAATACCCGGATCGTACTTCTGCTGGGGTGCTGCGGAACGGTTTTACACATGGTTTCCGCATCCCGGTGGGGGACTTTCAGGGTGTAGGGATTTGCAAAAAACAACTTTCCGTTTTACAACATACATCTGTGGTGCAAGAGAAAATTCAGAAAGAGGTTAGCCGGGGACGGGTCGCCGGCCCGTTTAGTGTACCCCCGGTACCGGATTTTGTTTGTTCTCCGTTAGGGGTGGTCCCCAAGAAGGACCCAGGTGAGTTTCGTTTGATCCACAATCTGTCTGCTCCTCACGGCCTTTCGGTGAACGACGCAATTGATCCAGAAGTTTGTTCGGTGCGATACGCATCGTTTGATGAGGCAGTAGCCATCTTGAATCGCCTGGGGCCCGGGACGTTGATGGCGAAATCAGATATCGAGTCAGCGTTCCGGTTGCTCCCGGTACACCCAGACGATCAGCGTCTTTTGGGATTCGGGTTCCAGGGGTCATTTTACATGGATAGGTGTATGCCAATGGGATGCTCTATATCGTGTGCTTATTTTGAGCAATTCAGTACTTTCCTGCAATGGGTGTTCACTAAGAAAACGGGTTTCCGAAATGTAATGCACTACCTTGACGACTTTTTGTTCCTTGGTCCCGCCGGAAATCCCGAATGTGCTCAGGCCTTAGCTGAATTCTGTGTGTTGATGGGTCATTTTGGCGTGCCATTGGCACCGGGTAAAACTATGGGTCCCACGACTTGCCTCGAGTTTTTGGGGATCGAGTTGGACTCAAGGGAGGGGTGTTTCCGTTTACCAGCTAGCAAAGTGTTGAAATTCAGGGCAGCCCTCCAAGTATGTTTGAATGCATCTAAGGTTACACTGCATCAGTTGCAACAATTAGTGGGAAAGTTGAACTTTGCCTTGAGGGTGATCCCAATGGCTCGCCCTTTTTCCCGCTCAATTGCCCAAGCGATGGTTGGCCTAAAGGAGGGTCATCATCGCACGAGGTTATCGGCTGAGGTCCGCCAGGACATGCGGATTTGGTTAGCATTTTTGGCGGACTTCAATGGCCGAGTCGTCTGGAACAAGCCAGCCGTGTCCTCAGAAGAGCTTGGGCTATGGACAGATTCAGCAGGAAGCATAGGCTTTGGCGCCATCTTCGGCACAAAATGGTCTGCTCAAAGGTGGCCCCTATGGTGGCACGAGAAGGGGCTAACGAGTAATATTGCTTTCCTTGAACTATTTCCCATTCTGGTGGCCCTGAGAACCTGGCCAGAAGGGTTCAGAGATCATTCTGTCGTGTTCTGGTCCGACAATATGACCATGGTAGAATGCATCAATAGTCAGGCAGCCCATTGTAAATTGATTTTGAGGCTGCTCAAAGAAATTGTCCTACTGTGTATGCAACTGAACGTGGTATTCAGAGCAAAACATGTCCCAGGGGTGATGAATCAGGCTGCTGATGCACTGTCTCGTTTTCACATGCAGGCTTTCTCGGGTTTCCTTCCTTCAGCGGACCCGGAGCCGGCACCCTTCCCCGAAGCTCTCTGGTCTCTCGGTGCCCCGAACTTCGTCACCTCGTGGGAGAGAGTCTAGCACCCAGGACAAGGAAGGCATATGAAGGGGCGTTCCAGGCCTATTTAGCCTTTTTGGGGGCAGAGAGAGGGGGACTTTGGGGTCAGGAAGAGTGGGTAGTACTTTTTCTGATGTCCTTACGTAGGGCTGGGAAATCGGTGGCTACGGCTCAAAGGCATCGTGCCGCCATTTCCTTTGTTGCCAGGGCCCATGGCATCCTGGACCCAACAGCGTCTTTCACAGTACAGAAAGCGCTGCGTGGGTGGCAACGCCTAGAGGGTCGCAGAGTAGACGTAAGACGACCGATAGGTCTAGACAGGTTGTCCCAGTTACTGGCCACACTCCCTAACACATGCTCGTCCCCTTTTGAGACCTGTTTGTTCCGGACTGCATTTACGCTGGCATTTCACGGGGCTATGAGAGTTAGTGAGCTAGTTGCAAGGAACAAACAGGATGTGACGGGGGGCTTGTCCAGGGAACATGTTCAGATCAGGGGTGATGCGATGATTGTCTCCTTTCTCAGGTCCAAGACTGACCAAGATGGGAGAGGGGACTGCACGATCATTCGCAGGAACCCCGAGTCATCCATGTGTCCGGTACAGTGCTTAGAAGATTACCTAGCACGAAGGGTGGCATCATGGGGGGGGACATTGTTGAGGCATGCAGACGCCACCCCGCTGACGAGGTTTCAGTTTCAGCGGGTGCTTGCAATGGCCATTGCCGCAGCGGGCTTGGACCCGGGCGAATTTGGGACCCATTCCTTTCGAATAGGGGCTGCCACTGAAGCTACAGCCAGGGGTCTTAATGTAGAACAAGTGAAACGTGTGGGGCGCTGGTCCTCCAATTGTTATAAGAGGTACGTGCGATTGCACATGTTGTGAAGCTGTAATCATGTACTCACGCTTCTTGTCTTTTGTTTGTTTTCAGTTGCGCAAGCCTACGCGGCAGGGCGGACTGTGCAGTCGACCCAACACCAGGCCAGCGGACGCACGTCACCGGCTGTGAGGAAGGAGGTGTGGGTCGTGGGCCACTCATACGTGAGACGGGCCGCAGACGTATTCAAAGCAGGTGACATGATTCACGTACCTGGGGAATACGGGTACAGAGTGTCCTTCTACGGAAGGGGCGGTCTCTGTATTGACCAGTTTCAGGAATTTTTTGAGGGTTTGTTAGAGCGGATGAGGTCACCGCCGTCCATAGTCATAGTGCATTTGGGGGGCAATGATTTGGTCACCACCGGTAGACGACTTCTCCTGGAGGCTATGCTTTCCACGGTAAGTTGGTTAGCGAGGAGAGTTCCGGGGTGCATAATTGCGTGGTCTCATATGATCCCACGAAAAGTGTGGCGGGGGGCTATCTCGATCCCTGCTTTGAATCATTCTGTTAGAAAGTTGAATAACAAAGTGAGTAGGTTGTTCCGTTCCAAGACATTGCATTCGATCTCGCATAGTTGTATTAATGATGACAGTATGTATCTGGGGATGGTGTGCATTTGTCGAGGGTGGGGAATGAGTTACTCATAGGAGACTTCTTAGCTTGGTTAAAATCGTTAAAACATGACCTTTAGGTAGGAGTTTTTGTGGGGGGTCCGGATAGCCGGTCAACTATCCGGACCTGTGGCGGTAAGGTCATGATCGGTGAGCACTAATTGGTAGATCCCTATGAGTGGGCGTCACCCAACACGGATGGGAGCGCTCGGGAGAGGTGGCCATTGGCCCCTCAATGGGGAGGCGGTCCCGTCTAAGGGCGGGTCGCCGGAAGTAAAGGAAAGGCGGTCAAGGCCCCTTCCTTTGTAGGAGGGGTTACAGCCCCCTCCTGGGGAATTTCCCGGGGCCAGTGTCATCTGCGACGGCAGATGCGGTAAGTTGTGTGGGGTGGGGGGAGGTCCACGATACCTTCTAGATACCACACACAAGTCTTCGAACGACCTTTAAATGGTGTCGAGTCTTAAGTGCCCCCGTCAAGCCAAGGGAAATTGTCAGTAGTTGCACTTGAGGTAAGCCTCTGTGCTGTCGCCCCTCCCAAGTGGGAGGGGTAAGTCTGGTTAGGGATCTTGACACCGGTTATGACCTTGCCGTTGGCCCTTAAACGTTAGGATGTACAATTTCAGTGTTTCTAGAGAAATGTTTTTGTAGGATGCTAGTTCGGCTAGGAGAACCTCTGTATTAGAGAATATGTTAAGGTTAGCCAAACATCGCAATGTGATAATGAAATTGTACATAACATGAAACGTTTAATGTTTTAATTTTTTGTTTTAATAAATACGGCCGGGAGGGTCACTCCCTCCCACATCCAAAAACTTTAAGAACTGTTTCCGGTTTCCCTCCTTTTGGGGATTGTGTTGAGAGGGGGTGGCGGGTATCTCAGCCATATGGAAAGGGGCGACCACTCGGTCCCCCCGAACGTATGGCGGAGTGCCTCGATCCCCCCGGGAAGCCATTTTTGGGCGGGAGGCGCGTCTCGGCTGGTATGCCCGAAGCGGCGTAGTCGGGGCGCACTTTTTCCCGCCCTAGAGTGGGCTGGCCTAGACACCGACGTAGCCAGCCCCGCCCCAGGGGCAGGCAGGGGCGGGTTCTCGCCCGCCCTGAAGACGGATAAAAAGAGACGCAAGACCAGAAGACGTCCTCTTGTTCTTGTGCTCCGAAGCTGCACCTCCTCGCTACCCGTGAGCTCGGGACAGAACGAAGAGCCAATTTTGACCCACCCACCAGCCCCTGAAGACAGCAAGTTGTTGTACAATAAAGTGAATTTTATAAGTATGTTTTTCCGTTTCGTTTACAGGCTGTGAAAGTATCAGTTTGTTGTTGATCATAATAAAGTATGGTGAATATCGTGTAAGCTGTTACGATTAAAATGATTATATGTGTTGTTGCATTTTAAGCATGTTCTTTCGGTCGTAGCGACCAATGTTTTCATAGGTTTGAGTAAGAATTGTCGTATTTAGTTTGGTAGGCGGTAAGGTCATGATCGGTGAGCACTAATTGGTAGATCCCTATGAGTGGGCGTCACCCAACACGGATGGGAGCGCTCGGGAGAGGTGGCCATTGGCCCCTCAATGGGGAGGCGGTCCCGTCTAAGGGCGGGTCGCCGGAAGTAAAGGAAAGGCGGTCAAGGCCCCTTCCTTTGTAGGAGGGGTTACAGCCCCCTCCTGGGGAATTTCCCGGGGCCAGTGTCATCTGCGACGGCAGATGCGGTAAGTTGTGTGGGGTGGGGGGAGGTCCACGATACCTTCTAGATACCACACACAAGTCTTCGAACAACCTTTAAATGGCGTCGAGTCTTAAGTGCCCCCGTCAAGCCAAGGGAAATTGTCAGTAGTTGCACTTGAGGTAAGCCTCTGTGCTGTCGCCCCTCCCAAGTGGGAGGGGTAAGTCTGGTTAGGGATCTTGACACCGGTTATGACCTTGCCGTTGGCCCTTAAACGTTAGGATGTACAATTTCAGTGTTTCTAGAGAAATGTTTTTGTAGGATGCTAGTTCGGCTAGGAGAACCTCTGTATTAGAGAATATGTTAAGGTTAGCCAAACATCGCAATGTGATAATGAAATTGTACATAACATGAAACGTTTAATGTTTTAATTTTTTGTTTTAATAAATACGGCCGGGAGGGTCACTCCCTCCCACATCCAAAAACTTTAAGAACTGTTTCCGGTTTCCCTCCTTTTGGGGATTGTGTTGAGAGGGGGTGGCGGGTATCTCAGCCATACTGTTTACACTCCTGAGGTCCACACACATCCTAATTTTGGTACCCTTGTCCTTAGGTGCCAAAACAATCGGCGCAAGCCATTCCGAGGATTCTATCTCCTCAACAACACCAAGCTTCAATAACCTGTCAATCTCAACTTGCAAGGGTTGCAACATGAGGTTGGGCACCTTCCTAACTTTATGCACCACAGGCTTGGCACTACTTTTCAAAATTATCCTGTGTTTGAAACCTTTGAGTAACCCCAGATCTTCAGTAAAAACTTCAGGGAATTTCTCAAGAACATCTAAAAAATCACCCCCTTCAGATACCAACATAACTTGCTCGGGTGCATTGGGATTCAAAGTGATCCCCAGATTTCTTTGGTGACGCCAACCAAGGAGGTTATCTCCCCTCTTAGCAATATAAACCTTACCAACAGTTTCCCTGCCTTTGAAAGTAATGGTTTGGATGGAATATCCCAATACTTCAATCTTTTGTTTGGCATACCCCACAGGATTGATATCAGAAGCTATAAGTTCAATCTTATCCCCATCAAAATTCGCAAACCAAAACTTATCACTAATAAGGGTGAACAGTGAGCCAGAATCGGCTAACACGGGAACCACTTTGTTGGCAATTTGGATGTCACAAGAGGGCATAACTACTATGTCATCATCAACTTGATTCACACCATTGATAACATCATCCGTAATGCAATGAATAGAATCTTGGTAATAAGCTTCATCTTCATCAATACAATTGACTTTGTTACTTTTACACATCCTTGCGTAATGACCCTTCCTCCCACAATTTCTACAAACAGTACTTTTAGCAAAACAGTTTGGATAATTCGGACCATGTTTCTCACTACCGCATCTGGGACATTTAAATTTGTTGTCCTTATTAAAATTATTACTGCTAAAGTTCTGTTTAGGTTTCTCAGTTTTAACAAGGGTTTTCTCTTGCCTGGGAGAAATTTTACTAACAGCAGCAACATTACATTCAGCTTGGGGAGTTTGTCGGTGCTCATGACCAACACTGGAAACCGGATCATTCTGAGAGGGACCCTTCCTGATCTCCTTGACCCAAGTAGAGGTATGTTCAACACTCTCAACAATAAGTATAGCCTCTTTTAAATTGGGATTTTTCGACAACAGTTTCTCCTGAATTTTGAGATCATTTGTGCAACGAACAAGTTGATCACGAATGAGGGAATCCGTTAAAAGTTCAAATTCGCAGGTCTGCGCAAGGGATTTGAGTGCTGCAACGTAGTTTCCAACTCTCTCACTCTTAGCTTGGACACGCATGAAAAATTTGTGTCTTTCCATAACAACGTTAATGCGTGCACCAAAATGATTTTTAAGGAGAAGAGCACTCATCTCAAAAAACATCTGAAGGTTCACCAGCACCCCTGCCAATGGGTATCGGATCTAGACTGTCATAAATGTTTCTTCCCTCAATTCCAAGGTTGTTAAGTAAAACAGCCTGTTTCCTGACAGCAGAAAACTTCTCTCCGCCAATTGCAAGTAGATAAGAATCAAAGATAGGTTTCCATTTTTTCCAAGGTAAAATGGGTTCACCCTGTTCACTTAAAAACTGGGGAGGTTGGTTCATTCCGCTAGTAGAAGACGACATGCTGAAAGAAAACAACTAAACAAACTAAAATAACAAGTTAACTAAATAAGCTAACACAACAATCTAAAATAACAATTTAAAATAAGGAGTTAAAATAACAAAAGGATACACAACTTCCTTAGTGTGCCGTGCTTGTCCCGCTTCACGAGAAAGCTTCTTTGCTCACTGTACACTGTGTACTGCGGTAACTTCAAAAATAGAAACTGGTGGTCTATTGCTTCAGACAGTTCAAAAATAGAAACTGAAATTCTACAGCTTCAGTCAGATATGCACATCAAGAGTACAACATCAATCAGTCTTCGGACAGTTCAAAAATAGACAGTTCAAAAATAGAAACCGAAATTCTACAGCTTCAGTCAGATATGCAAAAGTACAACATCAATCAGTCTTGAATATAGTCAGTTTCAGACAAACTGTATCAAACAAAAATGTGACTTGCCTCAAATCAAAATGTGTAATCAGGAAAGAAATACCGTGCTCAGGAGAAAGTCTTCAGCGCGTTAAAACAAATGGCCGAGGAATAGACACGTCGCGCTGGCAAACGCGCGGTTGCTAGGTGATGGAACTGCGCGTAAGGAAACAAAGGCGCGTTTGTTTATTTGTCACCTAGCAACACGAAGCGTCTGACGTGAAGTTTGGAGAACGCCAGGCACGTTGCGTGTGACGTGACACCAGTCAAGATCACGTAGAAGGACGCGCAGAGACAATGGCGCTCCAGGCAAGCACGCTCTAGTGGAACAGCTCGTGAAGATCGCGTTCCAAGCAGGCACGCTCCAACAGCTCGAGCAGGATTTGAAAGATGCCGAGCAACGGAGGTAGGGATACTTCGTTAAATAATCCAATTTCAGGCAAAATTACGAAAATGTACCTTCCGCTAGGTCCTGGCGCTGCCAATCAAATACACCACGCTGACTCACGAAGAGCATAAAGTTGAACAGGAAAACAATGGTTTTCTTTTCCAAAAAAAACCCGAAAGTCTAATTAAAAGAAAGTCTTCATCTTCGAGGCGCTGGGTTCATTATCACCTGCTGGGCTCATCGTCGCCAGTATTGTAAAGATCAATACACAGGAAGTTGGTTAAAACGGGTTTATTAGCCCAACAGGGAGGCAAGTCGTCCAACACACGCATCTTGAGAAGATGATGGGCAACCAACACCATCACGAGGAGTAGAACCCCCAGGAGCAGCAGCAGGTTCCATAACTGCATGTTCCCTAACAGCATTATCCCCCTCCACACACCTCGACAAACGTGACATGCTCCACACATCCCACCCTCGTCGCCAGTATTGTAAAGATCAATACACAGGAAGTTGGTTAAAACAGGTTTATTAGCCCAACAGGGAGGCAAGTCGTCCACATCCAAGAACAGCAAAACCAACTGAACCACATCATGAATTCCAGAGCGACATGGCTGCATTCTCTCTTGAGAATGCACATATTTAAAGACATAGATACAACAGGAAGATTAAGGCGATTTACACCAATAGGGCAGAATATACCTTGCTGCGGCTCCGTCAGATCTCGTACACCCAGGGGGGCAAGGTGGGAGCCCATTTAGCTAGGCAGTTACATGAAAAAAGGGAAAAAGAATACATAAGGATATTTGTGACGGAAGGGGAACGTAACACACACAGACAATATCAAGGCAAACATATTTGGAAGGTTGTATAGAGAGTTTTATACAGGCTCACCCACAGATTTGGAGGCGCAACACGAGTACCTGACTCACTAGATCTATCCCAAGTCCCAACATTGTGGAATGACCAATTAAATGCTCCTTTCAAGACCGAGGGGGAAGGGAAGGCGATTGCAAAACTCAAACGCCACAAGTCCCCAGAACCTGACGGCCCACTTTGATAAAGCATACGCGAAAGAGATTATCCCACACCTGACCTCCCCTCTCTATTGAATGCAATAGCTGGATGGAGCAGGGTGTCAAATTCAATGGCTGAAGCAGTGATTACTGTAATTTCTAAGGCAGGGAAAAATCTGCAGAGCTGCGCCTCCCACAGGCCCATCGTGCTGAACTAGATGCCAAACTGTACTCCGCCATATTAGCCACGAGACTAGAGGACCTGATGCCAGCAATAGTCCATCCTGATCAATCGAGCTTCATAAAAGGGGCGGCAGACTCATGACAATATCCGAAGGAATATACATCTGATAGTAAAAGTAACCAACATATAAGATCCCAGCGATCCTCGTGGGCCTGGATGACGAAAAGGCCTTTGACAGGGTGGAGTGGTTGTTCCTCTTTCTCACCCTGAAACAATTTGGATTTGGGAAGGGGTTTATTGACATGATAAGGGCAAACTACATGCATCCACACTCAAGAGTGCAGGTCAACGGAAGTCTGTTGCTTACGTTTCCCTTAAACAGAGTTACCGACAGAGCTGCCCACTCTCGCCTCTCTTGTTCGCTTTAAGCATCGAACCGCTGGCAGCGCGAATTAGGGCCACCCCTGAGGTTAGGGGTATAAAGTTCGGTGGAGTGGAGCATAAACTATCTCTATTTGTGGACGATGTCCTGATGACACTCACCGACCCTGGCCCTTCACTCCATGTGCTGCAGGCAGTGCTGCGAAAATTTGAAGGCGCTGCCGGCTTCAGAGTAAACCTGTCTAAATCCTCCTTTTTAAATCTTTCGGTTCCAGAAGGAGAAGTACATCATCTCCGTGGGCGGACCCCATTTCAGTGGACCAAACGCTCCCTTCAGTACCTAGGAATTCAGCTCACTCCAGGGCTGGAGGAACTTTACAGGGCCTACAATCTCCTCTTAATATCCCAACTTCAACAAGATCTCAAACGCTGGAGACCTCTCTACATTTTTGGGCTCAGGCAAACAAACGCAATAAAAATCACAGTACTACCAAAGTATCTATATCTGTTCCAGGCACTCCCAATCAATTTGGAACAGGATCTCTTGCCCAGACTTTGCTCTGTCATCACCAAGTATGTTTGGCAAAATGGGAGGGCATGTCTCCCTTTTCACACTCTACGACGCACCAAGGGGGAGGAGGGGTGGCCCTCCCGGATTTCAGTTTATACTACAAAGCAGCACAATTGAGGATTATCATGGAATGGTCCATGAAGGAGTCCAATAAGCACTGGCTCCACATGGACAGGGCGATAGTGGGGAAAACAATATGGGATGTATACTCTGGAAGCACAAGAAAGTTAGGCCGACTAATGCTTGTATCACTACTCTGACACGAACCACCCTCAAGGTTTGGGATGATGTCACGAGGGATGGGGGGTGGACATCCATCCCTTCTTCCTACACACCAATTCACTTCAACCCAGATTTCCCCCCAGCACTCCGAGAGGGCCCGTTTGACGCTTGGCGGGCGGGACGTTGCCTGATGCTCTCAAATTTATTTCAGAACTATGTCATATGCACATTTGAGAATAGTCAAAGGGACTTTCACGTCTCTCCCAGCAAAAACGTTCATTACCTTTAGCTCAAACACTGGATATCGCATCCACAGATCAGGGAAGCGGCCACACGAGAACAAACTCCGATAGATAGAAACGTTTGTGCATAGGACAGGTACCATGATAGGGGTTATCTCCTTCCTTTATGGTCTTCTACTTTCATCACTACACTTACCAAGGGCATGCTATATGAGCTTCTGGGAACAGGTGGTCGTCAGGGATATCTCGGAAGAGGAATGGAAACACTTATGGTCTGATATCGTTAACAGTAATCACTCCCTGGACCAGAGAGAGGCACACTATAAGACCCTCTTTGATTGGTACTTGTACCCCACTAAACTCAAAAAGATATTTCCGTAATCCTCTGATCTCTGTTGGCAGGGATGTGATCTCCTCTGAGATTTCTGCCATATCTGGTGGGACTGCCCCACGGTCTAGACTTTTTTGAAGAAATCTTGGCACACATTAAAGATATGTTGGGCTACTCTACCACGACGTCCATAGAAGGCGTTGTGTTGGGCATCAGAGATCTAGATCTGGAATACCAAACGAAAGCAGATAAGGCAATAATGTGGGCCTGCTTAGGGGCAGCTAAAACAACAATAGCGGCTTTGTGGGAAAAGAAAGAAGCACCAGCCCTGTCTTGGCATGCTCACCTTTGGAGAATACTCACCATGGACAGATCAGTGGATATATTCAGATACGAATATACAAACTTTGAATATAAATGGGGACCTCTGGTCTCAAATCTTACTCAGGGTCACCCCTTAGCAGTGTCTCCACCCTCATTAAGGGCAAAGCACTTGTTTCAGCTTTAGAACAGCTTCAGACCAACTCTGACTGCGCCAGTGTATATTGGGGGTATGTCCTCGAGATCAGTGAGCAGACCACGCAGCCCGGCAACAATTCCCTAACGTACTGCAACACTCTGATGGACCAGTCTATATACTATGAATCCACCACCATTAGTTAAGGGTTGGAATGGGGGTGGGTGGAAGGACAGTTGGGCAGGGCTTATAAGGTCTGACAATTCAAAATGCTGTAAACATTAGTTTAATATGGAAGGCAAGTATTTGATGGTGGATTTGAGATAAAGTATCCCACAATGGAAGAAGATGTACCTTTATTAGACTGTAATAAGAATGTGAGGTTTGTTCGTTATTCACGTTCTAATGCCTCCTGAGTCCTGACTCGATTTTCTTGATTATTAAAAAGATTTTTGTCAAAAAAGAAAAGATCTAGCATTTCATGACAAAATGTCTTCATTCTCCTTCCCAGACTTTGCACAAGTGAAACTCACAGCTGCAGGGCCTTCAGAAGATATCTTTTACTGGATGGTACATCACAATAAACTGTCCTGGGTACATGTGCATGGCACCAATTATTCAGTTACAGCGAAACTAACATAATCTCATTTTCTCATACAGATTAACAGAAGTGAACCCATTCATTATTCAAACTACTGCAGTTAGCTCAGCTCCTGAAACAATGAGAAAGAGTGAGATAGCACACAGTAACCAAAAAAGTACAGATTTGATGTTAGCAGAAATAATTTAACTGAGGCCTACAGTTGCTATGGCTAATTTAACTTGAACAATATTTAACTATCTTTAACTATAACATGGAAATTGCTAACTATGGTCAAACTGAACATGGAAATCACACTATGGACATATGTATGTAATGTGCACCATTATAATTGTTAAGCAAAATGAAAAATAGTGACAGTGCGTCACCATGGGCCCTCTGGTAAAATGTCACTTTATATCAAACAGCAAGAAGTAGGTATGAATCAACTTGCATGCTGTATACATGACTCTTTGACTGTTGCTGTTGTGTCAGTGATGGAGCATGGTTACATACGAAAAGAAACTTGCCTGGACTCAATCCTCTCGAAATAACATGTAATGAATTATTCAGCATGTTTTGTGAAATACTAATAAATGCACCACACAACGTTTCTGTATCTAGGTAAAGCTTTTAAATGTGCTTTCCTAACAAGTAATCTGAGTGTATTAAAATGGCTGCTGAAAATGCGGGAACTCTTCTGCGCAAGCGTCTACTGCATCCACGTAGTATGACGTCCTTTGCTTTTGGTGGGATTTCTTTGCAGCTGCGCAGTAGTGCCTAAAATGGCCGCTTTGAACCTCACATGCTAATGCATATGCCTCTGCTTGAACTAAACCTTGAGTGTTTTGCTAATCTGCTAAAGCAATAGTTAAAATAAAGTAATGGGAATAGATAAGATATAAGTGGTATACAGTGCATTCATTTATTTTCGTATTCTATGTCCTTCTTTGATTTTACTATTAGCTCGTATTTGTGCCCAAAGGGTGACTTGAATCGCCATCTTGAAATCCGTAGGGAACACTGCAAGTCCTCAATTGGTGACATTGAAAGAATGCCATGTCCCATCTTACTAGTGATGCGCCTGAGAACTTTACCTTTTGACCCGAAGAGGGGAAGAAAATGTGTACAAATAAAAATACATTGTATTAAAAGTAATATGAATGTTGCTGGGTGGATTAAAAGCTTGGGAAAGTAAATTTAAGGGTGGGAACTTAGAACAATAAAACTAAAGAAGGGGAACGAGAGTACTACCAGAGAGGGATGTAACACTGGTGTTGCACTTAGAAGACGTTACCTGTCCTGTCCTGTACCTGTCCTGACCTGTTGGTTCCGGATGAGTCAGGAGCTCTTTCTTTCCAGCCCTTGGCCAGGGGTTGGTCCTCGCACCCTTCTAGGTAAATATAATTCTGTGTGGTATGTCTTTGTGCCGTTTCGCTTCCACACCCTTCCCAGGTACCAATGTATAGAATTTTTACTAAGTCTCTAAAGATTTTTGTTTTGATCATTATTTTTCTCCTTGAGAACTTGGTGTTTGACATGTATTGGTATTTTTTTTTTCACAACCAAGTTTATTTGAGCAAAAGAATGACATGTATGTGGCACCTTCCCACACCAAGATCACCACATCAAGATCAATGTATTGATAACATACACAAGAGATATTAATCAAGCATTAATGAAGCTCAGCATTAAAAACCCCCCCCACCACCCAGCCCAACCCCAACTATACCCCCACCCGCACCCACCATCCCACCCCCCCTTCCACACATGTACAGAGGCAACATATAAATGGTTTGCATAAGAGGAGCAGGTACGATGCAACCCGGGTTGCGCCAGTAGGGCCAGAGACAGTGCTGCGGTCATAAGTCCTCCTCCGGTTCTGCCGGGGGCTCCAAGGATAAACCACGGTATTCGGCCCACCGCTTCCAGATCTTGAAGTGCTTGCGCGGGCAGCCCCGCGCCTCAAAAATCGGTTTCTCAAGACCCATAAAGTAGTCCAGCCCCGCCTTCCATGCCGACAGGGGGGGGGCCCTCACAGATTTCCAGGCCCGAGCCAAGTCTCGCTTAGCAACCACCAAGCCCAGAAGCAGCAGATGACGTTTATAAATGTTGCCCCCAACCCCTTCCATGATATGTAGCAGGCCTAGCCGGTGGGTACGGGGAAGGTCCCAGCCCAGGACTTCAGCCAGGCAACTCCATACACCCCTCCAGAAGCCAGCCACGCGACCACATGACCATACTGTATGCAACAAGGTGCCAGGCACTTCTCCACACCGCAGGCACTCCGACGACGCAATCAAACCAGCCTTCCACAGTCGTTCACGCGTGTAATAGGCACGGTGTAGATACTTGAATTGTATGAGGCGGAGCCGGACCGCGATCGCGGCGCCACGCGGGGACTCCAGAGCCTCTCTCCAGTCGTCCTCATCCAAGGTGCCCACGTCCACCTCCCAAGTTTCCCGGAGGGAGCTGAGAGTAGACGAGCAGTGAATAACAAGGGTCTGATAGATCCTAGAGACCTTCTTGTCTCCCAAGTCACCCATAAAGACTTTCGCCTCAATCGGACTGAACTCCGGGAGGGAGTCGAGGCCGGCTATGCTTGGGGCGAGGGCATGACGCAGCTGTAAGTAGCGGAAGAACTGGGTCGGAGGCATCTGAAAGTCCACTTGGAGGTCCGCAAAGGATTTGAGGGTCGCGCCGGACATGACGTGGCCCAGTTGCGTTATTCCGATAGTCTCCCAACCCTCGAACCCAGCCAGGGCCGCCAGTTCCGGGAGCAGACCGTTATGCCACAACGGCGTTTCCGCCGTTAATTTGCCCCACCATCCCATGCGACGCAAAGACTGCCGCCACACTGCAAAGACCACCCTCGTTACCGAGGGCAACCCACGGCGTATACGCGCCGAATAGAGAATGGTGTGGAGCGTACGTTCACCCATGAGATGCCTTTCCAGAGCATATGCCGGATCACTCCTGTCCCCGTACCACCAGTCGTTAAGAACAAGTAGATGCGAAGCTTGGTAGTAGGAGAGGAGATCGGACGTGGCCAAGCCACCGCAGTAGGTGGATAAGAAACATGTCTTCAGGGCCACCCTGGCTGCTCCACCCTCCCACAGGAAGCGGCCCAGCACGGAGTTCACCTGGCGGAACCACTCCATGCCAATAGGGTGCGGGAAATGTTGGAGTTGGTACAACAGCCTCGGCAATGCCACCATCTTGAAGATGGCCGACCTCCCAAAGATCGTAAGTGGCATCCTGGACCACGTTTTAACATCCGCCTGGACCCGTTCCCACACCGGCAGGACACTACGAGACCAGGCCGCGGCCCGCGAAGTCGAGAGGAAAACACCTAAGTATTTCAGGCCGTCCGTCGCTACACGCAGGTCAGCCGCCCAACCATCGGCAACCACTCCACCACGTAAAACCCATAGGGTCGACTTAGAAGGGTTAAGGGTAAGCCCAGAGACTTCGCCAAACCCCCGCATGATCTCCAGGATTCGAGGGCCAGAGCGCCGCAGGTCCGTAAGGAATAGGAGGACATCGTCCGCATAGAGTGCAATTCTATCCGTAAGGGTATCACTCCAGACAAACCCTCGCAACTGGGCATCTAGTCGCACCCGCGACGCGAGGGGCTCCATGGCCAGGGCAAAGAGGTATGGGGACAGCGGGCAACCCTGGCGGGTACCGCGGCCGATTGGGAAGCGACCTGAGACTGCGCCTGCCACTCGGACCGACGCCGTAACGTTGGTATAAAGGAGACGGACATAGGACAGAAAGACTGGCCCGAGGTTTAGGCGGGCCAACAAGGCGAAGAGATACGCCCAGCTCACCGAGTCAAAGGCTCGGTCCATGTCCGCCAGGAGGAGCGCGGCCTGTTCATCCCCAGCGCTCATGGCGTCGACCGCTGCCTGCGCCCGCCGGATATTATGTCGGGTGGCCCTGTGCGGCATGAACCCGGCCTGGTCGGGGTGGACCAGGTCGGCTATGTGGGGCAGAAGGCGGTTCGCCAGGGCTTTCGCCAAGATCTTGGCCTCGATGTTGAGGAGGGAGATAGGCCTGTAAGAATCATGACGGTCAGGCGCCCTACCAGGCTTCAAAAAGACCACTATCTCAGCGTGACGCCAATCAGGAGGTAGTTCGCCACCAGACCGCGCTGCCTCCAGCGCATTGCGGAAGTGGGGTCCCAGCTGGACGTGGAACTTTTTATAAAACTCGGCAGGATAGCCACTAGGGCCGGGCGCTTTCCCAGTATTCAGCTGGCCAAGGGCTTCCCCCAGTTCCTCAGACGTAAGCGGGGCCTCTAAGGCCGTTCTAGTCTCCTCCGGGACGGCCTGTGGGAGTAAGTCATCTAGGTACGAGGCAATCTCGCTCTCTCCCAGTGGGTCTCGGGGAGCGTATTGCATCTCGTAGTAGCGGGCAAAGCTGGCTGCCAGTTGGTCCGGATCGGTCATCACCGAGCCATCCGCTGCCATGAGGCCAGGTAGCTCCAGGGGCTGGAAAGTCGCCTGGCATAATCTATGCAGCATGGTGCAGGACTTATCGCCCCACTGATACACCCTACTACGCGTGGCGAGCCACGCCAGTCGGGCCTCCTCATAAAGGACAGAAGAGTAAGTCTGCTGGGCCGACATGTATTGGTATTTGACTCACAAAATATTGTAAGGTAAAGTTTTGAAAACTCTCCTGAGTCTGTGGTCATTCAAAGAAAGAGATAAATGTTATTTTATGCCTATTATTCTAACTACCTGATCCATTGACCAGAGGAAATTAAGCACTGAGGTATTAAAATATTGGTAAGTAAGGCGTACAGGTAAATTATAATTCAAGGTAGACTAAGTCCGGATTTTCAGTGGAGTGAGGATTGCCAGCTTATTGTATGAATGTTTATGGGCCCAGGTAAGTATGGTGTTTTAGAAATAACTCGAGCTGGTAATCCTGCGCCATCAGTATTAGTTCTTGGTAGCGGAGCTATGGTTTAGGTTTTAGTTAAGATAGGTAGTTAGTTGTGTATTGGAATATTGATTTGTGTTTTAACCAAAACCTGTTTGTATTGTTTCATGTTGTCTGGAATTCCCTGGGGATATTGAATAGCGGGTGATAAGTGGAAGACACACTGCAGTGAGGTTACTGGCCTTGATGAAGTAAGTGTGGAAAGTTAGGTAAAACTTGAAGCACTAGTTAGGGATTATTTTCTCATGTAAATGTGAGAGTGATTGATAGCAAAGGAGTTCGCTGGTGAAACTTTGGTCTTATATCACTTAGAAAGGGTAAGGCTAAAGGAGTAGAAGGTTCTTTGATGCTTGCGTGAAGAGTAATCGGAAGAGGTTTTACTCGTAGTGCGTAAAGGGTAAACGGAAAAGTTTTACTCGCTGTGAAAGAATTTAACTTTTCTTTGGATTTGGTCAATCAGGCACAGAAGCAAATGTTTTATGTTGTTAATTAATTAATGTGTAGTTAAAAAGTGAAAGAAATTGAGTTGTCGTATTATTTTACAAAGGAGGTGTCAGTCGCGGGTGCTGCACTGATGTCACTAGGAGCTGCGTTGGAATTGATTGAGACAGCCGGTGTGTAGCTGAGGTAATTTTGTATAGGATGGGTGAGTACAGAGAGTGAAAACTCACTATACAGGAAAGTCGTGCAAGCATTGGTTAAAGGGTACTGTAAAAAAAAATGTTGATTTGATCATTAAAATAAGAGACACGCTGGTTTTGGAGAAACATTTAAGAGAAGTAAACAATTGACCAAATTGCAAAAATAGAATTTTCAGTGCTAATAGATAGTGGTGATTATATGTGGAACTTCAATCCAACTATAACAGGGTCCCGTCCTTATAGAAGATTTATAGGTTTTGCCCACGAGCAGTACATTAGAGGAAGACCAAATATGTATGGAGAAAAGAGAAAAATTTCATTTATGCAGAAAATTAGGAATTATTTAAAAAAAGATAAACCCATCAAAACGAGAGAAGGAATTATTATTTCTCACCCGAAAATGCCTGCATCATACATGATGATAGGAAGAGGCTACCACACTTGTGAATGGTTAGAACATTGGATAGAGTGCACAAAAGATGATGAAATATTAGCATTCCCAGAGTACAGAATATTTAATGGGAGAATTTTGCACAATTCTCAAACTCGCATGAATGAATTTGAACCTAGACCTAGATTAACTCAGTATGAAGCTTTAGAAGAGTGGGAAACGGAGGCTTTTGAGCGAGACAGATCTCAGTGTGACAGGATCTTAAGTACATTTTATCCCAGATTTCCCAGAGAGACTCGAGATAAACAGATGAATAAATGGAGACAGTCTATGATAGTGGAAGGATTATATCCTGTATTTACCACAGAAGAAAAGACATGAAGTAAATGTACACAAAACATTTTGGGACGGGTAATGGGGATTTTGAAGACGAATATCTAAAAGACCTGTTAATGAAAAATCCTTCACCTTATCAGGAAGAGACAAATAGAGTTACTACTAGTGCCCCGTTTCTAAAAACTTCCTTGGTTCTGCAGATTGTACATGAAACTACTATGGAAAAGGTGTTACAAGAAAAAGAGAGAGAAGCAATAAATAAAATTAGAAATGAGTTAATGCAGAAAATAACTCATCTAAATACAAATCCTGAAGCACTAACGATCCCAGTGACTATAGGTTATGTTGTTCCCTTTGTATGGCTATAAGCAAACCAGTCCTAAAACCGTTCTGACCACTCCAATCACGCAACCTAGGAAAGAAAATATAATAATTGATGATCAAGCAAGTGAGTGTGAGTCAGTAATTTCCGTAATGGATTTATCTATAAGAGAGCCAATAAATGATTCATTCAGAAAAGTTACCCCTGGATGTTCAAGAGAGATATAGATTGAAACTTCCACAGGAACGAAGAGTGCCACTGTAGTAACCCCAGAAGATATAGAAAGGTGGACACGAGAAATAGAGAAGCCAAAATCCCAGCCAAAGGTATTAGACATCTTTAAATTATGGGTAGAATTGAAGAAATTATAGGGCTATAGAGAATAAATTATTTCGAAGAAGAGGAGTTGTTATTTATATGCAGAAGCATCACTCCAAATACAAAAATATTCCATGAGAAATTAATGAATTTGGCCTCAGAAATGGGAATTGACATAGGTAAATCTAAAGTATTACAGAAACCATATAGTGCAGAATTTTCTGACAAAGATTTAGAAAATATGAACGTGTCAGGAAGAAAGTTGCAGATAAAAGAATTATTGACATTGTTACAGAAATGGGGAGAGTTAGATAGATGAAAAGCCAGATGGACAAAGGAAAAGGAAGAAGCACAGACAAATCAAACAACATCTGAATATGTAATGAGAGAAACCGAAACGGTTGAAAGGTTATGCCCATTGAGAGAAGTTCCAGGAGGAGGTTATGTACATGTCCCATGGTCCCGACAGGCTATTCTATTATTTACAAGTGATTTTCCAAAGCTTAGAGAAAAAACTGTAGAATGGTGCAGGCAAGTTGAAAGGTTTGCGAAGGTTTCAAAAATGTTTCTATAAGATTTAAATGGTTTGTTTGACATAGTTGTTCCTGCTGACTTATTGACAGAATGTACAATTTCAGTCGATTAGCCTAATGATGAGTACCCAAGAGATGCAAAAACAGGAGCCCCGTCTTCGTTCCTGTGGAAGTTTCAATCTATATCTCTTTCCCCCAAAGGAGACAGATTGGATAAAAATAGACAGAACAACCCAAGAAAAAGATGAATCTGTACATGCATATTATGAGCGCCTTTTGCAGATATTCAAACAGTAGAGTTGGTTGGAAAACATTGATAACAAACACATGACACACTTTGTATATCGTTTTGTGACTGGATTAAGGACAGATATATCCCAAATGATTAAAGAGCATAAGTTGTGTTGGCAAGCAAAACCTATTGATGAAATCCTCAAGTATGCAAAATACTGTGGGTGTGAAATTGATAATAGACGAAAGAAATTAGAAGAAAAGGTAATGTGGGCCCAAGTGAAATTAGCAGAACAACAAGAACTCCAGTTACATAATCAGGCAAATAATCAAGGAGAAGGACAAGGTGAAGGTAGTGGGGGCAAACCAAGAGGGCGAATGAGCAAAGAGGCAAAGAAAAAGTTTCCCTGTCCGGGTGCGGAAAATTGGGGCATTGGAAAAACGAGTGTACGCTTGTACAGAATAATAATGTCCAAACTCAAAATGTAAATCCACAGACGCAGAATGAGTGTCAATGAGGCAACCGCAACCAGTAATACAGAGTCAATTGCCAACTGCCCCTATGCCAGGTTTTGTGAGTCAAGCCAAGTACAGTGTGGACACTGGATTCCGGGAGGGAAGTAGTAAGAAAAATTCTGTAACCCAACGGTTTCTTTTACAAGACACATTTTTTTGATGAAGAGACTTTATGACGGTGCCTGGGAGGGGGGAAGAGGAATGCGTACTTGGGGCATCCTTGCCGGTAGACCAGTCAGGCCCGTATATAGAAGGTAAAGTTGAGGGAAATGACATCACCTTTTTATTGGACACTGGTGCTACCCGTTCTACTGTGAGAACAGCAGACATCCCAAACCTACCCCTCTCGGGAGAAGCGATCCAAGTAGTGGATGTTTCTAATAAAGAGATTAGGACGCCTATCCTAGAACCAATGGAGGTATGTATTGGCAACTTTAAAGAAATGCACTATTTCGTAGTCTGTGACTCGAGCTCAGTGAACCTGTTAGGAAGGGATTTATTGTGCAAAATGAACTGCACAATATATTGCTCACCGGAGGGTGTTGCAATTCAGGCTCCTGATGATGATGGAGTGTACAAAATCATGTTAGCCAGACAGGGAAAAGATGACCCCAGATGAGTTACCAGAAGAGGTTCAAAATACCGTAAATCCTGATGTGTGGGATTTTACAGGAAAATAAGTAGGATTAATGGCAAAAGTAGACCCAGTAAAAGTGACTGTAAAGGAAGGTACAGTTTACCCAAATGCCCAACAATACAAGATGAGCCCATAAATAAAAGCAGGTGTTACAGCAGAAATTAAACGCTTGTTTGAGCAAGGCATATTGAAAGAAATCATGAGTAGCCCCTGTAATTCGCCTATATTTGGCATAAAGAAACCAAACGGAAAATATGGGCAGTCCAAGATTTAAGCAAAATTGTTGTACCATGTTGCCCAATAGTACCAAATACAGCAGTGATCCTATATCAGATACCATGGAGTGCAGGATGGTTCACTGTAATTGATTTATGACATGCATTTTTCTCCATTCCATTGCATCCAGTCAGTTTTTATTTTTGTTCAAATTTGACGAGCATGTTGACATTTGGAATCGCGTTCCACAAGGGTACACAGAAAGTCCATCGATCTTTAATCAGATTTTGAAAAAAGTGTCTTGACTCTCTGGTGTTGCCCAGACAGTCCTTCTTGGTGCAATACATTGACGACTTATTAGTCGCGTCTAAGACTTTAAATGATTGCATCAGTGACTCCATTGCATTATTGAATCACCTGGCTGAAGGTGGACATAAGGTGTCACCTGAGAAAATACAATTCTGTACCACTTTGCCAAAATATTTGGGACACCAAATAGAAAGAGGGGTCAGAAGAGTGACTTCAGAAAGAATCAAAAGGATCAGAAATATGAAATTACCTCAGACTTAGAAAGAAATCAGGATGTTTTTAGGAGTTGTAGGATATTGCAGGCAGTGGATTGTGGGATTTGCAGTACTAGCTAAACCATTGATACAATTAACAAAGAAAAGAGCGAGAGATCCAGTAGAATGGGATGATGAAAGCATGACAGCCTTTGTGAAATTACGTAACTGTCTTTGCGAAGCACCTGTATTAGGTATGCCAGATTACTCCAAAGAGTTCGCATTATTCTGTGATGCAAGAGATAATTGTGCTGTCTCAGTCCTAACACAGACAAATGGCCTATTGCGATGTCCTGTGGCATATTTCTCTGCCACTTTGGACCCAGTGGCATCTGCATTACCAGGGTGCCTAAAATCTGTAGCTGCAACTTGCATGAGTTTGGAACAAAGTGAATCCATTGTAATGGGAGACCCGGTAACAATGTATGTCCCACATGCAGTTGTGATTCTGTTCATGCGGACTCATACCCATTATCTTTCTCCTAGTCAGCTGACTAAGTATGAGCAAGTTATACTAGGTGCAGAAAATGTTAAGATAGTCAGATGTACTGTCTTAAACCCAGCAACTCTGTTGACTGATTCACCTTTTGAGGAAGTAAAAGATGAGGTTGATCATGAATGCCTTGATGTTACAGAGCTAAGAACCAAACCACGCCCAGATATACAGGAAGAACCTTTAAAGGACGCAGAACATGAGCTGTTTGTAAATGGCACGTGCATGCGTCATGAGGAAGGAGGATTGAGTGCTGCTTGCGCTGTGTGCACATTGGTTGGAATAGTCGAAGCATCCTATTTACCAGGAGTCAAGTCTGCACAAATAGCCAAATTGGTAGCCTTAATTAAAGCTTGCAAAATTGGGAAAATTTGGAAAGTAACCATTTACACTGACAGTCAGTATGGTTACTGTGTTGTGTAGACTTTGGACAGATTTGGATGCAAAGGGATTTCATGACTTCTTCAGGAACCCCTATTAAAAATTGACATTTTGTAAAAGAACTAATTGAATCAATTAAATTGCCAAAAGAAGTGGCCGTGGTCTGGTAATCGTTATGCTTACCAAGTTGCCCAACATTATGCTAAATACAAAATAGCAGTAAAAGTAAACAAGAAAATTGATGCATGTGGAATCAGCTGCCAACTTATGCTACTTGGAGGCATGTGAACAAGGGAGGAAGTGAGAAAATTACAAAATGAAGCAGAAACAAAAAAAAGAGGAATGGGGGAAAATAGGTTGTCAGAGAAAAACTGATGGTGGTGTAATAATGTATTTAGATTGGAGAACTGTGTTACCAGACTGTATGCTTGCACCAATGGCTAGAATGTATCATGGAGACACACACATAGACAGAGATGCAATGATTCGACTTTTCCGACAAGATTGGTTTAATGTAAGGTTTAGGAATGTCGCAGAGAGTCTTTGCCAGAGATGCTTAATTTGTCAACAAATGAACCCAGGCAGAAAAACTATAGTTTGTCCAGGAAAGATTGGGAAAGCTGAGGGTCCATTCATAAGACTTCAGATTGATTTCATTCAGTTACCTGTTTGTCAAGGATTAAAATATGTCCTTGTCAATGTTTGTTTTCCAAGTGGGTGGAGGCATACCCAGCCAGCAGAAATGACAGTTTAACTGTGGCCAAACTCCTATTGAGAGAGCTCATTTCTAGGTTCGGTTTTCCAGTAACTATTGAGTCAGACCGAGGGTCTCATTTTAATAATGAAATAATTCGATTAATTTGTGAAGCATTTAAAATTGAGCAAAAGCTGCACTGTGCACACCGCTCAGAGGCTTCTGGAGTGGTAGAACAACTAAGCGGTACAATCACGTCAAGACTGGGAAAGGTGTGTGCATCCACCCCACTGGAGTGGCCTGATGCTTTACCTCTTGTCCTGATGGGACTCAGAAGCATACCAGATAAAAATACATGCTTGAGTCCCCATGAGATACACATGGGGAGGGCAATGAGGCAAGCATGTATACCAGGATATAAACTGTTAAATATAACTGATGATTTGATACTGGAATATTGCCAAGAGTTGCCTGACCAAGTGCGTTCTATCTCTCACCAGGTTGGGGAAGACGCTGTTGACAGGCAGCCGAACCATGCACATGCTGACGACACCCTAGTGATTGCCTTTCCAAAAAATGCAGGACTAATTTGGAGAACTTTAAGGATGACTTATCGATCATCTCGCCCTGGATGAAGGCTAATTGCCTCCAAATAAATGCCAGCAAGTCCGAGATTTTACTGTATGGGAAGGACCAGGGACTCTAGTCAGAGCAATGGTGGCCTGATCATCTGAAGCCCGCGCCGTTGCCGAAGGAGATGGTGAAGAATCTGGGTGTCTGGTTCGACACCGGACTAAAATTTGATAAGCAGACAAAAGCTGTAGCCGCAGTCTGTTTAGGGCTTCTGAGAGGACTGAGACCTTTGCTTGGTTTCTTCCCTCCCTGAGAACGCCAGACCATCTTGCAGGCTTCCATACTGGCGAGGCTTGATTATGGCAAAGCCTTATATTTAGGTGCCAATAAAGCTTGCATCAAGCGCCTGCAGTGGGTCCAGAATGCAGCTAGTTAGTTAGTTGCATGTTAGTTGCTCTCCCAAAATCTCACTCTGTGGCCCAGGTTCTTGTGAAGCTGCACTGGTTGCCAATCGAAGCGCGCATACAGTTTAAGGTGCTCTGCATTGCGCATAAAATTTTGAGGCTCCAAGCCCCGGTGGAGCTATTGGGCCTATTGAAGACATACCTGCCTAGTCGAGCTCTGCGTTTGACTAATCAAGGTTTGGTCTGTGTCCCCTGTGTTAGGAAAGCGAGGGCAGGGGGCCGTTTGTTCGGCCTCTTGGCGGCCAAACTGTGGAACTCCCTTCCAGTAAATATTCGAGCCACCCCCAGCCTTCTGACGTTTCGCAAATCTCTGAAGACTAGGCTGTTCCTTACTCTGTGATATCTGTCACTCGCTGCGTTTCCCTGCTCTTGTATGGTTTCTGGTTGGGCTTGGACGCCTCGTTGCTGAGGCAGCCATGCGCATTACAAATCCTGTAATAATAATAATAATAATAATGATCTGAATCCTGGTGATTGGGTAGTAGTGAAAGAGCACACTCGAGAATCTTGCCTAGCACCAAGGTGGGGAAAGCCAATTCAGGTTACATTGGTTACAACACCAGCTGTTAAATGTGCATGATTGCCTAATTGGATACATGCCAGCCACACAAAGAGGATACCAGCGCCTGATGAAACTGAATCACAACAAGCTGAAGTGGTTGAAAGAGTGGATGATTGTACAGCTGAAGAATAACAGGCAATAGATTCTGAAGTAGCTGATCAAGAACAACCTAGTACTAGTCAGGATGACTGGATCCCAAAAGCGGACATACCTGCAATTATTCTAAGAACTCGATTAGAAAGTCAGAGTAATAGTGAAGATGAGACAGTAATAGAACGCACTCATATTAAGAAAGTAAAGCAAACATCAAATCTAAGGAGGACCAGAAAAGGAAAAAGCAATGCACTCAGACAGAAGAAGATAGAAACAGCACTCGCAAGTCTTAGGAGGGGCATGTAGGCACTAGAGAAAACGCCCAGGCAGAAGACAATCAAGGAATAGTAAGACCTGAGCAGGACCAGTTAGGACAAGAAAAACAAGTTCTGGAAGAAAAAGGAGAACAAAGTCAAAGTAAACAAACTCCTGAACAGGGTCATAATAGTGTAGAAGTACTCATCCAGGCAGAAACGGCAAAGGTAATAAGCCCTAGACAGGGTCAGATAAAGAGGAACTCTGAAGATGAAAGTAATCAAAGTGTGTCACAAATCAATGAAAACAAAAGAGCATTTGGAGCAAGTGAAAGCACAGTGCCAGCTAAAAGACTCAGAAAAGGTGATACTTGGCCTAGTATTATTAACCCTTTCGATGCTAATGACGGAACGGTTCCGTCATGAGCATCGGTCGAGCTGTGCTCATGACGGAACCGTTCGGTCATGACCACGCCCGTTTTCATTAGGGCTCAGCACCGGGGGTAAATCGGGACCGCATGGATGAGGTTAAGAGACTGAAATATCACCTTCAAATAATAAATGAAGAACTAGACCAAGAAGACCAAGTAACAAGTCAATCTGGACCGTCAACAGAAAAACCTAAAAGGAGAAGTCAACTTTTGAAAAGACTGAATAATAATTTCAAGAGTCCTGAATAGACATATGTGATTCGTGAGGACTTTGAGAATCTAGAAATGAGGGAAGACAGTGACGAAGAATTAAATGCTGATCGAATTGACGAAGAAGTGAGACCAACTAGAAATAATTAAAATCCTATTGTTTGTATTTCCTTACAAAAGTTACAAAGAGGGGAATCAGAAAGGGCTGATAATAGAGCTGCTGGAAAACCGAAACGAAATTGTATAAAGACATGTTGTAGAATATGCATATGTATAATATTCATATTGCTCATAGCATGGTTAGGACTGACAATAGCTATATCTTATTTATTGACTACAAATAAACAGAATGACACTAGTACACATGGAAAGGTTTTTAACCTTAAACAAGACATAGTAGAATTAGAAGCACCAGATGAGACACAATTACACCACAGTATAAATAGAAATGAGACGGATTTAAATGTTTTTGCTAACCTGTTAGTACATTATGTAGAAATCATGGTTAGTGATTGTTATGTTTGTATGAAATTACCAACATCAGTAACAGAAGGAGTGACATGTCATTTGCCACTGACATATGGTATTTCAAGTAGTATTTTAGCTAGTTTATTTTATCGAACTGGAAAATTACAATATTATTATTCTTATATAGACGTGATTTTTTCTGAAATTCCTTTACGCAGAAACATGAACCCTGTTCTTAGCAGTAGAGCTTCGCAGTTTATGGGTGAATATTTTCTATCAATGAAAACAATAGACATAGCTGAAGCACAGGATAATCTAACATGTAGGTTACATGAAGAAGAAAATATATTTTTGAATTTAGTAGAGAAAAGGAGACAGGATTTCCAAAGAAGGACTACTGAACCGAAACCTCAGATACCTAAATGGGCTAAGAGGGAAAATGTTATTGCAACTGACAAGACTAATGCTTCTATGTCCCTGGACCTTGAAATTAAAGGGAACATTTGTCTCCTAGGTTAAAAACAGAGTATAACAATGTATTCATTGGTTCCAGTGAATGTGAACACAACTTCCTAATATTCGGGGGTTGGGGACTAAAAGTGGGAACTGATCCAGTATTTCCTGTAGTCTATTATAGCTGTGGAAATAAAGCTTATTTTAAGCTGCCTGATAATTGGTATGGAAGTTGCTGTTACGGATTAGTATTCCCAATGGTATATCAAGTAAAAAGAATTCCTTGAAGCAATGAAGAAAATAATGGACTAACACGAAAAAGAAGAGCTAGTTTTTTGGGAATTCTAGGAGATATATTTAGTGCATTGATACCTTCAGTGGGAGTAATTTTGAATACGGAAAGAATTAGCAAATAATCTACAGTGGTTGATCGCTTATTGAAAGATACTGCTGGAGGTTTCTTAGTGATCAATACCAAACTAGTTGCGATAACATCTATTTTTTTGCTAAATTGTCTTCCTCTTGACATATTATTGGCAAAAGAGCGTGGAGTCTGTAAAATGTTGAAGGCGCAACATTGTTGCACTTACAAACCTGACAAAAGTATTGAAATTGGGAGATATGTCAGAAATATTATGAATTTGGAAGAAGAATTTAAACCACTGGAGGTTGATAGTGCCTGGAAAAGGGTAACTGATGGCCTCTCTTCTGTAGGTATTTGGTTTTCTAGCGTTGGAATAAATATTTTAGGTTGAATACTGATGCCAATAATGGGAATAACAATATTAGTATTAATGAAAATGATTTGTTGCAAATGCTGCAGAAATAGAAAATGGTATGCAGTGAATGAAAGAGGAAGGAAAAGAAAAATGTATGAAATTCAACTTGAAGAACTGAAAGGGGATATTTACAAAAGAATGAAAGGTTTTCAAAAGAAAAGGTAAAAGGAAAATACTAAAGTAGTAGAAGAAATTGAAATGGGAAACTGCTAAAGTTGGCATCTGGTTCCGTGATTATTGATGGCATGAAATGCCATCAAAGAGGAGATTGATGGAGCAAGGTTTCATACGTAAAGAAACTTAATTGGACTCAATCCTCTCAAAATAACATGTAACAAATTAACCAACGTGTTTTGTGAAATACTAATAATTGCACCGCACGACATTTCTGTATCTAGAGGAAGCTTTTAAATGTGCTTTACTAACGAGTAATCTGAGTGTATTAACATGGCTGCTGAAAACGCGGGTATCTCTTCTGCACATGCGTCTACTGCATCTACATAGTATGACGTCCCTTGCTTTTGGTGGGAACTCTTTGCAGCTGCGCACTAGTGCCTAAAATGGCTGCTTTGAACCTCACATGCTAATGCATATGCCTCAGCTTGAACTAAACCTTGACTGTTTTGCTAATCTGCTAATGCAATAGTTAAAATAAAAGTAATGGGAATAGAGTAGAAATAAATGTCCTTCTTTGATTTTACTATTCGCTCGTATTTGTGCCTGAAGGGTGACTTGTATCGCCATCTTGAAATCTTTAAATGCCTGCGCTGGGACACTACAAGTCCTCGAGCGGTGGCATTGAAAGACTGCCAAGTCCCATCTTACCAGTGATGCGCCTGAGAACTTTACCTCTTGACCCGAAGAGGGGAAGAAGATGTGTACAAATAAAAATACATTGTATTTAAAGTAATATGAATGTTGGTGGGTGGATTAAAAGCTTGGAAAAGTACATTTAAGGGCAGGAACTTAGAACAATTAAACTAAAGAAAATGACTTCATATTAGTATGGTGTGATGACCTCTCCCCATCCCACTGACCAATTGAATGCAGGAAATACACAAATATTGAAACATAGGGGGGTGATACATACCCTGGAAAATGGTATAACTAAGGTAGGTTTAGTCAGTTAGATTGTCCGACTTGTCACAGACCTGTCACTGACCCAACAAATGCTGAAGGAGATTGTGGATGTCACAGAGCTCAAAGGGCTGGTAAAGCATTCTGAAAGAAGATTCTGGAGATTGCTGAAGGAGACAACACTGTCCATCTAGAAGGGTAACAAGAGTAGTACCAGAGAGGGGTGTAACACTGGTGTTGCACTTAGAAGAGGTTACATGTCCTGTCCTGTGCCTGTCCTGACCTGTTGGCTCCTGATTATTCAGGAGCTCTTTCTTTCCAGCCCTTGGCCAGGGATTGGTCCTCGCACCTTTCTAGGTAAATATAATTCTGTGTGGTATGTCTTTGTGCCATTTCCCTTTCTCACCCTTCCCAGGTACCAATGTCTAGAATTGTTACTAAGTCTCCAAAGATCTTTGTTTTGTTCATTACTTTTCTCCTTGAGAAGTTGGTGATTGACATGTATTGGTATTTGACTCACAAAATATTGCATAGATAAAGTTTTGAATACTCTACAGAGTCTTTGGTTATTCAACGAAAGAGATCAATGTAATTTTATGCCTATTATTCTAACTACCTGATCCATTGACCAAAGGAAATTAAGCACTGAAGTATTAACTTTATGGTAAGTAAGGTGTACAGGTAAATTATAATTCAAGGTAGACTAAGTCTGGAATTTCAGTGGAGTGAGGATTGCCAGCTTATTGTATTAATGTTTATGGGCCCAGGTGAGTATGATGTTTTAGAAATAACCCGAGCTGGTAATCCGGCGCCATCATCAGGGATGTTCTGATCATGCACATGTTTTGCATATTAACATGCTGTCTGAAAAGATAAATAATGCTGATTTTGCTATATAGCTAATTCATTGCCATCACTAAATTAGTCACCATAGAATATCATTTACGAATGTTCTGCCTCAACTACAGGTAAAGATTAAAAGCTCTCTGCCAAAGAACCAACTGTCATGTCTTCTGGTTAAAAAGCCACATCCCTGTCAACCAGTACCTCTGCCATCATCACGCCCCTAAGGAGGCAGGCCACACCAGATTAACTACTGACATGGCTACATTAGTTCATGAAGCTGTTCCACCAGGATATCAAACTGTTACAAAGAATTGCATAGGAAAAAGTAGGAAAAAGAGGAGATGGCTTCCCCTTCATATTTAAGGGAACAACAACTCTCTCCAAAGATGAGGATGTTTCCATAAAAGATTGTAAGGCCCAGCTAGTCAGGGCCACTACTAACAACTACCCAGCAAGCTAAAATTCCCAGACACCTTCCTAGACACAGTTTCAAACCTATGATTTCTTGTTGACCTCATCGTAGTTTGACAAATCTAATATGCCCCACTCCAGAAAACTCCCCATTGGCCTACAACAGCTCATTCCTAAATCCACACACACTGCAGGACACACCTTAAATGTCACTTTTGGCAACTCAGACCCCAACACAATCCAAAGGGTTCCTCCGGTCACCTTGTCAGAGACCCATCTGGTTGCCTTTCAACAAATCACTTGAATCAAGCTATACTTGGCCCTAACTAGGAGTAAAGCTGTCCTGGCTTGCTTGTGTTCCATTTCAACGAGGAATTCGCCTGGCAATTCGGGCTGAACTGTTCTCATTGGAGCAGGGTCAGGATTGATTTGGATATGACTGGGCCCTCTTTGAAGTAGAATGCTGTGCAAAATAATGAGGCACTGGGATGTGGCCCAAGCAATTACCAGTAGCTGAGATTAATTCAAGAGTCCATCCTTCACTTTTTGAATACTTTAGTATGTCACCCTAAGTGTGAGATGTGTGCCCATGAATGGATCTCATGCACACTATGTCACTGGAACCAAGCTATACCTATCTGATGAGCCCTAACTAGGGCGACAACAGTCTTAGGTTGCTTCTGTTTTGGTTCAGGGAGGAATTGGCCAGACCGTTCAGGCTGGACTGTTCCATTTCAAGCAGGGTCGAGACTGATTTTCAAATAAGAGGGTCCAAACTGAGATGGCATAGTATGCATAATAACAATGGACAGGGATACATCCCAAGTAATTACACATGACTGAGATAATTCCATCCATCACTTTTTGTATACATAGAACAAAATACAGTATCAATCAAGTTAGCTACACTCAGTTTTCCCTCATCTACCTATCAACATTTGAACAAACCCATCTTTCTTTAAAGCAGATCTGGACACATGAAACTAAGTTCAAAAACTCAAGGGATGGCTCTAAGAAGCTTTTGATATATTAATCTCCCAAAAACATCTTTTCAAAGGCAGTTGCCCCTGTGACCTTTGCCTCCCACAAATCTACAAAAATATTCTTCTACCATTTTCCATGGTCTTGCCAGTCAGAACACTGATGAATACCAACTGGAGTTTTTTCAGAAGACAAAAATAAATTCCCCCCTTATTAAAGAAAACAAACTAAGATCCTAAAACACCAACCATTAAAGAGCTATTGCAACTGGATCATTCTTAGGCAAACATATCAAAATAGCAGCCTTCACTCAGATTTTACAGTTCATTGATGAAAAACTCCCTACTCAACTAATTTCAAATAGGATTCTAACCAGAAAGATGCACTGAATCATCCCTAGACCAGAATGGGATTGCAGCAGTACTTCTCTTGGACCATTCAGCGGCCTTTCACACAGTTCATCATAACACATTAATTGTAAGATTTGTGGAAGCTGGCATTGGGTGAACCACTTTTGCCTGGATCTCATCGTACCTAGTCTTCAGTTGTCTACGGGCCGTTGACCAGTGGATGACATAAATATACCTCAAAGAGAAACACCTCCAAAACTGAGAAAAATCACCTGTGGCAACAGAAAGACTTACGACCCTCTATGTGCCTGGCTTAATGACGTAGGACCACCACTGAAAATATCTATGGAGGTAAGAAATATTTGAATTGCCATGGGCTTCAAGCTGACCATGACTCCTAAGTGCATAAACTATCTAGATCAAACTTTCCTACCATGAAAATGCTACAACACATCTTCCCACACCTAGGATTCCCCACAAGGTGCAAGCATTAATCTCTCCACTGCGATCAAAACTAGATTATGCTAATGGTCTACATCGTGGCTGACCTTTATAAACTATGTAAAGATTAAAGAGAATTCGGAATTCTTCTACATGATTACTACTACGTATAAAAATGCAAGCCAATATCTGCCTTGCTTTATGGGCACTCCACTGGTTACCAGTGGGCAGAAGATCACCCTTCAAGCTGCCATGTGTCACTAATAAGGCAATATATGGCATAAGACCTCTTTCAATTGGGTAGAAAATCAGTAGGCTGGCACCCTGTCTCAGAATCCCAGAATACAAGAATAAGCTATGGGTGGAATGTCTTTCACTGTGCAAGCATCTAAACTTGGGAATTAGTCATCCCCCTCCTAATAAAACCCAGTGAGAATCATCCCAGCTTCAAAGATTAGTCAAGAGCTGGCTCTTCCCTACATGATTACAATACTCACAACACAACAATGTAATTAGCTAATACCTGCATTTATAAAAGTTAAAGGCAGCCATGTTGTTTTAAGGCCACTTTCCCTTTGTTCTGGGTAAAGGTCTTCAATATAAATAAGTATTAGGTTTATAATTTTTCACTACTATTACCCCTTAATTAAAGTGATACTAGGTAGTGAAAATTATTTATAAGTGCCTCATCATCATCAAATATTCTTTATTCTGTTATTTTCCATAACCATAAAAAAGTATATTAAACATAAAATAAGTTAAATAATCGCTATCTGCAGTTACAAATAATTCACAGTAGTATTACAAAGGGTCAAGGAACAAAGTGCCCATGTGCAAAGGTACATTCACATAAAAGACAGTGAGTCAATATAATCCATACAACATAAGCAACATACAATGCATAAAAACCCCTTGATCCAGTAAAAAGTTGTCATAAATCAGTAAATATAAATTCATATTAGACACATCAGACCAGCAAATAAAGTGCATTGTGCAAAATGTATCTGTTTCTTCACCAAGCAGGAAAATACATTAATAATTTCCCTGCTTGCTTGCCCAAACAAACTGCAGAGGAAATAAATTTGTGAACCATTTGACATATATATTCTGCTTTCAAAAGCTGTAGGTAATGCAGGGCCGGCCTCCATTTCCTAATATTGAAGGCCCTTAATATTGGGTCAATAAAATCTCTCTGCGGCATAGAATATAACTGACAAAAAAATAAAAATTGGACCATGTTCTATTTAGACATAGAGTCACAGGGACATAGAGAAAGCTCAGAGTCACAATACGCCTTTCGAGGATACGAAACCAACAGGTGTGCTATACTAAACATGAACTTAACAAGATAAAACCTTTCCAAATGACTGAAAGGGAGCAGTAAATATAGTTCTATGCATTTGATGCAAACCAGTGGAAAGTATTCATCAACTCTCTTCTTGCCCCGCTCCATGAGATCATTATTTAATTTTAACACAGGTAACAGATCCTTATATACCTGAAGTTTTGGAATGTTTGCCGACTATAAGTGTCTATATATTTTACAACATAGGAAGCACTACAATGTTTAAAAAAAGTAATAATAGTAAATATGTTTAAAAATTAATAATACACTGTACTACACTATATGCTACAAATATAGTATACTACAGTGTATTTCTAATTTTTAACATATTTAATTCTGTACATAAAAGTCTATGGAGTTCCAAGGTAATGCCTATGAATGATTGCGCTCCTTAAATTGTTTTTTATACTATGCGGTTCTTCATAAAGTGCTGCAAAAATATATATATAAAAATATAAATAAATTTCACTTTCACAAGGAGGATATAGGTAGGGAACAACAATAATAACACCACTCGTTACCTACATCTAAGGCCTTAACCCAGAATACAGAAAATGTGTACTGAAAACTACATAGCTGCCTTTTACGTCTGTAAAGACATTCACTTACTGCTTTCTCATGGCCATGTACCACAGTACACCGCAAAGTTACTGCAGTATACAGTGGCACAAGGTATACCTAAGTATTTGAACATATATAACTTTTACACCTCTTGCACTATTTACACATTCTACCAAAAATTGACAATTACACCTCATAATATATATATATTCTTGCCACATTACATCTACATCTGTTCACCCACTTTCATGTTACATCTGTTTCAACAGCACAATCCACTCAATGCCACTCTATTCGGTGCCACTCCACTGAACTCCACTTACAAAATGCAATTGCACTCTATGCCACTCCACTCTATGTCCCTCCACTCTACTCTAATCCACTGTACTCAACTCCTCTCTAACGCACTCCACTGTATGTCGCTCCACTCTACACCACTCCACTGTACAGTATTGCACTCTATGCCACACTGTTCCATGCCACTCCAGTCTGTCATTCGATTGTACACCCCTTCCCGCTATTCCACTATACTCAACTTCACTGTATGACACTACACTGTACGCTATTCCATTGTATGCCACTATACTCTATGCCACTTGACTATACGTTTATTCACTCAATGACACTCTATTGTACGCTATTACACTGTCCACCACTCTACTATTCCACACTCCGATCTAAACTACTCCAATGTACCCAATTCCACTCAACACAACAACACTCCACGCTATTCCACTACATGACACACCCCTCTACTTCACGCTACTGTACACAACTACAGTCAATGTCACTCAACTCTACTCCGCTCCACTGTACGCTATTAAAATCTACGTGTCTACTATCTGCCCTCACTACACTCTGCCCTGCTCCAATCTAATACACTTGACTCTACTGTATTCCACCCTACACCACTCCACTCTGTTTCAGTCCACTGTATGCCACTCCACTTTATGCTATTCTAGTCTTCGCACCTCCAGTGTACGTCCCTCCACTGTACACCCCTCCAGTGTATGCTATTCCAGTATACGCCACTACAATGTATTGTTGCAGGGATTCTGCTCCTACACAGAACTGTGCACAGAGACGTATGACCTTAGTGAATTAGGGTGTGCCAAAACTCACCTTAGTACCAAACCTCCCCTACCAGACTAGCATCAGTGTCTCATTGACTCTTCGTCCTATAGCAAAACACCAATGATTACACAACCCAGAACATGCGATTTAGGGTGCCTCAGGCCATGTGGACAACAAGAACACTCTTTTGTTATACTCTCATACAAGTCCAAAACATGGAGTAAAAGAAGACACAAGCAAGTTTGAAATATTTATTTTCTAATGCCGTGACCTCAAGAACAGCACTTTATCTAATACAAGCAGACATATTATTAGAAACAAGATTGTCAGCATAGTTACTATTCCATAAAATACAAAGGGAGAAAGCATGTTAGACTGCTAAAGTAAACAGGTTTGAAATATACCTATATTTCACCCTCCCTTGCTAGTAGGTAATTTTATATCTATAGAAGGTCTCTCAGGGTTGCATAGGCGGCCCCATACCTCTGGTATTTAGCAGAAGTGGATCACATCAGATTCTGCACAAGCTCTCAGCATACGAATGTTCTCAAGGTGTGTGTGATCATGCCTACGCAGTGCATTATTAAACGCGCCAATATCGGAGGTGGCTACAGCTGCATATGTGTTATGGCTAGAACGTGCGCTGATCAGTTAGAACAACAGCTACAGGGTCTAAGATACCCTTGATGGTCTTGGCTCACACTGTGCAGACTAATCTAACAAAGCAGCTTAGAAATGCAGCAAAACAAGTTATTCTCTTTTGAAGCAAAATACTAAGTGTTCTCTAAGCAATAGCGCAAGTACGTGTCGTGTGCAAAGCAAAGCAGGAAAGTAAAAATGGCGTTTAAACTTCTAATAAGCCCATGCTAACTTAACACTGTGTAAATGTACGGGTCATCCCCACGACAGTACCTCACTCCACTTTACACCACTTCAGTGTACATCACTCCACCCTACGCCAGTCCCCTCTATGCTATTCCATCCTACATGATTCCATTGTACACCACTCCAGTGTACGCTATTCAAGTGTACAATACTACATTCTATGCCACTACACTCTACGCCACTCTTGTCTGCCCTATTCGAATATACACTTGTTCCAGTCTATGCTATTCCACTCTGTCACTCCAGTGTACAACATACCACTCGCTGTTATTCCACTGTATGCCACTCCACTCTACACCACTCCTCTCTACGCTATTCCACACTATGCCACTCCACTGTATGATACTCCACTGTAGGCCGCTCCACTGTATACCACTCCGCTTTATGCCACTCTACTTTAAGCCATTCCACTGTAGGCCACTCCCCTGTATGCCACATCACTTAAATCTATTCTACTCCACTCCACCGTAATCCACTGTACACTATTTCACTGTATGCAACTCCACTCTATGCCATTCCACTCTATGCTATTCAAGTGTTTGCCATTCCACTGTACGCCACTCCAACCTGCAACACCCCACTCTGTGCCATTCCACTCTACGCCACTTGACTTCACACCAATCCACTATATGCGTTTCTACTGTAAACGACTCCATGCTATGTCATTCCACTCTACGCCAGTCCAGTCTGACCTATTCCACTATACACCAGCTCCAGTCTATGCTATTCCACTCTGTCACTCCAGTGTACAACATACCACTCTCTGTTATTCCACTGTATGCCATTCCACTCTACACCACTCAACTCTATGCTATTCCACACTATGCCACTCCACTGTACGATACTCCACTGTATGCCACTCTACTTTAAGCCATTCCACTGTAGGCCACTCCACTATATACCAGGTCACTCAACTCTTTGCTACTCCACTCCACCCCAATCCACTCTAAACTATTTCAGTGTACCAACTCCACTCTACGCCAATCCACTCTATACTTTTCCACTATTCACCATTCCACTGTACGCCACACTGTACCACTCAACTCTACACCACTCTATACCACCACACTCTGACACTATACTGTATGACACTCCACTCAACAATGCTATATTCCACTCTCTGTCTCTCCACTGTACTCTGCTCCACAACACTGTCAAACACTCTATGACGCCACTCCACTCTGCGCCACTCCTGTGTATGCTATTCCACTGTACGCCACTCAACTTTATGACACTCCACTGTATGCCAAATCACTCTATGCTACTCCATTGAACACCACTCCAGTCTAACTAGCTCCACTCCACGTCACTCCACTCTAGGACACTCTACTCAACAACACTCTACATCCCTCCACCACACTATATATTACTTCACTCTATAGCACTCCACTACACAACAGTGCACTCAAGTCTATCCAAGTGTGCAGCATTCTCGTTTACTCTATGCCACTGTACAACACTCGAGGCAACTCCTTCAATACCACTCCACCCCGCTTTACTCTACTACACTCAATGACATAATACTCTGTTTCACTCAACACCACTACACTCTACCCTACTCTTGCCACTCAACTATACAAGACTGTATGCCACTCCTCACCACCACACTGTACCGCACTCTATTATACTCCACGGCACTCCACTGTAGAACACTCTAATCAACTCTTTGGCACTCCACTGTACAGCACTCTGTGACACCGTACAACATTCTATAACATGCAAGCCCATTATACTGTATGACCTAGCACTCCACTTTCTGAGACTTTACTCCAATGTATGATATTCCAAGTCACTCTATTCTACTGTACAACATAGCACTCCACTTCACTCTATGACACTTGACTCCCCTCTATCCTACACTACTCCACTTTACTCAAGTTCACTGTACAATACTTTACCTCTCTCTGTGACATTGTTAGATACTCCACTCTACACCGCTCCAATCTATGCCATTCTCCTCCACTGTATATAAATCTGCTCTACAAAACCCTACTACACTGTATAGCACTCTATGACACTTTACTACACTCTGTCCCCGTACACTTCACTGTACGACTCTGTACTCCGCTTTATGCCTGTACACTCCACTTTATGACACTCTATGAGATTTTTCAACAGTCTACGACACAGCAATCCATTCTACTGTACAAGACACCACTACAAATTATGGCACCTTATTCGACTCTACGATACACCACTCCACTTCATGCCACTGAACTCTACGACATGGAAATCCACTCTGTGATACTTCATTCCACCCTATGTTAAGCCACACCACTCAACTCCACTTCAGTCTACTCCACTGAACAACACTTTACCTCACTCTGCGCCACTGTCCACCGTATGGCATCCTAGTCGACTCTACTTTACAAGATTCTACTACACAGTATGCCACTCTGATATTCTACTACACCCTATGCCCATCCATTCCCTGCCACTGTACAACACTGTATGACACTATAGGACACACCACTCCACCCCTCTCTACAACATGCCACTCCACTATATGACACTGCACTACCATGTGCAATACTCTCCACAACTGTACAACACTGTACCAATGGCCACTGTATGACGCACCACTCTGGCGCTCCACTATATAACACTGCAGTATACAAGACTCTCCGCCACTCTTCTGTACGCCACTCCACTCGATAACACTGAACTATACACTGTACTCCACTGAAGTTCACCCCATGCCACTGCATTGTACAACGCTCTATTCCACTCCATGCCACTGTCCAACAGCCTATTCTATGACAATGCACTAAAACGACACTGCAGTCCACGACAGTGCAGTCAATGACACTCCACTGTTCGACACTCAACCGTACTGTACGACAAGCCCCTCCAATATACAACACACCACTCCACTGTACGATACTCCAGTCCACTCCACTATATGACACACCAATCCATTTAACAACATTCAACTGAATGACACTTGACAATATGATTAGAAACACATTTTTTTAAACTAATTTAAATTCAATGAATATGTCACATACCTCTTTACACAGTCCTGTTGCCTACTAGCCAACCTACATTAACTATAACTTCTATATGCACTAGCTGTAGCCTTGCGTATCACATCATTTAGACAATGTGAAATCATAGCATTCATAACAACACTTATCACATCTTAAATAGCCTAATTTATCATAACACAGTGCATGGTGGAGTGGTGAATTACAGTTATTAAAGGTGGTGCGTAACATCTAAATTTAAGTTATAACTATAACCTTAGAATTTCTAATGTTTGCATAGTTTAAGTTGGATTTGTAAAGAAAGAATACATTAAGTTTTCCTAACTATAACTTAGCTTAAATTTTGGTATATACTAAAACTGGTGTGAAACCTATGGTTTTTCAGTGAATATATATATATATATATATATATATATATATATATATATATATATATATATATATATATTTTCACTGAAAAACCATAGGTTTCACACCAGTTTTGGTTAGGAATTAGCATTTAAAAAACCTATTAAATTCACTGAAAAAACCATGGGTTTCACACCAGTTATAGTTAGCTGGAAATTTTACTGACATAAAACCATTGAAATTGCCACGTTATAGTTAGTTGGACTCACTATAACTTGCACGCCTGCAATGCACTGCTGATGACGTCACATATTACAACACTCATGACATGGTCAGTGACATCACTCATGACATCACTGATGACACCATCCAGTAAATGTGTGTCTTTCTGAAAAATAAATATGTTTTATATATGTATATGTAAAGGTCGATGGAAGAATAAATGTTTAAATGAGTGTCTAAATGGATGTTTTAAAAAAAAATTGATTGGTTAACTGGCTTATTAAGTGTATCTTAGTGAATACATATATTAGCGAGTAATGTTTAAATATTTAAATATATGTATCAGTGTTTCACTTTGTGTATAAGTGGCTGCATGGGTTGGTGAGTAGCTACACGTGTGTGTATATGGGTTATTAGATTTTTTTTAGTATCAGTATGAGTGTCTGTATGATTTGGTGGAGGTATTACTTAGCACATAGATGCATCAATGACTGACTCACTGTTTGTATGTGTTTTGAAGACAGCATATGTGCAGGACTGTATGGGTGGATGAGTGTGTATATGTGTGTGTTAGTGAGTGAATGATTGTCTCACTAGTGTCTTTATCAGTAACGACATATGTTTTAATCTAGTATATGTGAGTATTGATGTATATAAGTGAGTATATGTGAGAGTGAGAGATTGTAAGAGTTCATGTTTAAATAAGTATGTGTTTCTAGCCGATCCACGGCTTGATTTTTTGTTAATTTCATGAACTGGTATATATCATATGCACCACGATTCCATTAAGGGCAAGTGCCCATCTATGGGATTGATCTTACTCAACTCAGGCAACGAGTGTAATATATGACACCCAGGTCATTCAAAGATGGCGCGCCCTTTTAAAGTTGTGGTGACAGTCCTTTGTCTATGTCTATGTCCGTGAAGTGTTAACGGCTTTAAAAACATGTCGACATTGTATTCGGTGTAACACACACTGACGAAGGCAGCACGCCGAAACGCGTCTGTGTGTGCCCCTTCCTCAATAATAAAATCAGCGTGATTGGCAGTATTACCTTCCGAGTGCTGTTTGTCTTCTTGTAAATACCAGGAGGAATTGGAGCGGTATATATATATATATATATATATATATAGATAGATATATTCACTGAAAAAACCATAGGTTATAGACCATATATAGTTAGGAATTAGCATTTACAAAACCTTATTTTACTCACACAAAACCATTGAAATTCGCATATATAGTTAGTTGCACTAACTATATATCGCGCACCCGCAATCCACTGCTGATCATGTCACATATTACATCATTCATGACATGGTCAGTGACATCACTGATGACATCACTGATGACATCTCGAATGACATCACTGATGACATCACTGATGACAACATCCAGTGACTGTATGTTTCTGTAAAGTTAAAATATGTCTTACATATTGAAGAATGAGTGGATGTATAAGTGTCTGGATGAAGGATTTAGTAGGTGCATGACTGACTGTATGAGTGAGTGATTAAATGTGTCTCACTGAGTGCATGGGTTAGTGACTAAACTGTCTTAATTTGTGCATCATTATGCCTGTTGTTCTGTAAACTGCTGCATGTGTTGATCAGTAGCTATATGAGTAACTATATGGGTATTGATTGGTTGCCCAAGTATTTGTATGGGAGACTGAGTGTGTGTGTGGGTGGCTGTGAGGTGTAAGACTCTGTGCATAGATGTGTGAGCAGTTGATTCACTAGATGTATGGGTTCAAAAGTGCATGTGGAAACAGCTGTATGGGCGGTTGACTGTGTGCATGAGTGTATTGGTGAGTGAATGGATATCTCAGTGCTACATGTCAAAGTAAGTACATATGTAAAACACAGTACATGTGAGAGTTGACATATATAATTAACTGTGCATAAGAGCCAGTGAATGTGTGAGTGGCTGTATGGATCATTGTGAACTTGTATCAGGGATTGTATAAGAGAGTAAATATGTGTTAGTATATGTTTGAATAAGTAAGGTGTGTATAACTGTATAGTTGAGGAAATGGAGGTGTGATTGATTCTTTGCATGACTGACTAGGTGTGTGAGTAACTCCATGGATAAGTGAGAGTCTGTTTACACTGAGTGTATCTAAGGTTATATTAGAGTCTGAAGAGGTTCATCGTATTATCACATGAATGATGTCATCAGTGATGTGATCAGTAATGTCAAATGAGATGTCATCAGTGATAAATTTATTTAAGCAACTTTTAAACAACATATATAACTTTATTTAAGCAATTACAAATCTTGTAAGGGTGCATACCAAACAGTTCTTTTTACAACTACCTCTACTGATTAAAAAAAGAACTACATTTTTATGTTTGTATGTAAAAGTTTGTCATACTGAATGTCAAAGTGCAAAACTATAAGGATGTGGTACAGCATAAACGTATAAGGTGTTTACCTATAGTATATTGTACTACTTCCAAAGCACTGAAATGTAACATATGTATATAAATATGTTACAACTCAATAAGACAAATGTACGTAATCTCGATTTACCTACTTATAAATACCAAATCATATCACTTCAATATTTAAGAGTAGGTAATTTGGATGTAGGTAATTTCTCTTTTGAAAGTACAAAATCTGTATAATTCTGTCATTTTACCGAATCGGTATTTACCGATTTGGTAATTGCCATTGATTCCTATAAGTCTTGAGGCCAATAGGACTCAATGGCAATTACTGAATCAGTAAATACCGAATCAATAAAATTGCCGAATTGACAAGGGAGACTGGTTGTCACTTTAACAGCCTGTTGCACCCCTGATTCTGACTTGTGTGCCATGTCAATTTTGGAAAAGGTGATGGACAGAGTTTCTGAATGATGCAGAATACTCCTACCCAGTCAAGAGATCAGGGCTTGATCCATCACCGTTTTTTAGCTCTTACGACATGTATGTGTGCCACATGGCACAAATGTATATCCACAGATATGCATGTACACAGGAATTTATTATTTACCTCCGAAAGTTTTATAAACTTTAAATCATTATATCTACGTATCCATTGCACAATATAAAGGAACATATTACCTGGGATAATAAAGAACATGTTTATTTTAAACTTTAAAACAACATATATAACTTTATTTAAACAATTATAAATCTCACGAGGGTGATAATCATTATATCTACATAATCATTATACAATATAAAGGAACATATTAACTGAGATAATAAAGAACATGTTTATTTTAAACTTTTAAACAACATATATAACTTTATGTAAACAATTATAAATGTCACGAGGGTGCGTACCACGTAAGCACATCATAAGATGATGTAAGCGCTCCGTAAATAAAACGTAAACGCAACATAAGCTTACGTGAGCACTCCGTAAACGCTCCGTAAACACTCCATAAACTTACATCCAACCATGTGACCTTATAACAAAAGATTTTATTGGTTTATAATACTTCCTACTCTAATTCTTGAAAGACCCCTCCCATGTTCATCGTTCTTCTTTGGCTTTCAGAGAAGCAACACCTTTTTTCTAGTCTGGAAGTTTTTCAGCTTTCTAGAACATCAGAAGAAAGTAAATGCATCACTGGTCACCTGCAAGATAGGTGACACAGTGTTATCTAGAGGAAATCCTAATAAGAAATATTCATTCAGAACCCTCAGATTGGAACACAATGTAAAAAATATACACCCCAACAATTCGAGTAGAGCTGTGGTGCAAAGATGTCGGGAGCAGGGCTCTTCTCCTAGTACATCTACAGCAAGAACCAGAGTACCACCAATGCCATCTTCAATGGTGGCGAACATTCAGCCAGAACTGAAAAATTTTACGATGCAATGCATACATTGCAATAAGTTGGTAGTCTTCGGACAACAGTCCATTCTAATTTTGCAGAAGAACAGGAACCACAGATGCAACAATTGTTTTGTGTAAAAAGTTCATTCTTCTACTTCATCTTCAGAAGAGTTTGTTCCTGACATGTCTTTCCTGGACCGGAATCAAGCATCCTAGGACCGGTTTCTGGCTATCAGCAGTCTTCAGCCAGGATAGCTTGACTCCAGTGGTGTGGAGAGCATGGGACTCACATCTGAGCATAACCATCCCACTCGGGGTGACAAATGCAAAAACAACAGTTGATGGACAGAATGCAGAACAAGGTCATACATTCACCCCAGTACAGAAATCTGGGCCTAAATGCATGGCTTGGCAGTTCGGGCTGGACTGTTCCAATGAGGCACAGGGTCAAGGCTGATTTGCATATGGCCATGTCTGAACTGGGGTGGTGTGGAGTGCAAAAAAACGATGTATTTAGGCCCAGATCTCTGTACTAGGGTGAATGTATGACATTGTTCTGCAGCCTGTCCATCAATTGTTGTTTTTGCCAGTATAAAATGCACTGCCTTCCTATGAACTCTATCAAGGACACAGGAAAGGAACTAGACAAGCGTCGCTGACTGTAGTGAATAGCGCATTGGCACGGCCGAGCAACCCAGGGTCTGACTCAGCTTGAAGAGGAAGTGTCCAGCAAGCTACAAGAGCTGGAAGAATCATACCTGTGCCCTCCCCGCCAGCCTCCCAGATTACAAGTACCATTAAAATCTGCCTTCGCGGACTGTGTGTCCTTCATACACAATCCCTTTACCAGCCCCTCCTGCTGAGCCCTCAATCTCCTACCTGCCTCCCTGGTTACTCCTTGTTCTTCCCACACATGTCACTGTCCTGCGCCAGCATGCAGTGGTTGCCAGGCAACTGATGTGCATTGTGGGCGCCATGCCCTGTGAGCGAGTGTGTGCAGCTGCTGCTCCCGCTGCTTGCACCGTGTCTAGCACTGAACCCCTGGCCATCACTGGGGAGCCCCACAGGAAGCATTGGAGGTGGCTCCCCTGGGCAGTGGGAGTCCGATTTAGCACCACAACCTGAATTGATCTTCTTGGGCAGCGAGGCACCCCTATCAGTATAGATCGAGGGGGTGGCACTGAGAGTGGGGGCAGGCTGCAGCGTGGACTATCAGTGTTATAGTAGGGTGGAGCAGAACTCTCCGGAATTACACTGAGTTTTTATGTAACTCTGCAGAATACCACGTAGTTCAACTCTGCCAACTCTGCCCACCCCTACTCATGACATGGTCAGTGACCCCACTGATGACATCCCAAATGACCAATGATTGTGAGTAATTTCTAAAAATTACTGAGTATTAAACATATATACTAAGGTTAGTGGCTGTGGGAGTAGCAGTATGGGTGAGTGAGTGGGTGTGTAAGTGGTGTATAGAAGAGTGAGTATTTATGTGAGATACTGTATACATGAGTGACTGACTGTGTGATTTTTTGTGTGGGTAAGCGAGTGGGTGTGTCAGTGGGTGAATGAGTAAGTGAAGGGCTGTGTGGGTATTTGTATGGTTGAGTGAGTGGGTTTGTAATTGGTTGTAATGGTGAATGAGAGGGTGAATGGGTGGATGTGTGGGTGAGTCAGTGGGTGTGTCAGTGGCTGTATTTGATGAATAAGAGAGTACTTCAGTGGCTAAATGGGTGACTGAGCAGGTAGATAAGTGTATGCATGGGTGAGTGACTGGGTACATGAGTGTCTGTATGTGTGTGTGAATGGGTGTGTAAGTGGGTGTATGGGTGAGTGAGCCGTTGTGTGAGTTGCTGTATTGTTGAGTGAATGGGTGTGTGAGTGGCTATATGGGTGAGTAAGTGAGTGTGAGAGAAGTTGTATGGGAAAGTATGTGCTTGTCTCAGTGACTGTATAGGTGAGCGCTAAATGTGTTAGTATATGTATGAGTGAGTGAGTGTGTGAGTAACTGTATGGGTAAGTGGCTGTGTGAGTGACTGTATGGGTGAGTAAGTAGGTGTGTGAGTAGCTGTATGGGTGACTGATTCAGTGTGAGTTGGTATGATTGTGTCTGTATGACTGGATGTTTGAGTGGCTGCAATGGTCAGTGATTCGGTGCATGAGTGATTGTATATATGGGTTAGTGGTTGCGTTGGATGCTGTATGGGTGAGTTGATGTGTGAGTGGCTCTATCGATCTGTGAGTAGGTGTGTGAGTGTTTGATGGGTCTGTGAATGAGTATGTCAGTGGTTGTGTGGCAATGGGTGCATGAGATGAAGTATGGGATGTAGGTGGGTGTGTGAGTGGTTCTGTGGATGATGCTATCAGTGACATAATCAGTGATGTCATTTGAGATGTCGTCAGTGATGCCATTTGAGAATAATAATATGTGAGATCATAACCAGTGCATTGCAGAGGTGTAAGTTATAGTTAGCTCAGGTAACTATAAATGCTGAATTTCACTGGTTTTATATGAGTGAAATGTGGGTGTGTGAGTGTCTGTGTGTGTTTAAGAGTGGCTGCATAAGTGTGAATGGGTGTGGGAGTGGGTGCATGAGTGGGTCTGTGAGTGGGTGCTTGAGTGTCTAAATGGGTGCATGAGTGAGTGTCTTAGTGGGTCCATGAGTAGGTGTGAGAGTAGCTGAGTGTGTTTGTTAGTGCCTCCATGAGTGTGTGAGTCAGTTTGTGAGTGAGTGCATGAGTATCAGAGTGGGTCTGTGAGTGGGTGCATTAGTCTCTGAGTGGGTCTGTGAATTGGTGTGTGAGTCTCTGAATGGGTCTGTGAGTGGCTGTGTCAGTGGCTGTATGGGTCTTTGAGTGGGTTCATAAGTGTCTGAGTGGGCCTGTGAGTGAGTATATGTGTCTGAGTGGGTCTGTGAGTGGGTGCATGAGTGTCCGAATGGTCAGTCAGTGGCTGTATGGGTCTGTGAGTGGATGAGTGAGTGAGTGTCTGAGTGCTTCTGTGAGTGGGTGTATGAGTGTCTGAGTGGGTCTGTGAGTGAGTGTATCAGTGTCTGAGTGTGTATGTCAGTGGGTGTGTGAATGCCTGAGTGGGTCTTTAAGTATCTATTTGGGTGTGTCAGTAGCTCTGTGAGTGACTCAGCCATAAATGAACTGCACCTGCTCTGTTATCCGACAAGAGTCCACAGTTTTGCACAACATATCTACCCAAGTGAACTACTTTCTACTAGTTAATTACTAAGTGCTACCTCCTTGGGTAAATGTTCATTATGTATTCTGCACTAAAACAGCCTAATGGAGCTCAAGGAAATGTCACCAGTGACCTTGTGTGTGTTTTAGCAATGTGTTTGTTCCTGGTGCATCTTTATCCAGAAATATGTGATCACATGAATCCTCCTATTGAGAAGACAACAAGACTACAAAGATGTCAATCTATACCAAACAAGGGTATTTCCTCTCAACTATACACAGTAAGTGCTTCTTTGTTTGACGGACATGCCCTCATTTTCCCTGGCATCAAGAACTTCCCTCTCCAAAATCAGAGGGAAACACGGTGGGGGAGGGGGACACTTCTTAAGCTGTCCATCATCCTGGTAAAAGGCATAAAGACCTTTGCATACTGCTAAGCTGGGCGGGGCCAAATGGGCGTAGCTTCCAAGTGATTTTCACATTTCTATACTGTTAGTCATTTAAAGGGACAACCAAGGTACCTCCTCTCACCAGGAGCGGACAAGAAAGAACCCACTTGTCACTGTTACATACAGATTGCACTCCAATAGATCAACAATGCATTCTCCACCATGAACCATTTCAGATCATTGCTATTGCACACAGGCAGCGGCTGGAAATGCAGCACCCTGTGTGAAAGAGAAACAATAGTTTCATCTCTTTCCTTGCCCGCAAGTCTGTGGGTTGAGAAAGAGTTAAAACCTCCACTTCCAGCAAGCGGGAGCACTTTGACACCTCCCACTAGCTGGAAGCGGAGTGTTTGCTTTTGCTTGACAGGATCTGTCACAGCTTCCACCAAGTAAAAGCAAACAGCTATATCCCAGGTGTGCAAACAGCTATGTCCCAGGTGTGGGCACCCTAGGACATAGCAGGAGTCGGCCCGGGGGGATGGCGGTCCCTGGGCCATATGTGGCTCCAGGAGGGGGGCCACTATTCCCCATACTTTGACCTGCACAGGCCGGCCCTGGGGAGGTGGTGGTCCTCTGGGCCTTATATGGCCCCAGGAGGGAGGCAGCACTGCTGCCTCCCTCTTTTAAAACCAATAATTGCTCCAGGGCTATGCGCAGATGCCATGTTTAATATTTATTGTAACCCTGAGGAGGTGGTGGGGCCTGGGGGGTCTGCGTTGGCCTACCAGTTATTTTTTTATTTATAGCCCCGAGGAGGTGGTGGTCCCCAGGACCTGGTGGGGTACGCAAGGTCATGCCGTTTACTATTAATATGAGCCCCGGGGCAGTGGTGGTCCCTGGGGCATTAACAAGCCCTTGGAGGGGGGCCCTGGCACCTGGCCCATCTGGGGCCTACATGAAAAACAAGAATGGGAGACTGCGCTTTTTAATTTTTTCCAATTCACTGTGATAGTCCTGAATATTTCACGAAAATAGCAGTGAATTTAAAGAAAATGCTTTTTTGCCCTTCTGGGGTCCCTCCGGATGCCAATGCTTGGTGGTCTGGCTATTCCTAACCTGTCGCCTTTTCTTTTTTTATCGTTTTATTGTGGGACTCAGCTGAAGCCAAGCCCCAGGATGCCTGCCAACACTTTTCGGCTGACGTGTTGGCAGCCAATCAGAGCTATGGCATATCTCTGAACGAGCTTGTCATTATTCACAAGGACTTTGCAATTTTAGATATACAAATTTGAATGGATTTACACCAAATAACAAAACAGCACAATCTGTGGACCAAAATACAGCTTTCTGGCGAATTTGATGCAATCCATTCAGCGGTTCGGGCTGCAGGCGTGTCTAAGGAGTCTATGGGAATTAACATGGGCATCTCACCCCCCTTTTTCTGAGCACTGGCTAGAAGGATCACCACGAAACTTCCTATGCACAACAAGGCCCAATATGACTTTAATGGAAAATGCAATCTAGATTGGCCAAACTGCGCCAAAGATATAGCCAAGTCAAAAAATGCTTTTCCTATGGAAGCATGGTCCTAACTATAACAACTTACTGGCAGAAGGTTATATATATATGGGGATAAAACAAACAGTTAACTGGTTACCACAGGGTCCATCAGTCTCTAGAGTCAGGTGGCAGTACGACAGCAGACCTGGATTGGTGACTTGGCTTGCAGAAGGAACTTCTCGGTGGGCACCCGTAGTTTAACCTGAGGGTCTCAGGACACAACCGCTGGCCTGGAGACGTCCGCTGCATACCGACAGTTTGTTGACGGTGACATGTCTTGCTGCCTTGCCTGGTTTCCACTTTGCTGACGTCCGTGATGGTCCGTGGTGGGTTCTAACAGTTCCTTGTAGTGGGTTGCGTCGTGAACATGGATGGAGTCCTAAGTGAGTATTCACAGAGGTGTAGCTGGGCCGACTGTCTCTGTTGAACTGCTTGGCCGTGACCGGTAACCTGTCTGTGAGGCAGAGTCTCTTCTCACTCTCCCGCCTGGGGAGGCCCGTTGTCGGGGTTGCTGTGGGGATGTAGGAGGGCTACGCTGAGGGCTGCTTGTGTGCAGTCTGGGGGCAGCTGCAGGACCGCTGAGGAGCCGTTACTTAGTCGCACGCACAGCTCTTATGGGTGGATGAGTCTTGGCCAAGACTTGCCTTTGCTGCCGCGGTTTCGGTGTAGGCCAGGTTCTAAGGTGGCCGCTGGTTTCTTTTGTCAGCTGGTGTGGCGACGGTGCAGGACTCCAGTCCGCCGATCTTCTGGGAGTGGTGTTGTTTGACACAGGTGCTGATGGCTGGCGTGATAGTGGTTGCCAGCCATGTGGTGACTTGGAATGACAGGTGGTGGTGACTTGCTGGGAGTGTTGGATGTCCGGAGGGACTTGTCAGCCATGTGCCTCCACCTTGCTGGGCCGGAGTGTCTGTGGCAGCTTGACACGTAGAGTGTGGGGATACTCTCTTGCATGTTGTGAGGCTACTGCCTACTCCATATTGAGGCGGTGTTAAGGCGGGCATTCAGTGCTGATCCTCATCCGTGGCATCTGCGGACAGGAGCAGGGATGCGCTTGACTTAGACTGCCGATGCTCAAGGACTGGTGGTCGCCTGGGGAAGAGTTAGGATGAGACGTGGTTGGCGCTTGCTGCAGCTTACATTCGGTTCACCCATGAGGCTGTATCCAGAGACGTCGGTCCGCCTTGGTGGCTGTCTGGTGTGTCAGGGTGTGCTCTTGGCTGGCTGTGAGTCCTGGGTCTTCTCCCTTATTTGGCTTGTTCAGCCCACCTGTGTTCCTCTGGTCTTCGGTGTGACAGGGCTGTCACCCTTCTTCTTTTCTTCAAGGGCGTTGTGCTTGGACCTCGAGGCGGCGCTGTCTTGGCGCCGGCTTCTGCCTTCACTCCGGCGTGCTTGTCTGGACTAGTCACTTGGTGATATGCTCCTTGCCTGCTGGGCGATGTGAAACCAGTTGTGTGTCGCTGTTCGGTGGAGCGCATGGTGCTGTGGCTCCCTGCCACGTGGAGTGTGCGACTCTTCTCTTGCCTGTCGTGGGTCACCGCCAACTCCATCTGGAGGCAGTGCGGGGGAGGACACTGTTGTGTGGGCTTCGGCCCACTGCGGGGCTTCGCTGGGGCAGTGGAGACGTGGGTGCTCTGCTACTTGCGTCTAGCAGTGCTTCTTTGTGGAGAGGTCTCCTGGGTGCTGTCTGTGCAGTCAGGTGCACTGGCGCTGCTTTCTGCGCTTCTGGCTTTGTGTGCTCTTTCTTCTTGGATGCTTTCCTGGCACGTGGGGTGCCCATACTCCGGGAGGAGCAGAGACGCGATGTCAGCGCTGCCGGTGGTGGCGTTGAGTGGCCACGGGTGGTGCTGTTCTGCACCAGTCTTGTCTTGTGCTTTTGGTGGGGACAGCTACCTCGAGGCGTTGCCGTCTGGTTGGTCTCTAACGTTCGCTGGCAGTGTCTATCTTGCGTGGCACTGCTTGCATTTGGGTCTGGGTTTCTGGTGGCTCTCTGTGGCGTTTGACAGTCTCTCCCTTTGTTTTGCAAGGGGTGGCAGGCAGTGCCCCTTTCTACTGCCAGGGTCCTGAGGCATAGAAACGCTGTACCTTGTCGTTCTGAGCATTGCAGACGCTTTTGTTCCTTTTCTGTCCGTGCAGATTACCCATCACTAGGGTGAGCTGCCGCTGTAGTGTGAGGACTGTGGAGGCACCTTGTCTTCGCGTGTTTCTCTTGGGACTTGCCGTCTCGCTGGGTGTCGCTGTCCTTTGCTTCTTGGCGCGTTCCTGTGCCGGGGTGGTCTTGGCCTTCTGGTTTCCCATTGTTGGGTGTGGGTTTGGTGCTCTTCTTTCTTGACCTGTTGTGGCCGTTCTTCTGCTGATCTCCGTAGTGGCCCCGGGGCAGTGCTAAGGCTCTTCAGCATGCTTGGCATGTGACTGGGTGTGGGCTACTTTCACTTGCGGGTGCAGAGGGCCACTTTTCTCGCATTGCCGTCTGGGGGCCTGACTTGCTGTGCCAGGAGCGACTCGGGCATCTTGGAGAGGCAGGCCATCGAGGCATGTGGTGCACGCAGTAGTCTCTAGGAAGGTTGCTGGAAGCACTTGGTTGCAGCCTGACTGGACAGTGTCTCTGTCGAGTTCCCCATTCTTCCGTGACTGTCTGTCAAAGTGTGTATCTATCTGTGACCACGTGGTGGGAGCAGGGAACATTGTGATTCACTTGGTGCTAGCGTGAGGTGAGGTGTGCTGCATCTGCTGCCTGTATGGGTGTCTGACCCGTTCGTGAATCGAGACATTCCACGCCGTGAGGTAAGAAAAAAACGGCGGTAGTAGTGCAGGCATGATAGCGCCATTGAGTAGTCCCCTTGGCCGGCTCCCTTAGCTGTAAACACTAAGGACTTCGTTGTTTTCATTTTAGGCAAGTGAGAAGTGCTAGCGGAGGGAGAAGTTGGTGTCCCTGCCCCTCGAGTGAAAAACATTAACAAGAAGTAAAGGCTGGCACACTATTTTTGAAGGTAATCAACAGTGATAATGGACCAATAAGTAATTTTGGCACAAGCTCAATCTAAAAATTGAGTGGCTTTTCGTTTGGTTCCTTTCAGGAGATTAATAAGTTGCAATGGTACGGACGGGCACATGAAGCCATAAAGAGAGGCATTAACACCAAGGCACAAGGTACGTGTCGCAGGGTTGTGACAACTCCCTTGCAGGCTGCTCCCTAGTTGGTGAATTTGAATTAAAGTTAGTCGATGGATTTGTCTTTGTAGGGGTCATCTTGCTACTCTGAGTCGGTCTTGCTGAGATGAAATGATTGAGTGGTCAATTTACCAGTGAAAGGTACGAATTGCCTGATTAGGTAGTGAATTGCGTTTGAAAAGGACAAGGGAGACAATTAAATTGATTTGTTATGTTTTTATTGTAGATATGTCTAAACTTCTTGAATTAAGAAGCCCTGATGAAAGCCCGTAAAGGAGACAACGAGGCTTGAAACACGTCGGCTGAGTCAATTTTTGATGTTAAATAATATTTGTCTAAATTAGTCAAAACTGACGGTTGAGTGCATATGCTTAAATAGGTGTTGGCATAGGCAAGGATCAGTATACATTACTTGTTTATTGGTGTAACGTCAATGTTGAATAGTCTATAGACATATCGTATGTTCTATGTGGTCATCTTGTGATTATTTCATGGCTAACAATTTTGTTTGTGTAATCCGCAGTAAATATTTAATGTTTGTGTAAAAGTCCATGTGTGATTCTCCAAAGAACAGGAGGGAATCTTTTTGTATTTCTCAAAAACAACGAAAGAAATAATAATGGGTAAATAAACAACCCAAATCACAAAAGGTATATGGTGTGATTTTTCTAAACAAAAAATAGGACATTTGGTAAACTTTTTCCTTAATGTATGGGTGTCTGAGGCATTCCTCACCGCTCAGTCTTGTTCTTAGACCTGGGGTCTACTGATTCCAGTAGTTCTGTGTGTGTGCTGGCCTAATACTGGTCCCAGGATGTTGTGCTGTGTCAGGGGTGCATCCGTTGCATGTGCTGCTTTATCTTTTGGTAGCTGCGCACTTCTCCCCCTTCTAACATGCGGGCAGTTGGCTGTGTGAGGTGGGGACAGTCTTAGCGTCAGCAGTGCTGAGGATGCTGGGGCAATGTCACATGAGCCTTGGTGCGGGGCAAGTTGCGGGAGCGTTGTCCTGTCCGCCAGGTTGCCACCTGTGCTCCAGCGCGACCTCAAAAAGCGGGTCTTGCACTGGGAGTTTCTCTAGCCGTGGTGGTGTCACCTCTTTATGCGGCTTGCGGTCTCGGGAGTGTAGCCGTCCTTTCCCCCTGGAGCGAGTACTGCCAGCTTGCTGTGTGGCATAGGCAGGCGTCCGATAGGTGGCGCTGTCCGCCGGTATTTTCTTTCTCGCGGCCTCTGTTTCATTTGTAGCCGTTGGAGCACAGGGCCTTTCGCAGTGTCGCTGATCCTTTCTGCGGCACCTCCCGCTGGTCAGCAGTCAGTATGCAGGGGTCCCCTGGTGCCTTGACTGTGCAGTACTAGGGAGCAGGCGGGCACTTGAATGTTTATTTACCGCCGTCCGTTGGTGTCACAGGAGGCTGCCTCTGGGCTCGACGGCAGGTGCATTGCGAGCACTGTGGGGGTGTCGGCGTTCTCCCGAGTGATTGTTGGGTGCGTCCCCTCCTGTTTTGCATTAGGGCGCAGCAAGATGCAATGTCGCCACCGGCAGAGCTCTGTCTGGCTCCGGGGTAGTGGGGCCCCTCACGGATGCTGTGTGGTGAGTCGCTGAGCCCCTAATTGCAGCGGTAGTGACTGAAAGCAGCAGCGGCCACGTCCTTTTGCAGGACTGGGAGACTCACAGTTCCGCAGGCGGGTGCTGTTCTTGGCGGTGCTTGTCTGCTCTTTTGAACATCGGACCTGAAGAGGTCGGCGGACAGCCATTCTCTGTGCCTTTGTCCCCGCAGGTGGAGGGCTGTGTCGTGAGTGGAGCTTGACCCTCACTGCAGACGCGGGCGGTGGTGTCTATTTCTTCCCCCCCCCCAAGAGGGCTGGACGAGGGAGCGTTGAACGGCAGGCACACAGGTTTGGCTACCCACCTCGTCGCCAATGTGGTGTCGGGCCTCAGGCCCACATGGCGGGAAGAAAGGGACACGGAGAACTGGCATTATGGTGACGATCACTGGCCTTGAGCACGTGCACCCGGGCCCTTTTATTAGTGGGGTCACGGCACTCGTGACACCCGTGATTGATGGGTGTGGGGGTGCAGTGTGCCCAGCCCTCGAGGGAGTGGCTGGCATGATAACTTCCTGCGAGACACTTCAAAATTTGCTAACATTCGTGACAAGAATTTTCAATTCTATTAAGGACTAGGAGGCGAGGATTATGCTTAGTCTCATTTCTTTACTGACACATAGCAGCCAATCACATTACAGTAAAGAAAAACAGAAAATACGTCACCCATGAACCCAGGGCAACCATAGAGTACACCCATAGTATATAAACAGTCTCAGAGGTAACCACTTCCTCTTTCTTTGTCCAAATCCAGTAGGAAGAACCAATTAAACATCAGAAACCACGGAGAACATCATCCGAAAGGACCAAAATCCGAACGAGGAGGAGGAGGAACTTCCAAAAGCCACAGGAACAGAAGCAGGCCAACGAGGAGTAGAAACTCGCAGCAGAACTTCCACAAGGGCGGAGCCGGAGGAACCTCACTTGGGATCAGAGCCTGAAAAGAGACACAAAGCCGTAATACACATCCTGTGTAATCATGAGCAAACAAAGGGTGGGTAGAGAAAAATCAAAGCATTCAGTACATTTCATCAGGAAAGATCTATGAAGCATTGCATAGTAACAATATAATAGATACATGCATATACAACGGGTGGGATAATCCTCGCCTCCTAGTCCTTAATAGAATTGAAAATTCTTGTCACGAATGTTAGCAAATTTTGAATTCTATTTCAGGACAGGAGGCTCCGATTATGCTTGTTTAAAGCTCATCCACCACAACAGAAGCAACAGTAGGAACAGGCTTGAAATAAAATGTCTTAAACACTGAATCTGAGGACCAATCAGCAGCTTTCATAATGTCACATAAAGAGACCCCCAATGAAAAAGCCTTAGAGGCCATGGCTCCCCGAGCCGAGTGAGCACCAAAAACAGAAACATCAATGCCCGCTTCCTCCATAAGCCATCTTACCCAACGGGCCAAAGTGGCTGGAGCAACGGGACGAAAGGGTTTTTGCAAAGCAATCAACAATTGACCCTGCATATCAGATCGATGAAGAGAAGTACTCACCTCATACTCCTTAAGGCATTGAACTACACAAAGGTTAGGTCGAGCCGGAAAAGAAGGATACGAAATGACCTCCGTGTTAGTTTTTGTGCGCCGGGAAAGGCGAAAGGAAACACCCTCAGGCGTGAAACTACGACCCGCTAGATCTAGAGCGCGGACGTCAGAAATGCGTTTGCAGGAAAGCAAACACAGTAACATAGTAAGCTTGGCTGAAAGTTGCTTACGAGATAATAAGGAATTAACCGGCCAAGCCTCCAGAAAACGTAGTACCACAGAAACGTCCCATAGGGAAACATATCTAGGCTTAGGAGGAGTAGCCATACGAATACCTTTCAGAATTCTGGCTACGAGAGGATGTACCCCAACTGGCTTGCCATCGATAGGAAGATGACCCGCCGAAATGGCGGAACGGAAATTGTTGACTGTGCAATAAGCCAAACCCGAAGAGGAGGACAGAGAGGACAAAAAATTGCATATCAAAGAGATATCAGCCGATGTGGGATCAACTTGCCGTTGAGCACACCAATCACTCCAACGCTTCCAGGAACTTCTGTAGCGCTTGTGAGTGTTAGGGGCCCAGGCATTGCTGAGGAATCTGGCAGCGTCCTCAGAAAGGCCTGGCACCGTCCAACGTTCCCCGAAATTCGCCACGCCAGGAGAAGGAGGGAGCCGGACTGAACCAGGGGATGCGGATTCTGCAATGGATCTAGAAGGAGATTCGCCCTCTGAGGAAGAAGAAAGGGCAGGTCGCATGCCATCTCCAGAAGAACAGGGAACCATGGCTGAGCCCTCCAGAGAGGGGCAATCAGAATCAATTCCGCCTGAAAGCGCGTCACGTAGGCCAGAACCCTCGGGAGCATCATAAATGGGGGAAACGCATAACAGAGGGATGTCGGCCACGTCTGGAGGAAAGCATCGGTGGCTAGAGCCTCCGGATCCGGTCGCCAGCTGAAGAACTGGGGAAGTTGGGCGTTGAGCCGGGACGCAAAGAGGTCGATCAGACACGGACCCCAGTTGCGAAGCAGTTGGCGAAACACCCTGGGGTGGAGTGTCCAGTCGCTGAAGTCCCTCAGATGTCTGGAGTTCCAGTCCGCCACTAGATTGCGAGACCCGGGAAGGTACTCTGCAATAACAGTGATCTTGTGTTGGAGGCAATAATGCCAGAACTCCTTGGCAATCTCTGCCAACAATCGCGACCGAGTTCCCCCCAGCTTGTTGATGTAACGCACTGCGGAGACATTGTCCATCCGGAGAAGGATGCAGCAGTGGGATTGAAGAGGCGACAGGCATTTGATCGCAAATGATCCCGCCAGCAACTCCAAACAGTTGATGTGGAGTGAAAGTTCCCGCGGAGACCACCGTACCCCCGTCGAGACCGGACCGCAACGGGCTCCCCATCCCCAACGACTGGCATCCGATTCGATCACAATCTCCGGAGAGGAGCCGAAGAGGGCCCTGCCGTTCCAGGCCTCCATGTGATCCAACCACCATTGCATCTCCAGTCTGGCCTCCTCCGAGAGAGGAATCAAATCGGAATACCGGAGGCCACGCTGAAGATGCTGAATCTTCAGACGTTGAAGGGCCCGATAATGTAGCGGTGCCGGAAATATTGCCTGCAGGGAAGACGCCAAAAGCCCGACTACTCGTGCTAACAACCTCAATGACACAGTCGGACTCGAGATAATGGAATTCAATTCCTTCTTGATATAGCGAATCTTCTGCTGGGGCAGCAGCAGCTGACAAGTGATGGAGTTGACTCTGAACCCCAAGAAATCGATGACCTGAGAAGGATGAAGAACAGATTTGGGAACATTCACCAGAAATCCGAGGGACTGGAGAAGGTCTATGGTCCAGTCCAGATGAGTCATTAGTCGGACCGGACAATCCGCCAGAAGGAGGATGTCGTCCAAATAAATGATCAAACGAACCCCACGACTGCGGAGCGATTCCACTACAGGACGTAACAGTTTTGTGAAGCACCACGGTGCCGACGAAAGGCCGAAGGGAAGGACTTGGTATTGATACCAAGTCCCCTGCCACTGAAACTGCAGAAAACGGCGATGGGGATGGAAGATCGGGACCGAAAGGTAAGCATCTTTGAGGTCCAGACGAACCATCCAATCCCGTTCCCTCAAGAGGTCTCTCAACAGATGGATACCCTCCATCTTGAAGTGTCTGTAAACTACCCCCGCATTGAAGTCCTTCAGATTGAGGACCAACCGTGAACCTCCTCCCTTCTTGTCCACCAGAAAAATCGAGCTGGCAAATCCCTGCGGATGGCGGACTGTCGGCACAATGGCCCCCTTCAATACCAGGGACTTGAGTTCCTCTGTGATGAACTCCTGACTTTCCTTTGAGAAGTGAAGAGGGAAGGGAGGACGAGATTGGTGAATGGGATGATAGAATTCTATTTTGAATCCCTGAACCGTTTCCAGCACCCAAGCATCGCCTGAGATTGCGCGCCAATTGGCTAGAAAATGGCGAATCCTGCCCCCCAGAACAACACTGCATGCAGGAAGAAGTCTCACCTGAAGCGGCGGAATCTTGACGACCGCCGGAGTAGCCACCTGAACCTCCTTTCTTGAACTGCCCACGTCCTTTCCTGGAAGGGTAGAAGTTAGACCGCTGGGCATAACTGGAATCCTGTTGGCCTCCCTTATGGGACTGGTACCCACGTTGAGTGGATTGGTATTGACCACGGCCGGACGAGCGTCCCCAGTTTCGTCCGCCCTTGTTAAAAACCGGACGCATGGCCCGTTTTAAAGTGGCCTGTGCCTTATCAATACTACTAAAAGTGCTGACAAAATGGGTGAGCTCCTTCAAAAAGGATTGACCAAAAAGAAGACCCTGAGCAGCAGCCCCTGCCTCCGAGGAAGAAAGTTCAGACAATTTCGGGTCCAGTTTCAGAAGAATAGAACGCCGACGTTCACTTGAGATGGCACAGTTGGCGTTCCCTAAAAAGCAGACGGCTCGCTGTGCCCACTGAATGAGCTCGTCAGGATCGACAGTGGAAGACGCTTCTTTGGCACGGAAGCCTAGATCCAACATTTTTGTGATAGGACCTAAGAGGTCCAAAACTTTATCCTGACAAGCCCGCCAGGAACGGTCCAGACCCTTTTTGGGATCCTTTGAAAATGTTGTCATGTACGTTAAAATGGTAGGGTCGACCTCCGGCGTGTCCGCCAGGTTGTCCGCCAAATCTGGCCGCGGACACTCTGAGCGAAGACGCGCTCGTACATCTTTATCAAAAGGGTGCCTGATATACTGCTGAACATACTCAGCCACAGCCGGGGAAGGAAGCCAGGCGGAAGAATTCGGGTGCACAATATCCTCGGGCTCAAAAGTTAAAACAGGAGGCCGAGAGGAGGCGTCCACAAAATGTTCTTTGCATTTACGTTTTTTGGGAGGAGGAGGCAAAACCTCCGACGAGGAGGAGGAAGCATCATGGTCATCGCTCTCAACCAGAACAGGAACAGCCTTGGATTTAGAGGACAATGACCGAGCCAACTTCCGAAAGTCCGAAGAATGGGGATTACCAGGAGATGAGGACTTCATGGAGGGAAGCCAACCTTGCTGTTGCGCATATTGCGTCAAATGGCGCTTCAGAGGTGTAATGGCGCGAGCCATTGCCCTGTTCATAGAGAGTTGTACCCCTTTGTCCAGTGCCTCAACCAGGTCCTGCTCAAAAAAGTCAGACCCCTCCTCCTCAAAGTCACCTTCCTCCTCGAAATGATAGGAGCCACTCATGATACACTGGTAGTGTGGTAAATCAGCCCACCAGGTGACAAGGAATCTGGTATGTCAGTGACACAGTCTGAGGGAGTGAAAAACCTCACAGTCAGCAAGTTAAGCAGGAAAAAACTGCGTAGAATACAAGATATAGAGCGTGGAGGGAGGCTTGCCGACCAAAAAATAACCACTCTAGGCAAAGCCTATGCAAATTCACAACCGGGACCTTTTTCCAAGCTCCGGCGTCGAAACGGGACTAGCTGACAGGCAGTGGGCGTATACGTCAACAGACGCGTTCAAGAGCCGGCGCTGTGTTGACAGAAAACACAGCTGCGCGAGGAAAAGCCCTTAGGGACAAAGGTCGCGCATGCGCAGACACACGGCTCGCCCGACAGCCAAGGAGCCTGCTCGCGCTGAACGTGCGCGAGGCAGGACAGTCCCCAACTCCCTCCACCAAAATACGGGACAAACGGCAGCAAGTGCCCGACCCCGGGAGGTGACACACGCTCCCACCGACGCGCCGGCCGAGGAAATGTTAGACGACCAAGACGGCAGCAAGAGCGCGAAATAAGCGCCAAAGCAATAGCACACAGCGCGCACAAAGCGGTATGAATTTAAACATACAATACAATATAAGCAGTAATAGAATAACAAGTTTGCACTTAACTGGCTGCGGAGCAGCAAAGAAAGAGGAAGTGGTTACCTCTGAGACTGTTTATATACTATGGGTGTACTCTATGGTTGCCCTGGGTTCATGGGTGACGTATTTTCTGTTTTTTCTTTACTGTAATGTGATTGGCTGCTATGTGTCAGTAAAGAAATGAGACTAAGCATAATCGGAGCCTCCTGTCCTGAAATAGAATAGAACGTGTCTCGCAGGATACTACAGTGGAACGAAGACAGAAAGCTCTATTTTTTTTAATTAAAAGCCAGGGTTATAAACTCTCTAAATAACGACTATTTGAAAACTAGACTTCTCTATTTTAATGATTTTTTGTAACATAGTGATGGGCCCTATCTCTGAGCTATTCATGATTCTAATCGTAAGAAAAACAAGGATTCAGCTTAAGGTGCCAGGCAGCACGTCTAATAGAGCATGCCGCCGTTGTACTTATAAAAGCCACGTACCGTGCCTTATTTTATTTGATAACTGCAGCATTGCAAAAGCTTGCACTAGTTATTGGATAACAGAATGGAACATCTACTGAAAATACGTGTTATATAACAGCTATTACAATTGTATGTGGTAAGGAGAAATTACAGCTGCGAACACCGAACAGTGTTTTTTAACAGTTTCTAAATTAAGAAAATGCTTTCGAATTTAGGTAGTGCTATCACTTTAAGCACGCATGGAATAGGATTTGCAGGAAGTTCGAGGAAGCAAAAGCTATCAGGGCGCACTCGGAGTTCAACCAGGGTTTGTGAGAGAGGTTCAGCGAGAACGTAAAGTTTACTCAGTGAGTATTTCAAGAGATCGCCACTCACTCGACATATAGAAGAAACACATTACGGCCATCTTGAATGCAGAAATGGATCTGTTGGGCTTTTTCTCCTGGCTCCTGCTCGTTGTGCTGTCTGTTGCAGCCCTGGCCTTCCTGCTGTACTGCTGTTATCTGAAATACATTCACATGAAGTTCGACCACATCCCAGGACCCCCGAGGGACAGGTGAGGCCTTTGATAGCTTTACTTAAAGACCGAGAAGGATAAGAGAGGGTGATGCGTTAGGTGACAACCCGGGCGTGTTCCCTAACATCACTGTCTGCAGAGACTAATAGGCGCATGTATGGTACTGAACTGTAGATTAATTGCTTTCATATAGTACTTACGACATCCTTCCCGTGCTTAAAATGTGAAGAAGAGTGAAACTGTAATGCTTTCAATGCAAAATGCTTTTGGCTACAAAATATAAAACTGCAAAAAAATGTTTTTTATTTTTTTTAAAGTCATGTTTGGATTGCCGTGTAACTTCGGTAGCTATGGCATCAATGCTACCGAAGTTACACGACAATCCAAACATCTATTGATCTCCTTTTATTTGCCTAGGCTACTAATTCTGAGCTCTGACGTTTCCCAAAGCCACAAGTGAGTCGATCATGCCGTCCATTCTGTGTTTTCTTGCGCTTGTCCTCTGCAGTGATTAGTTTGTTAAAAAAAAAAGTGTCACGGCTCTCGTCAGGAGGCTACTGCAGCTTTCCCCTGCCAGCGTTTCCAGTGATGGGATGGAAAAACCCATCAACTAACCATCAGACCCAAGTGTGATAAATTGGACTGTTTTAGGCCCCCAGAACTATAAGGATGCCTTGGGCAGCAGGTAATAGTGATTTTTGTTGTATATGAATTATTAAGTAACAGTTGGTACTGTCATCTCTAAATTGGCTAGACAGCGCCACCTAACAAGCACCGTTGTTGACAATTAAGTAAGGGTGAGTAGTACCGGAAACCACCGGCTCAAATTAAGCACTGGGTCTTCTGTTTATAATATGATATAGAGGACAGTAGCCAAATGCCCCCCCAAAAAAAACACATCTGAACTGAATGGCTGCTCATACATAGACTTGGGGAACCTGAGAGCTTAGTGGCTGTGTTGAACATTTTATGAAGCTAATCTCGTGTTTTTAACAGGAAAAGATAGTAACTGCATTGAACTATCTAAATGAACACTCAAACGTATTTTTCATTTTCACTCACTTAAAAGCTATTTCTGTAGCTCTAAAATGTCCCACAAGTAAATTTCGGCAAGTCAAAGTTGCATAAATTACTGAAGGAAAATGCATGAAAATCCTGGGACATGCAGATACTGGCACTGTAAGCACGACATTCAGCATGTTATGCCCTGTTTTGCGTGGGAGAAAATCGAAAAAGCTGTAGTTCTCGTATGTGTTAAATTCGAATCTCCGTGGGTTCGGATTTTAGCAGATCTTAAAACAACCAGAGCTATTTGAAGCTATCCCTTTGATAAAACGCACAGTCCCCTGGAGCTCAATTCCAGATACAGCAGTGACTGTATCAGAACTACTCCTGGCCAAGACTTGCTCAAGGCTTTCACTTAATGGTGGACCCTATCAATCTATGTGCTCATGTTGCTAGTGGATCAGTATGTTTCAAAACATGTCTCATGTCACGAATAATATTAGTAGGATTATTAAAGTAGTTCAAAATATACAGAGAACATAAATGGGGCTATTAAATGGAAATAAAGAAGGTGGCTCCTGCAATTGCTTCAGTTAGGTATTCTGATGCTGCTGTGTGTTTATGGTACTATCTACCTGCGATGTCACCACTGGTGTGTGGTACATTCTGTAACCAATACTGTCACGTTGCCAAGATTGTTTTTTTTTTTTTGTCCTCATCTCACCTTAGATCTGAGCAGGTTTAGCAAGCCGTCTATAGTAAATCTGGGCGCCCTTTGACTCACTGCATAGATCCACGCCCCCAGGGCTTCCTCACGTGGTGAGGTCAGGTGTAATCATTGGACCGGGAAGCCGCCACCTTTAGACTAGAAGTTTATCAGATGTAGGTGCCGACCCCAGTCCAAAAGGAGAGACCAGATGTTAACCTGTGTTCCTGACCTATCTCCCTGATCCATACGGGCGATGTTTAGTATAGCTTTTACCCAATTTTCTCTATTAGGGGGGATCGGATCTTTTCACCTTAAACAGATTTCTCTCCTGGCTAGGATTATCAGATACAAAAATAGGCCTTTGTTTATCTGGGAGAGCACCTCAGCAATAGAGTCGTTCATACCAAAAACAACCAAGTTAATATCCATTTCCAGATCTATGCCGAAAATAGCAATCAATATTTCCCTCACATTCTTTCAAAATACAGTTAGTTCCGAACACTCAAACATGTGGAGATCATCAGCCTTATCGGTTTTACATCTGGGGCATTTTGGAATTGGGGCAAATTTCGCAATTCTGGCCGGGTTAAAATAAAGCCTATTTAACACGAAAAAATGATTCCTTTTTAATCTCGCTGGCTTTATATATTTGTATAATAGTTTAAGGGAAGATTCAAATCTTTCTTCTACAGGGAAAGACTGGGGGAGGGAGTTCCACACAGCCAATTGAGTCGGGATCTCTCTATCTTCCGCCTCAAGCAGCCTTGCATACCAATAAGATATTTCTTTTTTCCTTGAATGCAGATCTAAAAAAAGCTGTTCAAGATCCCAATTCCCTTTAATCTCACCCTCTTCCGCCTCATACCAAGATCTCAATTGGATGTATTTGAATCTTGAAAATGTGGGACCAATCTTGGCCAGTAAATATTCCCAAGGAAGTAGACCCTCTGAATCCACCAATTCCGACCATGTCCGCAGTCCCGCCTCCTTTAATGGAATTGCTAAGCTGTCATTCAAGCACTCTGGGGTCCCTGGAGAGTCCCATATTGGAGCTAGATTAGAAAAATATCCCAAACCCCAGATTCGCCTCAATTTATACCATGTTGACAAGGCGGTTTAGACGTACCTTTAGACATACTCGTTTGAAGAATCTGGGCGCCCCGAATTTAAACAAGAACCGACCTTGCCCATTATCCCCCTCTGCCAAAGCCATTTCCCTCAAGAGGCTACCCTACTTAGTTTCAGCTGGTGTTGTAAGAAACATCCTAATACCTTTAAACTGAAATGCCATTAGTTACCATTAGGTACCAGTTAATATCTGGTAGAGCCAAGCAGCCCTTTAGAAGCTTCCTTCTCAGCTTCTTCCATGACAGTCTTGCACTCATTTGACCCCATATAAAACTTCCAATCTTACCCTGGATATTATTTATAGCTTTCTGTGAAAACGTAAGGGGGATGGTGTTAAACAAATAAGTCAGTTTAGGGAGGGCAGTCATCTTCACTAGATTGACTCTACCATAAATAGACAACGAGAGATTTTTCCATCTTGCAAAGAGGTACTCTATATCTTTTTCAACCTTCCCCAAATACCTAAACTCCCCAGTTTCTGGGCCTCCCCTGTACACTGTGTTCCAACACATGATCTCTGTTTTGGCCGACTTGGCAAGATAACCTGACAGTGAACCAAACTCCTGTAACAGTAACTCAATCCGGGGAATGGCAATATTGGGGTCACTTGTATATATAATAACATCATCTGCGTAGAGAGCTTTTTTACACAGATAATCTTGTGATTTGAATGGTCTGATGTTATTATCCAACCTGATCATTTGAGCCAGGGGTTCAATGTAAATATTGAATAAAAGAGGGGACAGAGGCCTTGTTCCCCTCTTTATTTCAAAACTCGGGATCAGGGAACCATTTAACAGGATTTTCGCTGATGCCCCAGAATAAAATTTTTTTAGGCTTTGCACAAATATAGGACCCATTCCCACAGTCTCTAATACCCCCAGAGATATCTCCAGCACACTCGGTCAAATGCCTTAGCGGCATCCAGGGCCACTACTGCTAAAGGGTCGTTCCTCCTCTCAGCCAAGTCGATGTTACCGATCAAGATTTGGGTTTGCTCCTGGATAAACCTTCCTACCATAAAACCTTTCAGATCGGGATTTATTAGGCGTGGTACCAGTTTTGCCAACCTCCCTGCTAAGATGCCCATAAAGATTTTATAATCGGCATTCAGCAGCGAGATTGGTCGGTAGGAATCAGCCAACAGCGAGTTTTTCCCTGGCTTCAATATTAAAACTATTTTAGCCTCATCCCAAGATCTTGGAACCACCACAGAAGTGGAATAAACTGAGTTAAAGAGGATTTGGAGAATAGGCAAAAGCTTGTCGTCTAACAATTTATAAATCTCATTAGAAAAGGAGTCAGGGCCAGCTGCTTTGTTATTTTTTGCCCTCTTGATTTGAGCCTTTATCTCCTCCACTCCAGTGAGTCTTTAGCTGCTTTCGTTAAAACCGACATGGACTTATCTCTAAGCCATGAGCTAATTGCTTCTGGGGAAGGTGTTATTTCCTCACTATACAGAGTTGAAAATAGAGACCAAAGACAATCCTGTATATCTTCAAAGTTGCTTGACTTTGTTCCCAGATTGTCTATGATAAATTCATTTATATCATTTCTTGCTCGGTCTACTCTTGCTTTCCAAGCCAGCAATGCTCCAGCTCTCTCCACATATTCAAAGTTCTCCATATTCCGTGCTTGCCACTGGGTCTTACATTTTCCATCTAGAAAAATCCTTAGATTTTGCTAACCTTCTCAAGATCCTCCTCTAGTTGCACCAAGCCCCTGGGATTCTCTTGAATTACACAGTTCCTTTCCCTTTCGAGGGCCAATATTCTTGACTCAAGGGACTGTAATTCTAGGGCAATTTTCTTATTTTTAATTCTTATTTGGGTACCCAGCACCCCACTCAAATTGGCTTTATATGCGTCCCAAACTTGATCTATTGAGGTAGAACCCATGTTAAAAATAAAAAATTCAGTAGAGGCCGCTTTTATTGTCTGAATAATATCTGTGTCTATCAGGTAGACTCTGTTCAAAGTCCACCTTGGTTGTAAACACGTTCTACTTCTGGAAAATGCAAAGAGCAACGGGTCATGATCCGAGAGATGACTAGGTGCTACGGAGATATATTGAATCTTATCTAGGGCTTCTTTATTGATTAAGACATAGTCTATTCTTGCTAAATGGTGGTATTTTTTACTATGAAAAGTGAAACCCTGTGAACCCCCCCATCTTTGCTCTCCAAATATCCACCATATTAATGTTAAGAAGGAGATTTTTCAAAACCCTTCTAGATCTGGGAGATCCAATAGCGCGGCTGCGATTGGAGCTATCCTTAACTGGATCAAGGCGGATGTAGTAGTCACCTCCAACTATCATTGGAGGCGACGCTAAAATAAGGTTACCTGCATTTTAACCAGAAAAGAGATGTCATCCACATTAGGTCCATAAAATTAAGTACACGTCAATTTTTCCCCTTCAAAGTCCAACTGGGCGATAATCCATCTTCCTGATTGGTCTGTTGAGACTGATTTTATCTCACAACTAAGACCTTTCTTGACCAATATTTCCACACCTCAGCAGTGCACCATTTGTTGAGAGTGGCAAAAACATTGTAACCAAGGAAGTTTAGAAAAGATGTTCTCAGACTCTGTTTGACTTAAGTGCGTTTCCTGCAGTAAACAAACTTGTTCTGGTAGCATCTCTAAATATTTAAAAATTAATCTTTGTCGTCTAGGGCATCTTAGGCCATTTGTATTCCAAGAAATAAATTGGATATTACGGCCCCCTTTCATTTTGTTTTTTCATCTTGTATTCCCTACTTAACAAACAGCCTTTACAACATAGTTCAAAGAACCAGTGAGATGAGAGATTTTTTTTACTTTTTTTTTCCTGCCACCCTGTGCTCCCCCCATCCGTCCTTCCCACCCTACCCCCATGTATCCCAAACCCCCTAACCCCTTGAGGAATCCTACCTACCAAAAGGCTGATTGCCTATTCGGGCTCTTCCCTCCTCTGGGCTTTTTTAAAAAAAACCTTCTTTTTAATATAATCATAAACTAGCGGCCTGGCTTGAGGGTTTATTTTGGACTTCTATTTCACCCCCCTCACACGTCTCCCTGCTTTTCAAGGTGAATTTTTGCTATTGGAGTGTCGGTTTCTTGAGGAGAGCGAATCATGTGCATGTGGTTGTTCCACATAACACGTAGTGTCGCTGGAAATCTCAATTGAGCCCTTGCCCCTAACCCATTCAGCTCTGGTCATCTCTTCCCCAATTCCCACTGTGTTTGGCAAATGGGGAAGAGATAGCACCTTCCTTTCGGGCAGCAGACAAGATTTGTTCTTTTACTGAATAGGACAGGAAATTAACCAAAATTTTAACATAACTGAAGAAAAGAAAAAGTTGATATTTATTTGTATGTCTGTTTTCCGCGCCTGTGTTACTCAAGAATGGAAAAGTTCAGACCCGCCACTATTTCATACCTGGAGGGCGCGGCTGCTAGCTAAATATAATCTGGAGCTTGCTATCTATGCTACGAAAGGTCACGTAAAAAGACTTGTAGGGGGGGAAGATATGGGCCCCATTGCAGCAATGGATTCAGGGGGAACAGGGGGAGTAGATTGTTTGTTTTTCCTTGGTTACTGCTTCAATGTCATTTGTTAAGTTTATCTGTATTTTGGATTACCCGCTGAATTGTAATCACTTATTCTTTGCTTTTCTAATATTTTCGTTGTACTGAGTACTGTTTGTATCTGACTTGCTTGCAATAAAAAGTTGAAAATCAAAAAAACAAAAAAAGTATGCATCTGACTATATTATGAAATAGTGCTTTTGTCCCCTATGTTAACGAGGGCCAAGACCATCTACCGTGCAATGTAGAAATTTTGATAATTTGCAAATAAAAATGTTAGCACCGTGTTTGGTGTTATAAGAAGCAGACATTGTAAATATTTAGATACTTTATGAGTTTTATTGGTTATTTCTCTATATACATCATAAATCAAAATAAGAAGAATCAATATGAATAAAGAGATTTTTTATAAAAAAAAAAAAGGAAATTAACCAAAGTTTTCCGGGGCTTCGACCGACCAGGATGCCTTTTAAACAGGTCTCTGTGGACTCTCTGTATTTCATAACTTAAGTCTATTCCTGGGTGGTCTTTTAGCACTGTGCGTTTCAAGAGCGAGATCAAAAAACCCTTAATGTCATCCCCTTCCATTGCTTCGGGTATGTTCATAACCTTCAGGTTATTTTTCCTAGCATGATTCTCCAACCTCTCCAGATCGTCTTTAAGCTCCTTATTTTGGATGGACCTTTTCCCAAACTGCGACGCCGTAGCCTCCATTGCTGTTTTGATCTTAGGAATCTCTTCCTCAATTGCGTCCGTCCTTGCAGTGACTACTTCCAGTTTCTGGGCCAATTACTCACAGGAGGACCGAATAGCCGCTTGATTTGCTTCAGAAACCAAGAATCTGTTAGCCAAATCGGCTTGGTTTACCTCGGAGACTGTGAATCTGTTGGCCATCCCCTCTTTCAGGGCCAATAGAATATCTGCCAGTGAGTGGGAGGTTGGACCTGAAATATCCTTAATCACCAGGGAACAGACGGGGCCTTCTTTTGCCACTTCTTCATTTTTCCTCTTCACTGATGTTTCAAGTGAATCAGGTGTGTCTCTAGATTTTAATTCTAACCCCTGAATATCTTCCTCCTGCTGATCAAAAATAGAGAATCTGTTGATAAGGGTTATATCTGAATGTACTTCCAGATCCTGATTAGATTTTAGTGTAGTTTGTAGTGTGGATTCTGCCGTATCTTTCTTACTGACCTCACTGCTATCCACACCACTAGATTCAGGTAGAGTCTTCTCCTTTCCCAGCAAACTGCTCTGTTCATGCCCCAATTTTAATATAGTGGCTGCTTCAGGTTTACAAATAGCTTGGGGCTGGGTTTGGGAGTTGGATTGGGGTTGAGGGTTTATTTTGGAGGAAGTAAGAGACATGACCCGATAGTAAGACTTCAAAGATGGCGTAATTCTTACTTTGGTTTCTACAGATTTCTTTTCTCTTAGTTTCGCCTTACTCTTTTGTGCTTTAAGAAGAACTGGGGTTACTGGTATTCCTGAACGTCCCTCCTGTTTAATCTGTTTACCCTTCCTGGTCACAATATTTACTTCCGCAACGGGGGGGAGATTCGTTGGGGAATAATTGAATGAGTGATCAGTTTATTTGAGACAATATGTGCTGCTCTAGCCCTTAATGAGTATCTGGTGGGTTGGAGGGCAAAAAAACCTCTTGCGCAGAAGCTCCAATCTCCATACAGTCAGTCCGCACCTTGCCTAGTATATCCCTCTCTACCGCAGCAAGATTGTTCTTAAATATACCTTTTTTATCTATAAGGGAATACGGTGGAAAACCAGTAAAAGAAAAGAATGCCACCACTGCCCCCAAAGAAGCTACTCTCACCAATGCCTCACTCATACAAAAAGTCTTGTAAAAAACCTCTCCTGCCAGCAATCCCCACCGATCTTTCCCAATCCCCAATCCATCTCTTTCCCCCTGTACCCCCAATCCAGCTCATTCCCCCTGTACCACACTATCCAGCCTCAAAGCACCGTTTTTACAGCAACACGGCAGCCGTCCAGACCGCCTCTACACTGGGGCTCTTCCCCACCTCCAGCTTGTTGGACGCTCAGCTGCCGCCTCTCGCTCTCTCTCAGCCGCTACCGCGTTGAGTACTATCCAGCCCTCCGATCACGCTCCTCCAGTGAACACACCGCGACCCGAACTGGAAGGCCGGCAACAGGCTCCTCTCTTTCTCCCCCCTGCCCCTGGCAGGGACGATGGAACTGCAACCGCCGATGGAAACGTGGACGCCGGCGGAGACAGGGATACCGGCACTGAATACGCCAAAAAAAGGTTAGGCTCAGTCCGCACCATCATCCGGGAGAGGCTTAGTGAGGGTATCTTGGTTTTTACTCCCCCGAGGTCAAGCCGCCATTAGAACCCAGCGGGGGAACACCCACGACCGTTCAGTCAGCGGCCGCCATGTTCCTCGTTGCCATGATGTTGTTTACTGTCACTGATTGTCGTGGTACTACTGGATGTGAGTAGTATATCTTTTACTGCTTGTTGACGATGCTTTTCACTTTTAATAGCATTATCTGTTACCAGGTTTGGCAAACCTTTGTCATGGAGCTATTGAGGTCAACGGAACAAAGCCATCCTGGTCTTTCTGCTGACACAGCAGTAATGTAAACGGCGAGGGAGCTCAACCGCCTCATATCTATAGACTTTGACCTTGTCAGCTCATGAGCTGGATCCCAGAGAGCTGCGCCTGATAACTAGAGTAATATGTGAACACATGGTTGAGTTTAGTTCAGTAGGTGGCTCTGCGTCTCTTACTTTACCTTTATCTCGGTGTAGTGGGTGTGATTGGGTATGTGTGGTATAGACTGCTTAAGTGTGTCATTTTGCAGTGCACTGGCCATAATTAAGGGGGAAGCACTGAGATGCATTTTCCACCACCTTATGGGTTGGTAAATGGCACATCCACATCTAGTGTAATCATTCCTTTGGGTGATTTACTGCATAAGATAAGATAATACCATCTGAACATAGCAGAATGAGATAGGTAAGTGCCAAAGTTCAAGAATTGTTGAATAATCTTACTGGCTCAGATCAGGCTAGAGTGTGAATAAGGAGTATGGTGCCCATAACCTACTACAGGTCTTCTTGAAAGATACAAACATTCTCCTGTGCCTCAGCGGTGACTGGACGGCAGTTTACAACCACTGTAGACCTTTTGTCTTACCTTAGAGTCTTCTAACAGCAGCATGTGGTTGTTTCGCCTGTGTGTAGTTTGAAGCACACAGGGTGGCCTCACCTCACATGAACGTAGGGCAGGCCAGCACCATAATGAATCCACATTGAAGAACCCAAGGTTCTGTCCCAGCCTTTGCCTTCGGCAGGGACTGGACAGGAAAAGGCTATATCTAAGCTAAGAGATGGTGTTCTGCAATCTCAAATGCCATTAGCATATATTGTATTAGTCTATTACTACGCTGAATGTGCTTGTTTCGCAAATAAACAAACTACATAAATCCCAAATAAGTGAAGGTTTCGGAAACATTCTGCAACCGAAAATCAGACTGAAGGTCCTTTTTATAATCATTTCAGTTTGTCTGCTGATACAAGCCCAGGTCTGTGGACTGGCATCACATCTCTTCAGCATGAGCATGAGTATTTGAAAGTAAAGTGTTCCCTGTGAATAAGTCAAGCATTTAAAGAGACACTTGTCTATATTTGGATGGCTTATGCGTCCTCTGACCTAATGTAGGTGGATTACTGGACCTACCTTTAATTGGTAATCCACCTGGACCTGCCTTTAACTGGCCACAATATGCAAGGTCTTCTCTTAAGACAACCAGCAAGGAGAGTACTGCCTAGTTCTATTAATTTGCAGCAGGAAATTGTTCCTACCGAGGGATTTACGTGGGAGGGTACAACAAGAGTCTTGAGGATCCTCTGGGCGCTACGCCATAAGTTTCTCTACAGTACGTAAATCACTCGGTAGAAAACGCAATATATGGGTAATTTCCCTGGTGGTGCACAGTTCCCATGTCCCAGAGGGTATTTTTGTCCAAGTGCCTGCTTCACCATATGGGGCATGTGCACAGGCCAGAAACTCACTAATTTATATGAACTATTCAAAATGCAAATCAGGTATAACCATTAGTCATTAGGCAGGGGCTAACATCGCTTCCACACACAGGCTATAATAACATGGGGCACACAAACTGCTGTGGTCCTTCGTGTAATATGACATTGAGATTTAAATGGCACTGCACTTGGATTTTTCCGGTACAAACTATTGTTATCAGATGTCATAATGCGATGATTCAAATTAATCAATTCAGTTTTTTTACTTCCTGATGGCATTAGGCTGATTTTTTGCTGCATGGTGTGATGTGACAGCAATGGACATTTTCCCATTCCTCTTTCAGGGCTGATGGCCACCGTGAGATGTAGCATGTGACAGTCATGGACATTTCTCATTTCTCATGCAGGGCTGGCAGCCACCATGAGATGTAGTAGACAGCCATTGTTGGGTACGATAAAGGAGCACAATCAATAATATTTGAGCACGTGACTCCTATACAACAACTGCATATCAGTGATCTGGATAGTGGCAACTCCGCTTCTTTTAATTGGAACATCATGCGTTTATAGTGTCTGGCACTATACACTGTTGCTAATGCCATTCATTATCCATAGAGTTCACTGCTTATTGCAGAGGGTTACACGTGCCACTGACTTTGCAATACAGCTTTCTCCTCATATAAAGTAGTGAGTACAATGGTTTTATGAACGGAGTAATAATTCCACCCTGTGCCATACTGTAAGAGTTACCTACTGGCATTCAACCAGTGTGGAAGGTAAATGCGTTTGCATTTACACATGTTTATTTAAACGGGAAGGGCTTGCACTTGTTTAGACCTTGAGGCTGTTGGAGGCAATGAATCATCAGCGTTGATAAGCTTATTAAACTACTGCTTATCTGTCCTTCACAAAGGTCACATTGGGCAAAGCGGTACAAGCTGATACACTGTTCCTGTTGGTTCTTGTTGGTAGAGGATCGGTGGAGTAGTGAGAGCCAAGGAAAGAAATGCAAAGTGCGCAAGAATTAGAACAGACATTTTTTCAATGGCACAGCCACTTGTATGTCACACCTCATGCACGTTGTGGAATCAAACACCTACTGTCAAATTACTACATGAAAATAGGGCCTCGGGAGGGGCGGCCAACCAGCGGGAGGCCTGGCACTCCCAGGGGATTTTGGCGGGTGGGGGGGGACAGCAAGCACCTCAGTGGGCTGGTTTGGGTTACTTGGTTTCCTTTTGGGCTGGTTGGGCTGGTCCTTGGGCTCCCCTTGGGCTGGTGTTGGGCTACCTTGGGCTGGTGGTTACTTAACCGGGCATTTTGTGAGGCTGTTCACCACTTTGGTGGCAGCGACCCAGCAGCCGGTGGGAGGTTTCCTGGGGGTGCTAGCTGTTTCCCGCCCTTTAAAATTTTTGGTGAGGAGGGCGTAGAATGACGGTTGTTTGGCAGGTTTTGCAGTATGAGCTTTCTTTTGCGAGATAGTCTAATTGGGAGCAGGTGCACCGGGGGGGGTATATTCTGTTCAGGGGCTTTGTCGCTGGAGCCGGTGCTGGGTGTGTACGAAGGCCTCTGGGTTGGCGTTTTTTCCCTAGAAATGCAAGGGGGTAGTGATGAGTTTGGGGTTTACTGTTGGGTAGATATAAGAAGTTATATAGTTAGGTAGGTAAGAGTTTGCGAATTGCAAGTTTGTGGTTATATTGTTGCAAAGGGGATCCAATTTTAGGGGTGGGGGAAGAAGGTATGTTAGGAAGCATATATTTAGTGAGGACTAGTTTGTTCAGCACAGGCCAAGGGTATGTAATTGTAAAGTGCACCTGTTTCCAATAAAGCGGCCTTTTACACACCAACAAGCTGGTCTGTGGTATGTGCTGCCCCTCCCCACCCCATTATGGGCCCAAAAATTACTGTGTGCATTTTAGGGAACTAAAAAATGTTTGACCGTGTTGAACCATCAAAAGAAAATGATACATATTCGGATAAAGTCTGAGGCCGAACTCTGACGAAATTTTGAAAAGATGGATACAAAGACATTGCACTAATTCTGAGAAACTGTCTAAATAATAAGTGCTTGTCATGTTCTGGTTAGAAAGTATTTCCTTTATATCTACCATAAAGGAAAGGAAGCTGACAGTCGGGATTTTGCTAAATAAAAATTACAAAACCTCTTTCACCACCTGGCAGTCTGTGAACGGAAACAAGTGAAATTAGTTTTAGAATACAACATAAACAAGCATTTGCAATGCAATAGGCCTTGCATTTACGAGAGTTTGAGCTATTGCCATTGCAAATTACTGTGCCTTTTATTTATGTGTTGCTTTCAAAACAGATAAATATAAGGCATTGTCATTTACAATGCCAATAGTTTAAACTCTTGCAAATGGGATACCTATTACATTTGAAATGCATTTGGTGCCTGTGCTATAAACATTTTTTTTAAAGCTTTATGAGAGAGATTGTCCTGCCTGCAAGAGCAGGCAGAACAAAGCTTTTTGATGAAATAGTGCTCGGAGGCTGTAATTAAAGCCTACCGGGTAACAAGTCAACACACGTAACATGGGGTTTCGCCACGAGAGGTTACATAATGAGACAAGGCAGTACTAAGGAGCGATTACTAAGACTGTTGACCAATGAACAGCCACAGTTTACAGTGGACAGTGACACAAGCCAATGAAAAATATGTGCTGAGAGTGTACAGAGGTTCAAGTTCCTACCTGAATACAGCATGCCTTGCAGAGCAGCACATGCCCTGTCTAGGCTCGATCTAAAAAGGGATATTAGAATGTTACACTCTGAGAGTTGGCATCACTCAGTGCACACAGCAAGAGTAACACAGAAGCGGCGGGGTAATCACCTTACTACAATATGGTAGAGAGTACGTTATCAAAACCATAGTAAGTGAACATCACAATGCACATCGCCAGTCCATTGCAAAGAAATGGAATAATAAAGACGAAGGGGTCCATTAGGATGGCGGGCAGACTTTGCCCGCCCGCCATCCCCGTGCAAAACGGACCGCTCGCCATCGGGCGGCAGTCCCGCCTTGGCCATTAGGATGCACCCACCACACTTGCGGGCGCATCCTGTATTTTTACTGTATGCGCCGCCTGCTGCAATGGTAAAAATGCACGTTGTGCATTTTAAAGCACAACATGACTGGCAACGCGCAGTGCCTGCCATGTGCACTTTGAAATGCGGAGGTGTACCATAGGTACCCCCCATGTGCACCCCACAGAGTCCCAGGTGACCCGCAACGGGCCCCCGCAGGGAGTCTCCGCATGCCTTTCCGTCGCGGAATTGCCGCCACAGAAAGGCATTCCCCAAAGCCCATCATAATATGGCTGGCGGTGTCTAATAGAAGCTCACCGGTTGCACACCTATAGATCCATAGGTGCATCTCCCATGGCACCAGTGTGTTTGCTGAATCAGCTAAAGTTTTAATTCAAAAAATTCAAATCAGCCGTTATGTTTTTTTGAAAGTAAAATTATATTTCACATTGTTCTTGGTTATCACAATGTTTTTTCATTCATCGTTTGTAGCGACATAATCCAATGCATTTCGGTGAAAAGGTTCACCTTCGTCAGGGATTTTCTACAAACAAAATAAACAGTATACATTGTAACTTTCTTTAAATGAACAGTAGTTACATTCACATTTTGTTATAACATTTGTTACTCTCACATGCATATCTGTGTGTTTTTAAACTAAAAGTTTGCCTCCCACTCGAGTTAGTGCTAATGTGCGTTCGGTTACCGTGATACTAAAGCGCTAAATATTAGCTGTCCGTTAGGCTGTGGTTTTATAAAAAAAGGGGGAAGAATGGGCTTAAAAGCTGTACTGCACGCGGTTAAAAACTCGCTACCATTCTGGTTATCCTTACTCTCGCCCTTGCTCACCTTGTGCTACTTCGATCGTTTCCTTCCGCTCCTGCCTGCGGGTGGGTCTGTTACGAAATGAGCTCTCTAACTCTGAGTAATGACGCTGACGCTGCGTGAGTTGCGCATGCGCAGTGTGGGAGTTTAACGTGTTTTTTTTCTTTTTAACTGCTGTGTGTGGTAAACATAACGTTTTCAACTCATATAACTTTACCTACTAAATGTTATGAGTGTTACACTTGAATACAATGGGTTGAAGTTAATCAACGCGCTCCAAAACCGGGAAGTGGTTTAGAGTTGCTATGTTAATATCTCATTCTGGGGTATGTGGTGTGTTATGTACAAACTGGGTTATAAATAACATAAAAATTCTGTTCGATCATTTAAGCCATTCGGCTTGAGACTGTTCAAATAATAAATCCAGTGATTTTCACGTTTCAACAAATTCTTTTTGTTCAATGTTCCTTCCTTTTTTGGTACAATTTCCAAAACACAAGCTCTCAATTGGTTTAGATTGTGTCGTTTTTCTTCAAAATGGATGGCTATTGTGGATTTCGTGGAGTGGGTTCTTATATTGCTCTTGTGTTCTGTCAATCTTACTTTTAGTTTTCTTTCAGTATGTCCCACATATACGCTTCCACATGGGCATTTTAAAAGATAAACCACATTCGTGGTGTCGCAAGTTGCATTAACCCTCAGAGGTATTTTGTGTCCTTTCATAGGGTGACTGATATTCGACCCCTTGATGATGTTGTGACAGTTGGCTCAATTTAAGCACGGTACTGTTCCTCTGTATATCTGATGGGGTGTGGTTTGTTTGGGTTTTTTTAACAGATCACTTAGGTTTTTGCCTCTTGAGTGAGCAAACAAAGGTTCCTGGTCGAATATTCCATTGAAATCGCTTTCCATTTTGACTATTTGCCAATTCCTATAAATGATTCTTTTGAATTGGGAGCTCACATTTGAGTATTTACTGACACATGTTATTCTCTGTGATTTGGTACTGGGCTTGTAAGTTAGTAATTCAGATCTTGTTTTCATTTCGGCTCTGGCCTGTGATTTTCGGATCATATCTTCTGGATAGCCTCTATTTGCAAATCTGTGTGCCATGTTTTGTAATTGTTCCTGGCATACGTGATCCTCCGAGACCACTCGTTTAACCCTTAGAAATTGAGTATAGGGGAGGTGTGCCTTCAATGTTGGAGGATGGTGGCTGGAGTAATGTAGTAAGTTGTTCTTATCGGTAGGTTTCCGATACAGGTTCGTCATGATGATTCCATTTTTCAATGTGATTTCCACGTCAAGGTATTGAATAGTGGTGTCGTTAATATTCCATGTGAATTTGATTCTTTCGTTTTTTTCATCCAATCTTTTTAATTGTTGTTCCAAAGATTCTTGGGTTCCTTTCCATATGATGAACATGTCATCTATGAATCTCATGTAGGCTAGCAAATGTGTAGCCCATTCCTGGTCATTATAAATGTGTTCCTCCTCAAATGCTCCCATGAACAAATTCGCATACGCCGGTGCGGCGCAATTTCCCATGGCGGTTCCATTGAGTTGAATATACCAGTGTTTCTCGTAGGTGAAGTAGCTGTTCATGAGAGTGAATTCCATGAGTTTCAGCAAGAAGAGTTGTAGGTCTTGTGTATATGTACTTTGTAGTAATGCTTTCTCTATAGCATCTAGGCCTTCTCTGTGGGGTATGGCTGTGTATAATGTTTTTACATCAATGGTTGCCATGATGCAATCTGGTTCAATTTTGACTGCTTGTAGTTTCACCAAAAAGTCTGTGGTGTCTTTTATGTAGGAGAGGTTTTTGATGACTAAAGGTTGCAAATATCTATCTATAAATTTCCCCACTGGTTCATGGATACTCATCTTAGTGGAAACGATGGGTCGGCACGGTGGTTTCTTTGGATCTTTATGTACCTTGGGGACCAGGTATATAGTGGGACTCTTTGGATTTTCTTGCGTCAGATATTGTTTTGTTTTTTCGTTGATGGTTCCCTCTTCGGTGGCTTGATTCAATATGACCTGTAACGTTTTTCGTATTTCCATGGTAGGATCATAATTTATTTCCATGTAGGTGTTTGTGTCTCCTAAGTGTGTTTGCATGACTGCCTCGTAGAACTCTTTCTCCATAATTACTGTTGCTCCTCCCTTGTCTGCTTTTTGGCAGATTATTTGGGTGTTGTTGGCTATACTTTCGATGGCTCCGAATTCTTTTTTGGACATGTTTGGATTCTTTGCCCTCTTGTTGGTGTTGATTTTATTGATTTCCTGTTTACATAAGTTTTCAAAAAGGTCTATCATCTTGTGCGATATGGGAGGCATGTAGTTACTTGGAGTTTTCAACCCTTTCAATTCATCGTCTTTAGGTGTAGTTTTTTCTGTGATGACGTTTTCAAAGAAATGTCTCAATCTCATCTTGCGTGTGAGCTTGAAAAGACTGACTTCCAATTCTAATTGATTGGTGTGACTGGTTGGCACGAACGATAATCCTCTTTGCAAAGTGTTAATTTGTATATCTGTAAGATTTTGGTTTGAAATATTTAGTACTAGATTTTCCTGTGTGGTCAATGCTGTTTCTTTCTCTCTTTCCTGGTTGTTGTATTCCTCGTTTGAGGCGGACTTTTTTCTTTTGTTTTTGTTGCGTCCCTTCCTGGGTCTTCTAGTGCTGTTTGGCCTGCGTCTAAAAAAGGCTCCGATGTTGTTGGTTTGTCTGTTGGTTTGTTTTTGGTAGGTGCTCTTCTTTGTTCTGGTCTATCACTATCTGTAGATGATGTATCTGTTTGGGAGGTGTATTGTTTCGTTTGTCGCCTTCTGGCGTAAACTTCCGCCCAAGTATAAACTTCCTGTAATTTATAGTCGAGGGTATCTCTCCTATATTTCCTTAGTTTTCGTTCATTGACTTCCTGTACATGGTTTGCCAATTGTGCGTTGATGTCATCGATGATTTTTTGTAGTTCTTCCTCTGTGGCTCCCTTCTTGAGTTCTTCCGTTACAGTTTCGATCTCTGTTTTTAGCTCTAACAGTATTTTTGCCAATTCCTCTATGATGAGTAAAATCAAATCCAAACTGCATTTATTCAGTATAGCAAACCACCGTTCGGTAAATGGTTTAGAATTTTTGCACAAGGATGGTTTTAGGGCTATTCTGAGGCCTCTGGGGATTCGTTGTGCCTTGTGGTATTTAATCATGGTATTAGCATGGAGTCGTTGGTTAATTTCTCTCCGTGTAAGGTACATGAGTTGTTTAATTTGTTGTTCCTTATTTCTGGTGACTTTTGGTTCTGTGGTCTCCGCTTGTATTAATGAATATATTTTTTCGCTTGCTTCCGCCGTGTAGGCAAAAGTATCTGCTCGTTGGTCTGTAGAATGCGTGATTTCTTCATATTGCATGTTGCTGTCGTTGGGCGTGCTACCTCCCTGTGGTGTCTAATAGAAACCATCACCATATTAAACATTTTCCGCCCCGGCTCAAGGCGACCAGGGAGGAAAAGCGGCGAACGGTCTTTCCGTCCGCCACGGTCCCCCATCGCCATACTAATAAGGCGGGGGGAAATGGGCAGCAAAGGATGTCGGGCGGATCACCACCGCCCCCATGGTGGTGGTGGTCCGCCCGACATCCTAAAAAGCCCCAAGAAATAAAAAGACCACGAGCCAGGCCTGGTATGTTTCTAGCTATAACATCAATTTAGAGCAAGAAAGCCAGTGTATGAGACAAATACTGCAAGTACCATTAGAAACTATTACTAAAATCATGCAGTAAAAAATTACAGACAAGTTCAAAAACACCACAACCCAGGACTATCATGTTTGTAACCCAGTAACCAAGATCACGAGGAAGTCAGATTAAAAAAAGTTGGAGCAAGTCACAGAAACATAACAGATCACCTTCTTCAAAAATAATGTAGCTATAATGGACTATTATGCATACCTGCACCTTAGTTCAACAGACCACACCAGTTCTGTCAGAGAAGGTGGGTGGAAGTGAGCTCACTATCAGCCCCTGCAGTAACACACCCTCAACTTCACCTCTGTCCACCTCCCACTTAATACCTCTAAATCTAGTGATTAAGCCACCCACAGTTTTAGGTGGACTTAGAGGTATAGCTGTCAATTTTGCCGAAAGTGTAGTGGCACTGGGGCCAGGGATTTAAGAGTCCAACTGCACCGCAGTTATAGCTGTTTTGACCACCAATTTAGAGGATGGGGCTCACTTTTCTTGCATACATTAGAACCATTGACTACTTTGCTACACCACTGGATGGACTGTGTGTGTAGCTTGCCCAGATATCCGTAGATGGTCAGTCTGTGCTTTATTATAACCTCTCCTTCTCCTACCTTCTCAGGTCCACATAAGAAGCCCTCTTGCATGGCCAGTGTGTCCTGGTCCAGGTCTCTAGTGCCCTGGTTAAACAGTAATATTGACACAACACAGCCATCCCAGATCTGGTGACCTGCCTCCACCAAAACCTCCAAGTATCGATGCCACAAGTCTGCTCCTGTAATGGAATATCTCTGATAATTTCTTTGAGGTAGCTCCACATTCATAAGTTTAATTAAAACATTAGAACGTTGAGAGCTCCATTAAAGAGAATGGAGTGCTCCGGGCTTCTAGTGGCTGGTAAAAGCCCGGAGCGCCAACATTTAAATGTTTGTCGTTCAGCAGTGTTGCTGTGAACAAAGGCCTTATGGAGCCTGGGGGATTTAAAACCCCTTAGCCTCACTGAGACCTTTGTTTTATTTGTTAGATCATTCTGACCTCTAGTGGCAGAATTTTATAATAGCCTTATAGCCCACCGTAGCTGGACTATACCGGCCATAAAATGCCTACTCTTTGTTAAAGGCCCTCGCCTTCAACTCAGGCCTTTAATGCTGGAGCCTGCTTTTAATGGCCGATATAGCATGCTACACCTGGCTATAAGACTACAATAGAAGCCTTTGTGATCAGAAACATAAGACCGATACGTGTGGGTGTGAATATTGCTTTATAGCCCTTTGCAGCGGGCCATACCGACCATTAAAGGTCCACTCCAGCATTAAGGGCCTTTAACAAGGGAGCAGGCATTTAACCCTTCCGCCACGGTGCGAGCGAAATAAAAGGTGGGCGTGGTTCGGATGGCCCCCGGCCGTCCTCCGCACATGCCCACCGTGACGTCGGATGGCCGGGGGCTGTCCGACGCATCCAAGGGGTTAATGGCAGGTATAGCTCGTTACTGAGGGCTAAAACGCTATTAGAAAATTACACCGCTAGAGGGCAGATTGCTCTAATTTGTAACACAAAGGCCTAACTGAGCCTGAGGGGGTTGAAATCCCTTCATGGTCGGTGAGGTCTTTGTTCACAGCAATAGCTGTGAAAGGAAAACATTGGAATATTGATGCCCCGGGCTTCTGCCAGCCATTAGAAGCCCGGAGCACTCCATTGTCTTAAATGCAGCGCTCAACATTCCAATATTCTAATAGATGATACAAATCAGAGGTCAAGCTTTGCAGCCCAATTCTGATAGAGTAGAGTTCGGAATTTTCCAAGTATGATAATTATCACCCAGTACATGTTACCCCAACCAAATGGGTAATAAAATGCAGATTAATGTGTTTTCACCAAAATCCCCATGTCCTTGTATTTCAATTCCTTTCTTCCCTATAAATTTCGCCAGCTCTCACCTGCCAAAGTTTAACAGGAGATAGCCTCGGGGTGTTGATCTTGTATTGCTGGGGGCGGTAATCCTCGCACTTATAATTGTGAGCCCTTCTCAGGGGTCACAAAAATCCGGGGCATTCGTAATCAAACCCGTTGTCTCGCTCAGATTACATGATGCAATTATGTAACTAACGGATTTTTGAATAGTTCGAGAGAAGCCAAATATTTGTTACAAAATTATATGAAAAGAAAGTGTATACGTATTACAGAAGGAGAATAATGAGGGTCAACAATAACAATTGCAAGATAGTAAAGAAAAACATTTGCAAGATGTTTTGTGTCCTGCCAGCCAGATAGAAACAATTAACATAATACATCTAAATCGTTAAATTACAAAATGCACTCGTCGAATATTTGAAATTGTAGAAGACTAGACATAAATGTGTTTGTCCGTAGGCGCAGGTGCAATTTATATATTGGTCATGACAAAGAGATCATAAAATGTGGGTTGGCTCACTTAAATTAACTACAAATAGTTTATTTGGCTTCTTACCAATAAGAAAAATGTTAGACGGCAATTATTACACATGAAAGTCGTGAAACTATCTTCCGCGTTCATACGTGCCTCTCTCAACATTAATAAATGCATTTTCAAAACTTATGAACCTTCCGGATATACGACTCGTCTCACGGGCATGCGCTTTGCAACCTTGCAAAACAATACTGGAACCAGTTGCTTAGTAATGTTATTATGTACAATATAACTACTGCTTTCTCGGCTTTTGTGACTCAGCAAGTTTTTATGAGTTTGGCTCCCCTCGTTGGTGTTTCCCACACAGGCTTTGCTAGATTCAACACTGCTATAACAATTATGTGTTGCATATGCCAGTAGAGTAATGTAACGCCTTCTCCAACTACCATGTTAAGTTCGTGCTATGCGAAGGCACATGTTTCACACATGTACTCAAAGTTCTGTAAGTGCATTTTTCAAGTTTTTTCTTCTTGTGAATTTCACACATGCACTAAATGTAATTGTTTTATTAGAGAGTGTTTATTCAAAACACATTTGACGTGCAGTTATTGTTCAGAATTAAACCTGAAAAAATACTGAAATAGGTAAGATATGTCCAGTAATACACTTCATAACAAGCACAGAAGCCATGCAAACCCTAACTTCCACATCGAATGCAAGCTCATAAAGAAATATATTTGTTTACCCTTTATGCTTCTTTAACATGTGGGTCCAGATGTACCAAGACTGAATTAAGTGAAAATCTATTTCAAGTTGCTCAGCAACTTTTATCCAATCCATTTGTTTTTGCAAACCAAACTATGTAATGGTAGGTCGGTTCCGAAAACCACGATATGTAGTGGCTGAAGATTCAGCCCACCTCAGGAAAATTAATTAGGTAGATCACAAATTGTTACCCACTATAAGTTACATCCATCAAAGGGATGGTGGCCTGCTGGAGTAAGCAGACTATCATGTCTGTGATTGCTTTTAAATCAAGCAATTTTTAAAACATGCAACCCATTTTCTTTGGGAAATGGGATGCCTTTAAAAAAATGAAAATTGAAACTAATATTTTCTAAGAGTAGCCATTAGTCTCTAGAACACTGCTTACTCTTAAAAATATGTTTTTCAACATTCTCAAATATGAAGTGGTTCCATAGGAGCACATGTTCCTGTTTGCAAATGGCCAGCGGTGGCCGGCTCAGGTAAGCGCATGTGGGGCAGGGTGGGGTGGAGCATGGGGGAAGTCTACAGACATTTATTTCAAATTGTGTCCACTTTCACGTTTTGTGATTGGAAGTTTCTATATGGGCCAGTTTTGCTTCATAGGACGAAATGTAAATGATCAAATGTTACTTGTTAAATATAGAAAATAAAAGCAATATATACATCAGGTCACCTTGTGGATTTGATATTTTTACAAGTGACATACTTGTAATCAAAGCCCCCTACTGATATGTGGTTGGACACTTAACTTAGGCTATGTGGGCCTTTTCACCATCAATTTGGGCAGCCTAGTCAATATGGGGAAGACAGAAATTGAAAGTGCTGGGATTTAGAGAAGCTTTGCTTTTCATTCAATCTGTAGAAACGTCCAGCAGAGTAGTGAAGCCTTGAGTACCAGACAGTGTACCTTAGTGAGCCTATTGTAAGGGCTACTAATGCCTCAACATATCAGTTTCGTTTTGTACTTCACTTTACCCATCACATATTGGCACAATCATTATCCCAGCCATCCCAGTAATTTTGCGATGAGCTCTCTATATCTGTTTGGCAAATGGTAGTCACCATGAAGCCGACAATAGAAGAGGAACAGATCAGTTCCCCAATAGACATAACTACTATAGTTAACTACCATATATATATACCCCAACCACTGATAACTATTTTGGTGGATTTTGCAACTCTGAATTCACAGGACATCATCAAGATTGTGGATTTAAGTTGACCTACTTGCATGCTTAATGACCACTCCCAGCTTATGTCACGCAAAAAGTGGACACCTCTCTTGGCCAAAGAGATAATGGAAGGGTTCAAATGCTCATTGGAAACATGGGTTAGACCAGCAAAATGCATAACACCAATTGCAACCTCTTCCTTCAAAAAAGCAACCCTAGATTCTATCTCCTAAATTGAGGGAAAAGTGTGTAATGGTCAGAAGGGGCCCATCAAGGTAAGATCGGTGGGGCGTCATCAGATGACGATGAGGGAAAATTAATAATTTATTTAATTTGCCTTCACCGTCGTCTGTCAAAACATTGTAACATACACCGCAGTAAGATGCAGTTTGTGACCATTATTCGCTTGGTTATGAGTAGGTCATCAGCAGGTGAGTTGAACAAATATAATCAACCAGGCACATTATTTCTATAGTTCAGGAAAAATGAAAAGCCTAAAGAATCAGGATTGATATCACAACATGAAGCACAATGGGGGCCCCCAGATCAGTGTAATTTGTAATATTACATTGCAAAATCGTTGCAGTGGTTGTATATCATGACATGGTAGTATTATCTGCATTCTCTAAAATAACTGAGAGGCTTGTGCAGCCAAGCCAAACTATAATGTTCCAAGGGGGCATAGCATCTGAATTCTGCTTGTTTTCAGTGAGGTATGCTTAGCCACCCTCCTTAGTGCTAAATTCAGGAAGGCAATCTTGGCCATTCTCAATTCGGCCATATCGGTCCCTTCTTTTTGTTATTGTTGCTGAATGCCATGATTTCCAGCCTGCAGATAGCTTAGGGCTGGCTAGTACTAGTGGCAGACTGAAGGACCGGGTTTTAGAACCCAGCGGCGTCAGGGAGAACGTCCGATGCCTTAGAATTCCCCTGCCTTGGCAAAACGAGACACGGGATACTTCTTGATGACGTCAAAGACCAAAGTTTATTGGCTGCAACCAGGAACAGAGATCTACGAAGCACACACGGGTGGTTCGCTATAGACTGCACAAATTCAATGAGCGGAGCATGGTCTTTTATGCCACAAATTAAGCCTCAGGCAACATTCCAAATTAACATTGGGTTCATACAAACTGACCAATGATAGTGTGACAATTCAAAAGTAGCGTATGACGACAATCCCACTTTCCGTTGTCCGGCCCACCAGAAATGACCAAGCACATTCCATTATCCTGCTCAGTCAGGCCGGATAAACCCATCATAAAACCCTCAACCCAAATCAGTGAATATGTTGTAAAGGAAGGAACAGAAACAGATTGGAAGCAAGATAGAAAGGTGGGAGGAGTGTACTATAAACTCGGGCATGTCCTACCCTTTGATCTTTATCTGACCAGCTGCTTAACATGGAACTGGCTCAGGGAGGTCAGCCTCGTGCAAGGAGTCAGTTCAGCCAGGTCATTCAGAAGTCAGCTAAGGCGTATGTGTCTCAAGGACTCGTTCGGCCGCAGTCATCGGCCTATGTGAGGGCAACCATACAAAATGGCTGCCGTACACAAAATGGAACCCGAAGGTTCAATTGGAATCCCCGAATACGTAGTGTTCTCATAGATTGATTCATGCGAAAACACTCGTACACGCTACACTCGCCATTTGCGGTCTGCTGACACCAAAATCGTCTATTTCCGACGACCTTTATTGAACCGGTTCGGAACCACCGAACCAGACCCACAAACTCACTGAACTACAGACCCTCCTTTTGCCCTTACATAGGCAACAGACCCAAACCCATGTCCATCTGAATCCGGATCTATATTCATCAGATCATTGATGTGTTGCTGTAGCATCATCCTATTACTTAGTACCTCTCTCTGGACAGGTCTCTTTGCACATGCAGTAGCACAGAGGCCACAAATAGCAGGAGCACACTGTACACAGAGACAGAACAAGAAAAGGATAGCTAAGACCATCCCAATGACCATCAAAATCTTCCAACCCCAAGTGAATATCAATCCCCATTACCATCCCATCAACGACCAATCTCCTTTGTCCAAATGGACAGAATCGGAGATCTTATGTAGCTTGGAAATGGCCTGGAAGACTGATGGAGCGTTGTCTGGAATGAAAACGCAGCAGCATGATTGAATCAGTTTACAAACTCCACCTCGATCTGCTAGTATGACATCCATGGCAACTCTATTTTGGAGTGTCATGAGTCTATCCGACTGGAGCTCAGCAGTCCAGTTACTAAGGGCACCAGCAGTTTCGACTATGGTGGACTCAACCACTCTCGTCAACTGGCGAATATTCCTGCTATTAGCCATCTGTCCCCAGAACGGCAGAAAACCCTTAAAGAAATCTCCCACCTCTTGCCCTGCAGTGTCTTCTTGGCTAAAGACACCTCTAGCAACTCTCGTCTTATGGTAATCTGCCGCAGCTGTAAAAGTGGGAGGCAACAGGAAAGAAACAAAACATGTGCCCGAAAAATCAGGGGGTAACCATGTATATGCTTTGTCGTAGCAAACATTGTAAGTACCCTTAGCAGCTAAAAATGCTGGGGAAGACTGAGACGTAAATACGTAGGTATCAGTGCAAACGCTCTTCCCTAACTGAGCTCTCAGATTCCTGCCATTACCCTGCAGACAATAGCGACCCTGGTGGGGCACTATCCAAATCGGTGGAGAACTTTTCGCTCGCTGGTTAACACTCAGACTAACTCCATATCCAGTAATATCCCAACCACTGTAGGGTTGCTTCTCATCTATCGGAATAGTTTCAACGGCATAAGTCCCTTTAACCATGTCGACTATGCCTCTTGGCAACAGCACTATTCATCGGGTTGTCCTTCGGTGAACGTAGGGAATAAACACTATGGGCATAAATGAACATTGTTCTGTAAGCCCAAATCGAACCATTCAAACTAAAAGGCAAAACTAAATACGGAATACCCTTATCAGTCGTATGGGGCATTAGACCACAGATCCAACAGTTTGTCGTGTTCATCACTAACTGGTGTTGGTGCAAAAGTTGAATAAAGGAATTATTGGCAAATTCCAATCGTCTAACTACCTCATGTTCAGGCAAAGGGTGAAAAGAATGAGAAGAAATAGTAGGTGTAGGTGTAGGTTGCACAGTGGAAACAAACGTTACTTTAAAAGAGAATGTCACATAACCAATTATGAATATCATCAAACTCAATAGCAAAAATACACACTGTATTAGAAAACGTTTCTTCGAGATCAATTTACATATCTTCTTTCTAAAAATCATTGTCCGTGCAGGTCTCTCAAACTCGAAGAAATCCATCCTAAACTAAATATGCTGCTTGCGATGGTAGGGTGTTCTATGCTAAGGAATGCCTCTGTCAACCCAGGGCAACTCCCTTAGGCCAACCAGAACCCTCGACCTAGTGTCTCAGGCTTGCACTCCAAAGACTAGAGGCAACCGCGACCCTACAGCTGAACCCGGATGGCGGTTCGAAAAACAAAAATGAGTAGATCCTCAGTGGAGAGTTAACCTGCAAACAAAAAAATCATAAAAAACTTTATTTGTGTTTTTATTTGTCCATGACTCTCTGTCGCAAATTATAGCGGCTTCTTCCAGGCAATTCTTGATCTTTAAACAACAAATCAGGCTCAGTAGTGTTCAATCGATTCGAAGGAGGCACAGTTTCTTGTAAAAGATCGTCACTTTGTCTCTCAGAGTTCGTACCAATCAGACGAGCATCGCTGAATGGCAAAAATCGTGGAACAGTTTCTGTTTCAGAGTCTGGAAGTCCTTCCTGGACCCACTTATCGTACGGTAAGGGCAAAGGTGCTCGCTTACAGTGTACACCGTGGATCCAGTTTTTCTTGCCTTGTACCCAAACTGCAGATCGTGTAGACAGGAGTACTTGAAAGGGTCCTGTCCAACGGGGCTGATCGTTCTTGTTCCGCTGGAAATTTTTGATGGAGACCCACGAACCAGGTTAAATAGCGTGGCCTGGATCTTCTGAAGCTTGTGGTAGGCTCTCATGCACCTGTTGGTGTAAGACACGCAATTTAGTCGTCAGTTCGCGCAAATAGTCAAGCAACACAGGGTAGTCAATCTCACTAAATCTAGTTGGCCTTGGCACACCTCAAATATCAAATTAACATTGGGTTCATACAAACTGACCAATGACAGTGTGACAATTCAAAAGTAGCGTATGACAACAATCCCACTTTCCGTTGTCCGGCCCACCAGAAATGACCAAGCACATTCCATTATCCTGCTCAGTCAGGCCGGACAAACCCATCATAAAACCCTCAACCCAATCAGTGATTATGTTGTAAAGGAAGGAACAGAAACAGATTGGAAGCAAGATAGAAAGGTGGGAGCAGTGTACTATAAACTCGGGCATGTCCTACCCTTTGATTTTTATCTGACAAGCTGCTTAACAAGGAACTGGCTCAGCAAGGTCAGCCTCGGGCAAGGAGTCAGTTCGGCCAGGTCATTCAGAAGTCAGCTAAGGCGTACGTGTCTCAAGGACTCGTTCGGCCGCAGTCATCGGCCTATGTGAGGGCAACCATACAAAATGGCTGCCGTACACAAAATGGAACCCGAAGGTTCAAACGGAATCCCCGAATACGTAGTGTTCTCATAGATCGATTCATGCGAAAACACTCGTACACGCTACACTCGCCATTTGTGGTCTGCTGACACCAAAATCGTCTATTTCCGACGACCTTTATTGAACGGGTTCGGAACCACCGAACCAGACCCACAAACTCACGGAACTACAAGACATGCACATTTACACTTGTATTTTTGGGAGCCTGGATGTGGAAGCAGTCCTTGTAGACATGCTTCAGGGGAGGATGTGAATTAGACATTTTAAGGCTGCATTCATTTGAGAGAGGATCTTGCTCCAGTACCATGTCACCATAGGACACCCCCAAACCATATGAAAGAAGTCAGCAGGAGTGGAATGGCAGTTGCCTGCAGTGTGTCAAATAATCTACACGGTCTAGCAGTGGAGAGGTAGGTGTGAGGAAGTTATTAAAATTGTATTAATTAAAAACGTACTGTTGTGTGAGGATTCAGCCTTGTAGGTGACCATTCTGCCCCCATTCTTCATCTCTAAAATCTTTGCCCACATGTCCATTCAATGGGCACATAATCCAGTGACCCGCTTACACAGGCAGTCAGATAGTAGACTGTATAAGTGAGAGTAAGATTGCTTGAATGATGGGCTCAATACTGTCAATGTCCCAAGGAGTTCCATCTGTATATATTAGTCCACCATCTCTCAGGAACTGACCATTGGCTCTCTGAAGTCATCTTACACTTCTTCAAATTAATTTAAGGGTGTTACGTAGAATCTCGCATGTCTTTGACTCCATTTGTAAGACAAAGCCTTACTTCAATCTAGGCTCAATTATGGCAATAATACTCATTAGGGGCCACTGGAAATATGCTTGACCATCTTCAGCGGATCCAAAATACAAGAGCAAGACTGCTCCCTGTTCTCAAAAATTAGAGACCAAATCCCTGCCTCATTGTGGTTCCTCTATTGGCTGCCTGTTGAAAAAGGGATACAGTTCATAACCTGCCACTTTCATTGATGCACATGTTGTTGTTTCTGGGAGCCCTTAGAAACTTCTGTAGACAAGCAATTTGTAACTATCAATAGCATAGCATACACACTAACAGAGGTATTGCTGTGTTTTTCTTAGCACATAACGTTAATGTTAATGTGTGGCTCCCCTCTCAAAGCCTAGTATGGCCCTGGGGAATCCCTCCCACAGGGCAATATATATTTTAAAGGAGAGCGGGCCCCACACCCCCCTTTGCAAGTCTCTTTAGGCCCTGAAAATCCCATACCTCAGGGTCTTTTTTTAATTTAGGGGAGAGGGCCATGTGACCCCCTTCCCTGGCCCTTACAAAGGCCTGGGGACATAATTCCCCAGAGCTGTGTTTTTTTTAAAGGGTGGAGGGGGGCTGTGTGGCCTGGCAATCATTTTGAGGTGTTTTTCCATCCTGCGGGAGTCACATGGAGAAGCGTGGCTCAATGGTTAGAGTGGCAGACCCTGATGCAGAGGTCTGGCCCGGGAACAAGGTTCAATTCCCCACCTCGGCGGGTCTTGGGCTCAAAAATTCCACGGACCTGATAATTCTCGGCTCGGTGCCTATTCCAATCATGGAGTCCCACTCTGCAACTATGGGCAATAGCTTGCTTAATCTCCACAACGCCTCCACAACGCTAAGGATGTCTGGCCTCCACCTTGGGGGTGCCCAGGAGTGGACGCCTCACAGGGAAAGCCAGGATGGGTTCCACAGCGGTATTCGTACAAGCGCCTTGAGACCCTTGCGGGTGAGTAGTGCGCCATACAAGTATCAATTTACATTTACATGGGAACATGGCAGAACCTGCCTGTTTTGTTTTTGGTCCGGGTAATATTTGTGATATTTGTGGGGGTATTTCTAAAGCGCGGCGTTCGCTCCGAAGGGAGCATCTTGGCGCTGAAATTCCTGGTAGGTCAGTCATGGTGACGGTATGAGAATAGATGGCTGCTTTAGTGTATTCGTCGGAAAGGTTAAAAATCCAGGTCTTTAGGAGTTTTCTGAAAGGTTTTTCGTGGGTTTGTTGTCTCAGATTTTTGGGCAGGTTGTTCCAGGCTTTAGTGGCAAGGCAGCTTAAGGTTTTTCCACCCTTAGTCTTCAAGTTGTACCTGGCAGTGAAGATGAGCTTGTCCTGGGAAGAACGGAGGGATCGACTGGGGTTATAGTGGGGAAAGCGTCTGGTGAGGTATTTTGGACCTGATTTGTTAAAAGCTCGAAAGGCAACAATCAGTATCTTAAAAAGTATTCTTTTATGGAGGGGCAGCCAATGCAGGGATTTTAGGGCTGCAGAGATAGATGATTTTCGGGGTAGTTTTAGGACCAGTCTGGCGGCTGTATAAAGAACACTTTGAAGCTTGTTCAAAGTAGCCTTTTTTGCCCCCGCAAGGAGACCGTTACAGTAATCCAAGCGTGAAATTATGAGAGCTACTGTAACTGTTTTTCTGGCGTCAAGTGGAAGGAAATCGAAGAACTTTTTTAGCGATTTTATTATTCCAAAGCATCGGCCGGCTACGGTCCTGGCATGCTGGTTGAATGATAGGTCAGAATCGAATAGGACGCCGAGATTCCTAGCTGTTGTTACAGTTTGGGGAGGAGCTACTGAGTCATCCGGCCACCAGAGGGATGAGCAGAAGGAGGTGTTCTTTCCGATAGGGAGGATCTCCGTTTTGCTGGAGTTACACTTAAGATGGTTAGTGTCCATCCATTTGAAAACCGCTGTTAAACAGTTTTTGAGGTTGAGCTAGGCCTGGGTTGAATTATCCTCTAAAGGCACAATGAGTTGTGTATCATCGGCATACGATGTTACCGGTATGCCGAATGATTCAATCAGGGATAAGAGGGGGATGAGGTAGATATTGAAAAGAAGGAGACTCAGGATGGACCCCTGAGGTACCCCGGAGGAAACCTTCTTTTCTTTGGAGTGGAAAGGGCCAAGCGCGACGTTTGGGACCTGTCGGTAAGAAATGATTTTATCCAGGATAGGGCGGTTTCCGAAATCCCTATGTCCATCAATCTGCTGATCAGAATGGAGTGGGAGATGGTGTCGAATGCCGCAGTGAGATCGAGAAGAATGAGGATCGCATTCTTCCTCTGATCTTGTAGCATCTTGATTGTATCTGACAGTTCGATCAGGGCTGTTTCAGTCGAGTGCTTGGGGCGGAAACCAGATTGTTGTGGATGGAGTATATTATGAGTTTCCAGGTAACATTTAAGTTCTCTGTAGACAAGCTGTTCGGTTATTTTTCCCAGAGCCGGGAGGAGTGAGATCGGACGAAGATTGGTCAGGTCCGAAGGGGATTTGTTGGCCTTCTTCATAAGATGTTTGACTATACCCCTTTTCCACAGACGGGGAACAGATCCGGTGCGGAGCGACGAATTGACTATTTCGTTAATGGTTGGGGTAACCACGTCGATGAGTTGGTGGAGGATTTTAGGAGGACAAGGGTCAGACGGGGAACCAGACTTGCACGCTAAGATGACTTCTTTGGTTCGAGCCAGGGTGACAGGGGAGAAGATCTTAAGGCTACAAGCTGGTGACTCCAGATGAGAGGGAGTGAGAGAACCAGGAGTTGTTTGTGGGGGAGGAAAATTTCTTTGGATGGAGACAATTTTGTCCTCAAAGTAGTCTGATATTTTGTCACACAGGTCTTGGGATGGTGGGATTTCGGATTGGAGTGCTTTAGGCTGGGTGAATGATTTTACTATTAAGAACAATGTTTTTTGTTTTTGACCGGACTCGTTGATGGCGTTGACATAGTAATTTTTTTGGGCAGATTTGATATTGGTGAGGTAATTTTTCCTTAGTTGTATGTAAGAGAGACGGTCGTTTTTGTCATATGTTCTGCGCCATTTTCGCTCTGCTTTTCTACACAGTAGATGAGAAGTAGCTAAATCCTGGGTGAACCAAGGGGAGTTAGTTTTAGCTTTTTTATGGGTTGTGCAGAGACGTTTGGAGGGGTTCCGAATTTTAAATTCCTGTGAAATCCAGTTTTGAAAGAGGTTAGCGTCAAGTTCGACGTTACCAGATAGAGTGGGGGCCTGGGATTGGAGGATAGGGTTGAAGATGAGATTATCGTGAACCTTTTTCCAGTTAACGGGATTGTCGCAGTGAGGGTTCGTTTTACTGAAGGTGAGTGGCCGTGCGTTTTTAATATGGAACAGGATCAAGCTGTGATCAGTCCATATTTGGGGAACCGGAGGTAGGGTGGTAAGGGGTGGGAAGTTAGTGCAGATACCGTCAAGGGTATGTCCTAGCGAATGAGTAGGCTGTAGGACATTTTGCTGGAGGTTAAATATTTCGAGGGTTTGAAGAAAGTTATTTGTTTGAGAGTCAGATTTGGACTCCAGGTGTAGGTTGAAATCCCCGAGAAGGGTGAAATGAGGATATCTGAGTGAGAAGTGTCCGAGGGAGTCACACAGTGAGTCAAGGAATTCTGAAGCATTGCCAGGTGGGCGGTAAATCAGGCCCCCTGAGAAGGAGGAGGATTCACTGATTTTGATTGAGAAGCCAAGACCTTCTGTGCCTCTTAATGGGTCTAGGTTGAACGTATGACAAGTGAAGATATTTTTCAGTATGATGGCTACACCGCCTCCTCTCCCTTTGAGTCTGTCTTGTCTGAAGAAGGAGTAACCCTGGGGGAGGGCAATGGCTATGTCCGGATTGCTGTCTTCCGTTAGCCAGGTTTCTGTTATTATGAGACAGTCAAGATCGGAGTCAAGGATGAGGTCGTGTATGTCTTGGCTATGTTTGCACATAGAGCGGACATTAATCAAACCAACTTTAAAGGGCGGCTTGGAATCCTTGGGGGGGAATGGAGGAGAGAGTACCTGGGCTGGATTATAGGTGGAGGACCAGCGGCAATGCCTGCAGCTGAACGAACCAGAGAGGATTGATAAGTCAAGTTTGCAAGAGCAGTGGTTAGTATCTCGAAGTAGGAGAAGGTCGGTAGGAAGGTACCTGATTTATGAGGAAGTTAGGGCAGGGTTTCCTGCGCTTGGCGCGGTCTAGGCGCGGACGGGCGCAGACGGGCTTGCCTTAGGCGCGCCTTAGGGTGGAGGTCCATCTGGGTCTCCCCCATTGGATTTGGAGGGCAGGGCATCCCTACCCTGCCCCCTTATATATTTTACTTTTACATGTTCAGGACAGGGGACTATGGGGCTTATTTAAGGGATTTTGGCGAGGGCAGTGCAGCAAGACACCTTACTGCCTTACTGTGCAGTCGTGTCCATTCACCCTGTGCTGGCACCGTTACAGCAGCCTAACACCAACTTAGACACCCTTGCACCAGAGGGCCCCTACTAGGGAAAAAAACTTTTAAAAAACAAAATTGGCTAGAGTTGGGGCTCCAGCATAAAAAAACAGCCTGCGCTTCTCTAACATTTAGCCCATGGGTGGGCCAGGTCCCAGGTGCATGCTGTCATGAATGTGGAAAACAAATAGGGGGAGGGTCTTGCTGATGCCCCACCCCTGTGCCCAGGGGCCCACCACCTACCTAGGCTATTTTACAATAAATCAGGGGTGCCTCACAGACCCAGGAGGATGTGGGGAGCCGACATGGACTGGGGGGGCTTGGGGAAGGTCTTGCAGCCCTCTCCTCTAATAAAAAAATACATTTTAAATAAAATAAAGCGCACCAGGGTTGAGGTCCCCGGGGCCAAAATCAGCCAGGGGAGGGGGTCTGTTGTGTGAAAAGCTGTATGAGTAATTGTAAGGCTGTGTAGGTTGTTGTATTGTAGAGAGGTGTGGCTCACTGGTTAGAGGCGGCAGACCCGAGTGCAGAGAACGGCCCGGGACCAGGGTTCGATTCCCGACGCGGCAGGGTCTTGGACCAGGGTCAGCGGACTGATAATTCTCGCATCGGTGCCCACTCCGACCGGGGAGCACACTCGGCAACTCTGGGCATTAGCTTGCCTCATCTCTACAACGGCCCCCACAGACGCCAGGGATGCCTGGTTTCACCCTGGAGATACCCAAAAAAAAGGGACCATCTCACAGGGAAAGCCAGGACGGGTTCCCCAGCAGTCTACAGCGCCGGGACACTCGGGTAGAGTAACTGTGCGCTATACAAGTATCCCACATTTACATTTACATTAAGTGGTTGTGTGAATGGCTGTATTAGTGAGTGAGTCCATATGTGAGTGTTTGCATGGATTAGTGAGTGGGTATGCGACAATTTGTATGGATATGTGAATAGGTATATGAATGGTTCTGTGGGTATGTGAGTGAGTATATGAGAGACTGTATTGGGGTGTGAGTGGGTCTGTGAGTGCTTCTGCAGATGATGTCATCAATAATGTCATGTGAGATGTCATCAGTGATGTCACTGACCACATCATGAGTGATGTAATATGTGAGATCATAAGTAGTGCATTGCAGCGGTGTAAGTTATAGTTAAGCTCAGGTTACTTTAACTGATGAATTTCTATGGATTTTGTATGAGTGAAAAATGAACCTATGTATAACGTCCCTGTACCCTATGTTTTTCTCAGTGAATATATATTTGGTACATTTGGGAGCCGACGCTAGGTATACCAACAAGTGCTCCCATTCAGGGCATAAGAATTAAGCTGCACCTATTTGACCCTGTTTAAGAGTTGTGAATTGAACACTGGCATTTTGAGGCACAGAAAAATAATCGATTATTAAGTGATAACTAGTTGGAATATTGTATTTACTAACATGCAACTACAATAAAGTACTGGCCATGTAGAAGTTTGTCATTTATCATTTTAAGTCCTTCAAGAGGCCACTTGCCAATTTACAGGAATGAGACTGAGAAGCTTCACTACCCTCCTTTTTATGAGCACTATAGTTGGTGAATTATTGAGCAATATATGCAGCTTATATAAAACTACAGGATTAGCAGGGCAGTCAAACATTAACTGAGCTTTGGGTTGGTAGACATGGATTATATCACAAGGACTTCACAAATTGTATGGCATAGTGGAAAAATATGTCCCTTTGTTTTGCGCATTGTTATGACACAAGAACATTTGACTGCGAGTTATCTTAAGTTTGTTCTTTTGAGAATGTTAGTGCCTTCAGTCTCATGAAGACTATAATAATGTACATTTGATATTTTCTGATTGTTGTCTGTTTTTAATCAGCCACATTTCATTTTATTCTCTACACATGTTCCTCCTTTTGATTAAATTGGTTTTGCATGTACATTTATTTTTAAAGTGATACCTTTGTTAAGATCAGTGAAATATGCATATTTAGATGTATCTTTACCAGTGATTTTTAACTATAGTGCTCTCTCTGGACCACCAGGAGAGGGGGCATAAGGAGGCAGGTTGATAAAACATATAGGCTTACTGAATTGTTAACATTTATTTAGCAATGTCCATGCTCTTGATGTTGTAAAGGTGACTGCATTTTTACGAGTGATTTTATATAATATTTAGTAATGCACTATAAGTAATTACACTAAAATAAAAAGAGATGTGGTTATTAAAAGCTAGATGGCCTCAGATGTTGCCTCTTGGAAGATAACACTGACATATGAATTACACAGTATAGACTGGTGGCATCTAGCCATCAACTGGAGGGTAAATGGCTTTGAGTTTGTTATTTTGTGCTGATCGGTCCCAGGATGCTTGTTTCCGGTCCAGGGAGGACTTGGCCTGGCCGTTCTGTCTGGACTGTTTCCATGGGGCACAGGCTAAAGACTGATTTTCATATGGCTGGGTCCAAACTAGGGTGGCGTAGTGGGCAAAAAAACAATGGCTTTAATCCAGATCTTTTGACTGGAGAGAATGTTTGCATCATCAGCATTCCGTCCATCATTTGTTTGCTGTAACACTTTCCGCCCTAAGTGTGATGGGTATGCCCAAACGTGGGTCCCTTGCTCACTGTGCCACTGGATTCAAGCAATCCTGGCTGAAGAAGGGTGACATACCCTGAAACTAGTCCCAGGATGCTTGTTTCCGGTTCAGGGGGGACTTGGCCTAGCAGTTTGGTCTGGACTGTTCTAATGGGGCACAGGGTCAAGACTGACTTGCATATGGCTGGGTCCAAACTGGGGTGGCGTGGTGGGCAAACAAACAATGGATTTAACCCCAAACATTTGACTGGGGGAGAATGTTTGCATTGTCAGCATTCCGTCCATCATTTGTTTGCTGTAACACTTTTCGCCCTAAGTTAGATGGGTATGCCCAGACGTGGGTCCCTTGCTCACTGTGCCGCTGGATTCAAGCTAGCCTGGCTGAAGAAGGGTGACATACCCTGAAACCGGTCCCAGGATGCTTTTTTTCCGGTCCAGGGAGGACTTTGCCTGGCAGTCCGGTCTGGAATGATCCCATGGGGCACAGGGTCCAGACTAATTAGCATTCATAGGCCTTTTTGTGATGTTTTGCTTAAGTTTGGTCAAAGTTTGGGATTGAGTCAGACTAATGAGCTTTATTTGGGTGAAATGCATTTGTGGTTGTTGAATTTATCTTTCTTTGGGCGACAAAGTCAAGTTCACCATTACAGTGCTCACAGAGTATAAAATCATTCAGAGGTTTTCCTAGAAGAGCTGCATCTTAAATGTGGGTGTTCTCTCCCAGAATCTGCCGATCTTTAGCATGACTATGTGCTTTTATTCTTTAATGAGCAACTTGGAGGAAGGATTCTTAGGTCTACTTGCTACATATACATTTTGACTTGAAATGTATCTTTTGTGTGCTTCAGAGTGCACCTCTTTCTTAGCTTGCTATGCCATTAAGATATAAACTTATATCGAACATAATCTAAACTGGAAATTATCCTAATGACATACATATTAGAGATGTTATACTTATTTTTAAAATGTATTCATTAAATCAGCAGTTGCAAAGTTTTGTTCTCGTGAGTGGGATTGCAAATACAAAAATCCCTTTAGTATGATGGGAACGCTTCAATCGCAAATCCAAAGTAACAGAGGGTGAGTGGGTATATCCGGATAGGCCAACCTGGAACAGCTAAATAAATACATCTCCTGACTTTGCGGGTATTCATTAACAATATTCAGGCGGTTTGTAAACCTTGAATTTTGCAGATTTAGTCCTGGAATCGGAATCAGAAAATATATTGCCGGGGTGGGAATGGAGTATGAACGCTACCAACATTTATGAGAGTGCAGCGGAAGTGGTTTCTCCTCAGGATAGAATATTTTTCCCACGGAGAAACAAATGTATGTGCTAATCCACATTAGTGTTTTGTTTTTTTAAAATAATTTTTTATTGAAGTTCTTTGGTTCATTTTTTGTCTTCAAAAAACAAGTCCATGATTACTCAAAAAACGATCCCCAGATGTTTTCAAACTTCCTCATCCCTCCTATACTTTGTGCATATAAAGATTCACTTCTTCTAACATTCCTTATTTTTTGCAACCATGTATGGAACAGCGGGACCTGAATTGATCTCCAATTTTGTAATATTAATGACCTTGCTACTGCCATTACAATATACAACAATTTGACCGTTTGATCAGCAAATTCGAGTTCGGAGTCATATCCGTAAAGCATTAATTTTACATTATACAAAATCTGAATCTTACAGTCAGCTTGTAGAAAACTAAAAATCTCTTTCCAAAAGGATACAATTTTAGGACAATAGACTATAGTGTGAGACCAATTAGCAGGGAAAAATTGCTGACATCTAAAACAATTAGCAGATGTATCAACGTACATTTTTGAAATAACCGCTGGGGTATAGTATAAAAGCCATTTATTGAAAAATACCACTCTTCTCCAATTAGCGCCACGCAGCACACTAAAGTTTAAATCATTTAGGGTCTTCCACACATTTGCTTGCAGATTCACATCCACCTCGATATGGAGAGCTAAACAACGTTTCCATTCCCCCGGTTTCCTCAACCGTATAGTCACAAACAAATCTTCCCATAGCTGAATCCATAAACAGAGATTTCTTGGGACCAGCTTTTAAAGCATTTTATAGATTAAGATATAAGAGCCTATTAGCAAATAGTTCCCCTGAATTAATTGTTGCATCTCACCGGGGGTTAACCAAACTTCATCCCTTAAAAAGTCTGATAAAGAGTTAAATCCTCTGTGATTCCATTGCATTACGATATCTGAACTGATTTTAATCCCTGTATATTTGAAGATATATTTTAGAGGGGTCTTAGAGTTGAAATGCGGAAGAGAGTATCTTTTAAGAATAGCATCCTGTCGTTTAAAAAACCAGTTCATAATCTTATATCACACGCATTTTGGGGATTTCGGAATTTGCAGAGAGAAGGGAATCTGAGTCTCATAACAAATTAGATCCAAAAAGAAATTGATAAATAAACTAGGACTTTGCATTCCTATTTTAAAGCGCTCGAGATATTGAGCGAAATATGCACTATAATAATCTTTATTATTAGGTAGAGAAAGCCCTCCTTGTTTTATATCTATGTAGAGAGTTCTTAATGCTAATCTGGGAGTTTTTTTTGCCCAGATGAAACCTGAAAATAAAGATTCTACTTTTGAAAAAAAGGCTGCAGGCAGAGAACATGGAATAGTTGAGAACAAAAAATTGAAGAGCGGAAACACAGACATTTTGATCAGGGCCACCCGACCCAAGATTGATAACGGTAAAGGACTCCATCTAAAAGAAGGCGTAGAAGCGGCTAAAAGTGCTGGTGTGGTAGGAGACAAAGGACCCTCCTCTGTTGAAAACTCCGAGAGCTCTGGTGAGGGGGAAGAGGAGTACCCCAAAATTGTATCTATCTGTGCCCCGCTGAGAGCCCTGGCGATAGTATAGTAAGGGGAGCACCCACCCCGGATATGGAGTTGGCTAAACCAGTGGACAAGTCTGGGACTTCGGGGTCAAAAGTGATGGAAGCGACATTTGCCACTGAGGGCCCTAAGCTGAATGGCTCACAAATACTTAACACCTTGGCTGCTAAGGCAATTTTCAGCCTGTGCTGGAAATTGCTATTTTCCTTTTATTCATGACGAGCTCAGCTCGTCATCAGCACAGCTCCACTGTGCCTCATGACGAGCTGAGCTCGTCATGAGCAGGGAAGGGGTTAAAGAGGCGAAAACACTTGGGGAGTCAAAAATCTCGAAAGTCACTAAACAGTTCCCTTTATTCGAAAGGAAATCTACGGCATCTGCTATTAATTCTTCTGTCACATTAGCTACAGATCGGACGGCTGACTCGATGGGCCCTTCAATTTCCAATGAACACGATGTATTAGCTGGCGATAGGGGAACTGAGGCTTTACCCCTAGCTCTCTCAGTCAGCTCACAACTCAGCTCGGCTCCAATTCAATCAAGTTTGCTCCTAGTTGATGTATCTAATGCACAGAAGGAGATTTTTTAAATAGAGTTTGACACAACAGGAGACTTTCAAATATCAGTAAAAGATATGCTTAATCTGATTTTAAGCGAAGTGAGAGAGATGAAGCAATTTCAAAAGGCGGAGCTTGCTGTGATTAATCAACGTTTGGATAAAATGGAAGACTCAATGACCTCATTTCCTGCTCGTCTTCAAGAGGCTGAAACCAGAATTTCGGGGCTAGAAGGAAATCTAGCAGAAGTAAAGAAGGACACCGCAAGCGTATCAAACATTTCAAAAGATCTTGAGTCTAAACTTGATGACCTGGAAAATTATAATAGAAGGTCGAATCTGAGAATTGTAGGGGTTCCAGAGAATATCGAGGGGTCTGATATGAAACAATGGGTCACTTCTTTTTTCCTTCATGAGGTTATTCCCGAGTTTAAAGGAAACGTGACTATTACTTGTGCGCTCAGAGTCCCAACTCATCAGCCCCTGAACTCTATGTATCCCCGTACCATCTTAGTGAATTTCTCGGATGTGCGTGTTAAAGAGACTATTCTCTCTATAGCGTTTAAGCAAAGACAATTTGCAGCGAATCCCACTACCAAATGTCGGATTTTTTCAGACATGTCTGCCGCTGCCGCAAGACGGAGAAAAGAATTTATTAAGATACTTCAATTATTCAAAGATAAAGGCGCACAAGCTATGATTGTGCAGCAATCTAAGTTAAAAGTTTTTGTAAAGGGTAAATTCTACATGTTTACGGAGGTGGATGAAGCAATGGGGCTATTGGATAGGATTACACAGGGTTAATATGATCTTATGAATCCTCTTGCTACTGTTACATGGTCGGGGGAGATGGAGGAGTAGGGAGGAACAAGGACGTCACAGGGGTAAGGGGTGCAACAACAAGGCACCTCTAAGATAGGGGTTAGTACCTGGTGGCCAGCGTGGCAAGGAGAAGAAGGGAGGGAACAGGGCCATGAGGTAGGGCGTAGGAGGGTGGAGGGATGGCATGGGTGATGGGGGAGAAAAAATGAAAAAATTGAAGTTTCTTTGGGTAAGGTTGGAAGTTTAATTGGATCGAAATAGGGCGTAAGGATGATAATGAAGGGAATTATCTATTCTGAAGGCAGTGAAGTATTCTCTTTACAATCACTAGTAGAGGTTTAAAAATAATTTCTTTTAATGTCAATGGACTGAACAATGCGCGCTATTTCCTGGATTAGAACGGAGAATCCATCCGTTGTAATGCTGCAAGAAACCCATATTCCAGCTAAAAAAAATTATGATTTTTCCATGTTTAAACTTTGGGCCTCATATCGAGGGTTTTCATGCGCTCTAGAATCTCAACCAGGGGTGGCTCTCTTTTTAAATCGTAATTTGGATGCTGAGATTCTCCAATCAGAAGAGGATGGGGAAGGACAATGGTGTTGGGCCACATGCTCAGTGAGTGGCAGGCATAGGTCAATTACTTTTGTCTCCTTTTATGCCCCAGTGGATGATTGGAATCAAAAATACGATTACCTATTTCAATCACTTTATATGATTAGGGGGGACATTGTGATTGAAGGGGATTTTAATATCTTGATGGATGTAAAATTGGACTCAACTGCGCTTTCTAAAAAACAGCCTAAACCTAAATCTCGGAGAAATATTAGCCAGAATATAATCACACTGGATCTTTGTGACCCTTGGCGTCTAGCCTCCGCGCAATTAGAGTTTTCCTGTCAAAAGTTGATGCATAATGGATTTTCGGACCATGCTCTGGTAGTCATTGAATTTGTGGTTGGAGAAGTGGATAAAATCCCTAAAAGATGGTTATTTAACAAGGTATATTTACAGGATGAGAATTGGATTAAAACATTAAAATTGGAGATTTCAGATTTTATAGTACGTAACTCAGATACCGCCCGTCTCCATATTGTGTGGGATTCGTTGAAAGCCTTCATTCGTGGTATTCTAATCAGTAAGGATACTTCAGAATGGCGTGCTGTTAAGCAAGCAAGAGATTCACTGTATCACAAAATAAATGCCTTAACCTTATTACGGCAATCTGATTCCTCTAACGTTGTGAAAAACAAGCTTAATGAAGCAAAACGTGAACTAAGTGCGAATTTTTTTAAACAGAGTGAGAAACAATTTCGTAGACAATCTCAGAAGATATATGAGGAGAGCAATTTCACTGGTAAACTTTTGGCCTGGCAGGCAAAAGAACGAGCTGCTGCGAACAAGATTTGTTTGTTAAAATGTCCTACTACACACACAGAGACATCACAAGCCGTAGCAATAGGTACTATAATGCTGTCACATTATCAAAAGATATATACTCAACATCAAAATATAGATGAAGCAAAACTTAGGAATTTTTTAAACAAATATGAAATACCATCTCTCGCTCAAGAGGATCAGGAAGCAAAGTCAACTCCTTTTACCAACGCTGAGTTAGAACTGGTAGTCAAAGATTTACCAATGGGCAAGGCTTGTGGCCCGGATGGCCTGCCAAACAAATTTTTTAAGGTTTTCTTTGACTCTTTCTCCGATTTATTACTTCAGCTGTTAAACTCTATGCTAAACTGTGGGCAAGTTCCAAATTCTTTCGCTGAAGGCTCTGTGGTTAGTTTTCCTGAAAAGGGCTAAGACCTTAAAGATGCAGAAAAGGCTTTTGATTTGGTGGTTTGGACAACACTATTTGTTATTTTGGCACATTTTGGAATTCCCCCACAGATTATTCGATTAATTCAAAATTTGTACACTGGTGCCAAAGCTAAGATAATTATTAATTCGGTTTTAGTAGGCACAGTATTGGTTCAGCGAGGGACCCGGCAAGGCTGTCCCTTGTCCCCTATTCTTTTTGCTTTTTTCATTGAGCCTTTAGCCATAGCAACTCTGTAAATATAAGTTCCTCCGATTCCTTCTATGGCAAAAATTAAAATGTACGCAGACGACATCGTGCTTTTAATTAAACCGGATATTAAATCTCAGGCCTGTGCCTTACAGCTTTTTGAGGAACTTGAAACCTTGGGTGGCTATCGGATCAATAGAAAAAAACCCGAAATATTAGTTTGTGGAGGTAAGGATTCCAATTTACACCCAGAGTTAGTTGGATGTATCAATTCAAGGCCAAAAAGATATTTAGGGTTTCTCTTTTCCGTTTCGGTCTCAGATCTATACACACTTAATTTTGAACCTCTTTTGCGGAAAATACACATTAGTGTTGATAGTGTAAATATCTCTATCCTTAAATAAGTACAACTCTGTATGTAGAAATATTTGCACCTATTGGTCCCCAAGAAATTAGCTTGTATTCCCAGACCCAATTTGATTGTTACCGAGCCACAAGAAGATTTCTGACTTCTTAAAACCCAGATCTTTCACTGTTTACAATTCTGACACACCTATTGGAAAGAGGGTAGTGATAGCACTGACTTTTTACCAGGGCCACTGTAAATATGCGATTGTATAGCCATGGCATTTTTTGATAATTATAGATTTGCCACATAATCCATCATCTGCTCCATAATCTGCAGATTATAACATAAAATATGTTGTTTCTAGCTCAGACTGTTCAAAAGTTACAAAAACGCAGCTGAACATTTGGTTGGGCAGTTTAAAGCCCTGTGCAAAGGTTAACTGTTCATCTTTATGTTGTCTATTGATATATATGGGTGCTAAACAGGTACCAATGATGTAGAACCAATGCCCAGTCAGTGTTAACAAGTGTAAACAATGCCCAGACAGTGTTAACAAGTGTAAACATGGCAAAATAATACTAACACAAAAGGAGCTGCATTATGCTGCATAATTTGGCTTTTTTGCCCCATTATTTACTCAACCCTGCCACATAATTTGGCCCTCTCCTGCCGCATACTCCAGTGACCATGATTTTAACGCATTAGAAGCCAAGTTTACAATGGGTGATCTTGAAGGTAAAAAGATTTCCCAATTATACTGCTCAGTAATTATTATTTCCTTACATCTTTTACAAAGTACAAGAGTCCTGAAATGAGGATGTTGGTGCCCTAAGTGATGAACACCGGTGAGATACCCTCACGTCCCTGATAGAAGTAACCATATATTCTTGCTACATCCCTATGCTACAAATGTATTACATATGGTCCATTACTACTAGTTATGGTTCATGGGTAGAGAGTACTCTCTTGCTTGCCTCAAATGCAAATCAGGGATTGGTTCTTTATTCCACATAGTCAGGGGTTTCCCAGTCAGCTGAGATAGGATTTTGACTCTCCGTAACACATTTTGAGATTATCTATTCCACACTTCCAAACTTGCTGTCACATCTTAGAATACTTAGATACTGAAGGCCCTAGTTATCCTTAGTCTGGTTTTAGCTCAAATGAAGAGCCAGTAATCCTACGCTGGAAGATTGGATCTGGGGTATAAAGGAATGCATGTTTCTGGAAAGACCTGTCTACATCACAAGCGTTTACCCCATGAAGCATCAAAATATCTGGGAACCATTGAAAGAATATACCCAAAGTGACCTTGTTAACTGATAATTTGTCTATGTGAGACGGTATGCACCTGTTACAACGCATTTTTTACTCCGCACTACCACTACAACGCAGGCATTACAACGCATACCATTACAACGCATTGCGCTGGGGGGCGCTCTAGGATAAGAGGTAAGTTTAATTTACTATCCAACACCTTCCCTAGGGTCCACGGGGACTGGAGTTAGAATAGTAAATTATACTTACCACTATCCAGCACCCCAAAGCACTATGCGTTGTAACGGTATGCGTTGTAAATACCGCGTTGTAATGGTATGCGGAGTAAAAGTATGCGTTGTAACATCATATATCCATGTGAGACAGTTTGAAATCATGAATTTAACCCCTCCTTAAATCTCCTCGGTCTGTATCTTTGTGTGATAACTTCAGGTTCATTACTTTGCCTCAGTGGATACTCTTAAATGTGCCCCAGTGTTTAGATCTGTTTGTTTTCATCTCTCTCTTTACTCAGTGTCAATGTTTTGTGCAGCTCTTAAATGCCAATAAAAAGATTCATTAAAAAAGAAATTGGTGTCTACCATCAGAGTAACCTAAACAGAGCAAATGGTGCTTTTGTGTGGGAAAATAACTTGTGCTGACAGTAAATCTTATTAAGAGACATATGCAATACAGATGTGTATTTGGAAGATGATCTCTGAGGAGATAATTTGCAGGAGGGAGGAGGAATAGAAGAACAATATTTAATGCACACTATCCATGATTTTATCGTGCTCAGATTCACCTATTGACTTTTATCCTCACACTGAAGCTAATCAGAGATTCTAAATTATTTCTACATTTTAAGTCTGTTAGCTGGGCAGTGTTCAGGACATAAACCTCCAAGTGAAGATGGAGTATGCACAATACAACAAATATAATGGAGCCATTTTGAGATTACTTTCCATACAACATAGATATGAAGTCTGAAAGAACATAGTTAATGCCTAGTTCTGAACTGAATTTTACTGCTTGTTAGAGTGTTGTGATGGTCCCTATTCCAATTCCTCGTAGTGGTACTCAGCCAACTTAGCCCACCCTTAGTTTTTGTTATTATAGATTTTTTTGATATTTTAGACAATACAAGGATTTCATCTAAAGCTTCCAAAGAGCATTGTGAGCCTATTTGATTGATTGGCACAACTTCTGCAAATAGGCACATTCTTCTAACTCACTTAGCAATATTTTTTGCGAAAAATGTTGCTTCAACATTTCAACATCTAAAATTACTATAAACCTATGAATGCATGGCATAGTGTTTTTTTTTGTGCAAATTTAATTTGTTTGTCCCATGGATAATTTTCCCTGGTTTTTGTTCAATTTTTCTCTTATCCATTGTTTCTTTGTCTCTGTTTAAACTCCAAATAAAACTTTGCTTAAAACCTAGCAGTCTGACTTTGATAAGATAACAAATGCAAATGCATGAATTTATAAATGTTGTGTTTATGTGACAGTACATTACAGCTTGTCCTATTGGCTATTGAAACTTGTTACTTTAGAGGTTTGTGACTTTATTCCACCATCTAACATCTTGTCTTTATCATGCTACCTTTAATTAGATTTCACATTTCCCATTTTACATGAGTATTTGGAGAGAACAGGGACTCTGAAAATAAGATCTCAAGCTTTGCAGTAAAGCAAAGAATGGGCTTGTATTCAGGTATGGCCTTGAAGCTCCGCCCACTCTCCGCCCATATATTTTATTGGCTTGTGTCATGGTCCTTGGTTGAATGCTGACTTCTAATTCGTTAATAGGCATGTTAGTCCATCCTTAGAACTGCCTTGTCTTCATTTGTAATCTCCCATGATGATACCCCCAGTTACGTGTGTTGGTGCTCGGTAGGCTTTAATTACAGTCTCCCAGCACTATTATGTTAAATGCTTTTCACCACGCTCTCTTGTGAGGCTTTGTTTTTTATTCTCATAGTGGTGGCCACGCCTTTGGTTTATGCTTTTTTTCTTCTATTTTTTATTTAACTTTTGTTTGTAAAAGAGCTCCATGCTGTGTTTTCACGTTAATGGCGACTGCACTCCTTTCTTTAGACCGGCTCGTCTAAGGAAAGGGGCCCGGCCGCCATTAAACTGAAAGCGCAGCATGGGGCGCTTTTGCAAACAACCATTTGCAATGCTATAGGACTTGCATTTTTGAGAGTTTTGTAAATGCGAGACCTATTGCATTGCAAATGCTTGTTTCCTTCTTTTCGATTTTTTAAAATATCACTATGTCATTGGAATCCATTAAGGTTTGCCCTGGGGTTGGAGTATTGCTTTTATTTGTATTGTAAAATGTGATTTTCCAACCATACATTTCCTTTCATGTCTTCTAGCTTCTTTTTTGGACACTATCCCAGCCTACGGAACGTGATGAACAATGATGGGCTTATACATCAACTGTTTTTAGAATGGTAAGTTGTCATAATTTGCTATCTTGGAACCATACACATGGCAAATCTAAAAGCCTTGCTTGAGGAAGTACAATGAACATACACATATGAATGCTCAAACACTTGCCATCCTTTTGTACATGTGAGACTGTAACACACCAGCATCTTGGATATGGCCTAGGGACAACACCTTTCTACACTCTACTACTACGGAATAGACAGATGAGCTTTCTTTTTAGAAACTGGCAAATCTTATTGTTCAAACTGATAAGCATATTAAACTAGTCTTGATTTATGCCTCCACTGCCTGCTTGTGCTGCATTGTTTGTTAGTCTCTTGCCTGTCACTATCCTTTCTGACAGCTGTCCGGACTGAATGGGATTCTGAGGTTTTGGGACCATTATTGGAACCGTTATGAATGGGTGGTGGAACAGGACATTGACAATTTCATGTGCCGAGCTGTGGAAGAAATATTATTCTCCTCACTACCCAAAGCGAACGAGCGCTCTACAAATACATTTCAATATCAATATCAAAAGAGAGTAGTGCTTAAAACGGTGGTAGCAATAAGGTCATGCCAGAGGACACACGTTATTATTACCATGAATGAATTAGTATTTAGGAAAAGGCTAAAGCTACATGTAATTGTTTGGTAACAGTGAATTTTAAATCCTCGACTGCTCCCCCAATCCAAAAGCCGAAGGAAATGTGCAGGGCCAGGAAATTATCATAACAGAAAATGGCCAATTGCTCAAGAGCCTCAAAGAATGCCAACGAGCAATGAGATTAAAATTAGAGTAGGTAGGAGCTGAAAATCCACAGAATAAAGATGGCTATAGAGTTAAGGATGTTGTGGTAGAATCTTTGAAACTACTAGTTTCAGAACAAACAAACAAAGATATTAGCTGAGCAAGGAATGAAACGGATGCTATCAAAGCCCTAAAACAGACCCACAAGCTCCTCTGTCCATGCGCCCAGGAATCTTGAGTTGAGTCAACACCTTAATCTGAAACATTGTCATTCTCAATTCCCAGGGTAAATATTTACTTTAGAGAGAGAATTTGGACTATCAGTTAAGAGAGGGAATATGGACTGTCATCCTCACTTTGTTTTTGTTTTTTATTTTTGCAATTATTTGTTACTTTTATTCTCAGTCGGGAATGTGGACACTTCATTTTCTTACCGCTTATGAGGTAAAGCACTGTCTCTCCCCGGACAGATTAACTCAGCACTTTACTGGATGACTGGGAGAGTGGTGAGATTTGTGCATGCTAACATTCAACATGGTTTGCATATTGATTGAGAATCAGATATGAGCGACTCCTTCAGTCTCATAGGTAGGACAATCAGAAGTTAACATTGTACGGGCAGACCTACCAAAAAAGTAATTTCCTTTCAGGTTAGATCAGAAATAAAGACACAGTACCTTCATGCTACAATTGGTACTACCTCTAATTCAGGTGATCCTAAGCCATACCAATTCTTCAAATCTTACTCCCTGGCAGAGCCTGGAATTAACTCTTTAAGAAATCAGGGAGGGAAAAGGTTTGGGAAAAAAGAAATTAAATCCAGCTCGGACCTGTTACATTTGATAGATTCTCTGGTGATATTGTACCACAAACTATGTTTACTTTAACTAATGACTTGGTAATAGATAGCCATATTGCCCAGAAATCTCTCATCCCCTCATACACTATCCTAACAATTATAATATAAATTAAGCATTAGCAAAGCCAATACGTCTATGTTTACTGCTAACACATGCAGCGTAAGCACATAAAAGCCAACAAAAAGGGAAAGGTGTATTGAAGGCTACCTAACCTTCGATGTAACTCTGTTTTTGTTTCTATTTCAAAAAAAGCTGAATGGCAAAGGAACCAACCGTCCTTTTAGTCATCATTCAATTTCTATAAAAGAAAGAAAGAAATAACTATAAGGAATGTTTCTTTGCCAACCCACCTTCTTTTGACATGAAACAAAATGAGGATGGCCAGAGAGCCTTCGTGTACTCGCCTTTTGTTTCTCTGACATGAAAAAATAACAGTCTGTCCTAGAACCACTTATAAAAAGCTGCTGAGGGAAGGGTGGTCTAGGGAAAGAAAAAGCAAACGAGGCATATATGCGAGGTTGTTGTAGGGGGTAAATGAGGAGCTCACAGGAGAAGGAGATGGGGCAAGAGTATGAGGATAAGGGGTGAACAGAGATGGAGGGAGGCGCAAAAGGGAACCTGGAAGAAGAACAGAAGAGTAATATAAGACATGCAAGAGCTGTTTAGGATTAATAAAAATGGTCCATATGAATCGTAGTGTTTGGTAGACAAATATTGGTTATTATATATTGCCAATAGAGTGTCCATTTCTTTTGTTGCCATGCAAAGTTCTTATATCACCCTCCTGCCCCACTAATGTTCTGAGCCCAGAGGTGATGCACAGTGAAGCCACGCCTAAAGGACAACCTGAATATGATGTCCATACCAGTTTTCAATGAGGCTTATATTGACAGACCTATCTCCTACCCTACACTTGGTTAAGGACATGTCCCCTCACTTACCTATCACCATCAATGAGAATGGCTAGTAGGTACCACTGCTACCTTTCAACTTTCCCAACACACACCAATCCTACTACCTTTTCCAGAAGGGTTTGGTAACTCGTGAATTGAAGTCTGTAATGTTGTGTAAATGGGAAGCTGACTGCTTAAAGTGATTGAAGAAGCTCTTGGTCTCTGTGCCCATTGTGCCCATCTGTGCTCATTAGCTTGCTGTTTAGTCCAGAGAACTCCAGATTTTCACCAGGGCCTGCACGTCTAGAATCTTTTTAGGTCAAGACTAGGCAGCAGATGTGCTGTCTCTATGAGACATGCTATATTCGCCCTATTAACGTGCGGCCCACCCACTGCTTTTCATTTGTTTGTTTCATTGTCATTTAAAATTCCTTGCTTTGTTAGTGGTCAGTCCTTCCTCTTTGTCCCTGCTTTTTCTCTTTGGTTTCCTTCCACAGAGCATATGGCTGAGATACCCGCCACCCCCTCTCAACACAATCCCCAAGGATGGGAAACCGGAAACAGTTCTGAACTTTTGGAAGACGGGAGGGAGTGACCCTCCCGGCCGTATTTATTAAAATATGAAACAAAATTAAAACATTAAAATAACAGTTTCATATTATGTACAATTTCATTACCACATTGCGATGTTTGGCTAACCTTAACATATTCTCTAATACAAAGGTTCTCCTAGCCGAACTAACATCCTACAAAACATCTAACTTGAAATTTTGAAATTGTACATCCTAACGTTTAAGGGCCAACGGCAAGGTCGTAACCGGTGTCAAGATCCCTAACCAGAAATATCCCCCTCACTTGTGAGGGGCGACCGCACAGAGGTGTACCTCGAGTGCAACTACCAATTTCCCTTGACTTGACGGGGGCCCCAATAAACTCGACGCCACTTAAAGGTCGTCCGAGGACTCGTGTGAGGAATCTAGAAGGTAGCGTAGACCCCCCCCCCAAACCCCACACAACTTACCACATCTGCCGTCGCAGATGTCCTGGCCCCGGGAAATTCTCCGGGAGGGGGCTGTAGCCCCCCCTACCCAGGAAGGGGCCTTGACCGCCTTTCCTTTCCTTTCGGCGTCCCATCCTTAGAAGGGACCACCTTCCCCGTTGAGGGGCCAATGGCCACCTCCTTCGAGCGCTCCCATCCGTAATGGGTGACGCCCACTCATAGGGATCTTCCAATTAGTGCTCACCGATCATGACCTTACCGCCCGACCAAAATAAATACGACAGTTCTAAACTAAATGAGTTCTAAACTAAATGACTAAATTACTTAAAAGACAGTTAAAAGCAACAATTTTATTAAAACATGCTACTGATCAACACTAGAGCAAGATTACTTTATTTGCAAAACATACCACAAATTGACCATTTCTTTATTGCATATTCATGTTTATCACGATAATAATCCGACCTGTAAATAAAAGAGTTACCACATCAAACTTTATTCAAAACTACTTGCTGTCTTCAGGGGCTGGTGGGTGGGTCAAAATTGTCTCTTCGTTCCGTCTCGAGCTCACGTGCAGCGAGGTGGTGCAGCTTCAGAGCACAGGAACAAGAGGATGCTTCCTTGGCTTGTTGCTCCTTTTATCCGTCTTCAGGGCGGGCGTAAACCCGCCCCGGCCTGGCCCGAGGGCGTGGCCCGGCCGCGTCAGTGTCTAGGCCAGCCCACTCCAGGGCGGGAAAAAGGCGCGCCCCGGCTACGCCGCTTCGGGCATACCAGCCGAGACTCGCCTCCCGCCCAAGATGGCTTCCCGGGGGGATCGTGGTACTCCGCCATACGTTCGGGGGGACCGAATGGTCGCCCCTTTCCATAGACGAAGTACTGTATCTTTACACCTTGGTTGCTTATCTGTTCGTTTGGGGAACTATTGTATTATTTCATTGCTGCTTGTGTTACAGTGTAAGTGTGTGTTAAGATTTGGCACCCATATTTTATTGCATCTTAATCCCTTCCCCTGATGTTACTGCCATCCTTCCCACACCTCCCATTCTGTTGTTTGTTCAGCCGCCGATCGCTTGAGGTTTACTTCCTGTTTAAAGCAGCTTTGATTTGAAACTGAAGGATACAAGAGTCTTATTTTTCTTTGTATCCTGAGAGAAACAAAAAAGAGAACATAGTTAGCAACACCAACTTTTTTTGTGAGAGCAACAAGGTGCTTTAGCCATTTAAGAACATCGGCATCTTATATTTTCTGAAAATGAAAAAAAAATACATCCTTCCCACACCTATCACTCCATTGCTTTTTCAGTGGTTGACTGCCTAAGGTTTACTTCCTGTTTAAAGTGCCATTGATTTGAAACTGAAGGATACAAGAATCTTCGTTTTCTCTCTATCCCGAGGGAAACAGAAAGGGGACTATAGTCGGCGACATTAACATTTCTCCTGAGAGCAACACAGCGCTTTAGCCATTTTAGAACATAAGCATCATATATTTTCTCAAAATGAAAAAAGAATGTTGATTACGTTTCTATGGGACTGCTGACAATGAGTGTGAAAAAGTACTGTGTTTTTGCACTGAATAGTATTGATTTGTATTTCAATGTATGCAATCAATGTTACCAACCCACTTGTGCTTGTTGTGATTATTTTTATTTTTAGTTAAGCATGGGTGGAGTCCGCGAAGTGTCAGAAATACTCTGCCGCGCTCAGTGGAGTTCAGTTGTGCTGCTCGCAATGAGTTTTAGAGCCAGTAGTTTGTCCCGCACTTTAAAATCAGCGTGAATGGAACTACGCCTTGCTCCAGAGGGTGCTGCTGCTTTCTGCTACTCAAGTCGACATTCCACTTGAGCGGCAGCTTCTTCAATGTGAATTGCAAATTTCTCAACGTGAGCAGTCACCACATGCCACGGCCCGCCCGCAATGAGAAATTTCACCAGGAGGAGGTCTAGTGTGTGATTTTTTTCGCATGTGCGCTCACCAACTTACATATGACGAGCTGCTTGAGAGAAAAAACTCTGCTCTGCGTCACTTCGCAGAGTTTATCAGAACTCAGTGCAGAGTGCGAAGTGGGAAAAACTTTGCGAACCCTTTCGGAGAAGCAGAATTCTTCACCCAACCCTATTTTTGGTATCAAATACTCCTTTGACATTTTCATCAAATTCTACTTTTTTTATTATTTGCCCCTTTGGATTAGAGCTTAAGCTTTATATTTTAAGATGGCTGCTGTTTATTACAACTTTGCCAAGAAGAACATCCTCGTCATCTGTAAATACTGTGCTCATATTTTTCACTCTCATGTGGCCTCTACATTCTCCTCCTGGCTGGATTGGCGGCTCTGGCTCCCCGTTGCTCCAGGTTGTGGCTGAGAGAAGAATGGCTTGGCAGGAACGAGCGAGTTACTTCTAGTGCAGAAGTAATTTTGGTAGCTGCTGTAGCAGAGTGGGAGGAGGAGAAGAAGAAGAAAGAAAGGAGTTAAAGCACACAGCAGCAGAAGAGCCGCTGCTGCAGCCAGGCCCCTGCCAGCAGCACATTATCCATCCGCAAGAAAGACCAACAAAAAAACGCCTATGCTCAGTCATGAGTTTATTATGTAGAACTACACAGACATTGTGTCGTGCCTGGCTATGGTCTTTCTTCTAGGGCTCATGTTCAAGGTGAGCTCAGTGGAGACCATGGACCTGCACCTTGGGATGGGTGGCATGGGCACATCCGACTAGCAGTGGCCAAGGACTCTGCTTAAATCAGAGATGGAGGTTATCCCAGCTGAAGCGTGAGCAAACTCATCAGTCTTGGGGAACCTGTTTACTGGGGTAATGTCCCACCTCACAGGAAATGGAAAACACCCGCCCTGGTCTCACATTGAATTCTATACCCTTCTATAGGTTGCCGTTCTGAAAGCCAGAATAAGAGGGAATTCAGTGAGCCATTGACGCCTCTAAGCACAACAAAAGCTGTTGGTGACAGCACCATCTGGCAGTAGAACGTTCCCTCTGTTGTTTTTGAGTTTGCAACCCAAAAATGGACGAGGCATTCGCCCACCATGTTTACTTGATGTATATAAGGGGAGGGACGCTTTAATCATGTTTTTTCAGAATTAATTAGTTTCATTACTGAGCCCCCAAATTTCTAGTTCATCGATGGTACAAATGTAGAAGAGAGGTTAAATTCCTATAGTGGCATTGCTTTAAATGGCAGGCATTAAGTACCTGCACTTCTGTAATTTGAAAGCGAGAAAGCGATCACTGGTACATTACTTTTAGTGGAAGAGAAATGGCACGTCTCAGAAGCAAGGCAAGGCGCTGTTATTTATGCACACCGGTCGAGTATGAGGCACTTGAAAGCATTTTTATAGAGCTTAATCAATGTGATTTTTCATTTTTTAAAGCTTTAGGGTTTTGGGTATTTAATATGCCATGGTTTAATGTGCCTCTGTTATATCTTACTTCACTAAACTCTTTTTGTCTTGATTATCAAGTATAAAAGCAATTCGATGTGTATATATATATATATATATATATATCAGGCAGTTTCTTCAAACCTCCACAGACGCGGCGAGAGAAGAGGCGGACCCCACGGCTCAGGCAAAAAATTCTTTATTCACCTGCCAAAGCGACGCGTTTCGAGTAACTGCGTACTTTTGATCGCACACCAGTTTTGCGTTTCCGCTTTCTTTTTAATGCTAATTGTCCCTGACCCCTCCTGCGGGGTATAAATATATATACATTCATACTACCAATTGTATAAAAAAGTATGTTGTACAAAAATAACACTTTAAATAAGTACTTCTCAATGTAGTGCTAAATGTGCCTATAAGTGTCAAAGCTTCTTTATTAGAGAAATACACTTTTTTAAATTTTGTAAAGTCTTCATAATATTTGCATTAAATAGCACAGAAACACATCCTTGGGTGTGTGTATGGCTGTTCACTGGTGACATGTAAAGTATCAGTAATTTTTGAAGCACCAGGATATTGTGGTGTATGGCTAAATACTTATAAGGTCCCGAATTCGAGACCTATTGGCTATGCCAATGCTTGTTTACTTAGGAGGCCATGCCAAGGAAGGTCTTGTAAGATAGAACACAATTTTTAACCCCTTCGCTGCGGGGGTTATTCCCCCGCTGTGCTGGGGGGGAGGGGGCGCGCATAGCGCCCGCATGCTCATGCCGAGCTGAGCTCGTCATGAGCTACGGCGCTCCTGTGCTCATGACGAGCTCAGCTCGTCACAGGTGTATTGGCTCCGTGGAACATTCAGCACAGCGGGGGAATTCTCCCCGCACCTGAGCGCTCCACGGGCCATGGCGAGCTTAGCTCGTCATGAGCACCGGAGCACCGGGGCTCATGAGGAGCTCAGCTCGTCATGAGCATGCAAGAGGTTAAAGGGGAATGCAGGGGTTCTGTCTTTCCTAACCTCCTCCTTACTCTCCCCCATTTCTCTGAATCACTGTGGTAGAGAGGATTTTTCCATTACCATGGAAAAAGTAGAACGTTTTAAGCAAACGTCCCCCTCTTTTATGGTGCACTATGGGAGCTTTGATGAATTTTCCAGTTGATTTACCATTCTACCACAACCCCTGAATGGCCATACAAAACAATAATATGTCATTACCCGCTAAAACGTTTTATTGTGCATGTTTTTACAATAGTAAATAAAGTCTTGCCCGGACCTTTTTGGTTACCCATACACTTTGTAAGCTGCATTTCAGTCAGTCAGTCACGTGTTATGGGTTACATGCATGTGACCTCTTTTCTACAGTGAGTAAGAACTTTGTGACTACATCTACCAGTATGCATTTGGGGAACTTGGGTGGTCTTTCAGGCCTGTGTACAACCCCACCCCTTTGATTACCTGCAACAGGCTCCTGCACAATAGAGCTGTTAGAAGGTTTCAGGAGCTCAGCAGTAGCACCTACGAGCTGTGCTGGCAATAGTCATAGAATAATACAACAGCCTGCTTCCACTAAGAGTTGCCCTTCTGTAAATTATTAAAGATATGAAACATGTTTCATGTTTTAAAAAGCACAGGGGCTGCAGTTAGACATGCAGCCCCCGTCCTCTACTGTGAGTACAGGCTTTGGGCCTGATATCCCATCTGCTAAAATATGAACCCCATATGATATAATGGGATTTATATTTAGGCGTAGGGGATATCCGTCACCGTTGTGGCAGAGTAACCCGTCCGCCAAGATCTCATTCAGGCCCTTTGTAACTACATGTACCTGCATTGATTAGGGGCAACTAGGGTGGTCTTGCCAGCCTATGTACAACCCCACCCCTTTGATTACCTGCAGCAGGCACCTGCTCAATAGAACTGCTGATTTGGTTTCTGGAGCTCAAGGTTAGTTCCTGGGAGCTGTGCTGGCACTAATCCAAGAATAATACAGCAACATTTGCCCTTCAGAGAAAAACTGAACGTTTGAAATACGTTTCATGAGTTTTCAAGAATAGAGGCTACCCTCAATCAATCAATCACGGCATTTGTAAAGCGCGCTACTCACCCGGGAGGGTCTCAAGGTGCTGGGGGAAGGGGTATGTTACTGCTCGAACAGACAGGTCTTGAGCTGCTTTCTGAAGGAGAGATGGTCCTGGGTTCGCCGAAGGTGGGGGGGGAGGGAGTTCCAGGTCTTGGCTGCCAGGTAGGAGAAGGATCTTCCTCCGGCGGTGGCTCTGCGGGTGCGTGGTACGGTGGCGAGGGCGTGGCTGGTCGATCGTAGCTGGCGGGTGGGCGTGTAGAAGGTCATGCGGTTGTTGAGGTACTTGGGGCCCAGGTCGTGGAGAGCCTTGTGTGTGTGGGTGAGGAGTCTGAACGTGATTCTCTTGCTGACGGGGAGCCAGTGCAGGTCTCTCAGGTATCCGGTGATGTGGCTGTGTCGGGGGATGTCCAGGATGAGTCGTGCGGAGGCGTTCTGGATGCGTTGGAGTCTTTTTTGAAGTTTGGCTGTGGTTCCGGCGTAGAGGGTGTTCCCCTTAGTCCAGTCCGCTGGTGACGAGAGCCTGGGTAACGGTCTTCCTGGTTTCAGTGGGGATCCATCTGAAGATCTTGCGGAGCATGCGCAGGGTGTTGAAGCACGAAGATGAGACGGCGTTGACTTGTCTGGTCATCGACAGGGAGGAGTCCAGGAGGAAGCCTAGGTTGCGTGCGTGGTCCGTTGGCTTGGGAGCGGTGCCCTGGGCCGGGGGCCACCAGGAGTCGTCCCAGGCGGAGGGTGATGATCCCAGGATGAGGACTTCCATCTTGTCTGAGTTCAGTTTAAGGCGGCTGTTCTTCATCCAGTAGGCGAAGTCTTTCATCCCTTCGTGAAGTTGGCTCTGGGGGTGGTGGGGTCGTTGGTGAGGGAGAGGATCAGCTGGGTGTCGTCGGCATAGGAGATGATGTTGAGGTCGTGTTGGCGTGCGATGGCTGCGAGGGGGCTCATGTAGATGTTGAAGAGGGTTGGACTGAGTGAAGATCCTTGCGGTACGCCGCAGATGACTTCGGTGGTCTCGGATCTGAACGGGGGAGGCAGACTCTCTGGGTTCTTCCGGCGAGGAACGAGATGATCCACTCCAGTGCTTTCTCTTGGATTCTCTTGGATTCCGATGTTGCTGAGGCGCTTCCCTAGGGTGCGGTGGCAGACAGTGTCGAACGCCGCAGAGAGGTCTAAGAGGATGAGGGCCGCTGTTTCCCTGTTGTCGATCAGGGTTCTGATGTCGTCGGTGGCTGCGATAAGGGCAGTCTCGGTGCTGTGGTTGGCCCAAAACCCGGACTGTGAGCGGTCTAGGGATCCAGTCGTCTCGAGGAAGGCGGCAAGGGGTCTGTTGACGGTCTTCCCGATGACTTTGGCCGGAAAAGGAAGGAGCGAGATGGGACGGTAGTTCTTGAGGTCGGTGGGGTCCGCCGTTGGTTTCTTCAGGAGGGCGGTAAGCTCGGCGTGCTTCCAGCTCTCCTTGAAGGTGGCATTGTGGAAGGAGGAGTTGATGATGACCCGGAGATGGGGTGCGATGACAGCGTCTGCTTTGTTGAAGACGTGGTGTGGGCAGGGGTCGGTTGGTGATCTGGAGTGGATGGAGTTCATCGTGCGGGTGGTGTCTTCGGTGCTGATCAGGGTCCAGTTGCAGAGGGTGGTGGTGGCGGGCGTTGGTTCAGTGGTAGGGTGCGTGGTCTGTGCGTCGAAGCTGTTGCGTATGTTGGCGATCTTGCGGTGGAAGAACGAGGCGAGAGAGTTGCAGAGGTCTTGCGAAGGAGTGATGTCGTTGTTTCCGGTGCTGGGGTTGGAGAACTCTTTGACGATGCTGAAGAGTTCCTTGCTGTCGTGGGCGTTGTTGTCCAGTCGTTCTTTGAGTACCGACTTCTTGGTGGCGCGGATCAGCTGATGGTGTTTGCGGGTGGCGTGCTTGAGGGCGGTCCTGTTGTCTGTGGTCTGGTCGAGCCGCCAGGCTTTCTCAAGGGTGCGGCAGTTCTTCTTGGATTCCTTGAGTTTGTAGGTGAACCAGTGGGTTTTCTTGCTGCCGGGTCTGCTGGGAGGGTTCTTTAGTGGTGCGAGGTCGTCGGCGCAGGCGGTCAGCCACTTGGTGAGGTTGCTGGCTGCTTTGTTGGGGTCCGTTGTGTTGGTGGGAGTGTTCTGGCTGAGGGAGGTGGTGAGCTGCTCGGCGGTGATCTTGCTCCAGCTCCGGCGGGGAACCTGTTGCGGGTGGTGGGCCGTAGTTTTTCTGAAGCTGAAGTGGACGCAGCTGTGGTCAGTACAGTGGAGTCCGGTGGCGTGGCTGAAGGAGATGTGCTTGCTGGATGAGAAGACGGAGTCAAGGGTGTGGCTGGCGTCGTGGGTGGGAGTGTTCACCAGTTGCTTGAGTCCGAGGTTGTCGAGGTTGTCCAGCAGGGCGGCGGTGTTTCTGTCATTGTTGTTCTCCAGGTGGAAGTTGAGGTCCCCTAGGAGGATGTAGTCGACGGAGGGTAGGGCGTGCAGGCTGATGAAGTCTGCGATGTCTTCACTGAATTGTGTGCGTGGTCCCGGAGGGTGGTCTTGTGGTCAGTGTGTATCTGGAAGTGTAGGTGTTCCGCGGTGGTGAAGGTTTCGTCGGAGTTGGTTGAGATGCGGATGGTGTTCTTGTGTACGATGGCGATACCTCCTCCCGTCTGGTTGACTCGGTCCTTCCGGGTGATCTTGTATCCGCCCGGGATGGCTATGGCGATGTCGGGCGCTGAGGAGGCTTTCATCCAGGTTTCGGTGAGGAAGGCTACGTCCGGTGCTGTCGCGTCGAGCAGGTCCCAGAGTTCCATGGCGTGCCTGTGGACGGAGCGGGTGTTCAGCAGGATGCACTTCAGGTGGTTGCTGCTGGTGCTCGACTTGGCGGGGGTGGTGCAGGTCCGGAGGCAGGTGAATCAGCAGGTTTGGCAGGCAAAGGGTCCGTGGGTGCGTCTCGGGGTGGCTCGGTAGTTGGCAGGGTTCCGGCTGGGATTGAGTGCGTTGAGGGTGGCGGCATCGTAGGTGCGTCGGGTAGTCTTGCATCGGTAGGGGCCAGGGGTCCTGGCGCTGGGCATGGTCCAGACGCGGACGGGCGCAGACGGGCTTGCCTTTGGCGCGCCTTCAGCGCACAATCGGCGTGCCCACTGCGCGTGACCTCTGCGCGTTCGTGCGGTCGCCATATAAGGACAAGTGGGAGGGAGTATCAGCTAGGAGGCGGGAGCGTGGAGGACACAGAGCAAAAGGGGTCGTGGCCGCGTGAACGGCGGCGGGAAGCGGGGAGCGGGGCGGGCAGGCACAAGGGAAAACACTCAATACAACAACTTATTAACAAAATAGGCACAAAATACAACACCTGGAAATGAAAATACGGCAGAACAGCTGGGGAAGGGACAGAGAGGCAGGCAGCTAGGGAGGCAGGCAGACGTCACAACGAGGCTGTGAGCAGCAGCGAGGAGCACACACACAGCTGGTGGCCGTGCGGCGCGGGGGTGTCCTGAGAACAGGTCACACTCACCTGCTCAGCGCGGTCGCCATATAAGGACAAGTGGGAGGAAGGAGCAGCTGGGAGGCGGGAGCGGGGAGTACACGGGGCAAAAGGGGGCGTGGCCGCGTGAACGGCGGCAGGAAGCGGGGAGCGGGGCGGGCAGGCACAAGGGAAAACACTCAATGCAACAACTTATTAACGAAATAGGCATAAAATACAACACCTGGAAATGAAAATATGGCGGAACAGCTGGGGAAGGGACAGAGAGGCAGGCGGCTAGAGAGGCAGGCAGACGTCACAACGAGGCTGCGAGCAGCAGCGAGGGGCACACACACAGCTGGTGGCCGTGCGAAGCGGGGGTGTCCTGAGAACAGGTCACACTCACCTGCGCCGCGCAGTCGCCATATAAGGACAAGTGGGAGGGAGGAGCAGCTGGGAGGCGGGAGCGGGGAGGACACGGAGCAAAAAGGTCGTGGCTGCATGAACGGCGGCGGGAAGCGGGAAGCGGGGAGCGGGACGGGCAGGCACAAGGGAAAACACTCAATACAACAACTTATTAACGAAATAGGCACAAAATACAACACCTGGAAACTAAAATACGGAGGAACAGCTGGGGAAGGGACAGAGAGGCAGGCAGCTAGGGAGGCAGGCAGACGTCACAACGAGGCTGCGAGCAGCAGCGAGGGTCACACACACAGCTGGTGGCCGTGCGGCGCGGGGGTGTCCTGAGAATATGCACTACCACTTTCTACAGTGAGTAAAGGAATGTGTGTACAAATGCACCAGCTTAGACTGGGGATGATTGGGATAGGCTTCCCAGAACCAGTCAGCAGTAATTATTTTTTTAGTGTATATGTACTTCACACACTGTACGATCATAGGATTAATCTGAATTGTGCTGTTAACAGTCATATTTTATGTTTCCTTTTCCTAATAGGAGTGAAAAATATGGTCATGTTGTACGTCTGAACATATTACATAATATTTCAGTTCTGGTGACAAGTCCTGAAACAATAAAGGTAAGGCAGAGCAAGATTTTTAAATAAAGTGTTTTGAACATCTTCTGGAGCCTATCATGCCTGCTAGGAATAGCATACTAGCTTACCTGTGTATGTAAAAAGTAGTTATACATACAGAGAATTTGCTTAAACTCAATTGAAAAGTAAGGACTATTGTGTGAGCTTTGAGGTCATGCAATATGTTTCGATTCATTTCCCCCAAACCTCCTACTGAAATAGTCATAGGTGTCATATTAAGGACAGCTGCTTGATGGGAATGAACCTTTCTATTTCCAGTCTTATGTTATAATTTTTAATTCCAGTGTGGATATATTTATCTCTCTGTTTGCATTGATCAGGAAAAACTAACTGAAAATTCAAGGAAAGATTATTTAAAAATTGAGCGTTGTCATATGTGGCCTGATGTACAAAGCCTTGTTCAGAAATTAGTTTGCACAAATTGCACACCAATTGCTTTGTGAAAACAGGAATGCTATTTATAAGGCAACGTATGTACAAAAAGCTTGCAGCAATAGAATGGAAGCTGCCCAAGAAATTATCAGTGGTCAAGATTTATTCAAGCATTCCATCAATAATTGTTTGTTTTTCTCTGTAAGTTTCTAGACTTAGCCAATTCTGTTTCTAGTTTCTACAGGGCATGGACAAAGTTGACAGCAGTTGGGCATAACACATGGTTTGAGGTCATGCTCAGCATACAACAGGCTATATATATCTAGAAGGTAAATAATAAGGGCGCTTGGCTTGTTCAAATTTTCTGTATGCAGGGTGAAAAGGTTTAGCTAGGCACTCTGTGCATTACCCACAGGGCATGGATATTAAGGACATGGTATAAAATATGTCCCGAAGAGCATAGCTGATTGCCATGCCATCCTACTGTCAATCATAATGAGAACAGGCCACAGAAAAACAGAAAATATACTATTACAAGTGTCAGCCCCTTCAGTGATGACACTTGTCACCCTTGGCTTGACAAAATGGCACAAATATGTGTTTTAAACACATATGTTTGCAATTTTGTCAAGCCGGGGTGACAAGAAATGTTCCACACCGGGTACCACCTGACCTTTCTCCTCCACTAACTGGCTTAATTACATCAGGAATGTTTACTCCAACTTTGGTCATCCTGAACTGTTTGATAGCCTATGGAATATTGGCCACTGTGACAAACCTGGGGTAAAATAACATTTGTGGTGAGAATAGTCATGCATAGAAGGGTGCTAAACTTGTCGTCATCAGTCACATACTTTATTTAAATAATGTTAACTACTGGTTTGCATCCTTCTTTGGATTTAGGTTTTGCCAAACTGAGGGCCATATGTATGAATACATTTTGCCATAGGCACAGAATGGGTAAAACGCTTTGATACATCTGGCCCTGAATCTTTTATTTTGTTTTAGAGTGGGTATTGTTCACCAAATGTTATCATTTCATAAGGAATTTGAAGCTGGTAAAATAACAGAGCTATGCCCCTCTGATATCCTACCCATTCACACTGTGAAGCATTTTGTTTTTTGCGATGTATTCAGACAATCATGAGTAATAGATATTGTTCCAATATTGCAAATGGTAAGATTCACTGATCATTAGGCAAATTTTGTATATTTACAAGTGCTGTCTTCTGCTCTGTCCTATTAAGCTGTCGGCCAATTTTTTAAGATGACTTTTAAGTCAAAGGGGCTGATTTTGAAGTTGACAGAGAGGTTACTCCATCGCAACAGGGATAGAGTAGTACCCTCTGCCCATCTCAGAGTCAACCTATCCGATTAGAGGTGGACAGACCTACAGCATGACAACGAAGGAGCCTACTCCTGCTTCGTCGCTGACATACTCCTCTGATGACCCGACAGAGTACAGGGCGTTCTAGGTAAGCCATCTGACCATCCTCCCAATTTAGAGTGAGGGCAGATTGATTTCTTTTGTTGTCCATCACCGTCCGGTAAAACCAGGCAGTGAAGGACAGTAAAAATAAAGAAGCATTTGCAAAGCAATAAGCCTCTTATTTGCTGGAGTTGAAGCTATTGGCATTGTAAATGACAAATGCCTTTTATTTATGTGTTTTGAAAACCTGCAAGCGGTGTGTAAACACACACTTCGTACTGATAGTCCTTGCTTACCAGAAGCAAGGCTGGCAGTAGAAAAGGCCCAGTTACTGCCAGCCCTGCTTTTCGTAAGCAAGAACTATAAGTACAAAGTACGTGTTTACAAACCGCTTGCAGGATTTCAAAACACATAAATAAAAGGCATTTGTCATTTACAATGCCAATAGCTCCAACTCCAGCAAACGCAAGACCAATTGCATTGCAAATGCAATATGTCTCGCATTTTTTAAGTTAATGCTCTTGGCGTTCTAAATGGCAATGTCTTTTACCCATGTGTTTTGGTTTGGAGTGTGGTGGATGTATGAACAGAGACCAGCTGCAGCACTGCCTCGAGGACTTAGAATGTGGAATTGCCACTGGGACCAGAGAAGCAGCTGCAGCACTGTCTAGAGAACTTAGAATGAGGAATTACCGCTGGCACCAGGGAAGCATCTGCGCACTGTCTAGAGGATTTACAATGAAGAATTATCGATGAGATCAGAGAAGTAAGCAGCAGCACTGTGTAGAGGACTTATAATGAATAATTGCTGACGGGATCTGAGAATCAGCTAGCAGCACTGTCTAGAAGACTTTGAATGAGGAATTAGCGAAAGAACTAAAGATGCAGCTGAAGCACTGCCTAGGGGACTTAGAATGAGAAATTACTGATGAGACCAGAGAAGCAGCCAGTGGACAGCCATCTGTCGTCCCCACCATTCCAGGCCGTGTCAGGAAGCTGAGCAATGCACAGAATCTCTGTAAACTCCTTAACTCAACAATGTGTTAATGATCTGCCAGTTCAGGAGAAAACAAACTGTGTGCAGATAAGGACACTATTCATAAACCAAGAGAAGAAATACACAGATGTGAAAGTAGTGTATTTAACTTTAGTTTCTGGGGCTTAAAGGATTTAGTGGCAGCAGAGTGGGAGGTCTTTACTGAAGTATTGTTATAGCCCCATCCAAGCCCAACATTTCAGTTAGTCACAAGGTTTCACAGGTCAACACTTGATTAGTACTGTTGATTAGTACTGACAGATATGCCTGTCCATTTATTTGTGATGCATATATTAATTGACCAGGAAAAATTTGTAAACTTAGCTACAGCCAGTCTAAATGGTGGGGTACTGCAAATGCAGCCGTCCTACAGAATCATAGTAATTTTTGGAACACAGAAGAGACCAAAGCACAGCTCCTCAACACTGCTCTATCTGCTCACATATCATAATGCATATGTAGATGTATAACACTTGTGGGACACCCCCGCGCCGCACGGCCACCAGCTGCTGCGTGTGTTCCCCTCTGCCTGCCTTCTGCCTCGCCGCCGGCCTCGCTGACGCCGTGGTCGCTCCCCTCTGGTTTCCCAGTTGTTTTGCCCTAAATTTGTGCTTGTCTGTTTCTGCCGTCTGCGCGCGTATTTTGCTGTTTTTCCTTGTTTTGCCCTAAATTTGTGCTTGTCTGTTTCTGCCGTCTGCTCGCGTATTTTGCTGTTTTTATTTGTTTTGCCCGTAATTTGTGCTTGTCTGTTTCTGCCGTCTGCTCGCGTATTTTGCTGTTTTTCCTTGTTTTGCCCTAAATTTGTGCTTGTCTGTTTCTGCCGTCTGCTCGCGTATTTTGCTGTTTTTATTTGTTTTGCCCGTAATTTGTGCTTGTCTGTTTCTGCCGTCTGCTCGCGTATTTTGCTGTTTTTCCTTGTTTTGCCCTAAATTTGTGCTTGTCTGTTTCTGCCGTCTGCTCGCGTATTTTGCTGTTTTTCCTTGTTTTGCCCGTAATTTGTGCTTGTCTGTTTCTGCCGTCTGCTCGCGTATTTTGCCGTTTTTATTTGTTTTGCCCTAAATTTGTGCCTGTTAATTTCTTTGTATCCCCTGTGCCGTGTCCTGTTTCCTTCCTGATTGGCCGCCTACCTCGCCGCCCTCCGCTCTCGCTTCCCGCCACCGACATTGGCCCGCCCCTTTTTCTCTTCTGTTCCCTCCCCGCTCCCGCCTCCCAGCTGCTCCGCCCACCCGCGCACTTCGCCTTAAATGGCGACCGTGCGGACGCGCAGCGGTCACGCGCAGCGGGCGCGCCGATTGTGCGCCGAAGGCGCGCCAAAGGTAAGCCCGTCTACGCCCGTCCGCGACCGGATCGCGACCAGCGCCAGGACCCCTGGCCCACGAAGACCCCGACCGACCCGCCTGACGTACTCCGCCGCCACCCTCACCGCTCTCAACACCGGCCGACTCCCAGAATGCCATCAAGCCTCTCCACAACGTACCCACGGACCCTTCAGCTGCCACGCCTGCAAGTTCACCTGCATCCGGACCTGCCTCGCACCAGCACCCACCAAGCCGAACACCAGCAGTACCCACCTCAAGTGCATCCTGCTCAACACCCGCTCCATCCACAGACATGCCATCGAACTCTGGAACCTCCTCGACACCACAGCTCCAGACGTTGCCTTCCTCACGGAGACCTGGATGAACGCCTCTTCAGCTCCCGACATCGCCATCGCCATCCCAGAGGGCTACAAGATCGTCCGGAGGGACCGAAACGCCAACCAGATGGGAGGAGGCATCGCCATCATCCACAGGAGCACCATCCGTCTCACGACCAGCACCGACAACTCCCTGACCACCGCCGAACACCTGCATTTCCAGATCCACACCAACCCGAACACCACCCTCAGAGGCACCCTGATCTACCGACCCCCTGGACCACGCACACAATTCAGCGAGGACATCGCCGACTTCGTCAGCCCACATGCCCTCCCCTCCGCTGACTACATCCTCCTGGGAGACCTCAACTTCCATCTGGAGAACAACAACGACCGCAACACCAGCACCCTGCTCGACAACCTCACCAACCTGGGACTCAAGCAACTGGTGTCCACCCCCACCCACCTCGCCGGACACACACTCGACGCTGTCTTCTCATCCAGCAAGGACATCAACTTCAGCCACACCACAGAGCTTCAATGGACGGACCACAGCTGCGTCCACTTCACCTTCAAGAAAACAACGACCCACCACCACCAGCAACAGACCGCCCGCAGAAGCTGGAACAAGATCACAGCAGACCAGCTCGCCACCTCCCTGAGCCAGCACCCTCCTGCCAGCTCAGCGAACCCCAGCCAGGCCGCCGACAACCTCACGAAGTGGATCAGCAACTGCGCGGACGAACTCGCCCCACTGAGGACCCCGCCCAGCAGACCCGGCAGCAAGAAAGCCCCATGGTTCACCGACGAACTCAAGTGCTCCAAGAAGAACTGCCGAGCCCTCGAGAAAGTCTGGAGAAGGGAACCGACACCGGACAACAGGACCTCCTTCAAACTTGCCACCCGGAAACACCACCAGCTGATCCGCGCCGCCAAGAAAACAGCATTCAAGGACCGGTTGGACAACAACGCACACAACTGCAAGGAACTCTTCAACATCGTCAAAGAGCTTTCCAACCCCAGCGCAGGAAACAACGACATCACCCCATCGCAAGACCTCTGCAACTCCCTGGCTTCATACTTCCACAACAAGATCGCGGACATACACAACAGCTTCAACAACCAACCAACGCACACCATGACCGAACAACCACCCCCCACCACCACCCTCCACGCCTGGACCCCGATCAGCACCGAAGACACCATCCGCACGATGAACTCCATCCACTCCGGATCACCGACCGACCCCTGCCCTCACCACGTCTTCAACAAAGCCGACGCTGTCATCGCACCCCACCTGCGAGACATCATCAACACATCCCTCGACACCACCATCTTCCCCGAGAGCTGGAAACACGCCGAACTCAGCGCCCTACTCAAGAAACCAACAGCGGACCCCACCGACCTCAAGAATTACCGCCCCATCTCGCTCCTCCCGTTTCCAGCCAAAGTCATCGAGAAGACCGTCAACAAGCAGATGGCCGCTTTCCTCGAGACGAACGGATCCCTCGACCCCTCACAGTCCGGCTTCCGAGCCAACCACAGCACCGAGACCGCCCTCATCGCCGCCACCGACGACATCCGAGCCCTGATGGACAATGGAGAAACAGCGGCCCTCATCCTCCTAGACCTCTCCGCGGCATTCGACACGGTCTGCCACCGCACCCTAGTACGGCGCCTCAGCAACGTCGGAATCCAGGACAAGGCGCTGGAGTGGATCACCTCCTTCCTCGACGGGAGAACACAGAGAGTCCGCCTACCACCGTACAAGTCAGAGGCCACCGAAGTCATCTGCGGCGTCCCCCAAGGATCATCTCTGAGCCCCACCCTCTTCAACGTCTACATGAGCCCCCTCGCGGCCATCGTACGCAAACACAACCTCAGCATAATCTCCTACGCCGACGACACCCAGCTGATCCTCTCCCTGACCAACGACCCCGCCGCCGCCAGAGCCAACCTGCACGAAGGGATGAAAGAGGTAGCCGAGTGGATGACGACCAGCCGCCTGAAACTGAACTCGGACAAGACGGAGGTCCTCATCCTGGGCTCCTCTCCCTCCGCCTGGGACGACTCCTGGTGGCCTCCCGCCCTGGGCACCGCACCCAAACCGACAGACCATGCACGCAACCTGGGCTTCATCCTGGACTCCTCCCTCTCCATGACCAGGCAAGTCAACAACGTCTCCTCGGCATGCTTCAACATCCTACGCATGCTACGGAAGATCTTCTGGTGGATCCCCACCGAGACCAGGAAGACCGTCACCCAGGCCCTCGTCACCAGCCGACTGGACTACGGCAACGCCCTCTACGCCGGGACCACCGCCAAGCTCCAGAAGAGACTCCAGCGGATCCAGAACGCCTCAGCCAGACTCATCCTCGACATCCCACGAACCAGCCACATCTCCGGACATCTGCGAGACCTTCACTGGCTCCCCGTCAACAAAAGAATCACCTTCCGCCTCCTCACCCACGCACACAAAGCCCTACACGACCAAGGCCCGAGCTACCTCAACAGCCGAGTCAACTTCTACGCTCCCAACCGCCACCTCCGATCAGCCAACCACGCCCTCGCCGCCGTCCCCCGCATCCGAAGAGCGACTACAGGAGGAAGGTCCTTCTCCCACCTGGCCGCCAAGACCTGGAACTCCCTCCCGACCGACCTGCGCCTGACCCAAGACCACCTCTCCTTCAGGAAGAAGCTGAAGACCTGGCTGTTCGAGCAGTAGCGGCTCCCCCCCCCCCAGCGCCTTGAGACCCCACGGGTATGTAGCGCGCTTTATAAGTGTCACTGATTGATTGATTGATAACACTGAGCTCTGCTGAAAGCCAACCAGTTGCCTATCCACAGTATTTGCAAACTCTGGGCCCATGTGCTTGGCACCATGTTGTAACTTATTTCTGTTAGGCAGATGAAATAGACAAGAAGTCGGAAGAAAACCAAATTACAGGAAAGAAAAAGTCGACAGCAAAGTATCACAAGAGATTAAAGCCCTGGGAATTTGGCTCCAGGCAGACAGGAAAAATGACTTACGTCAGGCTCAAAACCACAAACAAAATAACATTGGGACAGAAAAGATAAAGCAGCCAGACAGGGGGGGAAGGAAATTTATTAAAGAGACTGCCAAACGGCCCATAAGAGGTGTGATCATTTCATTTAGTTCTCACTTTTTGGTAAAGTGTAGGTTTCAAAATTTTAATTTATGGGCTCAAAAATCAAAGTGTAGCCAGGAAGCCAAGGTGACAATCTAGAGTGGCGAGTTGTCATCTTTTCATATCTTATGATGGTTCTGTAAGATTTGTCGAGCAGACCCCTCTAAAGGTCCTTTCCCTCCTTTCCCTCTGCTGAACATCTACAGTGTTGCTTTTCAGAGATGTTTGTTAGCTCCAGTGTATATGCCACAGGATAAAAGAATCCACTCGCCACACTTCTTGGGTGCTTTTTGACTGCAGCCTAATCAATCAGGTGCAGATTTGTGGTGCGACTAAATGATTCTTCCGCATTTCCGTACTACCTACAGTCACAATATATTCTTTTATTTTACTACATCACGTTGCAGCTTATTTTCGTTGTTTTCACTAATTTAGGAAAATGGAGTAAGGGACCTGAGGCACAACATGTGGAAGTGATTCCCCAAGGATCACGCGACGGTTGTAAAATGATTGAACTAGATTAAAATACATGTCACAGTTCTGCAGATAAGAACTTAATTGCTAAATTAAATAAAACTTTTATACCGGGCAAAAGGAGGAACAGAATCAATTTAGTCCATTTTTGCTACTTATGTGATATGAAATGGAGCAAACAGAATTTGCCTCGCTATATTTACTTTTTAAGAAATGGAGGAACTGCATCCGTTATTTGTCGTTTTCAATCAAGTAAGCAGATAGAATAAGACAAAACATTTTGCACCAATCTTAACAAAGGATTAGTTTTTCTTATATAAAAAGATATATTATTATTATTCGTGTGAACTCCTTATAGGAATTGAATGCATCACCTCTTCTTTGTGGAGAAGTGTGGCTCAGGGGTTAGAGGCGGCAGACCCGGAAGCTGAGATCGGCCCTGGACCAGGGTTCAATTCCCCGCCTCGACGGGGCTTGGGCTCAATAATTCCACGGACTCGATAATTCTCGCTCCGGTGCCTACTCGACTCACGGGTTCACACTCTGCGACTCTGGGCAATAGCTTGCTTAATCTCCACAACGGCCCCTCGCGGGATGCCTGGCTTTCACCTTGTGGATACCCTGCCGGGGTTATCTCACAGGGGAATACCAGGACGTGTTCCCTAAGCAAGCGCTTAGATGCCTGCGATGTGGGTGGTTTGCGCTATATATGTACATTTACATTTACATTTTAGCAGTAGTTTCCCCATCTGAGCGAACATTGTCATTGGGTCTTATTTCCAACTGTGCTGCGGAAAAATATACTGAGGTGAAATGAAATGAAATGAAAATAAATTTATTAAGCGCGGTTGCTGCCCACAGGCGTCCAAGCGCTGAATGAAACAGAGACGTGACGGAGCAGAGGAGTTATAGCTCCGAGGATTTGGCAAACAGTAGTGTTTTCAGCTTTTTTCGGAATGAGAGCAGGTCTGGGTTGGACCGGAGTGAGAGGGGGAGAGTGTTCCAGAGCTTGGCGGTGTTCAACGAGAACAACCTACCCCCAGACCTGGCTCTCTTCACTCTAGGAACAACTGCCAGGAAAGCCTCGGTGGACCGAAGGTTCCTGTTTGGGTGATAGGGGATGACAAGGTTGTTGTTGATTGTTGGTCCCGTCTTCCAAAAGGCCCGATGTGCAATGCACATCGCCTTAAATGCCACTCTATGCTTCACTGGCAACCAGTGCAGACTTTTCAGTCCAGGTCTGGCTGACTGGGTTCGTGGAATCTGTAGTAGGGTCCGTGCAGCGCAGTTTTGAACCACCTGCAGCTTCCGGAGAGTCATCTCAGGGGCCCCTACGTATAGGGCATTATTTGAGACCAGGCGGGACTGGATGAGGCCTTGTACTGCCACCTTCTTGGCTTCAAGGGGCAGAAGTGGGAGGACTTTCCTCAGGGTTCTGAGTAGGCCGAAGCATGTGGCGGACAACTTGGTGGCCTGGGTGGAGAAAGAGCTTTTTGTCCAGCCACACTCCTAGGCTCTTAACACTTTCCTTGGGAGTGGGGGGAGGGCCCAAACCACGGGGCCACAAGGAAGTGAAAGGTACTGGCGAGGTTGGGCCTAGAAGCATGAGCTCTGTTTTTTCTCCGTTCAGCTTAAGGGAGGAGTTGGTCATCCACTCCTTGACGTCCTCTAGGCATTTCAGCAGACCTGCCGGGGGCTGCCCGATGTTCTCTTGGGCCAATGAAACCACTAGCTGAGTGTCGTCGGCGTACGACACGATTTTAATGCTGTACGGTTCGACGACCCCAGCGAGCGGTCTCATATATACATTAAATAGTACAGGGCTCAAAGAAGAGCCCTGTGGTACTCCACAGCTAAGGGGTTTGCTAGTTGACACTGTGTCACCGTCGAAGATCTGAAAAGATCTGTCAGACAGGAAGGAGTCGAACCACCTTAATGCGTCACCAGAAACTCCGATGTCATAGAGACGGTTCAGCAAGGTGGCATAGCTGACCGTGTCGAAGGCGTCACTTAGATCAAGGAGGATCACTGCCACTGATCCTCCCTGATCCAGAACCCTTCGAGTTTCTTCGGTGACCGCTAATAAGGCGGTTTCAGTGCCATGCTTCGGTCTGAAGCCTGTCTGGGACGTATGTAACAGGGAGTGGTTTTCTAGGAAGTGGACCAGCTGGGCATTTACATATTTCTCCAGCACCTTGCTGGCCCAGGGGAGGAGTGAGATGGGGCGGTAGTTAGAGTGATCGTCAGGGTCCAGGTTAGGTTTCTTCAACAGCGCCCGCACCATGGCTTGCTTCCAGGCCGTGGGGACTGAACATGCGGATAAAGACGCGTTTAGAAGCTCCAAGATTACAGGCAGGGTGGCTTCGTGTGCCTGCATCAGGACTTCTGGTGGTGCTGGGTCACATGGAGAGCCCGACTTAACTTGGCGTGACACTTTGCCAAGGGTAATTAAACAACAGGGGGTGGTGATGGACAGAGTTTCTGAATTAAGCAGAATACTCTCACCCAGTCAAGAGATCAGGGCTTAATCCAACACCGTTTTTTAGCTCACTGCACCATCCCAGCTACAGAACGTGGCTATATGCAAATTAGTCTGTCCCTGGCCCAGTGCATCATGGGAACAGGACAAACCAAACTACCAAGCCAATTCTTTCACTGGGAAGGAGACGAGCTCCTGGGGACCGGTTTCTGGCATTTCAGCCGTCTTCGGCCCGGCTTGCTTGAATCCTGATGGTGCAATGAGCAAGGGACTCACGTCTGAGTATACCCTTCCACGCTTATGGTGGACAAAATAATTAAACAACAGGGGGTGGTGATGGACAGAGTTTCTGAATTAAGCAGAATACTCTCACCCAGTCAAGAGATCAGGGCTTAATCCAACACCGTTTTTTAGCTCACTGCACCATCCCAGCTACAGAACCTGGCTATATGCAAATTAGTCTGTCCCTGGCCCAGTGCATCATGGGAACAGGGCAAACCAAACTACCAAGCCAAATCTTTCACTGGGAAGGAAACAAGCTACCGGGGACCGGTTTCTGGCATTTCAGCAGACTTCGGCACGGCTTGCTTGAATCCTGATGGTGCAATGAGCAAGGGACTCACGTCTGAGTATACCCTTCCACGCTTATGGTGGACAAAATAATTAAACAACAGGGGGTGGTGATGGACAGAGTTTCTGAATTAAGCAGAATACTCTCACCCAGTCAAGAGATCAGGGCTTAATCCAACACCGTTTTTTAGCTCACTGCACCATCCCAGCTACAGAACCTGGCTATATGCAAATTAGTCTGTCCCTGGCCCAGTGCATCATGGGAACAGGGCAAACCAAACTACCAAGCCAATTCTTTCACTGGGAAGGAAACAAGCTACTGGGGACCGGTTTCTGGCATTTCAGGCGTCTTCGGCCCGGCTTGCTTGAATCCTGATGGTGCAATGAGCAAGGGACTCACGTCTGAGTATACCCTTCCACGCTTATGGTGGACAAAATAATTAAACAACAGGGTGTGGTGATAGACAGAGTTTCTGAATTAAGCAGAATACTTTCACCCAGTCAAGAGATCAGGGCTTAATCCAACACCGTTTTTTAGCTCACTGCACCATCCCAGCTACAGAACCTGGCTAAATGCAAATTAGTCTGTCCCTGGCCCAGTGCGTCATGGGAACAGGGCAAACCAAACTGCCAAGCCAATTCTTTCACTGGGAAGGAAACTAGCTACCGGGGACCGGTTTCTGGCATTTCAGCCGTCTTCGGCCCGGCTTGCTTGAATCCTGATGGTGCAATGAGCAAGGGACTCACGTCTGAGTATACCCTTCCACGTTTATGGTGGACAAAATAATTAAACAACAGGGGGTGGTGATGGTCCAGGCTGGGTTTCTTCAACAGCGCCCGCACCATTGCTTGCTTCCAGGCCGTGGGGACTGAACATGCGGATAAAGACGCGTTTAGAAGCTCCAAGATTACAGGCAGGGTGGCTTCGTGTGCCTGCATCAGGACTTCTGGTGGTGCTGGGTCACATGGAGAGCCCGACTTAACTTGGCGTGCCACTTTGCCAAGGGTGTCAAGGTCCAGAGGAGGAAAGTGCTCAAGGGTTGGCTGGTCTGGGGAGAGCGGGATTCTAGAGGGGGATAAATCAGTCGCCTCCGGGGTTGTAACTACTATTGGGAAGGTGGAGTAAATTTTCAAAACTTTATTGTGGAAGAATTCTGCAAGCTCATTGCATTGGTCCTGGGTTTTGATCGGAGGGGGGGCAGTAGTGACACTGGTGCATTGTTTTATTATTTGGAAAATTTTCTTGGGCTTTGATTTCGAGGTAGAGATATGCTTCAGAGAACAGACAACAGAAGGGAAACGCCAAACATGCTGCCTTTTGCCCAAATCCAGCAAGGCAAAACAAATAAGGGCAGAATGAGAACTCCCCCTCCGCAGACTCACAGAGGATGGATGTGCATTACACAAAATTAAAAGCTCTAATAAAACTTTTGTTTTTTTTTCCCGAAACTCAAGAATTATGAATACACTCAAAGACAATAGAAGATGGGGAACAGTTGCTTGAAAGTAGAACTGTACAAACAATAATTATTAGAAAGTTTAAAAAGATTGTGTAGTTGTTTTACACATCGAGAGGAAGAGGTCATTTCAATACTTGTTTTCAATCTCGCCCCTTTGTCACAAAAAAAGGCTGCTTAAGCCCAGCCAGCTCAGACCAAAGATTTATTATGCCAGCATTATTATAGAAGTATAGCACTTCCATACCCCTTATATGTTTAAAAGTAAAGTGTGCCATACTGTGATTGCTACAATACTTAATTGTGGATGCGTTAACAATTGATGTGTGTACTGATGACTGGTGGTGTGTGTCCCTGCAGAAATTGTGCACTGATGGCTGGTGGTGTGTGTGCCTGGTGAAAGCGTGCACTGCCGGCTGGAGGTGTGTGTGCCTGGAGGAAGTGTGCACTGACAACTGGTGGTGTGTGTGCCTGGTGAAAGCGTGCACACACGGCTTGTGATGTGTGTGCCTGGTGAAAGCGTGCACAGACGTCTGGTGGTGTGTGTGACTGGTGAAAGCGTGCAATGACGGCTGGTGTTGTATGTGCCTGGTGAAAGCGTGCACTGACGGCTGGTGGTGTGTGCATGTTCCTCGTGAAAGCGTGCAGTGACGGCTGGTGTTGTGTGTGCCTGTTGAAAGTGTGCACCGACGGCTGGTGGTGTGTGTGTGTGCCTGGTGAAAGTGTGGTGGTGAGTGTGTGGTGGTGAGTGTGTGGTGGTGAGTGTGTTTGGTGTTGTGTGGGTGGTGGTGTTTGTGTGTGGTGGTGTGTGTGTGTGGTGTTGTGTGTGTGGTGTGTGCGTGGTGTTATGTGTGTGGTCTTATGTATGTAGTGTTATGTGTGTTTGTGGTGTGTATGTGTGATGTTGTGTGTGGTGTTGTGTGTGTGTGTGTGTGGTGTGTGTGTGGACTTATGTATGTAGTGTTATGTGTGTGGTGGTGTGTGTGTTGTGTGTGTGTGGTGTTGTGTGTGGTGTGTGTCTGTGTGGTGTTGTGTGATCCTCTGTGAGACACCGGGGTCTGTCGTCTGGAATGGAAGCTTTAGTCAGATGAAGGAGCATGGAAATATTGCGCTCCTGTGAAAGAGCTGGCAGGTGATTGGGGTCCCCCTTAGGAGTCAAAGACTCTGAAAGCAGTGCCCCTGTCTTTAACACCACCACACCAGTGTGCCTCGAGTAACATGTGCCAGGTCTTCTAGGTGCCTAGAACAACATCCCAGTGAAAGCACTGGACTTCACTGGCACCAAAGCAAGTCATTTGTGCTCACCCTGCACACTCACACACTGCTCACCCTACACACTCACACACTGCTCACCCTACACACTCACACACTACTGGCCTTGGACACTCACATCATGCTCAACCTGCATGCAAGTAACATGAACATTTATATAACGCATATCGCGACAATATTGAGCCTAAGATCCCCCTGTAGCCTCACGTGAAATGTGTGTCCCTGTAGACACAACAAAGAAAACCATTCAGAGAAAGTCCTTGTATTGGCTTTGTTCTGCACAGGTTGTATCACTGCTGTAAACACTGGAGGGGGTGGGGCAGGAACACATAAGATGAATTAAATACTATATCGAACATGAAGGGAGGAGCTACACCCCCGAAAATACAAGGAATGACAACAGGAATGTGTCAAACAGCACAAATAAATGGAGTATGAGAGGATATAGGCTCAACTCTCCTTAGTTACGCTCTTCTATTGTTGTTATTTTGTTCAAATAAAGGGAGTAATGGAGAGCTGCCAATAAAGCATGCCTGCTAGGAGAGGGCACTTACATGAGTTATCACACCCCACACAAACAGAAATATTGAGGGGGGACATTCCCTTGTCAGCGAGAAACACATTAGCCGAGTATTCACCCTGCCAAAGAAACTTCCACCCCACTAGAAGGTGGGCCCTCTCTGCTGGGGTCACCTGCCCTGACCCTGCTGCCCCCTCCCAACAACAGCCCGGGGGTCTCTACCTCTCACCGCTTCCCAGCGCTGCAGGGCGCCGCCATCTTGGGTCGGGGACAACTCACATCGCACTTTACATGCTACTACCTCTGCGATGGATAAGTAGTGCGCGGCTCTCGAGGCGTTAACTGCTGCGACCAGGTCCCCGCGGAGGTCACTGACACCTTGTGGCTGGGAGGAAATAACGGACTACTGTAGGACAAGTTGGAAGTCTAGGAGGACCCACCTGGCAATTAGAGAAGACAGTGCTGAGGCACGAGGATGCATACCGCGGCGGAGGAGGACTCGTGACTTCACTTGCTGAATAGAAAGGGGACGGATGGCCTGAGAGGCTGCTGAGTGACCTCACTGCGGGGAAAGACGGCTGGTAAACAAGTACGGGTGACAGTGGTTAATGACAGGGAAGAAGGACGGAATCTCACGACCACGGCGGCCATGCCTAAGTGGCTATGAGTCTTTGTCTTTTTCGCTGGCTGCCTTTTTGAATATAGTGAAGAGAAAATATATTTCTCTCTTTTTAGCTCATAGATGTATGCATAATTAGTGATATAATGTCACGCAATAAAAAATATTTTTGGAAAAACTTTAGTTTGTGAGAAAAGCATTTTCAAAACAAAGGAATGAGAACTACAAAAAAAAAAGCCAGCGAGTGGTATGCGCGCGCGCCACTGCGAGCATATGTTTCGAATTATCGCGGGTGTCAAGCCGCGATAATTCAAAACTTATGACACCATATTGACACCAATAGGCCATAGGCGGAGCTACGCAACCTCGTATGGCCTATTGCATGTTCTGTTAAAAAACAGCATGCACGCAAAGTCCAATGAAAATGGACCGTGGAAATAACACGCACGAGCTGCGTGGAATTTCCAGGTCCATTTTCAAATCCCCCGGGAAAAGGACTCTCGCTGCGCGACACTGCATGCGCAGTGTACGCTAGGCACGAGCCCTAAAAAGAGGCGGAATAGAAAGGATGCGTTGGAGGAGGGAAGACACGCCTTGCAATTCCCAGTGACCAGTGCATTTAGCGCCCGCCTGTACAGTCTCCAGCTTGGAAACAAGTACCATAAGAGGGAGTAGAGAAACGGAACCGGAGGAGCAAGAAGAGATGAACTCCTGAAAGCTTTAAAAAGCACGTGACCAGCCCTCGGACAGGATGCTGGGAAGGTCACAAGTCAGCAGACTGTTGAGTGGAAAAGGATTTTGTTTTTGAAGTGCAATGATGACAACTTTGGAAACACGAGAGAATAAGCTAAACGAACGTGGCGAAATGGTTTTCAATATAAGGGAAATTAACCAGGACACGACTGGAGCTTTAAGAAGCTGTCACGAGCTGATGCTTTACTTCGGTGGAAGTGAATGCAGAGCTCCTCTTCAATGGTCTTACACATCCATCCCGATTGCTTGTTAGCCCGCAACAATGAGTCATCACTGTTGGGAACCGCATACGTCTTTAATCTCACATTTTACAGCATTTTTACATGCACCCTCTACATGGTGTGTCCAGAAAAATAAGAGAATAATCAGTTAAAATAAAAAAGCAGAGGGGTTAAAATTGAATAAGAATGTTGCCACAATGGTGGAGAAAAGATTATTATTCAGCAATTGCCTTTGACAAAATAAACAAACAGTGGTAAATGCATGGAGCTATGCCACTGCCAGTAGAAGTGGAGGAAAAGTAAGTGGCCGGCACAGGAACTAATAAAAAGCCAGGAAAGAGAAGGAGCTGGATGTAAACTTCTTGCACATCAAACCTAAAAAACAAGCCAAATCCCTGTTAAAAGGAAGCCCAGACCCAAAGAATATCCTACCAGAAAAAGCCCAACTAACGGTGGACATCAAGAAGTGCAAAAAAACAAGAAAAAATGCAAACAACAGAGCTAGAGGTACAGCGGGGGAGGCAGCAGTAACACAACTGTGGCATTAAGAGGAGATGGGAGGAAGAATGCTATATTTAAATGTAAGCAGCTAGGGAGAAGAAGCTGAACAGTCAAACTGTAATAGAGCAGAAAACCAAGAACAAAATAGTCGGCTAAAGAACAGATAAAGAACCATAGTGGTACTACTAACACCCTTCTCTGTGGGATTAACACAGAGAGAACGGAGGGACAAAGAGGCAGGACTGACTTCTAGCAAGCAGGGATTTTTAAAGGACACTGACAAATGAAAAGCGTGGCGAGGAGGGGGATGGTCTTGAATCCCACAGACTGATTAGAGCTTTGCTGTCTAGCTTGACCTTAAAATGACCCCCATCTCTATGGTAGAAAATAGCCATGATGTGGAGCCTTTAATCTTACTGTTTTCAAAAACAAGCTTCCACTTTGGGAGCTTGTTTTTGGAAATAGTAACTTTTTAAAGGTTTGACAAATGGCTGTTATGTTTGACGATTACATTTGTCAAACTTCTTAGTATCAGCAGATGTCTAAAGTGACAGCGAACATCTCTAAATTTGGGTGATTGGATGTCTTTGTGGGTGACAGAATATGTCACTCCATCCCCCTGTTGGGAATTACACCGTCCTCCATCTCTATATCAGGCCCTAAGTCTGCTGAACCTAATCAGATGTTTACTGTTTGTTTAGATCGCCCGTTGATGAGTTGATGATTATCTTGTTTGTATACTTAAGGCTGCATGTTTTATGAAATGCTGATTGTGATTTATTTATTTAGTTTGATGGATTTCTTTTTTGTTATGTATTGTTTTATAGTTATTTTTACTGGAATACAATTAATGATTGTTTAATTTTTATTTATTACCCAAAACATAGCTTTGACTGAAAAATGGTTACAGAAGGATGTTTCTTATTTATATTGTCAACTATTGTCTGGAAGGAACCCAAGGCACGAAGAACATGGAATCTTTATTTTTATATTAGAAGGTCAGTGCTGCTAGTGTGCAGAAGCATTTCAACCCCCTGGCCAGCGTGAAAATCATTCATGCTAGCCGCCATAAAGGTAATTAAAAAAATGGATTGTGCAACGGTCTGTCTCCTTCCAAGTGGAATATGGTGGCTACACAGTTACAAAGCCCAAGGACCCTATTTATTTAGTTCTTGTGAAACAGAAATACCTGGAGTGTTCCAAAAAATACATGAAATGTATTTGCTCCGTATGAGATAGCGAGATGGAGGACATGTACCTAATCCCTGTTAAGTATTGCGTTGGGGTTCTCTGTCCTGTCCACAGGGTGAAGCTTTTAAGCAGCTGAGTTGTGTTAAAATAACTTGTAACCCTCCATTCTGAAACACCTGACTTCTGATTCTTTCAGCGTATTCCTCTCGGGCTCACTAATAATTGTTATTCTAGGACATTATTTACAGTGTAAAAATGATCAGCTCATTCCTAAAAAGCATTCTTGTAAAATCCACTTCATTACTTAAGCGCACATACATGAATGAAGATAGCTGTCAATGGATATCTTTGCATTTTGTTTACACCATAACATCAGTGCCCCTTGTGACCCACACACCCCCCAGCCTGTTTGGCACTTCCGCTCTACAACTACCCTGGAAATCTCCTAAACCCAGGGCTATCTGGGACCCTTTTTACGTCTCGGACTAGCATCCCACGCAGTGGGCGGAGTCCGAGATTTTATGTTGTCTAGTATGGGGGCTAGAACACGCCCCTCTTCTCCATTGGCTGGCCTCGTAAATGCTGGCCAGCCATTGGAGGAGAGGGGCGTCACTCAGTTCAGGCCCCGTCTTAACGCGATTCAGGGGCGTTTTTCTCTCTTTTTTTAAGCCCCGCCCCTTTTCTAGTGATGGGCGTTACACCCTCCCTCTCGCCGAGGTCCCAGTCTATTTCTCCTGTAATGTACCCTTTGCTACCTCTTGTATTTTGTTTGCTCACAATTGTCACTTTTGCCTAATGTAACTTAACGTCTGCTTTTGTAACGTGTTCACTCGTCTCATGGATCATTTCTGTTCCTATTGTGAAGTGCTCTGACCACCGCCTGCAGTGACCTGAAGGGGCCACCGCGCTGCCCGCAGTGACCCGGAAGTGTTTCTCTCCAGACCTCTCGCCGAGTTTACTCGATAACAGGACAGCACGGTAGCCATTTTCTTTGATCGCATTATGGCACCCGACTAAGCCCCATCGGGATTTGCCACTTTGACAGGCTTCCCAAAACTCTGCAGTGCAGGTAATTCTAGTGTAATCCCGTTTCCCCTTCTGCTTCTCATGTTCTATATTCCCTTTTGTTTGGCTACTGTATAAGCGCTCGCGCATTTCGTTACACTCCCGGCCTCTTCATTAGTAAACGCTGCCATGCAGCAGCCCCCCCCCCCCCCCCTCCCCCCCAAGGGAACCAGGAAGCGAGAGATAAGCGGAGCCACCCCTCATCCCCCCCCATGCACAGGACACCAGGAAACACGGGGGCATGTTCAGCTGAAGTCGTCCTCTCAGGCACATCAGTGACCCTGCTTCTATCAGTGCACTTCTGCCCTTCAGCAGTTCCAGGATCGTGACTTGAAATATGGAGCTGGCATACGACGCTTTGATTTCTTTTGAAGTGTAAATGCTTGTTTAATTTGTTCACTCGCTATTGAGTCCGTAGTGCCCGGGGCCTCGTCCTGTAGCACTCCTGCTGACACCCGACTGCCCCAGTCACTGCTGCAGAGAGAAAGTCACACGCTGCCCCAGAATGCAGTAGAGCTTCCCCGCGGGCTATAGGGATCTCACAGGCTCGGATTCACGATTTGGGCCACGGCGGAGTGGCGGTCCGAGTTAGAGTGCGCTGCCCTCCGTGTCTCCTGTGAATGAGGCGGCCTTGCACGGATCCGTGGCACAGACGTTGGAGTTCCTGTGATGCACTGTTCTCCATCTGCACCCGGGAGCGAATGCTGCTTAACGAAATTGGACACATGACTGGTGCGGGTGACGAGTAAGGGCTGGGAGCAGGGCTTTCAACAGCGAGCCGACGTACCTGCAGCCCCCTTCTCCCCGGGTCTCAATGTGTACTATCCCCCACTTCCTTCCACCTCATGCCCAGCCCTTCCAAGAGAACTAGGAAGCGCGTAGGTAGCGGAGCCAGGTGCGCCCCCTCCAGTGCCTTGAAGCCTCTCCCCTCTCAGGGCTCTAGGAACCGTGGGGACAGAGCAGCGCTGCAGCAGCGCCCCCCCCCCCCTGCAAGGGAACTAAGAAGCGAGAGATAAGCGGAGCCACCCCTCATCCCCACCCCGCACAGGACACCAGTAAACACGGGGGCATATTCAGCTGTTGGGTGCACCAGGAGGCAGGGGTATATATATTCCACCTCTCAGGGCACCCCGAGGCTCGGACCTATGTTTCTGAGGCGCCCGGAGCCAAAGGTGTTCTATGGTATCGGGGAGTGGAGCGCCGTCCCTTTGCAGATACAGGTGCATGCTGCTTAGTTTTTGAAGTACTGACATATAGTTGTGCTTGTTGCTAATGAATGAGCACATGGGAATAATCTTCTAGTGTAGCTCTCACCACAGCACCACTGCCCCATCCTTCCACAGCACCACTGCGCCATCCTTCAACAGCACCATCCTTCCACAGCACCACTGCGCCATCCTTCCACAGCACCACTGCGCCATCCTTCCACAGCACCACTGCGCCATCCTTCCACAGCACCACTGCGCCATCCTCCCACAGCACCACTGCACCATCCTTCCACTGCACCACTGCACCATCCTTCCACAGCACCACTGTGCCATCCTTCCACAGCACCACTGCGCCATCCTTCCACTGCAATATCCTTCCACAGCACCACTGCGCCGTCCTTCCACAGCACCATTGCGCCGTCCTTCCACAGCACCACTGCGCCATCCTTCCACAGCACCACTGTGCCATACTTTCACACCACCACTGCGCCGTCCTTCCACAGCACCACTGAGATATCCTTCCACAGCACCACTGCGCCATCCTTCCACAGCACCACTGCGCCATCCTTCCACTGCACCATCCTTCCACAGCACCACTCCGCCATCCTTCCACAGCACCACTGCGCCATCCTTCCACTGCGCCATCCTTCCACAGCACGACTGCGCCATCCTTTCACAGCACCACTGCGCCATCCTTCCACAGCACCACTGCGCCATCCTTCCACAGCACCACCCTACCACAGTCTGTGTGTGTGCGTGGCTCTGTCTGAGTGCGTGGCTCTGTCTGTGTGCGTGGCTCTGTCTGTGTGCGTGGCTCTGTCTGTGTGCGTGGCTCTGTCTGTGTGCGTGGCTCTGTCTGTGTGTGTGGCTCTGTGTGTGTGTGCGTGGCTCTCTGTGTGTGTGTGCGTGGCTCTGTGTGTGTGTGTGCATGGCTCTCTGTGTGTGTGCGTGGCTCTGTCTGGGTGTGTGCGTGGCTCTGTCTGGGTGTGTGCGTGGCTCTGTCTGGGTGTGTGCGTGGCTCTGTCTGGGTGTGTGCATGGCTCTGTCTGGGTGTGTGCGGCTCTGCCTGTGTGCGCGGCTCTGCCTGTGTGCGCGGCTCTGCCTGTGTGCGCGTCTCTGTCTGTGGCTCTGTGTGGGTGGCTCTGTATGTGTGTGGTTGGCTTTGTTGGGTGGCTCTGTGTGGGTGTAAATGCAATAGGTCATGAATTTGCGAGCGATTAAGCTATTGGCATTGTAAATGACAATGCCATTTATTTAACGATTAAGCTATTGGCAATGTAAATGACAATGCCATTTATTTATGATTTTAAAAAAAATCATGAGCAATGCCAATAGCTCTACCTTTAATAATACCGAGACCATTGCATTGTAAATACTTGTTTATGATACTAGTGCAAAAGATGAACTCATTCCCAGCTAATCAAACCAAATGGTACAGAGAGAGAGAATAAAGGCAATGAGGGAGAGAGATGGTGGAGAAAAAAGAAGACATTCATTGTCCATAATCAGTCACTAACTGACTAGAGAGAGGCAGTCCATATATTGATTCCCAAACTGTGCCTCATGCAACAAGTCCATGCCTTGCAGCTTGGCTTTAGATCAATCAATCAATAGTCGGCCTTGGGAAATCTGAAGTAATAAAAAAGGGGCCATCTATTGTGATGAGACAATTTGTTCTCAATTACTGATAAAGCCTTTGCCTGAGAGTGAAGTAGATGTCGTCCTGGTTTGAAGTATCCATGAGATTTTGCATTATACCTCTGGACCTAGAGCCAGGCACAGTGTGGCAGACATAGGGGCCGATTAGGATGGAGGATTTTCCGCCTCCTCTGGGCCGGCGGAAGCCACCTCCGGCCCGGAGGAGGCGGAAAATCCATTGCGGGCTCACCAAAGACCCACCGCCACATTACGATGGCTGGTGGGTCTTGGTTTCTGTCCGCTGCTTTTCCGCCGCGGTCGGATTACAACCGCGGCGGAAAAGCTCTCATTTGGCTGGCAGTGTCTATCAGACACCGCCGGCCAAATTAGGAAGCATTTGAAAACATGCTTTTCCGCGGCGTTTTTTCCGCCGTGGAAAAGCATGTGTACGTTTGATTTTGGGGGCCCGTTGCGGGCCCCCAGGGTGTTGGTGGGTGGGGGGTGCACATGGGGGGTACCTATGGTACCCCCCAGCATTTACATGCACAATGCGGCAGGCACCGCGCGGTGCCTGCCGCTTTGTGCATGTAAATGTTACACATGCACTTTTAACATTGCGGCGGGTGCTGCTTGAAGCAGCACCCGCCGCAATGTTAAATATCCAGGATGTGACCGCCAGGGTGGCGGTCACATCCTAATCGCACATGAGGGAACGCCGCAGCCCATGCGGACGTTCCCTCATACTCTGGGGTCGCGGACGGACTCAAGTCCGTCCGCGATCCTAATCGACCCCATAGTGTGGAAACAATTAAGCAATATTTGTTTGTGTTTCCTTGTTATGCTTAGCCCAGCATTAGAAATACAATGAGGATTGGTAAGTCTGAGGGTTGGGAATACATTGGTGTTCCAAGATTTGCCCGGAAAATAAGGACTTATTATGCAAATCAGTGTTTCTGCACTGAATTCAAGTGTCAAACCATAATTTGGAACTGTTTTCTACCTACTCGTTTTCCAAGGTTTTTGAAATGACATAGCCAAAAAATATTGGGTGTGTGTTTTACCATGCTACCAGTAATATCCTGTTGGTCAGATAGCTAAGGCCCATTAGACTCCACTTGACAGTCTTTAACCCCTTCGCTGCGGCGGCTATTCCGCCGCAGCTCTAAGGGGGCGGGGGGGCCACACGGCGCGCCCATGCTGGTGACGGAACCGCTTCATCACCAGCCGCGGTTGCGCTGTGCTCATGACGGAGCGGTTCCGTCACGGCCCCACCCACTCAATGGAACGCTAAGCGCAGGCGCGGAATCCGCGCCGCGCAGGCGTGACGAGCGGGCCGTGACGAAACCGCTCCGTCATCATCACAGCGCGACCGCGGCTGATGACGGAGCGGTTCCGTCACCAGCAGGGGAGGGGTTAAAACAACAACAACAACAACAACAACAGTCCCTTGATCAAAAGGCTTCTAAATATAATAGAATTTACTCCTCCACTCAGAATTACATGGGCACCGACTGCCCTCATTCACCAATTTCAACAACTGCTTACTTATTTACGAGGCAGTGAAGGCTTTGACTACACCATACCTGGTGACCGCGATCAAGACATCAGTTGAGCATGCATAACATATAGCATCAAACACTAAAAACAAGAAAATGCAAGATTCAAAAGGGGGGAACCTCTCCCCTGCGGCACATTCATAATTTTATAAGCATGTTCGAGTTCACGTCTGACAGTCCAAATTCTTCTTTTCTTCTAGAAAGAATTGAAAACTCACCTCTTCATGCAATAATGTGTTACATAATGCCTTCACTGCTGCTGAATTCTGTCAGGATCACACCACTTCCCTTATATCTATAAGTCCTGGCCCACGACCACTTCATAGAATTCTGCTCCCTCCCCTAAGCCATCCTGGGCTAATGCCTGCCAATATCATGTATTTCTTCTAACATACATTAATTTGTTGCTAGGTTTGCTCTTTAAATGTAGTAGATGTGCAACGTTGTGCTCCAATTAAAGATATGACATTTATAACAAGAGTGAGAAATCATAAAGGTCTTCAGTAGTGAACATTCAGCTTGTAAATGGAGAGTATATCATTGGTGGTAGTTAGGTCAAGAATGTAGCTCAAAGTTCTTGAGTTAAAGGCAAAATGAAGAAGATAACATGGTTCTCGACTAGGATCACTAAAGAACCCCTTCATCTAACTACTTTTTCTTAAAAATCTCTACAATAAAACCATCAGTAGAGACTCTGGCCCTTATGTTTGTAAACATGGGTGACATTAGATGCCAAAACAGGTTCTAGAGATCCTTGCTAAGGTTATTGAATGCCTTCTAGCTATTTAAATATACCATTGCTAATGAAATAATGCTATTTCTAATCAAGTAAGTCAATTAAGACACTGGATAAATGAATCCTGCTTGTTCATGAGGAATGAGACACAAAGTCCGTGAATGCAATGAGCTGGGAAATGACAGCCTAACGGCATAGGTGGAGGTGACTGCCTGAATTGCTGGTGCCGCAGGCAATCACCCTGGAGGCACAAGGAGGGTCGCCCGACTTGTGACCGTAGGAGAATCAAATCAAATCAGGTGTTGGTTAAGCGTGACTACTCACCCGTAAGGCTCTCAAGGCGCTGTGGGAGTGGGGGGGTTCGCAGGTTCCAGTCCATCAAGAAGGGGGTCTGTCGAAGAGCCAGGTTTTGAGGTTTCTTGCAAAGATTTGTAGCGATGTTATCTGTCTGAGGTGGAGGGGAAGGTTGTTCCAAGCACAGGCTGCGCTGAAGGAGAAGGAGCGGCCTACCGATCTGGTATTTCTGGTGCGGGGGACCACAGCGTAGGAGAGCTGGGCTGATCGTAGGGTCCTTTGGTATGAGTGGAATTTGAGACAGCTGTTCAGGTATGCTGGTCAGGTGTCATGGAGGGCCTTGTGAGCGTGGGTTAGCATCTTGAAGGTGACTCTAGCTTCGATCGGGAGCCTGTGGAGTGTGCGCAGTTGCTGGGAGATGTGGCATTGGCTTTGCAGGTTGAGGACCAGTCTTGCGGCGGCGTTTTGGATGTTCTGTAGCTTGCAGGTGAGGTTTTGTTTATTCCAGCATAGAGTGCGTTGCCGCAGTCGAGCCTGCTGGTGACCACGGCGTGAGTGACAGTCTTTCTGTGTATGAGGGGTATCCATTTGAAGGTCTTACGTAGGAGGCGGAGGGTGTGGAATCAGGAGGACGAGACAGAGTTGATCTGGCGGTCCATTTTGAGCTCTAAGTCCAGGATGATTTCCAGGTTGCGTGCGTGGTCCGGGGGGTGGGTGGGCTTCCAAGGGCGGGGTGCCACCAGGTGTTGCTCCAGGTGTCTGGGCCCATGATGAGTACTTCCGTTTTGTTTGTGTTTAGCTGTAGGCAGCTGTTGGGTTTGTTGGATAGGGAGAGGATGAGTTGCGTATGACACAATGTTGAGTCCGTAGGTTCTGACGATGGGGGCGAGTAGAGCCATGTAGACGTTGGAGAGCATAGGGCTGAGGAAGGACCCCTGGGGGACTCCTCAGGTGGTAGGTGTAGGGTCTGAGAGGAAAGGGGGGAGTCTGACCTGCTGCATTCTGCTGGAGAGGAAGGAGCGGATCCAGTCGAGGGCCTTGTCTGGCATCCCTGTGTCGTGGAGTCTGCGTATTAGGGTGCGGTGAGAGTCTGTGTCAGACGCCACTGAGAGGTCAAGGAGGATGAGGGCTGCTGTTTCTCCTTTGTCCAGTAAGGTACAGATGTGGTCTGTTGCGGCAAGGAGGGCAGTTTCTGTACTGTAGGTTTTTCTGAAGCCGGATTGGGAGGAGTCAAGGATGTTGTGCTCTTCGATGAATGTGGCGAGTTGGCTGTTGATGGCTTTCTCAATGACTTTCGCTGGAAACGAGAGCAGGGAGATGGATCTGTAGCTTATGAGGTCGGTGGGGTCCGCCAAAGGTTTCTTCAGGAGGGGGTTGATCTCAGCGTGTTTCCAGTCGTCAGGGAACGAGGTGGTTGCCAGTGAGTGGTTGATGGTGTGGCAGAGCATGGTTGCGATGGTGTCGGCGGCTCTGTTGAAAATGTGGTGGTGGCAGGGGTCCATGGGGGCCCCGGAGTAGATTGACTTCATCGTCTTCAGTGTGTCTTCGGTGGTGAGGGCTGTCCAGTTGTTGATCGCTGGCTTCAGGGTGTCTGGGTGGTTGGTGAGGGTTCAGTGTGTTGGTTGTCTTCGTCGAAGTTGTCTTGATTTTGTGGTGGAAAAAGGGGCTGAGTTTGTCGCAGAGGTCTTGTGAGGGAGGGATGTTGGTGGACTCGCTGATGGGTTGGGCAAACTCCTTGGTGATGTTGAAGAGTTCTTTGCTGTTGTGTGCATGAGTGGAGATTCTGTCTTCAATCACTTTTTTCCTCGTTTTTCTGATGAGTTGGTGGTGGGCGTTGGAGGCGGCTCTGAAGTTGTTGTGGGCTTCTGTGGATTTGGCGTTCCTCCAGGCCTTTTCGATGCAGCGGCAAGTGCATCTGGACTCTTGAAGGTCGGAGGGGAACCATCTAGCTTTCCTGGCGTGGGTGTTGTTTTTTTCTTGAGGGGGGCTATGGTGTTGGCGCTGTCGGAGATCTATCTGTGCAGGGTTTGGGCTGTGGTGTTGGCGTCGTCGGTTTCCGCGGTGGTTGGGGTGGAGTTGCTGAGTGATGTGGTTAGCTGGTCATCGGTGATTCTGGTCCAGTTTCTTCGTGGGAGCAGGTGCTGGTGTCTGTGGATGGTGGGTGTTCTAAAGGTGAAGTGAACGCATCGATGGTATGTCCTTGGGAGTTCGGTGCTGAAGGTAATGGGGTTTCCTGTTGTGAAGAGGGGTCAAAGGTGTATCCTACTGAGTGCGTGGGTTCGGTCAGGATCTGGCGGAGTTCAATGTTGTGGATGTTGTCCAGGAGGGGTCCAGTTGGTTGTCGAGGTGGAAGTTGAGGTCTCCCAGTAGGATGTAGTTGGTGGACGCGATGGAATGTGATGGAGTTGGCAAAAAGTCCGCAGAGTCCAGGGGGTCGGTAGATTAGGGTTCCACGGAGGGTGGAGGTAGGGCTGGCGAGTATCTTGAAGTGAAGGTGTTCCATCAGGTCCGTGGGCTCGTCGAGGAGTGTGCTCAGGTGGAGGGTGGATTTGTGGACGATGTTGATTCCTCCTCCAGGGCAGGTGGGGCAGTCCTTCCTGGAGATCTTGTATCCTTGGGAAATGGCGATGGCCATGTCCGGTCCCAAGGTGGTGTTGGTCCAGGTTTCGGTAAAAAATGCTACATCCGGGGTAGTGCTGTCAAGGAGGTCCTAGATTTCAGTGGCATGTTTGTGGAGGGATCGGACATTGGGGAGGATGCATTGCAGGGTCTTCGGTTCGGTTGTGTTCTTGCGGGCGGATTGCACTGGGTTAGTGGTCTTGGAAGTGCTGCTGGTGTGTCGGCAGCAGTGACAGCTGAAGGGTCCGTGGGTGTCGGCTGGTGATGCTAGCTTGCAGTTGTTGTTGCGGCCTGGGTTGAGAGCGTGGAGTGCCGCTGGGTCTTAGTGTTGGCGGTGCAGAGATCCATGGTTCCTGGCGCTGGTTGCAGTCGGGTCGCAGACGGGTGCACTCGGGCCTGCCTTTAGTCCCCCGGCGGAGCGGCCGCGCAGTGGCTTCCATTAAGTAGGGGTAGGGGAGGGCTGGACAGCTGGGAGGCGGGAGCGGGGAGGGGAGCTGGATTGGGCCAGTCCCAGTGGTCGTGCTGAGGGGGAGGGGCCGCTGGGAAAAACGGGTTAAAAGAGGCAAAAAGAAAAAAGGAAAAAAAAGTGAGAAAAGTGCAAATAAGGCAGCAAAAGTGCAAGAAAGAGTGGAGGAAAGACACAGAGGACAAAGGAGAGTGAAAGCGGGAGATTGATATGAGGGTAACAAACGAGTGAAAAACGGAGGAAAGACACAGGAGAGTGAAGGTGGAGCTTGAATTGAGGGGAAAACGACAGAAAATGGAGGTTAAGAACCAGAAGGAGAGTGAAGAGGGGAGATGGAAGTGAGGGAAAAAACTAGTAAAAAAGGGGAGAAAAAGCGGAGCAAGAGAATGGAGACAGAGGTCCACTGGACCACCAGGGATGAGGCGCAGGTGAAACCTGCGGGTGAAGGAGGGCCTCGAATACCAACACTCGAGAGTGCAGGGGCTCGGGGGAAGGCCTCGGTTAATGACCTGTTGCCCTCTCACTTACCTCCCTATTTAATGCATCTTTGAAGCAAAGAACTTCCCTAAACCCTGGAAGGTCGCTTCCATACTGCTAAAGAACCACAGTTTAGACCCCAAGGATCCTAATAATTTTCGACCAATCTCATGCCTCTTGCTACCAGAAAAATTGGTCAAGAAAGCAATGCATTTGCAACTCAGTGCCTTTCTACCCAAAAATGTTTTGGACCCCACTCAATATGGTTTCATTGAAGGGCACACTACAGAGTCTGCTCTTATAAAATCCACTGAAGAGATTAGGAAAGCCCTGGATCGGGGAGGCAAGGCCGTTTTAATTATACTGGATCTGTCTGCAGCCTTTGATACGGTCCATCATGACTTGTTGATGGATCATTTGTTGGCATGCGGGGTCCAGGGTAAAGCGTGGAAGCTATTGAAATACTTCCTAACCGACAGATCACAAATTGTGTCGTTGAGCAAATTCCACTCCAAACCTTTTTCCCTGCCTTGTGGAGCAGCACAGGGTTCATCTCTTAGCCCTACACTTTTTAATGTGTATGTATCATCTTTGACCTCCTTAATCAGCTCCTTTGGCTATTGCCTTATTTCGTAAGCAGATGACACACAAATTGTTGTGTGTCCGCTGCCAGGACAGGAATCAGGAAAAGGCAACGGTTCCATGACTGTATGGAAGCAGTCGGAAGGTGGATGTCATACAATTGCCTGAAGCTCAACTCGGGCAAGACTGAGGTCATGCTATTTGGAAACAATGTCAACTTCTGGACCCCAAATTGGTGGCTAGAAGCACTGGGCAATCTTCCTGCACCCACCAGGACAGTAAATAACTTAAGAGTCATAGTTGATGACAAGCTCAACTTTGGTGACCAGGTTAATGCAGTGGCATCAGCCACCTATTACACTCTCAGAATGATCAAGAAAATACTGCCCTTTTTGCCGGCTGACAGTCAGCAGACAGTTGTTACAGCACTTATCCTGTCAAGGCTGGACTACTGCAATGGTCTTTACCTAAATATACAAGAATGGTTTCTGAATAAACTTCAACTGTTGCAAAACGCGGCAGTGAGATTGCTCACCGGCACAACCAAATTTGCTGCAATTTCCAAGGAAATCAAAAAACTTCACTGGTTACCTGTTGGGAAAGGGGTGCTTTTTAAATCCCTATGCACCGTTTACAAGCCCTACAAGGAACAGGTCCAATCTACCTGAAGCTGCAGTTTCAGTGGTATTTGCCCAAAAGATCTCTTCGCTCTCTAGGAGCTAAATTGGTGACAGTACCACCCACTAAAAAAGCTATGTGGGGAGGGAAAAGCTTTATTGTTTGTGCTTCAAAGGCGAGGAATTACCTTCCTTTCCATCTGAGAAGTGCCACTGACCTCCTGGCATTCAGGAAAGGGTTAAAAATCTGGCTCTTTAACATGTAAATATGTTTACAACGTTCAGTGCTCAGAGGACAGTAGCTAGCGCCAGGTCACCTTTGGGTAATTGCTGCGCTTTATAAATGCACATAACATAACATTGTGGAGATAAGTGCAAAAACAATACAAACCAGTCTTCCCCCATCATTAGGAGCAACACTTTATAAGGGGAAACATCCGGAATAATGAGGCCAGAGCCACATGTTCCGGAAGCCCTCAAGCAACGACTCGCCTGAACAACGACTTTGCCTTAACCATGCAAGTGCTTGGTTAAGGCAAAGTCGGTCTAGTATTCGGAATAGGTGGGGAGAGAAGAGCATCGGAAAGTGAACAGGACAGGTGTGAGGGGTTTGGAGTAGTTTTTAGTTGATGGGGGTTTGGGGTAGATTTTAGTGGGTGGGGGGTTTGGGGTAGTTTTTAGAGTGGGGGGTTCAGGTAGTTTTTAGGGGGTAGTGGGCATTCGGTGTAGTTTTTAGGGGGGTGTCTGGGATCGTTTTTACAGGGTGGGTGGGGTTCAGAGTAGTTTTTAGGGGTGGAGGTTCAGGTTACTTTTTTGGGGGGTTATCAGGGTTATTCTTTAGGGGTGGGAGGGGTTCGGAGTAGTTTTTAGAGGGTGGGGGTTTGGTTTCGTTTTTGGGGGGTGGGGATGGTTTAGGGTAGTTTTTGGGGATGGAGTTTTTGGGTAGTTTTTAGGGGGTGGGGAGTGTTCAGGATTGTTTTTAGGGGGTGGGGGTTCAGGGTAGTTTTTAGGGGTGGGAGGGGATTGGGTCAGTCATTTTTAGAGGGTAGGGGGTTAGTTGATGGGGGTTTGGGGTAGATTTTAGTGGGTGGGGGTTTGGGGTAGTTTTTAGAGTGGGGGGTTCAGGTAGTTTTTAGGGGGTAGTGGGTATTCGGTTTCGTTTTTAGGGGGGTGTCTTGGGTCGTTTTTACAGGGTGGGTGGGGTTCAGAGTAGTTCTTAGGGGTGGAGGTTCAGGTTACTTTTTAGGGGGGTTATCAGGGTTATTCTTTAGGGGTGGGAGGGGTTCAGAGTAGTTTTTAGAGGGTGGGGGGTTTGGTTTCGTTTTTGGGGGGTGGGGATGGTTTAGGGTAGTTTTTGGGGATGGAGTTTGGGGTAGTTTTTAGGGGGTGGGGAGTGTTCAAGGTTGTTTTTAGGGGGTGGGGGTTTGGGGTAGTTTTTAGGGGTGGGAGGGGATCGGGTCATTTTTAGAGGGTAGGGGGTTCAGGGTAGTTTGTAGGAGGTTGGGGGTGTATTTAGGGCTCAGGGGGAGGAGGAGGGGGGTGGTAACATTAGCCACGGATAGCAGTTTACCATGCATGCCTTTACCACGAAAATTTGTGGTAAAGGAATGAGTGGTAAACCATTACGTGGTTAAGACGCGGTCGTTGTAGAGACCGCGTTGTAAAGGTAGGCGTTGTTGAGGAACTCGTTCTGGCATACAATCCTCTACAAGTGAAAGATTGTAATTTGCTTAGTGAGGCCTTGAAAGCTCCTTCACATCAGACCTTGAAACAGAAAACATTAGGTAATGAAGAAATTAGCTATCAGATTAAAAAAATCTCATGGAACATTGCAGGTTTACGTAACAAATTGGTGCTATCTGAGTGGCGGAATATGCTAGCAGTTTATGACATTATCTGTTTTCAGGAAACATGGGAAGTGCTGGAACACTTTATTGATGGGTTTGCTCTTTACCATACACATACCATCCCCCCGCCTGCAGAGCAAGCAAAGGGAGGTTTGGCCATCTATATTGTCAATACCTTTCCTAGGAAGGTGATCAAATTTATCAACAATTCCCTATTTTTCCAACTACTTTCATGAGATATCCATGAAGATTGGGTTTTGTTAATCATGCTTATACACACAATCAACAGATGCTACAAGACTTCTACCAAGAAACTTCTGATTTCCTGTTTTTGTCAGGATGTTGGATTTTGCTTCTACTCTGCCCTACAGGTTTGGGCTATCCAAAAATATTGGAGTAGACGCCTCACTCACTTGTCATTATATGCTTCATCATCGGCGCCCATCCACACCCTGGTAAGATGGTACTACTCGGGCGGACGCAAACATAGGTGGTTCTAACGTTCCTAGATAAAGCAAAACTGGATAAGCAGGGATCCAAAAGAGTGATACTTTAAAAATACCCAAAGATTACTACTTTATTGAGAGGGTAACTGGCGTATAGCTACAAATGTAAATTTATGAGTTTTATTAAATTCAGTTATTCAATGATACCCTTGTTTCTGTGCTAACATGTTTCGGCCCTCTCAAGGAGCCCAATCAGGTCTTGGGCCTTCGTGAGCACTGTGTTTTGTACATCCTTGCTGTGTATTGTGCACACACACTCCATGCACATTCGTGAGGCCTAATGCTCTCACCTGTTTTGGTTTGTTTCCAGAGGTTTTTCTGTAAGTCAGGAGAAAAATAGAGAGATGACTTTTACTTCCCTGACCCATCCTAATTACTTTCATCCATCTCAAACATCTATAGTGTTGCACCATTCTCTAGAATTCATAGGTATCATTAATTCCCAGTTATCAAATCTGACAGCATTCTTCCTTTCTATTTTCATTTTTTTTTTAAACAATCGATTTGGTGCTCCCATTGTGAATGTAACAATCTATTTTCGTGTCCCTGCTATTCCCTGAATGTCTAAATTATGTGTTGAATTCTTTTGTGTGATACAATAAAGGTCTAGACATTTTTGTGGAGTGGAAGGTCTGCATTGTGAATTTACCTTTACAATCCCCTTGGATACTGTGTCACTCATACCTAATCATATTGCGCTTACCCACTAGTATATTTGTTAAGGGCCACGTCGTTCGTGCGGGTGGTGCTGTCTTGTAGTCACACACTTAAAGTGATAGAACAAGCATATAAGTTTATGACGGATGGCTCACATGACAGTTTGCAGTTATAATACTTTACTATTTTTTTTTTAAACTTTATATTTAATTTCTCCTTATTGTTCTTTTTGGAGGTAGCCTTCTGTTAATCATGAGCTTCTAAAACAACAGCTTTGATGAGACGAGTTCTCATGTTGATGTTGATTTAGACATGGCCTGCCATTCAATATTTAGGGATCACCCCCCATTCTATACGCCATTTTTCCGGTGATTTTAATGCCCATCATTTCCCCATTTATTGGAAAGCAGTATGTGGGATATGCGATCCCCTGAATGAAACTGTGATACATTTTAGACACTATGGGCATCATTAGGATGGCGGGTGGACTTCGTCCGTCCGCCATCCTGACGGAAAACGGGACCGCCCGCCATATGTGCGGCAGTCCGGCAGGGGAGATTAGGATGCGCCCCCCACACCGGCGAGCGCATCATGCATTGCAGGCATGGCGGCAGGCGTTGCTTTCCGCAGCACCAGCTGCAATGGTAAAAATGCATGGTGTGCATTTGCATGCACGAAGTGGCAGGCACCACGGTACCCCAATTGTGAACTCCACATGCCTGCCCAAAGGCTGCTCTCCGCCTGCATACTAATATGGATGGCGGTATCTAGCAGACACTGCCACCATATTAAACCCTTTTCCACCCGGTCGACCGGGCAGAAAAGCGGTGGATGTTTTACCGTCCGCTGGGGTTCCCACCACAATACTGATATGGCGGGGGAAATGGGTGGCAGTTGGGGTAGGATGTAGGGCGGATCGCCACCCCCCCATATGGCGGTGGCGATCCGCCCTACATCCTAATGGACCCCTATGGCTCTGCTTTAAACAACTTGTTGGTTAAGTTGGATTTTAGTAAGATAAATGAACTGAGGGCTACAGGGGAGTTAGCTGCAATGTTCCTAAGACATGCAGGTTCCTCCACGATTGATTATATTTTAATTACCGAAGACCTAACTAGTAGGGTGACTGAATGTGACTGTAAATTCACTGTGTATAGTGACCATGCGCCTCTGACAACTAGTTTGGTGTTTAGCGGTCATTTCAAGGTACCTTCATCTCTGGGATATTTGCCATAGTTGGCAAACTAGAATGGATATACCAACACTTGGGATGAGGTGGTCATCTGCCTGATTTGATTTGATTTGAGTAAAATTTATATCGCGCAGACATTAACCCGAAGGCATCAAGGCGCCTAACAAAGCATATCATTAACATAGGCATGACACCATTACAGATAGGCCTGCACAAAGAGATCCGCCCCATTTAGCTCTTCTGACGCGGGGAACTGACAGGAGAAGTCTACTAGAGGAGCGCAAGTCCCTAGAGGGAATATAACGGGACAGGATAGATCCTACACCAGTGGAACTGATGATCATCCCCCTGCTCAAAAAGTCCGGATTGGACGTGGAGGTGTTGGCGAATTACAGACCTATTTCGCTTCTGCCTGCTTTCGCAAAGATCATTGAAAAACACGTGCATAAGGTGCTCGCCGATTATCTGGAGTCCCATGATCTACTGCACCCCACTCAATCTGGTTTCCGCACCAATCTTAGCACTGAAACAGCACTCCTGGAAGTTTCGGAGGCGATTAAGGAGGTGCTGGATTCAGGTGGCAGGGCAATGCTGGTGATGTTAGATCTGTCGGCGGCCTTCGACACCGTCCCTCACGAGGGTCTCCTCGCAAGACTTTCTGAGATCGGTCTTAGGGGGACGGTGTTCAATTGGTTTCGGTCATTCTTGACGGGCCGTCGACAAACGGTCTGGGCCTCTGCTTGCTCCGCCGAGATGTCGCCACTGGGTGTCGGGGTCCCTCAGGGCTCAGTATTGAGCCCGACCCTTTTTAACATCTTCATGACCCCTCTGGCGGCTCTGGCGGAGTCTTTCGGGGCTCAGATCGTTTCCTACGCGGATGACACCCAGCTCCTCTTTACTTGTGAGAGGGGTGCGGACTTCGACGGAGAGAGGATCCGGGGTTGACTTGAGGCGGTGTTTCAGTGGTTCCAACATAACAGCCTCAAGTGCAACTCGGATAAATCCGAGGTCCTCTTCTTTGGGTGCAGTTCAGATCCGGACTGGAAGGTGTGGTGGCCAGAGAACATGTTCCCACCAGCAAGTTCGTCCCAGGTGGCTAAAAACCTGGGGATTAAGATCGACAATGGCCTCACACTGCGCTCTCAGATAATCGGCCTTACTGGCACTTGTTTTGGCCTGCTCCGGATGCTGCGCAAGTTTCTCCCTTTACTATCAGAGGAGCACAGGAAGATTACGGTGCAGGCGATAATTGGCTCGCGAATTGATTATTCAAACATTCTTTATCTCGGCTTGCCAGAATACCTGCTTCAACGGCTGCAGGTGGTCCAGAACTCGGCAGCACGGGCAATCTTTGGACTGTCCCGCCGTGCCAGAGCCTCGGGCCTCCTGCAGGCACTGCACTGGCTTCCCGTCTGGAAGCGGATAATTTTCAAAACCCTTACTTGAAAAGGCCTCCTTGACTTTGGCGCATAAGGCACTGCATGCCTCCGGAGCGAAATACCTCCAAAAAAGGCTGGCTTTTTATCATCCGGCCAGGCCCCTGAGGTCAGGATCCTTGTTCTTTGCCACTGTTCCCCGTGTCAGAAAGGCTCGTATTGGAGGCCGTTCTTTCAGATTGTTGGCCCCCCAGCTATGGAATATGCTGCCAGTGGCCCTACGCAGCACTTCAAATTTACTGGCCTTTAGGAAAGGGCTCAAAACCTGGCTTTTTACTTCTTAGTTGCTTACTTGGTGTTTCTATTTTCTCTCAGGATTCTCTGTTTTGTCTTTTTCTTTTGTTATGTTATGAGATAGGTGTGCAAACCAAAGCACCGGGACACTCTCCGAGTAGCCGTGCGCTATAAAAAAACCTGTATAACATAACATTTGGCAAGGGCCTTATAGGTCATGCATAGGGTCTTGAAATGGATGCGGTCCTCAACAGGGAGCCAGTGTAGCATCTTTCTGGCCGCTGTGGCTGAGGCACGCTTGGGGAGATCTAGCACAAACCTGGCAGCAGCGTTCTGGACTACCTGCAAGCGCTGTAGTAGACTTTTATTCAGTCCCGTATACAGCGCATTGCAGTAGTCCAGCCGGAATCAATGAGTGCAACTGCAAGCTGTTTTCTTGCCTGCAAAGATAGATAGTGCCTGATTCTCCTCAGAATGTGGATGATGCCCCAGCAAGTAGAGATGGTTCTACTAACCTGTTTATCCAAGTTGAGGGCAGGATCAATCATGACCCCCAGATTTTTAGCGGAGGAGGTGGGGGAGGGGCAGACTCCTAATGAGTCGGGCCACCAGCGAGATGACCATACATCATCTTTCCCTCCAAACACCATCACCTCCGTTTTCTCCCCATTCAGTTTTAATGAATTGTGAATCATCCATTGTCCGACTGCCTCCATACAGGACCTAAAATTGGAGGCAGTCGGGACACCTGACTGGGAGAGAGAGACAAGGATCTGGGTGCCATCCGCATAGGATACTATCTCCATCCCATAAAATCTAATAAGCCTGGCAAGTGGGGTCACATAGATGTTGAATAGGGTCGGACTAAGAGCCGACCCCTGGGGAACCCCACATTGCACAGGCAGGGGCGGAGATAGATACTCCCCCAACTTCACTCTTTGCACTCGGTGACTGAGGAAAGAGGTAAGTAGATCTAAGGCTGAACCCTGAACCCCAACCTCCCTCAGCCGAGCTGTTAACACTGAGGGAGAGAGGGTATCAAAGGCCGCCGTTAGATCCAAAAGGATCAGGAGGGTGGTCTGGCCCCCATCAACACGCGTAAGGATGTTATCCAATACTATGGTGAGGGCCGACTCGGTGCTGCGTTCCCTCCTGAAACCATGTTGGGAAGAGTCAAGACAGCCCGAACTCTCTACAAATGCGGCAAGATGTTTATTAAGGTGTGCTTCCAGCATCTTTGCTGGAGCAGGGAGCAGGGATATAGGCCGAAAGTTTTTTAGAACCGCAGGATCCAAGGAGGCCTTTTCAAGTAAGGGTTATACCACAGCGTTTTTCCATTGGGTGGGGAAAAGGCCATCCCTCATGGCTCTATTCATTATGTCAACCAGGGGGGGCAGAAGAATATCCCTACACTGTTTGAGAATCCTGAGAGGGCATACATCCAGGGGTGACCCAGATTTTGTTTTATTGAGGAGGCTATCCAGATCCTCCAGGGAAAGAGGGGGGAAAGAGTCTAAAATTCCCAGAGGAAGTGTTTCATCCGGGGCATGGTCCATAGTTCCCAGAGCAGGAGGCCCACTAATGAGAGATTTTTGCAGCTCCAAGGCAGAGTAAATGTCTAAAATTTTTGACTGGAAAAAGGAAGCAATATTATTGCACAGCTCTTGGGATGCTACTACGGGATCAGGGGTTTGGAGGGTTATAAGGGAGTCCACTACCCTAAAGAGCTCTTTAGGAGAAGTCAGTGAGGTAGTCAGGGCCATAAAGTGCTCTTGCTTGGCCTTTATGATTTCCCCCTTATATTTCCTCAGCAGGGTCTTATGTGCTTCCTTATCCTTTAGGTCCCAACCCGAGTGTCATAGTCTCTCCCTCCTCCTCACTTCTTGTCTGAGGAGTCTAAGATTTTCCGAGAACCAGGGGGCTGAGGGCCTTTTTCTGGCTCGGTAGCATAGTTGGGTCGGGGCTAATTCATCCAGTGCCTCAGTCACTGTCTTTTCGAACTGTAGGAGTGCTGTGGAGACACTTCCCCCTTGAGGTGAGGATAGATTGGGTGCCCACGGAGAGAAGGACCTATTAGAAACTTTCTTGAAATTCCTGCGACATTCTTTTTTGCTCGGAAAGTTTTTGGACGTTTGAAGGAGCGGGCAGGCTAGCTCAAATGGAACGGCCAAGTGGTCAGACCATGACAGAAAAATAGGGTCCTTAATCGTCAGCCTCTCGTCATTGGAAAAGATTCCGTCGAGCGTGTGGCTTGCTCGATGTGTAGCCCCTTTAACCAATTGGGCAAAACCACAGGCTGACATGGCATCAAGCAAGGAGACAGTATCGTTGATGTCGTACCTCTCCAAATGAAAGTTAAAATCTCCCAGAACTGTGAGATCTTTCCGACCGAAGTATGGTTCTAGGACGTGGAGGAGCCGTTGTCCAAAATCAGTGCGTGAGCCAGGAGGGCGATATATAAAAATTCAGTTGAAGAAGGCTCTATGGCCGCTTTTTATGGAAAAGAAAAGAGCTTGAAAGCTGACCGTAGGGACAGAGATAGGAGCAGTGTGGCAATGAAAGTGATCCCTGTAGAGGATTGCTAACCCTCCTCCCACCCGGCCTAGTCTATCTTGACGAGCCAGGCAGTATCCTTCTGGAACAGCTTCAATAAGATCTGGACCATAGGAATCCTTTGCCCAAGTTTCTGTGACAAAAACCAGAGAGGGCTTCCTATCTGATACAAATTCCTTAAACAAGATGTTATTTTTAATAAGTGAGCGGGCGTTAAGGAGGATAGAATGTTCCTTCAGTGACCTAACTTTGGGGGAATGGGAAAGTGAAGTCATATAACTGGATGGAGGGGGCGTGGAGTTTACCGTATCTGACAGCCGGCATCCACACGTAAAATGTCGTCCGGTGAGCATGTATGAGAACATGTAAGCCTAGGGGGTTTAAGCTCGAGTAAGGTCTGAATAGAGTATCTAAGGTACAGGGGGTCGGGGGTCCCTAAGCCATATGTCCAGCCGTCCAGCCCGTCCTTAGCGCGGACGGGCGCAGACGGGCTGGACTCTGGCGTGACTCCGGCGTCACTACGGTGCACTCGAAGCGCGCACACGCTGCGCGGCATAATAGCCGGTTTAAGAAGGGCTCTAGTCAGTCCACCTGACTGCTAGAGCACGAGTCAAAACAGCGCTTCCCCAACACCCACCCAAGATGGCGCCCACCTAGTATTGAAGCGCGAGGGACCGGCCCGCCAAAATAGCAGTGAAGGCACTATCATAGTGTTGCAGTGCGAGCGGGGATAAAAACAGGGGAAAACTGTGGGTAAAGTAAATAAAAAGAAACGACAAAACGGGAGCTTTTTAAAATACGCTAGAGCGTCCTAATGCGGGCGTAAATGCAGCAGTGCAGAGCCTAATTAATTAATTAATTAATTAATTATGTGCTTATATAGCGCTGGAATCACTCCCGAAGGGGTACCTCCGCGCTTCGACCGCTGCGAAACCCTTCCTGGCTTCCCTGAGAGATGGTCCCTTAATGGGTATCTCCAGGGTGAGACCAGGCATCCCCGGCGGTCTAGTGGGGCCGTTAGTGAAGATGAGGCAAGCTAGTGCCCAGAGTTGCCGAGTGTGATCGCTGATCAGAGTGGGCACCGAGGCGAGAGAATTATCGAGTCCGCTGACCCTGGTCCAGAAACCTGCCGCGTCGGGAATCGAACCCTGGTCCCGGGCCGTCCTCTGCTCTCGGGTCTGCCGCCTCTAACCAGTGAGCCACACTACTTCACCTAAGCAAGGAGAACCTACCTCCTGCCTGCCTTAAGTAATGATCTCGATGCAGCCTCTAGTCAGTCCACCTGACTGCTAGAGCGCGAGTCAAAACAGCGCTTCCCCAACACCCACCCAAGATGGCGCCCACCTAGTATTGAAGCGCGAGGGACCGGCCCGCCAAAGTAGCGGTGAAGGCACTATTATAGTGTTGCAGTGCGAGCGGGGATAAACACGGGAAAACTGTGGGTAAAGTAAATAAAAAGAAACGACAAAACTGGAGCTTTTTAAAATACGCTAGAGCGTCCTAATGCGGGCGTAAATGCAGCAGTGCAGAGCCTTATGGAGTTCACTCTGTCTGGATTCGCTGGTTGACTCATCTGCAATTAAAAGTGCGTTTTTGGGTATTTTAGCCAATATTAACCAGCCACTGATGCGGGTCAGCTGCCTAAACAAATCTGACACCAAGGGCTGCTTTGATGTGAGCTGTACCAGAGGACAGAGTGAACTCCATAAGGCTCTCCGCACCAAGCCTAGAATACTGGAACACATTAGGTCAGCATGTGTGCTCTATAAAGAGGCTCCGGAGACTAGGAAGACCCAGAAAAAGAAGAAGGCCTGGGAGAAGCTCCAAAAGGGGAGTGAATTAAAAGATAGTATATCTTTTTGGAAAGTAATTAATGCCCTTTATTTAAGGAATCATCTGACCCTAACATCGAAGTCTACATGCAAGAAGAGAAGTGGGTGGACTATTTCTCAATGTGGCGAACAAGGAAAAAGTCCAACCTTATGATACCCAGGGTGCTCCTAGGGGGTAACTTTATTTATTTGACATTCCAATTGAAGGAAGTACAGAGGGCTTTGAAGGAAAGTAGTAGGGAGAAAGTCCCAGGCCCTGAAAGTTCCCACTCGATATATTTTGTGTACACCCAGACCTGTAGGCTCCGCTGATGAATAAATATCTTTAATGCCATTGCTAAAGTAGGCCAAGCACCTATATGCTGCACTTCGATTATAATCCCTATATTAATAAAAAGTGATAAATCCCTCCCAAAAAACTTTAGGCCCATATCCCTCCTGTATTCAACAGTGAAGGTGATGGGGCACATTTTATTGCACAGATTGGCGGAATGGGCCCCTGAAAATAATAATTTAACAGATAAACAGTATGGTTTTAAAAAAGGATTGGGCACGGTGAACCAAGGCTTGAATTTATCCTTGCCTATTGGGAAATACACTGTTGCCAAAAAGAGCACAATCTTTTTTTTCTTTTGTGGAATTGTCTGCAGCTTTTGACTGCGTATCACATTCTAAACTGTGGGTCATCATGGAAAATTGTGAATAGAGGAGACAATCATTAGCTTCATTAGACAAATGTATAGCGATGCAAATACATGTGTTTGTTTCAGGTGAAATAATGAATTAGCTCAATTTCAGATTTTGAGAGAAGTTAGACAAGGTTGCATATTGGCCCCTTTTCTGTCTGTACGTGAACAGGGTGGAAAAGTATTGAGTTCAAGATCACAGGACACATCTTATGTTGGCACCCGCACACAACTTATTCTTTCTTATGCGGCTGATGCAGTGTAGATTGCATGAACAGGCTGAGGGCTCCAAGGGTTGATTAATGATTATATCATCTTTATGCACAACCTTGATCTATAAGTTAACGCTTCTAAAACTTTTACAATGATATCTAGAGCAAGGCCTAGGAGAAGACCTGTGCATATTATTAATAACAGTAGAGTGATGGAGACTGCAACATTCTCGTATCTTTGAATCCTCTTTGATGATAAATGTGCCTCGAAAACCATGATTGCAAATAAGGTGGCCCTGTTTGAAAAGGCTATACTAGGTGTATCCAGATTTGTCAAAAAGTTGGGTTCCAAACCACTTAAGGAAATCCCACAATTCTATGTAAATGTGTGTTAATTGCCACATATGGGTCTGGGATCTGTGGCATTCAGTAGGTACAAGCCATTTAGTCCGTAGAAAATGCATTTCTGAAAAATCTCTTGGCTTTCCTGCTAAATTGTTCAAATGCTATAATTCAAGAGGAACTTCGGTCCCCTTACATAACATGTATAATTAATATGACAACGGTGATACTCTGGCACTGCTTTTGGAGAAAGGAGGAAACAGCCATTTTGAAGTATCTCTAATTGCATGCAGCTGAGGATGGCTCTCTTTTTTTTATAATTCTTTTTATTAAAGAAAACATCAGCAAAAATCCCATTACAGAGGTTTCTGTAGAGCTGCAGATTATACATCAGGGGGTCACAGAATAAGTAATACCTAGAAAGGTAAGGGAACTTTATGGGGAGGGGGGTCATCAAGAACAGCATTTCTGGGTAGCGTACACATTTCTCCTCTGTAGTGATTCCAGGGCCCCCAAACCAATGACCACTTTCAAGGGCATCGCCTCGCAAGATACGTAGTTTTCTCCCTAAACATACACAAGTCTAAATAGTTTTCCCACATTTCCAGTGTGGGAGGGTGCTCCGCTCCCCATAGCTGGGCTATATTTCTTTTAGCTAACATGAAGCCCAGAGTAGCCCATTGCGTCTGTGAGGTATTTAAGTCGGTAGGCTCCCAGATGTTTAGGAGGCACCTTCTCGCCTCCGGTGTCAGGGAGATCCCCAGTACCTTATGTAGAGTGTTGTGTATCATGCACCAATATGTGGTGACATGTACGCATTCCCAGATGATATGCATAAAGGTCCCTGTGAGACCACATTGCCGTTTGCATAACCCCATATCTGACAGTTCCATGTGAACCAGTCGGGGTCACGTAAGATAGACCCTATGTACAATTTTAAGCGGAACCAATCTCCGGCGAGCTGGGATGGCGACCTCCCTTGGGTATGACACTGCTGTCTGCCAGTCCTTGCCATCTAGAGCTATCCCATTCTGTACCCATCTGTCCCTTAGGGCCTCAAGGAGATCAACCCTGTGGTTGATTCGCTTTTGATATATCAAGGAGATCGTTTTTTCAGGAAGGTGGCCGTCCAGTGTCCTATCCTCCAGAGGGGAGTCCTCAGGGGGCTCTGTGTCCCCGGGCAGTGCCGATAGAAGCGAGTGACGGACTTGTACATAGCGGAAGTATTCGGCATTAGTTAGTTCATACTCGACCGGCATTTCCTCAAACGATTTAATTCTTCCCTTCCCCCAGATACCCTTGACCATGGAGATTCCTACGAGGTCCCACTTATCCAATCCTTTTGTTCTTCAGAGCCTACCCAGCCTTTCGGAGTCCCACAGCGGGGTGGCCATGGTCAGTTTGTCTTTCCAACCCAGTGAACCTGTGGCATCATGCCAGATTTGGAATGTGTGTTTAGTCGGCCCCGTTAATGCCAGTTTCTTTGGCCAAGAATACAAGGCTCTGCTATACCTACCCCCGGGAAGAAGCCATTTATCCATGGCATACCCAGGATCATCAATTCGGCCATATGTGCCATGGTTAATCACGGCCAGCTGGAAGGCCCAATAGTATCTTTTGATATCTGGAAGAGTAATGCCTCCATCATACCAAGAAAGCGTTAGTTTATTCAGAGCGATGCAGGGCCTGCCCTCCCATGGTAGATTCCGCTGCAGGCTCTCGATCTCACAGAAATACCCAGGTGGCACCACGTCCAAGGTATTGTGTAAAGCGTAGAGAAAACAAGGCATAGCCATCATTTTAAAGAGGGCTGCCCTACCCAACAATGAAAGAGGAAGCTTCCTCCAATTGGCAATATCACTCTTAAGCCTCTGCAGGGGGGGAAGGATATTTCGGGCTTATCAAACCACGGGATCCAAAGAGACAAAGACTCCCAAATACTTGAGCCCTTCTGTGCTGATCTGTAGAGGACAGTTTTGTGTAGGGACATGGGGATCTCCCCTCAGTACAAACAACAAGGATTTCTCCCAGTTGATTGAGAGTCCTGAATTTCTCCCAAAGGAGGCCAGGACATCGGGGGAAGGTTAAGTAAAGCAGAACCCGATTGGGAGGACTGCATATAAAGATATGCAGTCCTCCCAATCGGGGGACCACTGCATGCCCCTAATCAAAGGTTCCCAACGTATCCAGGCGGCAAGAGGCTCCAAGGCCAATGAGAAAAAAAGGGGGGACAACGGGAAACCCTGACGGGTTCTCCGACCCAGCAAGAAGGGTGCTGAAGCTCTGTTGTTTACCACTATTTGGGCGAGCGGTTCCATGTATAGCAGACGTACCGATCTGATGAATTCGGACCCGAACCCAAATTCGGCCAAGACCGCCCATAGATAGGGCCATTCAATCATGTCAAAGGCCATTGTTGCGTCGAGCGACGCGATTATAGCTGGCTCCCGCAGAGTGTGAACTCTGGCTATCACCCCATGCAATCTACGCAGGTTTAGGGCCGTGTTCCTATGGGGCAAGAAGCCCGACTGGTCAGGCTGGACCATCCCGCTGATGACTTTTATCAGTCTGTTTGCCAGGAGCTTGGCCAGGATTTTGGCTCAGCATTTAAAAGAGAGATAGGCCTGTACGAGGCACAGTTTGTTTTAATCTTGCCCTCCTTATGAATCACGACTGTCGTAGCCTCTCTCTGATCCCTAGGCAGAACCCCTTCGTCCCTAGAGTCCACAAACATTTCTTTAGAAAAAGGCGCCAGTTTGTCAGGTTTAAGTTTACAGAGTTCGATAGGGAGCCCGTTGGGGCCTAGTGCCTTAGTAGAATTCAATAAACGGATGGCCAGGGCGATCTCGCCTGCTGTTAGCGCACTATCCATAAATTCTCCATCCGTAGGGAAAGTCATGGGAGCTGCATGTCACGGAGTAGTAGTTGGGAGTCAGCTTCTGAGTGAGGGAAGACTGAGGTGTAAACCACCTGAAAGTGGTCTGCAAATGTATCTACTATATCCTGCGGTTCGGTAAGCGATACCCCCTCCTCCGTTAGGAGCTCTGGGATGAGATGGCAAGCCCAAACTCTCTTGTCCAGCCATGCGATGAGCTTCTCTGCCTTATCCGCCAGGTCATAGAGCCTGCCCTGCTGCTCCCTACCAAGAGCCTTAGCCCTATCAGTGACCAACGCCTTATAGTTGTGCTGCTTCAGGTTCAACAAATGAAGTATAGCCCGCGTCACTCCCGGTTCCAATTCTCACTCCAGCCTACTAATTTCAGTCTCGAGCTCCACCACCTCTCTCTGCTACTCCCTTTTAGAGCCTGCTATCAAAGACAGGGCCTGGACCCTGATGAGAGTTTTAAAGGTCTCCAATAGGGACCGGGACGAGGCTACCGACCCCACGTTATTAGTAAAGTATTCATCTAGCGTTGCAATGAGGTCTTTGCGAATTTTGGGACTGCGTAAATACCACAGATTGATTGGGGCCACCCTTCCCACTGTACCTCGTGCTCCGACCAAGTGGACCCACAGCGGAGAGTGGTCTGAGATGCCTCTGGCTAAGTGTGTGACCTCTGTAATGTAGGATGTTTGTGCAGCAGGGACTAGACAGTAGTCCAGTCGTGAAAGACTACTGTGTGCCCCCGAGTGGAATGTGTATTGCTTTTGATCCGGGTGGAGTAATCTCCAACCGTCAACCAGGCCCATTGCGTCCATGAAGTCTGGTAGCCACCGCATCGCCCGCCCCGTTTCCCGTGGGGGATGTCTGTCCTCTATACCAGAGACGATTGCGTTAAAGTCGCCTCCCAAAATTAAAAGTCCCTCAGGGAGAGTAAGCAGGACCGTCCCCAAATCTGCAAATGTCGTGCCCTGTAGCCCCGGAGGAACATAAATAGTTAGGAAAGTTATGTGTTGACCCTCCCACATGCCTGTAACTCCAATGTATCTGCCACTTCCATCCTCCCATGTGGAAGTCACTGCCAACGGGAATGCATTGCGAATCAAAATACCCACACCCCTGGAACCCGACGTGAACCCTGAGTGTATGACAAATTTGGACCCCATTCTGTTCAGAGCTTTGCATGAGTTTCCAAATAGACGTGTCTCCTGAAACAGAACCACGTCTGGCGCCTGCCTTTTAAGATACTGAAGGAACAATACTACGTTTAATTTTGGCCCCCAGCCCGTTAACGTTCCTACTCAATATCTTTACTTCCCTACTCCCCATCATCTACATGGTACAGTTGACAAACCTCTGTATTTCGTCTATCGGACAAACGTACTGTGCTGATGCAAACAACAAACCACCCAACAGGTGAACCAAACATCCCTTTCCAAAACCCCCCCACCCCGCTGCCCTGCCCACTAGGCTCTAAATGACCCACTGAAAAATGCAGAGTGCCTGTCGCCCCCAAAAATTCAAAGAAAGAATACAACTTAGGGGGTAACAGGTCATGAGCTCCTGCCCGTGTCCCCAACCCATGTAACAGTTGGTTCTTATAAATGTGGAATTAGCAACCTATCAAACCCCTTGCACCTCTATCTCCCTAGCATCAGTCAAGTGTTCAATAGGCTTCAGCTTCAGGGTGGCTGACTGTCCGCTTTATCGTTATCTCCTCGGTCTGCTGGGGCCAGAGTTCCCTGATATTCGAGCCACTCCATCACCGCCTCCGGTTGATCAAAGAACCACACCCGGCCCTCCACCTCGACTCTGAGATGGGCCGGGAACAACATCAGGTGTTTCAGGCCCCTCTCGCTTCACCGACAGGAACAATCTCCTCTGCTTTTGCACTCTTTGAGTGAAGTCTGGGAAAAGGGAGATAGTAGCATTCTCATACCTGAGTGGGGCGTTGGCTCTCGAGTTCTGGAGGATCACATATCTGTCTCGATAGTTGAGGACTCGGGCCAGCATAGGCGGTGGGGTCCGCCCGGGACCCTGTGAGCCCGTTCTATCACTAAAAACTTACTGAGGCCTTTCGGCTTTAGGTGCTTGAGGATGAGGTTCTCTACAAATAGGTCAGGGGCCTGCCCCTCTCCTCTTTCTGGCACAACCAAGATGCGGAGAATGTTACGCGGAGGTAGCCCTCATAATCATCCAGTTTAAGGTCAACTGAGTTACGGGAGGTCTGCATCTCTTGGACCTCTTTTTGTAATTGCGCAACGTCCTCCACCAGGCTGGTAGCAGCTAGTTCAACTTGCTTCACTTCCTCAGTAAGTTTCCCCATATCGGCCCTAATCAGATTAATGTCTATGGCCATGGAATCCATTGTGTTTCCAACGAGGTTTTTACCCCTGTGATAGCTTCCATGACATTCTTCAGAGAAAGCTCTGGTTCTTCCTCACTCGGGTTCCCCTTCGCCGTCTCCTCAGGGCTGGCACCGTAGCCTCCATGCACGCAGCGCGCCAAGTCCAGGGCCAGCAATCCTGTCACGGACCCCGGGGATTTCGGACGCCCACCGTCAGCAAGTCTGCCCTCAATGCGCCCTTCCGGTGTGAGACATCACTTCTCTGGCACTCCTTATCATTCCACCATCCAGCGAGGGCCTTTCTCGGCGCGGTGCCAGTGGACTCCATCCCCCTTAGCCGAAAAGCTGGCCGTTTTGGGGCTCACAGCCAATGCACTGCCCCAGGTCGTTACATACCACAGCTCTCAGCTAGGCAAGTATAGGCACGGCCAAGGCCAAGGCGCCTGCCCCTAGAAGCACGGAAAATCAGTCACAGGGGCAAAGGAGGAGGGGGGGAGCCCCCACCAGTCAAATAAACCAGGCAAATCTCGCCAACCTACGAGGTCCACCGCTCTGTTCCCCTCAACGTAGTGCCGAAAGTGAGAAGGCAGGCCTCATTCTCTCACTGCAAGGCACGTGTCACCAATTCGTCTGCTTCAGGCCTGGAGTTAAATGCGGGCCTAAGTCCTTCACCATCTCGCGGGTCTGCACCGAAGCTGGGGGGGTCAGGGGGGGAATTCGGGGGTCCCAAAAAAGCACTTGCCTGCCTCTCCCAGGCTCGTGATCAGTGTGGAGGAAATCGCTGCCATAGTGGCAGCCGCCACCGCGCTGTGCCTGCCACGTCGGCTCCCCTTCACCCCCTTCACTTCTCCCGGCACAACACACAGCCCCGATCTGGGCCACAGGGGCGATAGCAGGCAAACGGTCGCAGCGGCCGCAACTCCGTTACCAAGGCAGGCCGGAAGTCGTCCCAGCCGGGCCAGCACAATCACTGTGGGCCCCGGCTTCAAGGCCCCGTCTAGGCCCGCACCTGCCAACGGCTGTAACTCTTTGATCCAAAGGGCCACAAACCCCTTCCAGTGCAAGTGGATGCCTACAGGACTGACGGACGAGGTGTCAGGATAGTCGTTGGGGCTTACGGGCAGCGGAGCTCACATCCTAAGTGGCCATTCCTGATCGCGCTCGACCTCGCACCCCCCCCCCCCCCACCCCCCCCAGGATGGCTCTCTTATGTACAGTCGGTATGTGTGGAACTTACATGTGCCGAGAGTGACCTGGATTCGTGTTAAAAAGTTACCAAGTTATCTCTGAAGCATATGCTTTTGAATAAGGCTCAGTCAAAAAGGATTGAAAGAGATAAAGTGAAGAGGGTCTCCCGCTATATCTATCTTACACACAGAATACTCAACATTGTTATGTGTTGACTAGATTGCTTTTTACCTTTTATGATTGGTTACCCTGCGAATTGTTTTTCTTTCACTGATCTGAATTTGTGCTCTTGCCATGGAGTTTGTACCCAATCCACTTTGCATATTATGTTCTTTTGCACATTATATGATTCCCCCAGAAAACAATTTTTAATCCCTATTCTTAGTACAAATTTAGACTACTCAGACCAACGCTTTTGTTCTTACAACACCTCTATAGCCCCTGGGTCCATTCTCCCGCATGTCCCGCGCCCTGCTAGGATCACATACCCAGCCCAGGTACTAAAGGATTTACAGAGGACTGACTGTCACGGGGCCCTTAAATCAATCATTGAAGGTCCTTTTTCTTGTTTACATTGCAAATCCCAGTTCAGTTCTGACAGATCTGTGAATAGTTATACACCGCCTCTTAAAACATCCAAAATCACCGGTCATAAAAACATTCTCTGTAATGTACGCTCCCTACCCAAGCATACCTCTGAAGTCTGGGATATTATTTCCACAAATGCACCTGACTACTGTTTCATGACCGAGACGTGGCTTAAACCCCATTCTACTCCGTCCATTACATTGGCCATCCCTTCGGGATATAAAATTCTCCGGTTAGACAGACCTAAGAAAATTGGCGGTGGAATTGCTATTGCTCACAAAAGTCACATTGACTGTTCTGTCTTGGCAGAACTCTGCACACCAGACATTGAATTGCTGGTTTTTAAAACCTCTCTTTCTACCAAACAAACCAGATTAGGAGCCTTAGTCTATCGTCCTCCTGGACCTAGCTCTAACTTTGTTAATACTTTACTGGAAAATCTTGCGCCTTATGTTCAAAAGGATAAAGATTTTCTGTTAATAGGTGATTTTAATTTTCACAGTGAACTCACAAATTGCAAAGAAGCACAGGCTTTTCTTAATGATCTTTTATTGTTAGGTCTTCAACCACACAATGTGGGCCCAACTCATGTGGCCGGACACACCTTAGACCTGGTAATAACCAACTTCCCTAATGTCACATGCATGCCACCCATACAGGTCAGTTGGACGGACCATTTTATCCTTGAGTTTCATACTCCCTATCCTACAACTACTGCCCTCAAAACCACCAACATCCCCGAAATACGACGACAATGGCATAAGGTTAATGAGGCCTCATTTGCTGAACAGTTTGTTCAATCCTACCATGAGATTCCTGATGACATCGATAAAGCTATTGACATATTCAATAAAGACACTAAAATGGCCATAGATAAGATTGCTCCTCTAAAGCAATTTAGACCCCGACCAGCCAAAAAACAAGAGATCTGGTTCTCTGAAGAGCTCAGAAATCTCAAGAAAGCAGCCAGGAAACTAGAAAAAATATGGAGATCTACCCATCTAGTAACAGATCGGACACATTACTGGGACGCCCTAAGCATATATCACAAGGCTATTAGAATGGCGCGTAAAACCCATATTACTAACACTATCATGGCTGCAGATAACTCTCCCAGAGTATTGTACCAGGTCCTTCACTCTTTCACCAATCCCACAGCATGTGAGAGTGAAGACACATCGTCGCAATTACTTTGCGATAATATATCGCAATTTTTCTGCAATAAAATAGATCTTATCTATGCTAAAATAGTAAATACAAATAATACCCTGACTACAAACACAGCCCCGAATTTTCAGGATTCAGAACTTGATAGTGGTTCTTATACTTTAGACCTCTTCTCCCCTATCACTCATAAAGAGGTATCCCTGCTCATGGCGCAGATTAAAAGTGGAAGCCCTGATGATATCATCCCGGCAAGACTCATGCCCACCTTACTTGGAATCTTATCTCCCACCATTGAGAAACTTGTTAACTTATCCCTTTCCACAGGTTCTGTCCCTAAGCAGTGGAAACAAGCTTTGGTCAGACCAATCAGGAAAAAAACCACAACTCCTTGGACTGACCTATCTAACCTTAGACCTATTTCGTTGCTGCCATATCTGGGTAAACTAGCTGAGAAGCATGTTAATCGTCAGCTATCTAGCTACATTGAGAAAGCTGGCGGCCTAGACTTTTCTCAATCCGGGTTTAGGCCGAAACACAGTACAGAGTCCACCCTCCTGTCTGTGTCTGACGATCTGCACATGTTTCAAGACAAAGGCTACTCAGTAATTTTGGTGTTATTAGACCTTTCAGCCGCGTTCGACACCGTGTCACATAACATCCTCATTGACCGGTTGTCGAACGCAGGGGTTAAGAACAACGCCCTTGCCTGGCTAAGGAGTTTCCTTACAGATCGGACCCAGACTGTCACCATGGGCAAATACAGATCAACTGAGGTGGGGATTACGAAAGGGGTGCCACAGGGCTCCTGCCTGAGCCCAACACTCTTTAACATCTACGTGGCACCCCTGGCAAGAGTGATGCGCAAATACGGTTTCATCCCCGTGTCATATGCGGATGACACGCAGCTCCTCTTCCCATTTCGTAACCTCACCACAGAAACAAGAAACTCCTTCTCCGCTGGCATGAAAGCCGTCGCACTGTGGATGTCCACCAACTTCCTACAGTGCAATGTCAGCAAGACGGAAGTAATGCTATTTGGAGACGCCAAATTACTGTGGACCCCTGACTGGTGGCCCTCTGATCTCGGTGTTGTTCCAGAGCCTAAACAGATTGTCAAAAATCTGGGGATACGCCTTGATCAGGACCTTTCGCTCAAACAGCACAGCAATATGGTAGCTGGCGCATGCTTCCACATCATAAGCATGATGCGTAGAATTTTTCCACTGCTACCGGACTCCTCCAGAAGAACATTGGTGCAAGCCCTTATTTTGAGTCGTATTGACTATTGTAACGGGCTACTCCTTTCTGCCAATGAAGGAGTTCTAGACAGGCTTCAGGTGGTCCAGAACACGGCAGCCCGCCTTGTTCTAAATGCTCCCCCTAGAACAGCATCAAAACCTCTGCTGCAGAAACTACACTGGTTGAGCATTAGACAAAGAGCCAAGTTCAAGATATGTTGTATCATTCACAAATGCCTGAATGGAAATGGCCCTACATATCTGGAGCAGAAATTTACCTTCTATACTCCCTCCAGATCGCTGAGATCTAGTGAGAATTTTCTGCTGACTGTACCTCGTGTAAAAAAAACTAGACATGGAGGGAAAGCCCTATCCGTTGCGGGGCCTACACTGTGGAATAAACTGCCCCTGACCCTTAGGCTCTGCACAGATCATTTAAAATTCAGGAAGCAACTCAAAACTCTGCTATTCACCGATAAAATCTAAACCCATTCTCTCATCTGCATAGTGTTGGACTCTATCTGGTATCACAGCGCAGAGATACTCCGGTCGGAGTCGATTCCAGCGCTATAGAAACCCATAAATAAATAAATAAATAAATGGAGTGGCTTCATTTATTTGTCAGGCAGTTAAACTCCGGAAACATGCAATTCCTTGAAATATAGATTGTACTGATTTTATAATTCAATGTCCTAGTCCTTCTGAGCACTATGCTTATTTTTTCATGGCCCTCTTTTAACATCTCCGTTCTTGTATCCAATATGAAATGTTCTTTCTTTTTTACTTCATTGGATGTGCAATCCTCTGATATATTGCTTTTTCATGCACTTTTTAATCCTTGCTGCCAACCCTTTAGTACTGTGCTATGTTTTTATGATGTGTATTTTTAACTTGTTAATTGCAGAAGATGTAATACTGTTGCACGTATGATCCTTATAATGTGAAGTATACTTTTATCTGCTGTGTTTTTTTGCCACAGAAATGTGCCGAAATACAACTCTTTTGATTGACTGATTGAATCCCGCTTGTCAATGATGGATTAATGTTGGAATCAATTTCTATAGCACACGTTGAATGCACATGCTTTTGGCTAAGGGGCAAACTTTTAGACGGAGGTGGTATAGCTTTCTTCATGATGGATTGTATTCTTTTTTATTATGATATCTTGAACATTTAAAAATATCTACACATGTTGTGTGGGCTACACACACCTCTTATAGGATTTCTTGTAATTTCAGTAGTAATTGTATTTATCCATCATTTTGCCTTTAACGTGAACATTGCATTTGTCAAATTTGTGTTTAAGAACTTTTGTAAATATACATATCTTAACTTTTAACATATTTTTTACATATTTTTTTAATTTTTATTAAATGTCCGTAATTGTTTTTGAAGACAAACTATTTTGTAAAGGAGATGGGTGCAGCCCACAAACTGTCCTGGCATGTTCACGCTTATTATGAAAATGTTGTCTGGTTATAGTGTTGCCATTGGGGACAGTGGAAAAGAGTATGACGAAGCACTACTATAGAAATATTCACTCCCAAATAATGGTCTGACAGTGTATAGCGCATGGAGGGAAAGGGAGAGTTTGAGGTTATTTTATACCTGGTGACCCATTTTTCACAGGCAGCTGTCTGCATCATTTGTTGTCATGCTTTCTGTCCCTGACATCCTTTCCTGTGCTGTATAAGGATGGAAGTGTGTGACTCATTCGGTTGTGGGCCCCAAAAGAATCTGATGTTGGAGTTGGCTACCCCACGTTCTGTTCCATTGTTTCCTGTGATGTCACTTCCTTTGCTTTGCTGGTGGAATGTAGGTGTATGTTGGGGACAGCTTCCTGCGTACCTTTCTGTCATGTCACTTTCTGGATATCCATTCCTGTGAAGTGGCTTTCAATGGAGGAACATAGGTGGTTAATGGCAGGCAGTACTTCTGAGGTAGGACTTCAGTGTTATAGTTTGCAGAGGCATGACTGTTCCTTGACAAGTAGCCTGGCCAGGTTTCACAATATAAAAACTTTGCCCAATTTTAATGTGACGAAAGTATCTCTTCTACTACTAGGAATGAATCATTACAGAAAAATGTCCAAGTCATCCAATCTATTTTTGATTCCTGACTCTTGTGCAGCCTTGGAGCTTGTTCCTCATAACATCATTGAACGAGCCACTGAATTAATTATAGGTTTTCAGACTATCTCTCCATACCACAGGATAAGGCATGTTTTCTCCAACATCCTTACATACAGTGAAACTCTCTGGCTTAGTCTATTGTTCCTATCTGTTTATTGGCCCACTCATTTTATTCTGTACAACTACACTGGTGCTCAACAAAAAATGTTGATATTAATCCTCATATCAAAGACAAGTGACATAATTGATACTGTATGTATTTTAGGTGCTGCACATGTAGCAAAAATCACTGTTGATTCATGAACTTCTGATCCTGGGTGTCATTGATATACTGCAATGTAGGATTACTGAAATGCTATTAAGAAAAACTTATTGAAGTACCAGTAGTTTGGAAACACCGATGACAATAAACAGGACTATAGATTACAAGCTTTCGTTTTCTCAACACCCGCCATTAAATTTACAAAATGTAATCTGCACACACTATGTATAAAAGGGTTTTCCAGTACCCTTGTCAAAATGTTCATGATGTTATTGGACTCTAATAATGTTATAATTACATTATGGTTACATTAATTAGAGAGATATATTTACCTAGGTATTGTATTTTTAATTCTTACTCTGTTACTGTACGTGGACACTCTTCACATGTTTATTGAGGGATTTAGGATTCATTCTCCTTTCTGTGTGATGAAGGACCTAGTAATTTGCTGTCCTAGTCCAGTGAACATTACATCTTTAGAGCATGAGTTTACAGGGTCAATATTGATGTTTCCCTAATTGTAACAAAAATAAAGCACATGTGTTGGTTTGTTTTTAGGAATACCTGATGTCACCAAATTACAGAAAAGATAATCTTGTCTTTGATCGGATGTACGGTATATTTGGTGAAAGGTTGGTATCATACATTTAGAATCATGTTACTTTTCTAGATTCATAGCCTTCATTGATCTAGAATTCAGGATCATGACTCTTTTATGAGGCTGATAGGAATATAATCCCTGTGCATTAGCATTTTTGCAATAGAGCTGAAAACAAAAGTATTAACAAGATGTGTCCACTGTTAAGTCCAGGATGTCTTGATATGTGCCAGTTTATCAAATAATAAAATAGAGCTACTGTACTTGATGGTTTTACTTAAAGTCATGGTCTAGTCCATTGACTTTTGAAACTGTGAATGGCTCATCTACGGTGCAAGACAAGGAGTTAGACAGATTGAACATCATTATTTGATTGGACAATGGGCTCACTTGAAAATTGCTGTTAAAACCCATGAGTACCGGAATCATTCTGCTGTGCTTACACTGGCATTGATCTTGTTCTCTCAAGTACAATGATGTTTCAGTCGGTCATCCTCTTGAATCCAATATTTGCTCAACATTCTTCAAGTGCATCAGGTTGTGTATGTTATAGAACTAACTCTGTGTTTTAAAGTATGTAACACTTCTTTTTATTTTTGGGATTCTTAGCAACCACACCCCACACAACACTGCATCAATTTTCATGCACTGACCCCTGGGACATTCCACAGGTGATATGTGTTAATGATCAGGCATGGTCAAAAGATGTGGTTGTTCACTCAGATTGTCCATTTTTAGGTTTGGGTTTACGATGATGTATTCTAAATCTCAAATATTACATCCACATTTATTCAATTTCTCATGGTTTTATATTCGGGTATTGACCTTTAAATAACCCTGAATATGGTCCCATTGAAGGGCTGAACCCATAGAGAGGAGAAGCAGGGGAAATCCTGCTAAACTCTCATTGTGAAAGAAATCAGTGAGGGGGGAAAACCTTGAGCGAGGTCAAATCACAGTGAGCTAAAAGTAATCCTGAGGCCAATGAAGTCCACCATGTTGCTGGAGTAACAATTGCCACAGAGACTGAGGTCAAAGAGAAGCTGCAGTCATTTGCCAAACCTCAAAGAAACCCACACTAGGAACTGAATTGGATAGACATAGGACCAAGATAAGCTTGCTGCACCAGATAAACTATATTGAAAGCAATGGGGAGCGAAAGGTACTCCCTAGAAGTAAAATTGAGTCTTTGGTTATTGATCTTTGTTGAGAAAAGACCAAAAGAAACTAGCAGAAAAGGTGACCATGCTGAAACAACACTACTGAGGCCACAATTACAAACTATGAAGCTGTCAAAGCAAAAGCAAGACCTCACAGAACCATTCCAAAACTCTACCTGGCAAACTGGTGATTACACTTCAGTGGGGAAAAACATTGGCCAAAATTACAATCTAGCCCTTAGTCAGCCACGCTGAAGGATAAAGTACACAGTAACATAATAGCTGAAGTTATAGCACAGTATTTCTGAAAAGGCGAGGAGGACTCAACCAATGATGCCCTGTTCAGTTCAAGTTCAAAATACTTTATTGGGTTGATAAAAAATAAAACATAAATGCATATCACAAACACAAAGACAATACATAAGTTAAAATGACAGATGGCTATAAAAACATTTCATCAGTATAAAGAGCACAAGAAAACGGTAAAACATTAACAGGTGACTTCTGCAATTCAAATGTCTTTTTATGCCTATAAGGGTGCCTGACAGAAAGCTTGCAACATTAAAACACACTAGAGGGCTCAACAGCATTTGAAGGTAAATCAGGCCAGGTCTTACTTGCCAAAATCCCTTTCCTTTAAGTAATGGTAATGCATGACGATGTCGCATGGCACTGTAGTGACCGCAAAACATATAAAGTACATAGTGTCATGGAGAGATAAATTATAACAAGGTCCCTAACTTCCAACATTTTTTTACCCTGTGACTTTTCCGAGAATCAAGAGAATCAATCTAGAACTTGTTAACAGGAAGCAATGGTGGAGTGTTGTTACCACGTTCAGAAAAGGCTCCATAGATTGGCCAGTTTTCAAAAGAATGTATGCCCTGACAGAAGGTCCCAAAAGTTCAACAGCTTCTCAGTCAGCTTTATCTCTTAACATATGACTTTTTTTTTAATGCAGGGCAGATCTTTCTCAATAATCTTTCCTGGAGACCCATACACCCCAGTTTCTCTAATGGCCCTTCTATATAACATAACCATTGAATAGTATGACCTTTGTCCTAAGAGAGATAGTCTGTGATGTTTGCATGGCTGAGATCTAACTCAGTGCTTGACCAGATTTGAAACCATCTAACTAAAGGTTAAAGGGACAACCTATTGGAGATCTATTCCAAATCCAGCTCTTTGTGGGCAATAAATGTAGCTTCTGACTTAGGAATCGACAACACTTTTCTTATAAAGTTGTATTCCACTCTCTGGATCTCTCCCCAGTCCCTATAACCCCATAAATCACTTACATAGCTAGTGATGGATAAACACTTTGCCTTATAAAATTCACCATCGCCTGTATGGGCTTATCCCCCAGTCTTTTTGCAAAATCAATGACTGAGTCAACTTATCAAGCCAACCAGTTTCTTTTAACCCTTCTTTGTGGGGCCCAAGAACCATTCTTATCAGAAATAACCCCAAGTACAGAAAGGTAGAAACTCTAGTCACTCCTGGTTTTCTCAAGTATTTTTTCTAGGATGTATTTTCATAACCAATAGCCATAATATGGGAATTGGAGTAAATAGTGCTCATGTCTAGGGAAGCAATGAACTGTATAAAGGAGTTGGTAAGTCGCTGGAGGTCCATCGCTGTTCTAGCTATCAAAACAGCATATATGAGTGCAGGGATAAGCTGCAACCTCACCCGAGGAATATCTTTAGAAGCCAAATACAGGGATGGGCCTAGTTAGCTAATATATAGTGCCAATAAGAGTGTGGCTAACATACAGCCTTACCATGCCTGATCCTTTAAGTACTGTTATTGGAGAAGACAGAGACCCATTCTGGTTAAATCTAACTACTGTTGTGAGGTCCTGATGGAGTTCATGGAGAAATTTGACAATATTGTGAACAAACCCTAGATCAATCAGCAAGACCAATCATTTAGCTCTGGTGACATGGTCACAAGCTGATGATAAGTTCATAAAAGCTAAATAGATCTGCCCTCTTTTGGCCACAGTGTATTTGACAGTAATCAAATGAAGGTTGAAGCTCTGATCAAGTGTACCTTTCCCCTTTCTGAACCCATGATGAAGACAGGAGATTACATTGTTTTGTTCCAGCCAATCAGATAGTCTAGTCAGAATTACCCTGCCAAGGCCCTTAGCCATCAAATCTATGAGGGAAATTAGCCTTTAACACAGAGGATTGGACCTATCTCCCTTTCTGAACACTGGGATAGTTACACACCTCAGCCATGAAGCAAGGAGACCCTTCCTTTAGGCTGGATTAAACACTTGCATGCAAATTGTAGCCCAGACCAAGGGGTTGTGTTTAAATAAATTGTCAGGGACCCCTTATGAGCCTGTCAGTTTATACTTAGCCATGGTTGCAATGGCAGCCAATACCTCATCCTCTGTAGAACAAGAGGAAGGATCCCTCCGCAATGATCCTGTGGGTGGTGCTGAGGGGACCTCCAATCGACTACCATAAATCCCTTAGAAATGTTTTATCCATACATCCAGGGAAATCACACAGGCTACTATACTATTTGTTACTCCAGTAAAGAACGGGAGATGAATGATTTCCCAAAACCTGTTGCTGTGTTACAGTGCAAAAGATGACAGGCTTTCTCTTTAATTTCTGTTTTCCGAGTTAAAACGGCATGTGTAGTCATTTCCTCTCCTTGTTGTCTCTGCCCTGTCTCTAGGGATTCTTTTTAATACAATTAATAGACTTTGATGGGCCTTTGAGCCACTGGAACCAAACCATGTCTCACCTACACTAGCTCTCTTGCTACCAGTATCCCTGACGTTATTAGCAATTTGATGGATTATCCTGTTAAAGGTGCTTATAAAGAGCTCATCATTTGTGGTATCCTTCATACACAATTGAATGTCATAGACACAAGTGGCATAGAGGGAGTTAGAAAAGGAAACAATAGTGACCTTGCTCAATTCTAATCTATGCCCATGATCTTGTGGTGCATTGTCACCATTACTTGAGCCGTGTTAGAATGGGAGAACTTCAAGGCCTACATTCAGGGGTTGTGATTTAAAAACTCCTCAGGAGTACGAGCTGCATTGCATGATCAACTGCAAAGGGTATAAACCGATATTTAAAAAATTATTACATCTGAATCTAAAAGACCACAACCAATACGCAAAAGGAAGCAGCGCCCTGACATTCGTAAAAGGCTATGTCTGCATGACTACAAAGTATATACTGACCACAGACACCCCAAAGGTGATAAAAAAGGCACACTACTTGCAAGACTTTCATGCACAGTCACACACTGTGGTGCCATCAGAGTTATTAAACACACCAGCGGACATACACTACATGCCCAAGCCAAAATTAATGGGTTATTTACCTCATATTATAAACATCTTTACTCAAGACCAATTGAGGGACAGCATAACGATAGATGTATACATACGTGAAGATCATCTGCGACAGCCAAAGGGCTGACCCGGGTACCCCAATTTCTTTGGAATAGATAACCATGGCTATACTATAATGGGCTACATTTAAAACAATTAGCAGGTATAGTATTGCATCAGAATTCCACCAGACATATCAAGGGAAACTCTCTGAGAGCCTACTTTACATTTATCTGATGGCCATGCTCCCCACAGTGACTAGGGAGGCAATAGTACTGGTCCTCCGAAGAGATGATCACAATCCCTTATCCAGGACTTCGTACTGCGCGCTGTTGATGTTGACTTTGAACTTCAAAATGCTAGGAACATTGACCTCTAGAACAATGCAAAGAGTGCTACTGGATTTGGTACATCTGAACCAGAGTGGGTTTATCGTATGGTAGAGGGACACACCCAGAGGGTTTGGAGACTTAGCTAAGATGACACTTCCAAGCTTAAACATAAATCGGCTCTGAAGCACTACAATAGCCATTGTAGAATTAAATGAAAACCTTTATTGTTTAGTTAGTTAATACCACAACAATTTTACAATGATACAGTTATTAAAAGGATAAAAAGGGCCCCAATGTGGGCACCCATGTTAGCCAATGAAAAGGTAAGGTTATACAGTAAATGAGGAGCCCATTTTTAGGGTCTGTGTTTAAGGGTCTAACCCCTAGATGCATCAACATTGTCATTTGCGATTCCTTAATTGCGAAAAATAAGGAATCGCAATTAAGGATTCGCAAATGGCAATGCATCATTAATTTCGCAATTTTTTGGGGATTCGGTAAAAATCGCATTTTTTACCGAATTCCAAAAAAATTGCGATTTCCAAAAAGCGAATCCGATATTCCCATTCATTCCTATGGGCTGAAATGCCCATAGGAATGAATGGGAATTGCGAATTCGCAATTTAAATTTGGAATGCATCAAAGCCTTTCAAGGGTGGAGAGGGGGGTCCCACGGACCCCCCCCTGCACTCATGAAATGCACTTTTACATGTGAGTTACATACACACATGTCCTAAGGACATGTGTGCCTGTAACGTACACGTTTAAAAAATGCATTTTCATGCGTTTTTAAACATTTTTCCAAATTACCACGAAGTTCAACTTCGTGGTAATTTGCATTTGCAATTTTGGAAGTCGCAAATGTTTTAGGGATGATGCATTGCTGTTAAGGAATCGCAAATGTGCGATTCCTTAACAGCAATCGCATTTTTTTGGAACTCGCAAAAAAAGCGAATTCCAAAAAATGCTTGATGCATCCCAGTAACCAATTTAGGAAGTGCAAAAGGCCGATTTATGCGAATCGCACCGTTTGCACTTCCTAAAACGGTTGATGCATCTGGGCATAAAAGTCCAGTGACATTGTAAAATGGCCAGTGCCACTTTCTTTTCTGATCAGATCACCTTGGCCCATAATGGTCCCTAAACGCTTTTAAGAATAGTCAATGAGCTCTCTAACACTAGCAGGATTGCTTCTGCATCTCTACTATCTCAGGTTCAATGTGAGAAATTAGTACTTTTCTTCGTTAGTAAAGGGAAAGATATTCAGCTATCTCTGTTGAGGGGAAGAGGAGATTTTTCTCAGACTAATATCTCTCTGTTGCTCTTTGATTTTGATGATTCCGTTTTAGTTGATTCTCCTGCTATCCTCCAGACATTGGTCCTTAAACACATTAAAACATCCATGAATACAATCTCTTTTATAAACTATATGAATAAAGAAGAGAAAGAAAACCTTTCATAAAATTCTTTAACATGTACGATTCATTAATAACTCCGCTTATCTGTGCAGTCAACATTTCATCTAAAAAATCTCTTAAAAACTCCAATTGTCAAAATTGTTAAAAACCTTTTTTACTTTGAGCATAAACCTCCCCTTAGCATGTGCTATATCCAAAGAGTGCATTTCTGTTAACAACTCCACAGCTTCTACCAGGTTTTAAGAAAATTGGACGTAAAAAACATTCTGTGCTGTGAGAACCTTTAAACAATCCAATAGTATTTGAAAATTGTCACATGTTGTACCTAGATTACAGGTGCATTTCCCCTTGGAATCAACCATAGCACCTTTTATCCTGTTGTTAGCATAGCAGTGGTTGATTCTGATCCTTAGCCTTAGTTATTAATTTCCAATCCAACAATTGGGTAGTACATCTTTGTGCGGGAACAGTTGTTCATTTTGCCTTGATTGGACCATAAAATACACAGATTTTTTCGACCCAAGATACTATTGATCGTGGTCTCATTATATTTCTTTCCCTAAGGCCCTGAGTTCACTCACTCAATTTGTAGATTCTGTGGGCCCAGCTTGACTCTCATGTCCCTACAAGCCTTTGTTACGATTTCGCTTACTCCCTTTGGCCACTTTAATTCACTCCGCAGTATTTAATTTTTGCACCATTGTGATATTTTGTGCTCCTCTTTTCAGCCCAGGCACTGCCAGAATCATATTATCGTCATGTGTGCCATTATATCTCAAAATACTACTCCTGTCTCCATTCTTACTGCCTGGATCATCGAGGACATGGGTAGGGATAAAATGTTTTTTAAGCATTTCCCCTCTTCAATGTCCCAACCATTTTTCCCACTTACATAGAACAATTCTGCTCATATTGGAACTGGGGTGGAATCATGGCATTATAAGCTTTCAGTAGGGGTCTATCTGACATTTCTCCATAATCTTTGTTACATTTTTTCAGACCACTAACTGAAGCGAGGGCCGTTACTCTCAAAGCATCGAGGCGGGTACGCCATTTTAGAGATTTCTGGAACCGCACCCCTAAATACTTGTATTCATTTACCATCTCTAACTTTGTGAAGTCAAAAAAACTGCTACATTTTGTCATTTTCTTACCAAAGAAAAGAATCTTAGTTTTCTCTATATTTACTACAAGTTTTTTGGAGCAGCAATATTCACTAAACACATTCAACTTTCTTTGCAGACCAATCTCAGTTTGGTCTAAAATTCCAAGGTCATCTGTATAAAGTATGCATGCAATGTGTTTCCCATCTAGCATATGGCTGGCACCACGAGCCACCACCCAAAACCGACGGCTGATAGGCTATAAATATGGAGAAAAGCAAGTGGGCCAAGACACACCCTTGTCTTAACCCATTTTCGATTGGGAACTTCTGCAACAAGGTCCCCTCTGTATACAAAATAACCTGGGCCCAGTTACAACTATGTAGCCTTTGGAGTAAATCTAGGAGACTTTTAGGAACACCACACCTGGTCAAAGATTCCCTTAATTGCTTTCCGTCCTCCAGATCAAATGCTGCCCGGAAGTCGACGAAGCAGCAGAACAACCTGCCACCTTGTTCCATCAACTTCCGCGCTGTTGACCCTGTTCAGGGGGCACATTCTGATTTACTTCTACCCATTATGTAAGGTTTTCCAAAATTATTTTTGCAAATACCTTTTCGCCCACATCTACTAAGTTGATTAGTCTACAGTTCTTCGGGGCCTTTAGTTCCCCTTTTATGTATTGGTCTGATAATTGCCCCTTACCAGTTTTCTGACATCTCACCTGAACCAAGTATACCAGCAAACATTTGTGAGAAGAATTCTGCCCACCAATCTAGCCGGATCTTTATAAGCAGTTACAGGAGGCTATCTGGGCCAGCTGCTCGGTCAGAGTTAATTTTTATATAATTTGTTTAACATTACTTGCCGTAAAGAGGGCCCTAATGTCCTTCTCAATACCTGGCCAACAAGAGGTTCTCTGACTCGCTGGTTCAACACAGTTACCACATATTTCTCTCAAATACCTCTCCCAAGTGTCTTCTGCCACCACACAATTTAAAGACCCCTATACCTTACCAGAGCCTTCTTGGACCAGCTTCCAGAAAATGTTTATATTTTTTTGTTCTATTTCTGATAATAGGTTTCCCCTGTAGCTCTCTAGGCATTCTTTTGTTATTCGTAATGACCATTTTATATTTGTTCCTTAGTTTCTAAAGGCAATGGAACAACTCTAGATCATTTTTTACCCTGAGTCTTTATCCCCTTTTCTTATACATGCTTTTAATTTCTGGCATTCCTCATTAAACCAGCTCTTCTCTTTACACTTGTTTCTCTTTATCTTACGTTCTCCAAAACTGTTCCTTTTTATTTCAACCCGCAAACAATCAGCCATTTCGCAAATTACATTTCCAAACCATTCTATATGATTAGTATTGGCAATATTTCCTTATATTTGACACTGATGGAAGGCAGCCACTTTTTCCATAGACTCTTCTGACATGCGAGTAGTAAGCAGTGTAAGGTAGTTTGTGGTATACTTTGGACCTGTCTTTACTTGTGTCTTTGTCACAATCTATAACATCTGGTTCTCCTAGGGATCCCCTTCCCCTGCCAAGCTTTATCTTTAAGATCTGGACACCATGCTTCCTCCGGTAAGACTCCTTAATTGTTTGTTGCAGAAGGGCTCCCTTCCCCAGGTATGGATGCATTCTACTGTTCTTCCTCTTCTGAAGAAGTCCAGCTTGAATCCCACCAATTGATCTAATTATAGACCTGTTTCCTTTCTCCTACTCTGCGTAGAATTCTAGAAAAGTATGTAGGTATACAACTCTCTGCTTTTGTGGAGTCTCAGTTTTTTTTACATGACTGCTCCTAGATGAGGGCGAGATTGCAGGTCTGATTCTACTAGATCACAGGGCTGCCTTTGATACTGTGTTCCATGACACGCTCATAGGGAGACTGACACAATTAGGGATCCAGGGAATAGCTTTGGCTTGGTTATCCATCTTCTTGAAGAGTCAAACTTTCTAGGTTTACTCAGGCAGAGCTTCATCCATGTGTCATGATTTTACCTCTGAGGTTCCTCAAGGATCCGCTCTGAGTCCAGCATTTTCTTTTTATATCTATGTGTGCCTGCTCGGCAGAGCTGGTGGAACGCTGTGTTCTCACTTTATTTCCCTATGCTGATGGTGTATGCTGATGATATCCAAATCATCTTTTCATTATCATCCACTTTGAAACACAGCTCTGTGTCTTTGAACTCCTGCTTGACTCAAGTAGCCTCATGGATGAATAACAACTTGCTGAATGGTAAGAAAATTGAGGTGTTGGCCCTTGGAAAGAACCCATGCCTCTGGGTACCACAGCATTGGCCAGCTGTTATGGGTGATATCCCTATCCCTGCTTCCAAAGTCAAGAACATAGGGTTCTTGGTAGACAATATGCTCTCCATGAAGCCACATGTGGCAAAGGTATGTGGATCCTGCTTTGTTACTTTGAAATGGCTACGAAAATTAATCTGGATTTCCCCCATATCTACCCAAAGAACTTTCCTCCAGGCTCTCCTTCTATCTTGCCTGGATTATAGTAACATCCTCTACCTGGGGCCTGATACAGCCTCCATGAGACATCTGCAGGTGGTGCAGAATGAGGTTGTAAGGCTGATCTATCGACTACCAAAACATGCCTCAGTTACATCTCTCTGCAGCAAGCTTCACTGGCTAGGGGTTGAAAAGTATGTCCAATTCCAGGCTTTGTGTTATGTCTTCAAAGCAAAGGCAGGGATCGCCATCCACCATATCAATGGTCTGATAAAACCGCATTAGCCCACGCGCTATCTGCATTCCATCAACCTCACCTTGTGCACTGTCCCTTAGATTAAACGTACTCCCATGGTAGGTCGCTCTTTTACATTACTAAGCTTTGGAACACTTTGCCAGAACACCTGAGATCTTGGCCACTTTTTGTAACCAACTAAAGACGTGGCTGTTTTGAATCACCTGAGCTGTAAGAAACTTTATCTATTGCTAAAAGCGCTGGAAAACTCTGTGTGTGTAGCTGTGTGCACTACATAAGCATTTTACCATAACATAAGTTTTTTTAATGATATAATACATTGCAAACTGACTGATATGATGGACTGGGAGTAGCTGTTTAAAATCCTTGGACAATAAGTTTTGGAGCTTAAGTCCAAGCATGGATTCAATCATTCTATGCAAATCCAAAGTCCTATTGTAAATTAGGGAAGATGTTCTCAGAACCATGAAGGTTACAAAGATGGATGCCTGCAGTCCCTCATCTTGCTTCCTCTGGCCATCTAGCCACTCACCAGCCATGTAAGGAAAGAGGGTACATGGCAGGGGTTAGACAGGAGGGAACACTCGCACATCATCTTTCAGTACACTGATGATATCAAAATGTTCTGGAGGACCTTTTGCATGCCTTCAGAAACCTGGGGTTATTTTGAGAGAGCCTTTAGTGTGAAAGTCAGTAGAGCTAAGTTGTATCTATTTCAGTTGAGGGAGATCGGTGAGCGTGCTATCACAACAGAGTGATAGCCACAGACCTTGAAATACATGGCATTTAATATCTACTGGGAAGCAGAGGACGTGTGACAGCATCACCTTTTTCCAAAACCCAATCGATGCTCTGGCTCATGCCAAAGCTCTGCTAAAGTTGCAATGTGCAGAATACAGAATTGTTCATACAGTAATGGTGCTTATATCCTGCATGCTTTACTTGTTTGTGAATATACCAGTGACAATGACTAGGCCCTTTTTCCGAGACTTAAAAAATATACTAATTGACTAGTTAGCATTATAAAAACTCTTCATAGCCACCAATCAAGAACGCCTTGGAAGACCTGATTTTGAGACCTAATCCCTGACAGTACTACTCCAATGGGTAGGTGTTAGAAATTGGGTTTTTGGTTGGCTAGTGTATGCACCTAAGCCAGACAGAGCCCACCACTCTAGTCTGGGTAAGAAAGTCACACATCCAAGATAACCCTGGCTCATCCATTTGGTAGCTTGGCAGAACAGTCAGGCTTATCCTATTGGCAATGTTTAAAGTGTTTGCGCAACACACGCATACCAATGACACAATAAATGCACCGCAAAAGAGACTCCTCACGGTATTATATAAAAATACGGTATCTGTGTTGCATTTAAAAATAGACCAAAACCAGATAAACAATAATCACTTTGCCAACTTGGCAATTGTCATAACATCACATTCAATGCAATTAAATAGACACTTATATGTTGCATATGTCATAAAATCACTATTACGGTACGTAATATGTATCTCCTGAAAGAGTACTAGTTATCCTGTCAGTATAGGGCATAACCACAACATACATCTTCACATCAGGGCATGAATATGAAGCAGTTTAGGGCAAATTATATGAATCACTGCATGGTACCAAAACATCATTAAAGACCACATTACTGTGCATATTTATGCAGACACATGGTATTGTCCTCGTTATGCTAACCAGTTTAGGGTATAAAATGACATATACCAATACCAGGTCATAAAATGCAGCAGAAACATATAACAGTGCTCCTGCGCTCTTCTGAAAATGTATACAGTAATAAAGAGAAGGCTACTAGGCACAGCAGCACTGGCATGCCTATTATAGGTAACGGGGTAATTTATGTAAAATGAAACACTCACAGAGCAAGTAAAAAACGGACAGGGAGCCCAACTGTATGTCCCAAGCACACGGTGGACACGCACACTGCCAGGAGAAACAGGGTGCCTCACTGGGCCCCCCATGCAGGGAGCAACCGAAGGCAGCGGCTGTGAGTGGCTGGTACAACTACTAGTCACCCAAAGCGAATCGTCTTGGCCCGGGAACCCTGGAGGTCTTCCTTTGACCTGGGCGGTGGCTGCATCAATTGGAGCTTTGTTGAGGGGGACTGGGAGCATGCAACACAATTTCTGCTCCCCAGCGCATCCGGGAATCAGTACTGCCACTTTGTGCAAGTCGCGCTGCGGTCAAGCCCGACAGTGAAGGTGAGGCTGGACCATGCATGGCGGCACCTGATGCCCCAAAGTGTCTCACCATCCTCAACCTGGAGGCAGGCCAAAATGTAATTGGAGATTACTGGGGGCACATAAGCAAGAATGCAGGCACCAGGCCAGCAAAGCAGCTGGTAAAGTGGCACTACCTCCTGGTAGCACAGCAGTTCCATCTGGCTAGGTGCAGTATGTGGAGCCAGCAGCGTCTGGTTACAAGTCCCAAACTGTGTGTACAAGCATGAGTTCAGAGCCTCTGTACTTATACTCAAAATGTCTTTGATGTGGAGGTAACTTCAATCAAACTTTAGAAGTGCGCAACAACCCCATTCAATCTGAGCCCTGGCTCTAGACACACTACAGAGGGGTGGAGACAGGATTGAGAGAGGACAGGCACAGCCCAATTCAGGTGTCTGATTTATTAGGTGAGCAAGCTGCAATTCAGGTGTCAGTGACCACTCCTTCGACCACTCTAGCTTAGGAAGACCCATCAAGATATGCAGGGCCCACCTCAGCTCCCTTTGTGACTGTCTAGAGTGAATGCACAAACCAGATCCCTGTTAGTCTAAACCAGACGTTGATTGGAGTTTGCTGCAAAGCACAAAGAGTCATAAGCATACAGAAATGCCCACTTTCTAAAAATTGCATTTCTAAAATAGTAATGAAAAATCCACTTTCACCAATAAGCAGGACTTATCAGCACTATTCCAAAAATACCAAACGGGGTATTTCTACACCTTTCAGATCAGAAATTACCACTGAACACATATGAGGGAGTTCCCAATGCAAACCTATGGGATGAGCAGGCCTCACAGCAGTGACAAACCAAATAGGCTGTTTGTCACTACTAGGACATGCCACATAATAAAAGCACATGTCCTACCTTTTACCTATTGAAAGTCCCTTACATGCACTGCCGAGTTCCCAAAAGAAGGAACATAATCCAATATGCATCAATATTAGGCATCAAATGATATACAATTTCATTGATTAGTTTGTTTAATTAGTTTGAGAATTGCTTTATTCAAGAATGATCAAAATGTTCATGATGCGTAACTTTTTATTTGCAATATATTCATTCATCTATTAATAGGATGCTTCATACAAATTTCAGCTCATCCCAATGCATTTTGGGTTTCTTCAGCCCTCATCAGGGCATGTAAATTCTAGAAAGAAACAATGAGGTGAAGTGAGAAAATGTCTGTTGTAAAAAGGGGAAGCCCATCGCCAGACATCAAGTGTCAAAACAGTGAAAGCCTGGTCAAGGTGCTGCAAACCCATGCCATGAAGTGTAAGTACATGTAGTGACCAGGTGGTCGTTTCCAACACTCTTGATTATTTGGGATTTTACTGGCCAGAGTGCCCACTCATAGTGAACGGGTAGTTGATATATTGCACCTTGTTTGGTCCCCACATGCTTCATTGGAATGAGCGCACTGTGACACTATATCTCTTATAATTATGAATGACCTCCCACACTACATGTACTCATAGGGCTATAGGGCTATCTAGGGCCTACCTTAGGGATGACCTATATGTAGTAAACGGTGAGTTCCAGACTTGGCAAGTAACTTTAAATGCCAAGTTAATGTGGCAGTAAACTATGCACAGGTTTGAAAGGCTACTAGTGTGGGTGGGGCAACCAGCGCTGCAGGCCCACTAGTGAGATTTTACAGCCCCTGGGTATATTGGATACCACTGTACAAGGGATGTACAGGTAATCTAAATATGCCAAACTGACGTAGACCAATCATACCCAAGTTTAAAGGAGAGAACACAGGCACTTTAGCACTGATCGGCAGTGGTAAAGTGCCCAGAGTCCTAAAGCAAACAAAAAACTGGTCAGAAAAAATACAGGAGGAGGACAAAAAGATCGGGTGTAACTCTGCAAAAAGGACCAGGTTCAATAGTAGGGAAATGGCTGAGCCCAAAGTCAAATCTAGAAGCAAAATATGTACAGGCAAATCCAGGGAACATCTCAGTAACTAATTTGCTGTTTGGCAGAAATTCCCACTCAAAACCACTCTTGGTACTGCTACAGATGGCCGAATAAACCTGAATTAGACACTAAAAAATGGTCTCCTATTGGAAACTATGGAGCAAACTTGGGCTCAAACGTGCTGATACCCTGGCCACTTGCAGAATATGGAAAAAAGCAATGATCACTAAAGTAGGGCAGTTGTACGATATGTGAATCCTAATATCATTTGCAGAGCTCAAGGAAGAATATAAAAAACAATGGGAAGGGTTCTCACACATGCAGCCCTATATAAAGCCACAACTCAAATGTACAGTTATTCCCGGGATGATTTAGAAACAGACAACGTGCTGCCAATAGTATTTAGATAGAGAAGGCAATGCCTTATGGTAACCTGGCAATATAAGACACTAGGGTAAAGGAGCTGGGATAGCCTGAGGAGAAGTGGGACAGGGGCCTAGTTGAAGAACTAACAGGAAGGGAATTGCTTGCAGTTCTCCAACACACCTATGATGTCTAGGAATGCTAAGTTTAAATTGATTCAGTTCATTTATGTAACACCAAATTTATCTAACACCCTAACACATACATAATATGTACCCAATAATCCCACACAAATGCACCATTCAAAATGGAAGATAGCGCTCTTTACCATATGACCTGACCATATGACCTGAGCATGTCAAGTAATATGAAGCTACTGAAGGTGTGTTACTACCCATGTAACTCATCTGACTGAAAGACAGAATCTGTATAACCATAAACTCTGCCTGTTAAGAGGTATGGCAAGTCCAATGGCAAGTTTATAGCCCTTGTCGTGTTACTAATTGAAAGGACAAAACCCATCAGTTGGAAGCCAGAAAACACCCTAGATGTAGCAATGTGGGGTCTGAACTTTGTAAATGCGTACAAGCAGAAGTAGGTAAACATGAGATTTAAGAGCGTCAGAAAGGAATGGAAAAAAACAGTCAACTGGGACTCATTGCTAATAGAACTAACTCTGAAATCTGATGACCAGCCTCCCTAAGAGAATGCACCCATAACATTCAAAGTGAAATGTCTTTTTTTGTTTGTTTCACCATTCTCAGCCCTAACCTACGAAGATGTATAGGATGCATTTAAGTGGGGTGACACTGTGGAGTCTGTGAGACCATGAAACAGGGTGTTACCAGCATCCAGAAACAAGAGGTGGCATCTAAACAGTTTTCAAAATATGTGTAGGGCAGTGGTTTACTGAGTGACTGACAATCATCCTTTGGTTCTTATGAGAGAATATGAACTCTGTTATTGAAAGTTCCAAAAAGTCTGCTTAGGTAGGAGGCCTTTTTAGAGTTGCAGAAGCCTTCTGCCACTTTTAATATCATTGACATTGACATATGGATTAGATTGCAGTATGTAGCTAGATCTTCCCACTCATCTCTGGAGTGATGGAAAGGTTCAGCTCCAGTGGCGGCTTTCTACATCTGGAGTCCCCAGGGGTTCTCTCATTCCTTAGTTGCAGTGGTGACATCTACGAATGGCATTGTGCAGGGCTTCCCCACACTCTTAATTTCTTATGATCATGTGAGATTGTGCAATGATTTATTAAAAGCCCATGTTATAAGGTATCATATCTAAGCAGATGACACACAGATGCTGTTCACTTTGAACAGGTACTTTGATATAGATACCGGGGTATTGGATCTATTGGTAAAAGAGATCCAAGGCTAAATGAAAGCTATCTCACATAGGTCAACCACAAATGGTTAAGAACCTACAGGAAATTCAAGCCTTGGGAGTCCCTTTTGACTGCACATTGAGAATGAAATGGTAGATCATTCTAGTTGGTCTGTCATCATATTCTCTATTGATCTCAGCAACAGCTCAGCCTGATGGAAATTTGGCCATAGCATGTGCAATTTTGGCTGAGCTTCCAGGGAAGCTACACAATATCTGCAAAGGAGGCTAGAGTTCTAGCTTGGCTCAATTACTGAGTGCATGTCAGTCCAACCCAAGAAAGATTACACTGTTTACTGATTGCTACTGAATTCCAACCATATAAAATTTCAAACCATAATGATTGTTTTTAAGTTCATCCATCATGATGGCTTTTCTCCCTGCAAACGTAAATGTAAATGTAAATTGATACTTGTATAGCGCACTACTCACCCACAAGGGTCTCAAGGTGCTTGTACAAATACCGCTGTGGAACCCATCCTGGCTTACCCTGTGAGGCGTCCACTCCTGGGCACCCCCAAGGTGGAGGCCAGGCATCCTTAGCATTGTGGGGGCAGGCATCCTTAGCCTTGTGGGGGCTGTTGTGGAGATTAAGCAAGCTATTGCCCAGAGTTGCAGAGTGGGACTTCATGATTGGAATAGGCACCGATGCGAGAATGATCAGGTCCGTGGAATTTTTGAGCCCAAGACCCGCTGAGGCGGGGAATTGAACCCTGGTCCTGGGCTAGACCTCTGCGTCAGGGTCTGCCGCTCCAACCATTGAGCCACACTTCTCCACTGAATTTTGGCTTTATGTTCCAAGTAGGACCTTGAGATCTCTAGCCCAGGTTGGATTGTAACTGCTAAGTTAGGGGGTATAATATTGAAAGTAACAGGAACCAGACAGCGAAATGAACTCCTCTGTACCTCAGAAGGAAGAAATTATAGCCTTTCTGCAAGACCTGAAAAATAATATTTTTATTTAAGGTTCTTTCTTGGTATGTCTGGCTGTTTGCCTAAGACTCTTGGAAATCTTTGAATTTAATGCACCTTGAAAATGTTATTTCGTTTTAGGTAGCTTATCAGGTGGCCCTTCCTCAAAAGTCATCATATCTTTCTGTGAATTAACAACCATACTCATGAATTCTCTTGCACCTATAAACAGTGATTGATAAACACCTCGGCTTCTGAAAAGTTATTGAGATTCACCTACTTGCCTAGGACCCCAGCTGCTGTCTCAGTCTTACATCTTGAATTAAGCACTTTGGGGATGCATTTTGGAAGGCACGCACTATTAAAGTTGCTACATCCATATACAGCTTAGGTGTGCACTTTAGCCTGACAATAAAATGTCTACCCAAGTGTTATAATGCTTCTTTTTTGTCTCTTCAGATGTTTAGGAAAAGGTTTGTTGACTTCTACGGATAATGATCGCTGGTACAAACAACGCAGAATCTTTGATCCAGCATTTAGTCGGGCGTAAGTGAGACACCTTTTTCAAACTAACGCCTGTTTGAAGCAGTATCTGGGGGAGGATAGAAGGAGAAGGGGAGGAGGAAGCAATCTCACTAAATGCATGATTTCAAATTTTAGTGGGTGAGAGACCAAAATGTTAATGAAATGATATTTGCTGCTTCTCTTAAATTGTTAACTATTTTGATTCTGATAAAAAAAGTTCTAACCTGAAAATATGGTAGGATTAAGGAAGGTTAATTTTCTTCTTTTCGAAAAATCACAAACATATTTATCTTCAGGAAATTCAGATTCTGCATCATGGTTACATAGGATGTTTCTTGATGAGCATATATGTTAATTTTAAATCATTCTCCGTGCCATACGTAGGTGGCCATTTACCGGCCGGTAACGGCCGAATTCAGCCGTTACCGACCGGTAAATGGGTTTTCTGATGTAGGGGTCCTATATTTTACTGATTCTGTAAATTTACCGAATCGGTAAATTCACAGAATCGGTAAAATACCGAATCAGTATATTTACCGATTCGGTAAATCCACATGTAGGTGGCACTCCTAAGAGATCCACAGGCCCTTAAGAATCGGTATTTTACCATCCAATCCTATTGGGTGGTAAAATACCGAATTCTGGTGTGCATGCACATCTGTGCATGCACACCTGTGCAATGTGACACACAGACATGCCCTTAGGGCATGTATGTGTGCCACATGGCACACAAGTCCGGAATTGGGGTACTAGAGGGTGTCAAAGTGACACCCCCTGCACCCTTGCTGAAATCGGTATTTACCGAATCGGTAAATACCGATTCGGTAAAGCCCATTGATTTCTATGGGCTTCAATGCCCATTGGAATCAATGGACATTACCGAATCGGTATTTACAGAATCGGTAAATACCGAATCTTAACAATTCGGTATTTACCGAATCTGTATTACCTACATCCCCCCCCCCCCCCCTCTATTTTACCACTTCTTAAATACCGATTCGGTATCATTCGGTATTTAAGAAGTGGTAAAATTTAATTACCTACATCGGGCCCATAGTGTTTAAATATGGGGACATACACAGCTCTCTAGTTTCAGAAAGTAGGCCTATATTAACTGTCTTACATATACTGTAATTGTGTGCATAGGTGGTTGATTTGGAAGACTACCTCTGTGTGGACACCGAGAGCCTATGAGTTTGCATATAAGCCAATGTGCTTGAATTAGCTTTATGTAGCCATTTGTATGTTGCAGTGAAATTGCAGACAATCGGTTTTTCTGGATGTTGATTGTTTTAGACCTCTCTGCTGCATTTGACAGAGCAGACCAAACCTACTACTCCACAATTTATAAATGCATTTTACCAATTGGGTCAAATATTTTCGTCTGTAATGCACCAGAAGCATGAGAGTGGAACAATTCCATACCTCAACCTATCAGGTCACATGTAAAGTCACAGATGTATTCTCTCTGTCCCCCCTTAAATATCTATATAGACCCCCCACCATCTCAATGTGCCTGCTATGCTCCGATCACCTTGAATTCCACTTCCCTCACAGACAACATAAAGATAGACATTGTTGTCATAAGATGTACCAACCAAATTGAGAAAGGCCATAAAAAAATGTAAGCATGATGGGTAATAGGAGCGTCAATGGGATAAAAAAACTGAAATACTAGTCATGCCTCCAGCATACCTCTTCAAAGCACCAAGCCCCGCTGGACCATCCATCTTTTTTGGTAGACATGTTACTATCAAAACGATAGCACTGAAGAGCTTGGTGCATCATTTCCTTACATCATAGGGCTAGGCCTATTAATAAATTAGGTTAGCATACAGGTGATGAAATCCTTCAAACATCTGTTAATGTTCCTTTAACTTTAATGTTCAGGCTAATATTGTATGTTTTTAAGTTTACCTATAATCATTTATTTTAATATTATTCGTAACTGTATACATTATATAATTATTTTAAAATAAAAACAATTAAATTAACATGTAATGTTAATGTAATAATAACAATGGCGTGTCAAGCTCCTTGGGCAAATTATCTGTTTATGGTTTGTCTGAGTATTAAGAGTGATCTTTTGGGACCTTTATTTATCCATAAGTGCAAGGTGTTAGTTTTGTGTGCCTATTTATGGTTGTCCCCATTCTGTGTACCACATGGTGGGTTAGTTCAAGAGTATAAATATCTGGGATGATTTTGTTGACAATCTGAGATGGAATAAATATCTGACCATCGAAGAAATACATTGTTGTCTGAAGTAGACAGTTTGAAATGATTTTATCTCAAATATGGCAGCTATTCTTTACAGCCACCAAGTAGAGTAATCTTGTACAAGGTAATCCTGCAAGCCATATGGACCATAGGTGTGGGCAATAGACAGATGGATTGCATGGGAAGGACTTGAAGGTAGAATTGTGAAATTTGTGCTTGATTCTCCAACAAATGCTATGATCCAGGTGTTAAGGTGGGAGTTGAAATTGGTAGCATGGAGTGCTGCGGTAGATGTGAGGGCCCTATGGTTCTATTTTACAATCAATAATGGACACCCCTAGTGAAATTTTCCTGGATGTATTGTCAAACGTTCCTGAGAACACCCTCAGACGCTGTGCAGAGAAAACTAACCGGCGTGAGGATCTTTCTGCTATTTGTGGAATATGAGATCAGTTATGCCTTTTCTGGTTTCCCAAGAGGGCCCAGATCTTTTTCCATATTTATTTAGAATTCCAGATAGGACCTAGTGCAATTAAATCTTGCGTCTGAGGATGCAAATAGATCTGGGGTGACACATGCCTGCGCTAAAAGTGCAAAATGCTAAGAACCTTGGTCAGTGTCCATTTAAGAGAGGTAAAGGATACTCAAACCTCAAATTATTGGTGGACTGTGTATTCTTCCCAGAAGAAAGGAAGAGATTTTTGAAGCCTGTTTTCTTAAAGTAAGGGATATGGTGGAGAGCCTTGGCGTTAAATCTGTTGTGTGGGTTGTGTCATCGAAATGTGGTCATTGCTGTAGGTCAATTCCTGCACAAAATTGTATTGCGCTATGCCAGGATTTCCCCAGCTAATGTTGCTCTAGATTGAAACCTGTTCCATCCTGGTGGCCAGATTTGGCTGGTGAAATGAAGCTTTTGATAACATGGCTCTTTTCCCCTTTCACTTTGTAGTAAGCCCCTTATTAGCTGTATTTGAACTATGCTGCACATTTTAGTAAAAACCATTGAATAGGAATCCAAGAAGTCAATTAGGCTCTTCCGTGGGTCAAAGATGGCTCTGTTGACTGTCTTTGCACAATGCACTTTAATGCCCAGAACCGTGATACTTTATTGATCATATTCCACAGTGGCTGGGCTAGACTGGTCCTGAGGTATGTGAAGCGCTCCGATACCTTCCGGTCAGGCTAGCGCTATATAAAACTTCCTAAAGAAAATAAAAAATATGTGCAATAACTTGATGGGTTGGACCTAATTGTGTGACAATTTGTATAGGATGCACTTTTATTTGAAAACCTTTTTTATAAACAAACTTTTTATGAATCTAATTGATGATGTATCGATGTATTTGGATTTCTATTTATTGGCAATTTTATGACATTTCTGTTTGTCATGTTTGTTGAATCTAAATGTGTGTTATATTTCTGTAAGAATGTATTTCTTGGAAATTAAGAATTTGACTGACTGGTGGGTTAGTCCAAGATATTTAAAGTACCCATTTGCTAGGTTTTTGCTGACAAATTCGGCATTGAGGTGGATCACAAATTAGTTTTGACTTTCTGGGTCTCTACTATGCACACCGCCTTTGAAAATATTTTCAAGATGCATTTCTGGTCTCTCATAAATGGACCTATCTGTATTGCGTGACTCACCAAACAATTGTTGTAGCTCAATACATTGTGGTAAATGTACATTTTCACATTTTTCTCACAGTCTACCCCGTCTTTTCCACGTGTCTACTTCAATCACTATCTCTCAACGCAAACACCTCTAAAACTACGGCGAGGGTAATTGAAATAAATTGGGACCTAGCTTGTACAGTGTATTTTCTTTTTTTTATTCTAGTCTTTTATTGAGTTTTAAGCAGTAAGAACAACAACATCCACACACTTGATGACAACAAAGATATCCCGTGCCACCCACCCTCTCCATGTGGTTAGGCACCCCATTACTTCTTTACACCGCTAATTAACCATTATCTGTGTGCAAAACTTTCAGTCACCTCGTACCTCCACTGACACGTTTGCATAACCCACTTGTTTACCAAACGGCTATGCAACTATCAGTCCAAGTCTTTACCATCACTGCTCATAGTGATCCCATTTTGTTCATATTGTTCTAATTTAGTCGCTGCCAAGTCCCAATGTAGTGAGCCCCCCTGTTTGTTTATTCTGCCTTGGAGTTTCCTATGAACCTCACGATCCGCTGTGATTAATTTTATCATCTCTTTCTCCCATTGCTTCATAGTCGGGGGTGCTGCTCACTTCCACCTGACTGCAACACACTTTTTTCTCAATGGTTAGTCCCAGTGTTATTATTTAGCATACTGTTTATTTTTTTGCTTCTTAGAGAACAAACCTAAGAAGCACATACGCATGTCACAGTACACATAAGTGTTGTCAGATCCCCAAGTTTTGTGGTTTTGCCTTGACAAAACTGTTGTATATGGCACATTCCCCCCACATGTCTACATACTTGCCTGTTACCATTTTACATCTGGGGTATTTATCGGCATTATCTGAATTTATTCTGTGCAGCAATGCTGGCCTGATATTTGATCTATGGATATATGCTCGTAATGTACACGTTGCAATCATGCATTACGTGTGACCAATTTGCAGTTGTTAAAACTGTGCACCACTCTGTGTCTTGTAACTCCTCCTCCAGATCCACGTGTCTCTGTGCTTCTGTGGAAGTAATGTCTTATACAGAGTGGAAACTAGTCTCCCTTCCCCAATGATACCAGCGCTTGAATTACCCTACGTGTTTCAGGTTCTCAGGTAAAAGCGGGCAATGTTTTTCGTACATGGCTGCCACATCAGCATTAAATGAGGAGGCCGTGGCCGCACCTCCCATTTCTCACAGACGATAGAAAATTCCATCAATATCCCCACCTCGTAGAGACTTTCAGTGCTGAATGCATTCCTCTCTGCATTGCCCCTCCCACACAGCGAGGTAACCTCAGACAAAACATAGTTCTCTATGGCAGTAGCTGAGGTAAATACTTACATTTATGACCCTCAGTCTTGGTCAAACTACTCCATAATGTGTTAGGGTGGTCCACATATTCTCTGTAACATTCTGTAGGGAACCCATCATCCCCATTGCCTTCCCCATACCAAAATCCCTAATGACTCTATGAATGTCCCTGTCAGTGACAGGGGAATTTAATATCTCCTTCAGGTCATGAGCTAGTTGTAGTATATCAGCTTCAGTGAGAAGCTGCTCAATGGCCCCTCGGTCTTCCCTCAATTGATCATCATATAGAGGGAGGAGTAAATGGCCTCAAATCATTAGAGGATTGATTCCTGATCCGTGACCACCTGGACCTCCTAATTATGTACAGGTGCAACTTCCCTATTCTCTTGATTGACCAATCATGCGAATAGTATTCCAGGCTCGTCCTCCTGTTCATGCTGCAGTTCACAGTAAGCTTTATGGTCATGTTTGCTTAAGCGTTCCCTAATGCCACAAAGGTGTTTTAGTTCCTCATTTTGGTTTTCCCAATCTGCATTCCTCTTGATAACCTGGTGATCCAGTGAAAGTATGCGTTCTTCGTGTGTTTTTATTGTGCTCATTAATGATTTTATAATCCATATGTTAAACCTATGCACCCCTCCTTATAGTAGCCTTGAACACTTCCCACAACACCACTGCTGACGTTACAGTACATTATTTTACCTGAAAATTATCCTGTATCATAAACCTGACTTCTTCGTATGTGGCATCCTGTAATGTGCCACCTGGAATTTCCAGTAAGCTCTAGGGAGGGCAAACATCTCTCCTGCAAATGTTATCAACAATAGTTTGGGACCTGACATGGTGTGATCCAAATATTGAACACAACTTATGCCTAACACATGGTCCGGGTACACCTGTGAAAAATCAATGTGAGAAAATGTGGTATGTGGTGGGGAGTAGACTGAGCACCTTCTACCATCCCTGTGTTTAAAGCACCATAGCTCAGTCAAGTTAAGCGTCTGTATATGTTTGTGTAGGGTTAAGGATGATCTGCACAGCTGTCATCCTTAGCGAGTCCTATGTATCTAGATGTCTATCCAGTTTACAATTAAACGCCTCCATCCAGTATTTTGCAGTTGGCAAAAGGGGCCATTAAAGTTATGATTTTCTAGAAAAAATCAGAGGAATTTATGTTGTGAGCATAAGTGTTTAATAGCAACAGGGGTTCGACGTTGAGATCCATCTCCTGGACCTCTATACAGATGCTGCCAACAAAGAAGCTTTCCCCACTGATCTCAACAGGGCTACAATTGTGGTTCTCCCAAAAGAGGATCAAACCAACACTAATTGTTCATCATACTGCTCAATCTCCCCGCTCAGTGCAAAAATTAAGATCTATGCTAAAATACCGTACTCGCTCTGAGACTCTAACAAGCCTTACCTCTCCTGATCTACTCAAGCCAATGCAGCTTTATGCCTAACCACAACACTCCCCAAAGTAACGCGAAGTGAGCAAGTGGCACTGTTCAATGTGAAGGGTCTGCCAAACCCATGCACACTCCTTCTCATAAACATCGAGAAGGCATTTGACTTGATTGAATGGACTTTTTCCTTAGGACTATGGGGAATATGGGCTTAAGTCCTTGGTCCAGGCCCTATGGGAAATTCCTTTAAACCAAGCCTACTACCCTGTAAAGGTCAATAAAGTGCTCTCTGACCCCTTCCTGATCCATAGGGGTCCCGATCCATAGGGGTACCAGGCAAGGATGCCGTCTTTCCCCAATCCTTTTTGCCCTAGCCATCAAACCCCCAGCTCAACTATTCTGATGCAGCGTACAAATTCAGAGATGAGACTATGGTGGACAGACCAAAGAAAGAATAGGCCTATATTTGGACAATGTCCTTATCTTAACAAATCCACACTTACTCAAGCCCTGGGCATTGGAGATATTTGCTGTGCATGAGGATGTGTCCAGACTCCAGATGAACGGGCCTCAATATCAAACCACTTAACAATAATATGAAACAGGACCTCAAAAGTAGAGTTGGGCCTGTTTCACTTATTGTGGAGGGTAGCCATCTTCAAAATTATGATTCTCTCTAGATTCCTTTTCACCCTTCAACACTTTCTGTCCATAATAACATTCCGCTGGTTTCAACATCTCAACGTCAGGATCCATAAAATCCTTTTGGGCAAAAAAAGCGGTACAATTAGCCCTAGATAATTGCAGACAATCAATGTACGACAGAGGGCAGGGAATGGCAAACATCAAACTGTACTACTGGGAATCCCACTTGACTGTAATAAATGTAAGGCTGACTGGGGGTGTGAGATGACCTGGCATGCAGACTGGAGCAGTCCCAGTTAGGTCTTGATAGAGTAATGTGACTCCTCTATGGCAACCCCATTTCACACAATCTTTCAAACAGGACAGCTGCTGGCCTCAGAATGTAGCCTGCAGCCCTGCTCTTCACCAGCCTCTACCAATAACCACCCAACTCAACCCTTTGCAATGTTAGGTGGCTTCAACAAATGCCCCACCTCTAGGGGTTTGGAAAACCGGACTGGGAATATGATCATGGGGGATGTCTGGCATCGGGGGGCACCTGTTCTCCTTACAAGAACTTTAACACTGATTCGCTCCATCACATGCACAATTTCAGAAAAAGCTGCAACTTCCCCATGCCTTGACTTACCAACTTGACAATACTCCTGAACTGCCTGAATACAATGCCCTTGAAGCCAGAATCCTCACTGACTGTCTGGGAAAAAGTGCAGTATTAAGTTCCTACCGTACACTATTAACCAAAGCCCCCAAAATGTTCCTAGACCTCAAGCATCAATAGGAGGAATGGGTGTTCTCCTTTGATGACACTAAATGGCTCTAAACCCAGATGGCACCAAAAGAAATCAATATCTCTGCAATACTGCGACTCACCCAGCTACGATATTTGTACATCACTTACTTTGTAACCCAGACAAATGTGGTGTGCTGGCACACACACTGTTTCACCCCCCCCCAGCTTTGGATGTCCACACACAAATGCTAATTCCTTCCATATGATCTGGGGGTGTCTCTGAATAACCAGTTTCTGGTAGAGGATTGGCAAAACATTATCTCAAGTCCTGGAATGACCGATTGACTTGACTCTGAGGGTTCGGTTACTAAGCCTGATGGAGACCATCGATGCGAACGACTAATGTTAGGAGTGACCACAATCGTGGCCAAATGAGACATAGCACGAAAAATAAAAATCCTCACAATATCCCACACTGCTGAAATTGTGGGCGGGGTTTAACTGGTGTGCCCAGCTGTAAAAAATATATACCAGGCTCGGGAATGCCCTGAATAATGTACCAGGTTTTGGGACAAGTGGTGGTCATTCAACAGGCTGGGAGATAGCTAATGACTGTACTATTATGGACTGTAGTGCCTGTTTCGCTGTATTTTAAAATATGTAAATTATATTCCGAGCAGAATGTGTTATAGGTTGTAATAAAAACAATGAAATTGATTTATCGAAACACCGTCGCCTAGCACGAATCAGTAGCCATCAGGAAGCTATTTAGAACTTGTTTCGCATTCAAGAAGAGGTAGTATAGTGTTCTGTATAGATATTGTTACAAATTAATGGGATTGACATGCTCCATGTGATTTAATGTGTATATAATTTACTATTCAGATACTTGATGGGCTTAATGGGAACATTCAATGAGAAGGCTGAGACATTGATGGAAAAACTCGAAGGACTTTCAGATGGAAAAACAGAAGTTAGTATGCTTGATCTGATGAGCCGCTTGACTCTTGATGTGATTGCAAAGGTAACAAAGTTTTTTCTACAATCCTGTAAAAAAAAAGTAAATTACTACCTCTGTTGCTGAATTCTTTCTCCCAGTGATTGAAGAAAACAGATGAGAATGCCAGAATTGTCATTTAATATTTATATCAAGTGTTTCATTTTGTCGATTGATCTCAAAAGCCCATTCTGACTCGCCATTGGTTCTTGGTCCACCACACATTCTCAAAAGGGTTTCTCAGTCTTTGTACCCTCTTTAAACTTTCTCTTGAGTCTAGTTCAGTGTCTGTATGTTGGAAGGAGGCGTTGGTCCTTCCACTTTTAAAAAACCTAACTTGGACCGGTCATGTCCTGCTAGCTACAGACCTATCTCACTTTTTCTTGCCTGTGGGAAGATGTTGGGATCTGTAGTTAATCACCAGATTTCAAATTTTACCAAGGTAAACAATGTCGTACATACCTGCAATCTAGATTTCGATCGGGATTCAGTACAGAGACAGGACTTTTGGAAGTGGCTGAGTTTATCAAAAATCTGCCTCGGCTTGGGCACAAATACCATTGTGATTCTGTTATACTTATTGCTGGCTTTTAGCACAGTATTGTTTGACATTCTCCTGCAAAAACTGGAAGGAGCTGGAGTTGTCGGCACCGTGTGGAAATGGATCAATCTTTTTCTTTCCAACCGTAAGCAAGCAGTCTACCTCCCCCTATGTACATCTGGTTATCGAGAGGCCATTTGTGGAGTACCACAGTGATCAGCATTGAGCCAGTCACTTTAATATCTTCATTGCTCCCCTTTCTGCTATTGTTCAAGCATGCAGTTTCAAAGTGTCCTACTCTGATGCCAGCCAGTTGATGTTTGCCTTCAAACACCTGGATGACTCTGTCTCTGCCAATTTTCAAGGTTTTCTGCAGTAGTAGATTGGATGCATGAAAGCTGTCTTTGCTTAAACTCTGAAAAATCAGAAATTTTGATTTTCGACTCTTTGTCCATATCAGACCCGACCAATCTGTGCTCCACTGAAATCGAGCTCTCCTTGGCAACATCTACCTCTGCGAAAAATGTGGGGGTAAAGCTAAACAAAGCCCTCTCATTTAAGCCATTTGTCATGCTGCAGCAGGAGTCTGTTTCATCCTGTTGAAAAAGTTAAGAAAGACTCTCAAATGCATGTCCGAACACACCAGAAAGATCATTATTCATGTATTGGTTACGTCCAGACTCGATTATGCCAAAATAATGCTTTTGGGATCTCCCAAAGCACTGATATGCAGATTGCAACGGGTTCAGAACGTAGCAGGTAGACTGATGCTGAATATTCCTAAAAGGCAATCAATCTGAAATGGCCTTAAAAGCCTCCACTGGCTCTGCCAGTAACATTTAGGGCCACTCAAATAAATGGCCTGGCATATATCTGCAATAAAATCAAAAGATACCTTACTCACAAATCATTGCACTCAGCCAACCACAACTTTCTTTGCATTGTCTAAATTAACAAGCATTAAAAATGCAATAGGTCTCGCCTTTCATTAAGTTAATGCCATTTGCTTTGCTATACAATACCATTAGCAAAGGCGAGACCTATTGCATTTTCAATGCTTGTTACATCAGTCTTTAAAATAGAAAGAGAAACAGAATTATTCGGGATGCAGTGAAAGCCCAGAAGGAAGGAGGAGAATGTCATTCATCAAGATTTTTTTCCTCAAGCGAATGAATGCATAGGTTCATCACTAAAGGCTGTAGCATATCAGATAAAGGTTAAGGATCTATCCTGCAACGTGGTTCCTCCGGCGGTCAGCGGGACGGAAAACATCCCAACATGTGACCTGTATATATTTATTGATTATACATTATGTATTTATTTATTTACTATGTGAAATTTGATAACAATGCTTGAAATAATGATAATAAAAGAAAAATAAATGTGTTAATTAATTTAACCCTTGAATTTTTTGAATATATGAGCTTGTCAGCCCAAGATTTTCTTGTATAATACTGCAACCCTGTTTTTGGGCCTTTTGTAATCCTTATAGGCAGGTGGTTTTTGTGAGTGTTGGTCTTTCTAACTTTATCCTGCCCCACCTGCCTATCATTTGTCCTCAGGGGTCCCCCGTTGTATTGGCTTTAAAATAGAAAGACGCTGATGGATGAAGGTTGCCTGCTTTGCATTTAATAGCGCTGGATAACATTTTCACGCTGCCACATTGGCAAGAAGGTTGAAATCTGTCAGTGTATGGATTAATTACCTTTTCGGATATGGACGTAATGTGGGCGCGCAACGGCCGCTCCTGTGATTCCATACAACACACTGAAGGTGTAAATGGACTCTTCAAGTGGATCAGAAATAGATATTTTTCATTGTGGTGTTGGCAAGTAAATTTGGCCGTGCCAAGTAGATCCTTTGGCACCCAGTCAGTAAACTATCCAAACTTACCTTTTGGAGTGGATACAACTGACAAGCATCCTAATAACCTCTCCCTTAAAATATCTAGAAAAGTTTCAATATCAGTAAATAGACAAATGCCACGGACTAACAGGTTAACCTTTTTGGGATCCCTCACCCTTTGCCCTGAAACAGTATCACACATGACATCTGGACTGTAATGAAAGGTTTTAGAAGCTGTTCTAGGAGAGAATATATGAAAAGCAATGGTGGCGAGAGTCACACGTTGTGGCAATGGAAAATAAACATTAAGAAGAAAGCTAAGATGATATTATGTGCATTGTTTCTCTCTAGAAAGCTGCTGGTACTAATCTGTAGCATTTAAAAATACTGACTGTTAGAATTGGCCCTTTTGGCAGGTTCACCCCGAAACTTTTTGCGTTCTCCTAGCCTTTTTCTGTAACCTGGTGTTGGTAATTTTAGGCCTCTGAGCACTTTAGCACTGTGGTCAGTGTAAAGTGCGTGCGCTCTCTGTGTACGTGTGGTGAGACTGGTCTACCCTCCCATGGGAATGCATGGGGGATATGTGTGTCCATGGTAATTCCTGGTATGAGAGGAGTGCAGGGGCGAGTTTGGTATGTATGAACTTGTGAGAGTAAATGCTGTGCAATGGTGTATGCAGCTTTATGGTGACTAGTGGAGAAATGCTACTTTTAGAAGTTGGCATTTCTGTGTACTGTGTGTCTGCCTGCCTGATGTGAATTGCATGTCTGGCTTGTGATTGACAGTAGCTGAGAGGTGTGTGTGGCTCCAGGAGCCAGGGGGAGTCTGCCCAGTGGTGAATAGGGAGATCTGCATGTAGATGGGAGCAAGGAGTTGCACGCTGGACCTGAATAGTTCTGTGCCTTCCCTCCCCAGTGCCAGCTCCACCCCCTGTGGTGCGTTTGATCTCTGACCCCCCCACCTGACAAAGGAGAGAGGAGCTGAGCAAAACAAAGTGCTCCAAAGCTCCCCTAAACCAGTCCTAACTGGTATCCCTAAACCCTGTGCTGTGACACAAAGGGAAATGACGAATAAAACAGCATATAGAAAATGACAGGGCGGGACGCCAGTAGGTGGGAGGGTTCCCATAGATAGCGAGTCCCTCGCTGGGTCCAGTGCCCCATCCCTGTTCCTGTCACTAGAGGTGTGGGTGGGTAGGAGGGAAGAGAGGGAGTGTGGAGGAGAAATAGCTAGCTCGGGAGTGTGGTTATCCCCTGAGTGTAGTGTGAGTGTCTGAATTGACCCATAGGGTGGGATCCAGTGGTGGCAGGAGAAGTGTGTCCAGTGCATGAAGTCCCAGTCCCGTACCCAGAGTATGGTACCTGGTTCTCAGTAAGGGAGGTACAGGTTGAGATTCAGGAACAGTGAGGAAGTGTCCCACCAGTCTGGGGGGGGGGGGCATGTGTGGATGAGTGGTGTTTAGCACTGGACGAGTGGAAGTGAGTTCTTTTGGTGATAAGGAGCTTGCACAGGAGGTGGACCTCTGACTGTGTACTAGAGGTCCTGAAGAGGCATTGGGGAGTGATTCCAAAAGAAGTGGCTTGGGTATCTTCCGGTCCTGTGTGGTGGAAGAGGTTCAGTGTAGCCCAGTTAGGTCCCAGTGGAATGTGGCGGGAATGGGGAATGGGGCTCACGTCCTGTCTCAGTGGAGACGGATTGAGTGTGTGACGGTGTGTCCCACGGTGGCCTGAAACCCTGTCTCAGGACCTGGAGAGTTCCCTAAGGGAGCGCCAGGTCGGGGGTCTAGGCTGTACTTGTAGGTCATTTGAGGAGGATCTTCCCGTGTCTAGAGAATGTGGAGTGTCTGTAACCAGAGCTCCAGAGGTCCTGGTGTTGGGCAGTACCACTACTAAATAGAAGGATCAGAAGTCCTGATTGAGGGGTGAGAGGAGGAAAGAGTCCTCAGTGGAAGAACCATTGGGTCAGGGGCCAGCCAGAAGGGCTGAGCCACCAATGAGTAACCATGGTGACGCCACTTATGTCCTGGGGGATCTCTGCGCTCTGTCTGGTGGACAGAAGGTCGCGAAATTAAAGCCAGGCAGACTGTCACATGACACATTAGTTATGTGTCACCCTCGGGGGGTCATGCATGCTCCCCGTGAAGTCCTGGTTTGCCGGGCATCTGACCGCTTAGATTGCTTGATCCGTTTGTGGGGCCTCTGGAGGTTGTTCCCTGAGTTTGGGGAGGCCAGATTCAGGTTCAGCCTGACCTGGAGGGACGAGCGTCTGTGTTCAGGGACCCGACCAGTTGGGAGGAAAGGGTGTCGCTGATACGTCGCAGGCGTGTGCTCTGTCTAGCCTGGGACATACTGAGACTCATATCAATCTATCTCTTCGGGTCTTATTGGTGCACTAGGAGCCTGAAAGGGATCAAAAAGGTGTGATCTCATTTCCAAAACACGTGTTCATGATTTGCTAAGCCTAATGGGAATTCATCCCTTAAGGATTAGAACCCTCACTCACCCATAGGTGACATGCTTCATCATTTGGGTTCCTCCTTACCAGCAAGAAAACTTGCTGAAAGCTACGACTTCTAAACTTTAATGAAGGAGCTCAGATATGTTTTATCCAGTATGTTCTTAGGGAGGAAACTAAATCCCATATGTGAGCCAGTAGGGTAGTAAAGATTCCATGCAATAATAAAGCGAATAAACCAAAAGGGGAAGTGTATTAAAACTGTCTAGGTTGATGCACAAAGTACGATTTTATTCACATGCTCAAACTGACAGGGTTAAAAAGCAAGGCAAACAATTAGTATTGATTTAAAGCTACTTATCTCTCAAGGTCGACATGTTTCAGCCATGCGATCTAGAACTAGTATCGGTGGCTTTCTTCAGGAACCTATAAAAGGAGGTAATTTTGCTACCCCCCAGTGTTAGGCTGATTCCCACAGTGGCTGCAACGTCATGGGAATGTTGGTTTTAAAGGGCCAGTGCGCTCCATTGGGGCACATTTGTTTTAGAGTCTGTGTGCTCCAACGCTGGAGGCCATGTCTGCTTCTTAAGAATCCCAGAGGGGAATGCAGATGGCACGTGTAGTGCCCACGCCATTTTCTTCCTACGAGGGGGCACATTTGTTTAGGAGGCACAGATGTGCCAGGGGCCCTTTTATTGTTCTCAGTTACACCGCACCAGCGTGGGCAGCTGCAACATTTGGCACATTTATTCCAAGGTTACATTGAGAGCCCAGGCCCTATTTTGTTATTTACAGCTGCCCAGCAAGTAGTGGGCAGCTGCACCGTTTAGACCCCTATTCTTTGGGGGCATGTTGTTGAGCTATGAGTGACATACACTACTTTGCCCCTACTTTCCCAGCTGCTCAGCAAGTAGTGGGCAGCTGCAACGTTTAGGCCTGCGTAGAGTGCACACCCTTTACTTGCGCTGCATTGGCAGGGCGCCCTGACTTTTGTACATAGGGCGTTTAAGCCCCTGAGAGTTGGCCATGGGGACTATTAGGTTTGTAGGGCACCAGGCCCTAATGTGAATATAGGGTGCTAGGAAATGTAATGTATGTAGTATGATTTACGCACCCTGTGTTATAACTCTAAATGTTTTTTTTTATGATTATGAGGTGGTTTTGCATATTATGGTTTATGCTAGTGAGATTATGTTTCACTGTGTGATTTATGCCCCTAATGTGAGTTATACCTAAGAGGTTAGGGTCTCATACGTTTAGACTTGTGAGTTGATGGCATAAGGTGTGTTATTACAGAATGTAATTCGCACCTGATGTGATACTGTGCATAATGTAGTTTATGTTACAGGCTGATACTAAGTACAGTGATTACCAGTGGTTACTGGTTGACCGTTTATGATTTGTTTTACTTTTACTAAGTTCACTTTGTGATGTTGTGACAGTGGTCAAGTGGCCCTGTCATGTGTAAATAAGTCCCTTGTAAATATGACCTGGTGCCTGGTGGCACAATGTATGTTATGTGTTTACTATTCTAAAGTGTTATGAGAATACAAAGGCTATTTTTGATAAAACCTTGTGTGGAGTTACTTTTGTAGTGTGCCTGGGAAGTTTTTGCTGTGTGCAGGCGCAAATGCTTTACCCATGGCCTCTGGGATAAGCCTGACTGCTCGTGCCAAGCTATCAAGGGGGTGTGCAGGGGTTATCTTTGGCATGTAACTCCTTTGCCCTGACTAGAGTGGTGGTCTCTCCCTGGCTTTGGCGCAAGCCTCATTCAACCAGAAATCCCATTTCTAACACTGAAAATATGAGAGGGGATTCAGAAGTTGTGCACTTTATGCCACTGGTGAGCTGACCTCGCCGAACACAGCCCACTGTCTTTGGCAGGCTCTGTTAGGCCAGGTGTCCTTGGAGATATGACCCATGATACAAAAATAAATGCCCTCCCTGCTTGAACAATGCATCTTATTGTAACCCTTTGCATGAGAAATTGTGAAAAGGAGTCCTTGACATCTAAATGTATCATGAGAATCCATAGGGAAATAGTAAACAGAAGTAGCATATATTTGAAGCAGATACAAGAGCTTTATAACAAGGAGCAATTCAAGACCTCTGCACTAGAATATATGATCAGAAAGATTAAAGTGTGAAATGTAAATATGTAAATGTGCAATTGTGGTAATAGAATGGCCTGTTAGAGCTGGTCCTGCCGTCTGACAAGCGTTGACGCAGAAGATGTCAAGTGGCCATCTTGAATGTACGAGGAAAACTATTAGGCTACATTTATTGTATTCCCTCGGATACTCATTGTCAGAAGTTCCAAAAGGTGTATTTATTCCAGTGCCTGTTATGTTAAAGATGCAAAGGGAATTGGTAAAATAGAATGGGTGCTGAAAGTGGGTTAAAGAATGTATGCAGATGACATGTCTCTTTATTTAAGTAAAATCTGGAGAAGGCAGTACTGGTCTTACTACAAAAGCTTGAGAAGTTCATGGAGATGTCGAGGTTTTATACTAACTGCAAAAAGTTGTACTCTATGTGGACTTTTAAAGGAAAGCTACTGAAATGCTTCGGGCGGTAGGAATTTAATGGCAACTTAATAGTTTCCTATACCTAATTAGACATATTAAACCTATCTGGGAAAAAGGACGATTGGGACTTCAATATCTGTTCCTGTATTCACCTGTATGCACCTTTAGAACGCCGTCAGCTGGTTTGACGACCAGTCAAACTGGGAAAAGACTCTGATGGAAGGAACTTGCCCACACGGTATGTTACAAGAATGTCAGATGAAGGGAAAGAGTATCCCGGAAGAATACCCATAAATATTGCAACAAGTAGCAATGGATTGAGTTAAAGTTATTTACAAAAGTAGTAAAACGATGGCCATTTGCATTAGAAATGACGATATGGATAATTAGGTCACTCAAAAATATGAGGGAAATGACAGTAAGGAAATGAGGTAGAGGGATGCAAAACTGAGAGGGACTTGTAGATCCCGAATCAGCTCATCACCTGTGCAAAGACGCAGCAGATCTACTGTCTGGAAAGAGGGTGGTTTCTACATCATGCTAGGCTGGCTTGTATAGGAAGAGGAATATGGACCACCTTCCGAGAAACCTCAGCTATAACAACACAATGGCAATGATACTTAATTTCATCGGCTTTGAAAATTTATCACATTAAAGATAAAGCTGGGTTGACACAGGTCCTAACCAAATAATGAAAAAAGCATGTGCACAGATACAGACAATCTCTACTCTTGCCAGGTTTAAATTAACTCAATTCCATTGTTTATACAGGACATACTTCACACCACAGAAATTGCCTAGAATATACCCAGAAAGGTCATCATTGTGTGGCAGTTGTGTGTGAAGACTCTGCCCTCGGATTGCCACCACATACATGATGTTTGGAATGATATGATTTCATGATAGAAGTGTTATCTGAAAAAAGATTAAAACATTCCCTAACGAGTGTTTAGACAAACAAAGAAATTAAAAAGAGTGAATGAAGGAGGATTTTGTAGAGCGCACTGCTGCCCATGGTAGGACATTCTGGTACCACCTAAAGTTTGGCTTACACTGCAACAGAAGCGAGGAGAACTATTGCACAATTAATCCTGTTTTAAGGTATTTCTTGAGCACATCTTTATAGAAATATATAGGTGAATATCAAGGGAAAGCGAGCTCCACACCTTGGACACAAAAGTGCTGCGTGTCCACTGTAATTGGTGTTAGTGATTCCCGAGATTGTGGCCAGTTTACAGTGTAGAGTTCTGGTAGGAACATAATGGCTTACTATGTAGCCCAGGTAGTAAGAGCCGGTATTGTGGAATGCTCAGTACATGAAGCAAATTATTTAAAGCTGGAGTGTTTGGCCACAGGACGCGAATGCAGATGATTTGAATGACTAGATGCAGATGGATGCAATTGAAAGCCACGTAGAAGTCATGCTGCCATGTTTCGTAAGATGACGAGAACATTTGCGTCATTAGGAATGGTTTTAGCATAATGTCAAACTGCTACTCAGTGGAATAGGGAAAGAGGGTCTAAAGTAAAGGCATGGACTAAAGACATGCCAGGGTGGGGTCTTGCGAAAGAACATCAAATTAAAGCTACAAGGAGTGGTGAAAAAGAGATAGATGATATTTCAAAGCGCAAGAAAATAACATAAGCAATTGGTATAGCAGGACAAAAATCAGCAGAGACACAAGGATTGGTAATACGTTTGCTCGATTATGAGCAATCACACCGGGCCGCTTTATGGAGGTATATCAGAAACGAAACAATCCTGGATGTCACTTCGTATGTAAAAAAGCTATATGAAGTGGCACAACCGAGAGCCTTTTCAATCGAAATCTTAGATTCAAATAGCTGTGACACCAAGTGTACAACCAATTGCATATAAAAATTGTTATGTAAAACACAAGCTTCAGGATCACCTGGCCCAAATGGACTTCCAGTCCAACTGTTTAAAGAAGATCCAGCACTATGGTCTGCAATACGTTCTCCACTGTTTACCACTTGTTTTAAGTTCTATCATGTGCCTGATAGCTGGAGAGGATCAATATTGCATCCAATGTTCAAGAAGGGCGACAGTCAAGACCCTATTAACTATTGCATGATTGCCTTATTGCACATAGAGGCTAATATGTATGCCTCTACAATTGTAAAAGACCTTGAGACTTGGGCAACTACAAACACAATAATCCTATTCTGTGAAACAGGCTTTAGACCTAACTCTTCCACACTGGATAATATAATTACTCTATCTTACCTCATCCCCCAGGTGAACAGCCAAAAGTCTTCAGCCCTTTATGCATGCTTCGTGGACTAGTCGTCAGCATTCAACCTGGTGGTCAGGGGTGTCTTATGGAACAAACTTCAGGGTAGGGCATACCAAGTGACCTGCTTAATGCCATTATTTCATTATATTCATCAACATGGGTGAGGGTTAAGCTCTCAGACACTGCGCTAACTGGGAAGATCAACACTAACCAAGGGCTAAAGCAAGGGTGCGTTCTGTTTAATCTATATACAGCGGACATGTCTCAGGCACTCAACAACGCCAATCTAATGCCCCCCAAAATAGGCTAAAATAAGATCACAATATTGCAATATGGGGACAACATTGTTTTGCTCCACAATTCAAAAATAGGAATCCAGAGAGCCCTAAACGCTCTACACATATAAAGTCTGGCAAATAAGATGATAGCAAATGCCTCCAAAACAAAGGTGATAATATTCAGAAGGACGCGAAAGCAAACAACTTGCAATTGGTCTCTGGAGCTTTTGAAAATTACAGGTGAAAAATCTTACAATTATCTGGGAACATGGTTTTCGGCAAATTGCTCATCTAACATACATCTGCGCCACTTAAAGGATAAGGCTGCATTAGTTACCACCAAACTCTGCCAACTGCACACAGCCCTTGAAAGCCCCACCTCAGCCCCAATCTGAAAAGTACTCAGGGCCGTATTGCCATCAGCAATCACCTACGGCAGCAAGGCTTTTCTGAGTCAAACTTATTAAAACCATGGAAAAACTACATCTAAAATCCACAAAAGAGTGTTTAGGCAGCCTTATTACACCAGGGGGTCTCTGATGAGACTTGAATTTGACCTGGAGGACATTGAATGGGCTAGCATGGGGTCATTCCTAAAATATTATTATATATGCATCACAGCCACACCCGGCACCTTGAAATATATTTTGCAAAACGTATTTAAGATTAAAAACAGCCCTTGGTCCATCTATTTAACGGCAGCAGCATGGAAAATATCAAGTCCACACCATTGGTAAGTGCCCTAGCAGCCCCACATAAAAATGACTACCATGGTGGCCTCCATGCACAATCTTATCTTAATTGTACAATTGCGAAAGCCTGTGTAACCCAAATTCTGGCAGTAAGGATGTTGGCTTTACAAATTAAACATTTTAATTTAAACTGGCCACTGCTCTCTAATATTGTTAAGTGCAGACTATGCAGCTATACATTTGAAACTCTTACACATCTACTCTGCTGCTGTCAGTCGCTGCAACACCTTTGGAGAATACTATTAACGCCACTTTTTATTAACCCATGACATAAGAACATGTAACAATGCATTGAATTGGATTTTTAGCACAATGCTTCCAGCTGAACTGGCAATAATTGGTAAATTTTTTAAAGCAGTGTAGGCCATCCTTAAAAAAAACCGACAAAAAAGCGAGGAAATGACTGCCATTTGACAACCTTACCTTGCGTATCATGGACTTTAGGTATCTCACACTCTGACTCTTTTGCAATTGATTTTTAACAACCGCTATATATTCTACTCAATTGTAGTGGATTTTATTCTCTAGATATTACAAGCATGTTTGTGTTCGATAGCCCTACTATGATTCATTGCTTTTTATATACCTTTTATGCTGTTTTTAAACAGTTAAATTGCTAAAAAAAAGAAAAGAAAAGTAAATTGCAGACCGTGAGTTTTACTCTTACGTATTATATGTTGGTCACATTTGAGGGCATTGCAAGGTCTCTTTTTAAAAAAAAATAATTTGTTTTGATTGAATACAAACTTCCAATCATCACATGTAGACATTTCCATTTCCACAGTCGGGATAGAAATAAGTCCCTTCGATGTGTATTCCACCCACTCCACTTCTTGTCCCATTCATGCATTTATGCAGTTAAGACGGCCAGGCATTTGTTGATGGTCGCCCCGGCACCCCCCACTTCATTGCTATTGCTCTTATAACTAATGTGTCCCCCAAATGGACAGTCCCATATAGTATGATAGAAAGTTGCTTCTTGGTGACACCCCCTCAGGCAAAATGCATACTGCCTAGTCCCAAGTCTTGCCAGTGTGACCCCTGTGAGGTATGTTCTATGTAAGATTTTTTGTTGAATCAAACGGAAGTGAAGCAAAATTGCTGCCTCTCTCTGTGACCTCAGTGCTGTTTGCCAATCCTCATCTTCGATGTCCCCGATGTCAGCTTGCCTTCGACTACGAAGAGCTTGAAACGGGTCAGATAAGTTATTACATAGCTTGCGGTATGTTAAAGAAATGGCTTTGTCTGGGATTGGTTCAGAGAGCAGCCGGTCTTCTAGTGGGATGACTCCGGAAGACTACCCATATCTGGGAGAGCGGTCGTTAGGGCATGCCGGATCTGCGGGTATCGAAACGTCTCCCCCTGTGCCAATTCATATTTCTCCTGTAGTTCCTGGAACGTTTGGATTTTACCTTTTTTACAAGATGGCCTATGTTGGAGAGCTCAATTGCATCCCATTTATCAAACCCATGTTGATGGCACAAAAGTCCTAACGTATGAGTGTACCTCAACGGAGTGGATTGAGTCATGACAGTCAGTCTAGCCTAAGCGTTTACTAGCCTGCTGCCATTGCTTCACCATGCAGGCCATGGGCCCAGATATCTGCCTTTCCGGACCTTTGTATATAGAGCACCAAGGTATCCCTCCCTTCCCATCTGATATTTGTCAAGCATGTAGGCAGGGTCTAACGGAGAGCAATACAACCAGTGGTTTACCACCACGAGCTGTGACAGCCAGTGATAAAGTCGCATCTCCGGAAGGGCAATCCCCCCATCGCACCACCCTTTGGTTAACTTATGCAGTGCTATACGAGGCGTCCTTCCGGTTCACAATAGTGATCGAACCTTACGGTCAATACTGGCAAAACATGAGTCAGAAATCTTATATAGGCAATTCTGAAGAACATACAAAAACCGCGGGAGAGCGAGCATCTTAGGTTTAAAGTATTTTATTAAGGCACAAAAACACGGGGAGGGGAGCAGGAGGTCAAGCATACATACAATACAAGAAGCGGAACGTTGCAGCAAGTCAGAAGAAAAGCAGGGAGGCAGGAAGCCCCAGAGGGTAACTAGGCAAATACAAAAGGCAATAAGGCATTGTGAACGACCCCCCTGTTGACCCCCACTCCCTAAGCAAGGCCACACCCGAATAGCACCCCGCAACACAGTAAAGGAGAAGCATACCGTACCACCAACCCCCCGACCCCAGAAAGGAAGAAGAAAGGAGAGCAAAGGAGGAGAAGAAAGAAAACAATACCCCAACATCCCCGTCCGAAAGGCAGCAATAGAAGCATATAACCCCTCTTCCCGCCCCCAACCCCCGGCCCCCAATCCGCACACTCACTCCGCCGCAGCTGCCGGCGGCGTCAGCCTAAGGAGGCGCAAATACCGTGGACACGTGAGCTCGTGGAATTCCGTGGACAGCAATGCCAAAAAGGGGTGCCAGAGCTCCTCGAACTGGTCGACATTCCCAGCCACCGTTAGCGACATCTTCTCCATGCCCAGTACCTGCCAGAGTCTATGCAGCCAGCCAGTGATAGAGGGGGCAGTAGGGGTGCGCCAGAGTATCAGTATGTTCTGAACGGCTGAACCTAGCGCAATCGCAATCTGCCTGCCCCTGCGGGATTTCAGCGGGTACATCAAATCATTGGGGAGGCCTAGTAAGACATACGCGGGGAAGCGCGGAAGCTCTATCTCAAAATGCCTATCCACCTCATCTAAGACCTCCTTCCAATAGGCCGACAGCACCGGGCACTCCCAGAGAACCTGCGTGAGAGTGCCCTCCTGTCCGCAGCCGCGCCAGCAACCTTTATCGCCTATTTTGCGCATCTCATAGAGCCGCTCCGGGGTATAGTACCAATAGGTGGACACTTTAGTGAAGGTTTCCGTCAGCCCAGTATGGTACGCAGAGTGCCTCGCCCGATACGCAATCTTGTCCCACTCCTTGTGACTCAGGGTCCTACCCAGTTCCCTGTGCCAGCGCTCCCTCTCTGGGTTATGGTAATGAAACGGCGGGGGTTGGAGAAATTTATACAAATCAGTGATGAGCTTGGCGTCCGAGGTCCGGGTTACCAACCATCGCTCGTAGGGCGTGATTGAACGGGCAGCGACGTCACGCACTGGGGGTTGAAGAGCCCAGTGGCGGACCTGCATGTAACGCAGCCTGTCCCCCTCCGTCAGGCCAAACTCCTGTCGGAGCTGCTGGAAGGGGAGCACGCCCTCCGGCCCGTAGATCTGGAAAAGCGCCCTGCAGCCCGCACTCACCCAGTGGGAAAAAGCTCCCGGCTCCAAACCCGGGGCAAAGTCCGGATTGTCAGCGATGGGAGTGAACGGCGATGGAAAGGTCGTGAGCTCACGCAGCTCACACACCACGTCCCACACTCTCAGCGGGACCCGGGTGATAAAAGAGGCGTAGAGATTAGGCGGGCGGTGAGCGCGCCGCAGGAACGGGACCTCCTGGAGGGTACGGCCTGCGACCGCCTGGTCCTGAAAGAGCCAGTGTTTATCCGATTCCCACCGGCTCCACTCCACCAGATACCGAAGCTGCGCCGCCTGAAAGTATCTCCGGAGGTCCGGGACTCCGAGACCCCCCGCCTCCGGGGCCAGCATGGAGAGGACCCGCTTCATCCGAGACTTACGGCCCTGCCACACAAAGCGAGATATGTCCGCCTGCGCCTGCCGTATCCAACCCACGGGGGGCTGGAGGGGCAGAGCGCGGAAGAGATATAGGATCTGAGGCAGTATCGTCATCTTCACCGCCGCGATACGGCCCAACCACGAGAGTAGGCCCTTGTTCCATCGGCCGAGTTCCTCTTTGATCTTTTTGCCCAGAGAGGAGTAGTTAGCTGCAACCATGGCAGGCAGGGAAGGAGCAAGCAAAATGCCTAGGTAAGGCACCGTAGAGGAGGACCACTGCAGAGGAAAGAGACCCTGAAGCTCCCGCCTGGTGTCAGCAGAGAGCGACACATCCAGTGCAGCCGACTTAGTCACGTTCATTTTAAAACCCGCCACACGGGCAAAAGCGTCCAGTTCCTGGACGCAGGCAGGGAGCGACCGCTTGGGGTCGTCCAGGGTCAGCAAGACATCGTCCGCGTATAAGCTGACAGTGTGCGTGTATTGCCCCATCTTCACCCCAACAGCGTCCGGGTTATCTCGAATCCTCTGTGCAAACGGCTCCATATAGAGGGCAAAGAGGAGCGGCGAGAGGGGGCAACCCTGTCTCGTGCCGCGCTCAATGGCAAAGCAATTGGAGCTGTGTCCATTGACACGCACTGACGCAGATGGTCTCCTATAGCAGTTAAAGACCATAGTGCGGAACTTCTCGCCGATCCCCAGTTTCCCAAGGACCAGCTCGAGATATGGCCAATGAACCCTATCAAAGGCCTTCTCCGCGTCGACTGATAGCAGCATCCGCTCCCCCGGAATGCGTGAGGCCTTTTCCAGCACGTGCGTCACCCTCTTTGTGTTGTCGACCGTCTGCCTACCGGGTACAAAACCGGCCTGGTCTGCCTCCACCAGACCTGGTAAGTGTAAACCCAATCTGGCCGCCAAGATTCCGGTGTAAAGCTTGAGGTCCACATTTAGGAGCGAGATGGGCCGGTACGAGCCGCACAGGGTCCGGTCCTTCCCCGGCTTGGGGATAACCGACACCGTCGCTGAGAGAAGGTCCGGCGGGATAGCTCCCGGCTCAGAGAAGGAGTTGAACAAGCGAGCCAATAGAGGCGCGACAGTGGGACAGAAGGTCTTGTAAAACAAGGCCGTATAACCATCCGGGCCCGGGGCTTTGCCGTGTTTTAGCCGTGCAATCGCGGAGATGACCTCCTCCACGTGAATGTCCCTCTCCAGGTGGTCCGCCTGAGAGGGGTCCAGGGCCGGAAGGGTCACGGACTCCAAATAGGCCTCAGCCTCTCCCGGTGGGGAAGGCTCCGCCGCGTACAGATCCTCGTAAAAGGAACGAAAGGTATCTGCCACCTCCGCGTCACCGGAAACCGGGATCCCGTTCACTCCCACCAGCTCCTTCACCACATTGCGCTGCTGCGCAGCCCTGAGCCTATGGGCCAGGAGTTTACCGCACCTGTCTCCGCCGGTGTAAAAGGCATGCTTCAGGCGCAGCGCAGCATACTCCGCCCGATCCAGATCCAACGCAGATAGGAGTTTCCGAGCCGCCTTCAGCTGCTTCCAGATACGGGGAGCCCCCGTCCGGCGGTGAACCTGCTCGAGCTCCCGAACCTGCGCTGTCAGTTCCTCCCTCTTGCGTTGGCGTTCCCTGTTTTCCGCCGAGGAAATGGAGATAAACTCCCCTCTGACGACCGCTTTCAAAGCCGCCCACTGCGTCGCCAGGGACGTGGCAGAGTTGTTATTGTGGGTCAGGTAGTCCTGGATGACCTCCTCCACTCGCTTTACGACCGATTTCTTATGGAGAAGCGTGTCCCGGAGCCGCCACATCCCCCTAGAGGGGGGGGCCGCCGGCCAAGCAAAGATTCCGGAAACCGGTGCGTGGTCGGACAGGGACAAAACCCCGATGTCCGCTGCCGTGGCGGCCGAGCGAAGCGGTCCACTCACCAAGAGGTAGTCCAACCGTGAATACGTGCGGTGCGCGTGGGAGAAGTAGGAGTAGTCCCTATCGGTGGGGTGCAGGACGCGCCAGAGGTCATGCAGGTCCATTTCCGCAAGCTGGTCCTGCACCGCCCTAGAAAGCTCCCCTGTCTGCGGAAAGCGTTGGGCAGACCTATCCAGGGTGGAGTCGAAGACCGTATTCAGGTCTCCCCCCAAGATGATATGGCGATCGGGCGAGGCAGTAACGTCCACCAACACTGATTCCAGGAAACGATCCTGATGGTCATTCGGGCTATACGCCGAACCAACCGTAAAGGTAACACCTCCCAACCGCATGCGATACACCAGAAGCCTCCCTTTCTGCTCAGCATGTTTATGTAACACCTCCCCCCTGAAGGAGCTGGCTAAAAGAATGGCCACCCCAGCAGTCTTAGTCGTAGCAGAGGAAAAGAATTGTGTGGGGAACTTGGCAGAGCGCAACCTATGGCAATCTTTGGAAAGCAAATGGGTCTCCTGCAGGAGGCAAATATCCGCCTGCGACCCCTCCAACAGGGAAAGGATCGCCCTACGTTTCACGGGGTTATTCAGGCCCTTAACATTAAGGGTCACTACCTTCAGGGGCGGCATCGCCTCCAGGGAAACAACGCGCTATGCAGTGGGCAAGGGATCAGCGGAGGGGGCGCGCGGGGCAGGGGCGCAGGGAAGATCAGAGGCAACATCGCACATGTTCGGACCACTTCGGACGGGACCCCCCCCACACCAAACCAACAGTTAACCCCCCCCAGAGCCAACCCATGGCTACCAACCAAAGTAAGAAAAAACAGAAAACAACACCCCATAGTCTCAGTCTAGCCCAAATGGGCGAGTCCGTAGAAAAAAGTCAAGTGGACGTCCAGCCACACCCCCCCCCCCCCCCCCCACCCCCCCAGCCCCAGCTCAGCACAGTTAAAGCTAAGAACCTCTCCCCCCGGAGAAAAGTTAGGCCGTCAGGGCCACACCAGTAGCTTCAGGCAAGTTCCTGGCCGCATTCCTCAGGGCCTCCGCCATTTCTGCCCTGATGGTGGGCGAGTCCGGACGACTCGCCGGTGCTGACGATGGGCGCCTCCTCGACCTCCGCCGGCCCCGCCGCTCGGGGCGCCGCCATGCAGGTGTAGCCCCCTCCTCCTCTGTAGCAGTAAGGCCCAATACTCCACAGACATCTTGCAGAGAGCGCAGCTGATGCAGCACCCCATTCCATCGAATGATAAGACGGAAGGGGTGGCCCCAGGAATAAGGTGTCTCATGCTCTCGCAGAAAGTCCGTCGCGATGCGGAAAGACCTGCGCTTCTGCAGTGTGATGGCGGACAGGTCCTGATAGAGCGCCACAGGTCTGTCACGAAAGGTCAGCGGCTGCTTCCTGCGGGCCTCCGTCATGATGCGCTCTTTCAGGGGGAAATCCGGCAGGAAAGCTAGGATATCAGGTGGGGGAGCCGATGACCGGCGCTGGCGGCCCACCCTATGCGCTCTATCAATGCGGATCGGGAAGTCCGCTCCTTCCTCTAAGATGTCGCGGAACAAGTCCTGCAGATAGGCCACCAGGTCCCCACCCTCATCCGCGGATGGAACACCTCGCACCCGAATGTTATTCCACCTGGACCTGTTCTCGAGGTCTTCCGAATGGGCCTGGAGCTCAACACACTGCTCCCGAAGGCGGAGGACGTCCTGCTGGAGATGACTTATCTCTTCATCGCGACGCTGGGCCGTCGTTTCCACAGCATCGACCCGCTCGCCCAGGCCCTCGACCTCCCTGCGCACCTCCCGGACCTCTCCAACCACCTCGGTCTTGAGAGTTTGAAATTCCTCCTTGAGGGAGCTGAATAAGTCCTCCATGAAGGACCTCGTGACTGGTGGCTCGCTCACGGCTGCGTCCGTCGATGTCCGGGAGGCCCCCGGGGACGGCTGTGTCCTGTCGCGTAGTTGCTGGGATCTGCCGAGCATTTCCGGCAAAGTGCGATCTCCTCGTGCCGCGCCACGTCTCCCAGCCATCTTGGCCCCCGGTGAAGCCTAGGGTCAGTCGCTGTAGGCGAGCGCCACCGCTCGCGGGCACCAAATGTGAGGCCCTCGGTGGGGCCAAGGGTAGTGCGTCACAGGCGACAAAATGGCGGCCCGGTCCTGGGCAAGACGACCCCCGGGCCAGCAGGGCAGGCAGCAACGTCCAAAGTGGAGGCCTCCAGGCTCGTATTCCCAGGGAGGGCAGTAGATGAGTCGGTGCCAGGACAAATCGAGGCCCTCGTAGAAGCAGGGTGCGGGCGAGGGCCACTGGGCACAGCTACACAAAGACAAGATGGCGGGAGGGTGGGACCCAAGGAGGTAGCCCGGGCCGGCAAGTCCATGGGCGACCCCCAAACAGCAACGGGTCCGGAAGGGGCGAAACCGGCGGCCCCCCTCGCCACTAATTAATTCGCCCGGCTCGGGCACAGCTCAAACTCCACCATCCAGCGCCTCCGGGCGCGGAGTTCGCAAGGCGTCACCCCTCGAAGTCCAAGGCCGGGGGAGGGTCGCCGGCGCCGGGGTGAGGTCCGTCGCCCATCAGCGGTGTTCGCCACCAGGGCACTGGTCAGGAAGCTCCGGCACTCCGCGAAGTCCGCCGATTCCGCTCCCCCGGGATCTCCGGCTTTCAGCTGTTCAGCACTCGGCCTAGCCGAGGCGAGCGGACAGCGCCGCCGTATGCTCCGCCTCCAAGCTCTTCTCCTCGGGACGACCCAGGCTCCGCTCCTCGGAGCGATCTTCGGATAAACTTTTCGGGGACTTCCCCCGGGGCCACGAAAGTCAAAGTGGCATCAAAGTGTGCCCCAGGAATTCCGGCACAGTTCTCTCGCCCGCAGTGCAGCCTCGGGGGGAGAGAAGCGCGGCGATCAGGGCTCGGGCTGAGCCGGGCCGGAGGAGCTACGGGAGGAAGCGTCCGCTCACCCCGCCATCTTGGCCACGCCCCCGAGCGAGCATCTTAAACAAGGCCGCACGGCCTAGCAAGGAGAGTGGCAGGGATCTCCAATGAGTGACATCGTTTCTAAGTCTATCCAGTGGGGCAGCTAGATTCTTGTCATGAAAGAGTTGGGGGTCGGAGTGATAAAAATCCCGAGGTATCGAAAACCGTAAAGGGCCACTTCCAGCCGGGGAAGCCTAGGAATTGAGCCCTGAAGAACAAATAAAACTGATTTAGTCCAGTTAATGGCATAACCTGAGTATTTGCCAATATTAGTGAAGATATTTAGGAGCCTATTTACGAACGCATGTGGGGACGCCAGATACACCAGGATGTCGTCCATGTACAGCGATATTCTATCCTCGTTCCCCTCTTCTCATTTCAGTCCTCCAAGTAACATGTCTCCTCGCACCCAGGATGCCAGCTGTTCCAGGATCAGAGAAAAGATAAGGGGGAATAGTGGACAGCCCTGCCTGGTACCCCTACCCAGTGTAAATTTTCTGAGCTACACGATTGTTAACATTAACCTGGCCATGCGGTTCCTTGTAGAGCAGTTTGATCCAGCCCAGAAATGTCGGGCCCAACCCCAGGCGTTCTAGCACTTGAAAGTGATAGGGCCATTCAATAGAGTCAAACGCCATGGATGCATCAAGGGAGAGCACCACTGCATCTTTATTTATTTATTTATTTATTTATTTATTTATTTATTTATGTGCTTGTATAGCGCAGGAATTCGACCCCCGAAGGGGTATCTACGTGCTTGCGTTCTTACCAGAGAGCCAAGACAAAATCATGAAAGATGCAGGGTTTAAGCTGTCAGAAACAGGTATGTCTTTAAAGACTTCCTAAAGGCTTGAACGTTGGTGTTTTGCCTCAGGGTGAGGGGCAGCGTATTCCACATCTTCCTCTATATCCCGTTACCTCCCCAAAACACTGTGAAGTCAACGGATATTCAGTGCTGTGTTCCGTCCCGGGATGAAGCCAGATTGGTCGGCATAAATTAACAATGAGATTATTGGGATAAGACGATTTGCCAGGATCTTGGCCAGGAGCTTGGCTTTGACATTAATCAATAGAGTCAAGCACCATGGATGCATCCAGGGAGAGCACCACTGCATCTTCCTCTATATACCGTTACCTCCCCAAAACCCTGTGGAGTCAATGGATATTCAATGCCGTGTTCCGTCACGGCATGAAGTCAGATTGGTCAGCATGAATTAACGATGAGATTATCGGGATAAGACGATTTGCCAGGAGCTTGGCTTTGACATTAATCTAAGAAATCAGTCAATAGGAACCGCAGCTGTCAGCAGGTTTGCCAGGCTTACATATGACAATGATAGACTCCAGTAGCTGATCATTCATAGGACACCTCTGTCAATGCTCTCAGTGAACATATTTTAAAGGTGGGGGTGACTTGCGTGGCCACAGTTTTGAGGATTTCAGTAGGGACGCCATTCGGTCCCATCACTTCTCCCGATTGGATATTGTTTAACCCACACTGGAGAATAATCTGAGATGCCTCTTGGTAAGCCTCGTGGGTGCCTAAAGTGGCCGATATCCGTCAGGTGTGTAAGGAAATAGTCAATGCGGGACATGCTCTTGTGTTCATTGGAATAAAACGTATTGTATGTCATGTTAGGCTGTAGGGAGCACCACACATCCGTCAGGCCCAGGGCATGAGTGAATTCCTCCATATGTGTCGTTGGGCGCGTTAGAGGGCGTGGAGGATATCTGTCTTTCTGATCATCCATGGCCATATTAAAATCCCCCCCTAATATTAGGGTTCCCACCGGAAGACCAACAACAAGCCTCCCCATGTCCGCCAGCACCTCTTTGCCCAGGGCAGGGGGTGGGTACGCTGATATCACATTAAATGGCTTTCCCTCCCAACTGGCCTCTAATGCTGCAAACCTCCCCTGGGAGTCTGCCCATGTGCGTGTCGGAGCAAATGCAATGCTCTTCCTAACGAGGATACCCGTTCCTCTGGAGCCGAAGGTGAATCCTGCATAAACTAGAAGTTTATACCCTCACTGTGTAAGGGCCTGACATTTGGTTCATACTAGATGTGTCTCTTGCAGGAGAACCAGATCTGGGGCACGTCTCTCAAGATACTGTGACACTATGCCTCTTTTGGATTTTGCCCCCCTGTCAATTGACGTTCCACGTCAGAACGGACAGTGAAGTTTCTATTGTATTTCCAGCCATATGATAGGCATGAGAGATCTACAGAAGCACAAAGGCTCTATGGGAGGAGCAACAGACATATCATCCAACATGTGCACTGAATGTAAATATTGAAGATTACCCTTGGGCAAATACTGTTTAAGAATCAACCTGATTGCATACCACAAAGAGTGAGAAAGTCCCACTGGTCACAAAGTGTGATTGGATAAGAAAAACAAAGCAAAAAACATGCTGTTAAACTCCCCACCCACCCTCCTTCCTATATGCCAGTGGATTTAGAATTACCCTCTCCCCAACAAGGCAGAGTGCCTATTGCCCCCTCCCTCATTTAAAGGTGCGGAGGTAGCAGCCATATTCCCCCCCCCCCGCCGATAATTGCTTAGTATACTATACATTGTGGGTGAATCCCAGCCCCATGCACATAAAATAATTGCCAAAGAATTATTAAAGAAACAGCTAAACAGTCCCATGCAGATGCATCAAGGTCATATATGAAAACCCAGTGTGGGGAAGAAGCCTCCAGCATTCTAGTTATATCACTTTCCCCCCACAGTCACAGATATGTGGTCAATGTGTCCATACCAGACCTGAGTCTCATCAGCTCAGCTAGGTGATACTCAGTCCGACTCTTTCTCTTTCTGGCCATGTCGCCAAGTTGTCCATCACCGTGGTCGGATTCACAGGTCCGAGGGCCACCGTTGCAGACTCTGTTGGGTTTCTCCACTCAACCCCAACCCTCCAACCAGTCACATGCATCTTCAGGGGAGGAAAAAAACAGGCTTTGCCTTCTGATTCCACTTGGAGTTTTGCAGGAAACAACATGGCATATTTCACCTCCTTGTCTCTCAACGCCCGTTTGACCACCCAAAAAACTGCGATGCTGAGCCTGGACTTGGTATAATGTCTTGGTGCCTGAAAGACTCGCGCTATAATGGGCCTTGGAGGGACTCCAGGTTTAGGCCTTCCTCTGGGGACGAGGTGGGTGCGCTCAATAGTAAAATTATTTGAGAGTCTCTTCAGCTGTAGCTTCTTCAGGATCAACTCCTCGACAAATAGGTCTACCGCAGGTCCTTCCTCACGCTCCGGAAAGCCTAGGATTCGTATGTTATTTATGCGTGCCCGACCTTCATACTCGTCAAGCTGCTAGTCTAGCAGTTGAGTGACTTGCTGTTTCAAAACGATAGTGTCTCTGTTCAGTTCCGCCGTGGCCTCCTCCACCTCTTTTACTCGAGAGTCTATTTTTCTGAGGTCATCCCTGATAAGGGAGACTTGTACATTCAGAGTGTTGATGCGAGTCTCTAAGGAGGTCTGCACGCCCGTGATGGTCGCCATAATGTCTTGAAGTGTCAATTCCTGCTGTTGTGGTGGGCTCTGCTTTGGCCAACTTGTTCTGCACTTGCTTTTTGGCGCCTTTCCCGGTCACCATAATGTAGGGTGTTTGGCTCAGTCGTGACTGAGGTTCGTGAGATCAGCCCCACTACTCACCGCTGCCTGCCCATGGGGGAAAGTGATACCCCCTAGCGGCCTAATGGGTTTCCTGGCCTACCGACCCCCTAGCAACAGGATGACAGATGCGCAGAGTGGAGCACTCAGAGGCCTAAAACCAGCACCGAATGTAACGGTTCCTCATCACCCCATCACCAGCAAGGCTCTAGGTCTCTACATTCCTTTGGGGCAGAAGCAAATTAATCAGATAAGGCAATCAATTAAATGATAAATGGAATCCACAGGTCTCCTTACTGGGTTATGAGTTGTCCCCTACGCAATATGACAAACACTGTCTGACTGCACACGCTAGAAGTGGTATCCCGGGGTATTGTGCAGCTGCTTCCAATCTTGCTGGATGCCACAGGTGGAGCACCCCTCTTTGTGCTTTGGAGGTCCGCCTGGAGATGCTCATACGCAGATCCTGGTGCAAGCCCTTAGTTAGTGCGGGCGCGACTTTTCAAATTTGCACTTTGTAAAAACCCACCCAGCGTCCCGCGGGACCGATGGGTCACATTTAGTGCCCGCAGCTTTCACCGCTAATGCTTCACAGGTCTGGCCGCCAATCCCAACAATTGCAGATGCAGCCCAGTAGTTCTCAGAGGCCGGGGTCTCAAGTATATTGGCGGCCGTCGCACTTTCTTCCAGTGCGTCCCGCGGGTCCGCTCGTGGGCTATGGAGGGAGAAACAGGTCCTGGCCCACACTCACCGCCAATTCGCTGCTATCTCAGCCGACGGTGATTGATTTCTGGGGTGTCAGCCTGTTGGGCCCACAAAGCCGGGGGCTCACGTTAGTTCATTGCCAACTTTCATGTTGCATTTCCCATAAATCTATGATCCTGAACTGTTTACTCTTAGAGTATCAATATCTTGCTCTCTTTATTTTATCTCCTTTTTTGCAGATAGCCTTTGGATTGGAAATAAACTCGCTTGAGGATGATCAGACCCCATTCCCAAAAGCCATCTCTAATGTCATGAAAGGATTGATCTCGACACGTGAACCATTTATCAGGGTATGTGGAAATGTCTCTACTGTTACAAATAATGACTTATTTGTGTTTCTATTTTAATACTGAAGTTGTGAAATCTCTTCTGTGCATTTTACTTTAAATTGATCTTCGCTATGTTCCCTTTAAGTTGTTTCCAGGAAATTGGAACTATGTGAAAGAGGTGCAGGAGAGTATACGTCTGCTTCGCCGCACAGGAAAGGAATGCATTGAGCGCAGGCGGAAGGCTATTGAAAATGGAGAAGAGATACCAGTGGATATTCTGACACAGATACTGAAAAGCGAAGGTAAAGTAACATTTTCAAATAACAATTTCAATCAACAGTTTACGTTCATCTCCTAAAAGCTTCTAGTTATGAAAGGGGGGGCAGTTAGCATTTGTGTCAATTTTTGCAAGGGAGCTCTGGATAGAATGATCTCAATATTTCTTCCATTTTTACTACCCTTTTCGGGGTGGATCAGTGGATGCTGTAAACTTTCTTTAAAATAAATTGTATGCTGCTTTAAGCCACTTTGGTCACATTGCAAGCCCTTATCTAAAAGCTTGTATGTTTTTGATTCTTCTTTGAGCTATTCCTTACAGAGCTAAAAGTATAACAGTATACAATTTTGTTTGCGTATCTTTTGACGTGACTGTTTCTAAACCGCTTTTGTCTTCATGGTTTGAAAAGTGGGGCCACAGGTACTCTTGTTTAATGTTTATATGGAGGAGTAGAAGACACCAGATTCTGCATCAAAAATCCTAGTGGGACTTAAAAAGTTGTAATCAGGCAGGGGGGTCTGTTTTGGCTTTGGCAGTGTGAGACCGGGGCAGCAGCGTATCAGCCCCGCTCCCACGCCTCCAAACTCATAATAAGTCCCTACGTATCAGTGTACTGCAGATACTGCAAGACGAATCAAGAAAAGCAGGGCTCAACCAATTCTATAATCTGCTATTTGGACCAAAAGTAAATTCGCGTTCAGTTATTTAAAGGTTCTACAGTAAACCACAAAACAAAAATAAAGGGATGAATCTTTCTGCTCTATGGCACAGGTGGACAGACAGAAAAATATTTGTTACTGTTGAAGCAACAGCTTTTAAGTCAACAGCTTTTCTGTTGCACACTCTTCCAAATGAAATATTTGTATATGCCATATCAAACAATAGAGTCTACAATGAGCTAAAATAGCCTAGATTTAGAATGAACGAAGTATCAATCAAGGAATGATAATGATAATAATGTGGATAATGTAACAGCACAGCCTAAGCAATGTGATTTCATTACTCCATTCTAGCATGAATGAAGTATCATAAAGAGAATAATGAATTTGCTGCAACACGCCTAAATCAGTGGGATAATACACTAACACTGACCAAGCAATGTGACGTAATCACTTCTGAGCAAATCAGATCAGTCGCCTGAACCCTGGAGTTTTATGTGTTACTGATCACATTTTCTAAATCCATCAGTAGGCTTCTCAAGTGGAAAAGAAAACATAGAGGAAAGGAAAGAGGTTTAAAAACCTGTTCAATATGTCTAATCATTAGGAATGTTCATGGAAGTGGGGATAGCCTGTTTGGTGCAATAGTTGGCCATGTTGATAGTAGGAGATCAGCTACGTACCGAGGCATAATGCCTAACTGGTGATGGGGGAGAGAGAGGGCATGGGAAGTATGATATAGCAATGATATACTTCATAACAGTGACTGAGACACATTTTCTATGGACTGACTTTGGGTAGGTAAGGTTATCTGGGGGTGACAAGGCAAACAGGAGATTTCCAACAGAGATTTTGGAAAGTGAGTCATTGTATATCGATTTTAGGTCTCGCAATAGAGCGGTACTGTCTGGGAGACCTCACGTTACCAATACTATAAAAATTTACATGTTACAGGAAGGATAGAGAGAGTGAGCTTTGAGCCAGTCCATATTAGCCATTGACTCTCATGTTTTTTCACGGTTTGCTATTGATTGGATGTGCTATCCATCAAAACCATGAAATATTCAAAATGGTTACAGTGTCCGGGTTGTGTTTTAATGGGCGATAGTGTTCAGGGAGTCCTTTTGTTAGATTGTAGAAGTCAGAGCCAAAGTGTGTTGCTTAGTACATTTACTTTGCTGACAAGATGAAATATTGATAGCTGGATTATGGTTTTGTTTTGTTTGGGAGGTGCATCCAGTTTTATCAGGCTAAGGCTATTCACTAATCACAATTGCAAGTTAATTTTATTTACACGTTTCTGTAATAACACGCATCGGATGTACAGTTTTTACAGTAAAATCATGCCGGGAAATAAGCATTCTTCAGCTGCTTCAAAAATACTGGCCTAGTGTCACAATCATCCAACATGCAATATTTTACTGTTTATTAGTTTTACCTTCACTGTTTGCAATGTAAATGTTGTGTTTTTCCGTGACTCGAGGCGAAGCTGCGTCTGACTGCAGGAACACTGACTGGGCTCTTCAAGTAGGCCCTTGCCACTGAGCCAGTCCAGAGGCCAGTCCTTTTGGCCTTCATTTCAACGCCCGGATTACATTGGGCCACCAATACAACTCTGTTAAGAAGCACTGCTGGCCACTATTCGCATATCTTCACACTTGCCCTGACGAAGTTCAACAATTGAACGAAACGCGTTGGCTGATGCTTTGCATGGACATTTTGAAATAAAGATATGTATTTTTGTAACGAAGACACCGATCGAGCTTCCTTATTGACAGTTTATTCACCTGGTAGTGCACCACCGCTCAAGTGTTTTCAAAGCATTGTACATCTGCCCGGCAGTTGGCATCCCACAGCGGCGGGTGCCGGAGCTGTTTGTGCACACTGATTCATCAAACAAACCACCTCATCACTTCGGGAACACATCGAAGAGGTGCGGCTATTGGAGTCCGCCATTGGTTTCTCTCAAATGTTGTGTTTATGACGCTATAAAACCTTTCTTTGAGGACACGACTTAACTCTGCTAATGTAGCTTGTCCATCTCTCAGCTTCGATATTGTTGTAACCCAAGATGTTCCTTTATTGTGGTATTTTCTTTCTAGAACAGCCAGGAGTAACATTCACAAAGATGCTGATTGCCAAATAATTCTCCTAACAAAATAGCTAACTAAGTAGATTAGACTTTGCACCTTTAAAAAACAGCAAGACCTCTTGGCTTAGGCTGAGGGTCTGAGGTGGGCAGAAAGAAAACAATACATCTAGGCCTTTCAAAATCAGACAGGGAAGACTGCATTTGTTGGGGCTTATTATTTCGTCCGAGTCAACTATGTGCGGCTGTTGATGGTGACCACACAAATAAATGTGGCAATAAGTAATATAAGAGAGAAGAAATAGGTTCACATTGGGAATTTTCATGACCCCACCACTGATGACTATCCTGTAAAGTACTATATGTTGATGGAGCTTGCTAACTGTATTATAACTAATAACTATTTTAATTCTTAGTTAAACCACAATCATAATTTACATTGTGATTTACAGTGTCAGCAGAGACAAATGATTGGCTGCTCAAGGAAACTGCACTGACCTTCAAATGATGGTTTAACCATCCAGGACATAATCTTACTGGCAGGAACATGGCTGATATTTCCAAGGCCAGTCTGTGTTCGTTTTATGAAACAAATTAGCAATTCTGTTGTTGGTGCATTTCTAAGGCACAAAATCAATGCAAACATTTATTAAGCTACATATATGTAAGTATGATTTTAACATTTGATTATTATGGTCTGTTTAAATTGCTGTTCATTTTTTAACTAAGATCAAATGAAAGGATTCATAACATTATTTGGGTTTTACCCCTGGCAGCAACAGCGGTCCATTGGTGGTCCAACCGCCAAAATTCTAATGTGGTGGGTGGACCGCAAATCTGGCAGTCTGCAGACTGCCTCAACGGTTTTGCAGGGCCTTCGGACCGACAAACTCGCAATGAGGCCCTAAGGCAACTAGTAGGATAGGGGATACCAAACAAGACAATAATTGTAGTTGAACTGAAAACTGCTTCAAGGTCCCTTTGTTAATCAATTTCAGTCTATATAATCTTCCATGTGTAATTTTGGTTGTGATCTTGCCTTCTCCTAGTGTGGTTGACCATTTTATTTCTGTTTTGACCTATGTGGATGAAGATGTGTAGGTAAACATTGAGCACTTAGGGCTGTTGGGGATTGTTTTAATTCAAATGTATTGTCTATCACCTTCGGTAAAACTAAACTGATGAAATGTAATATACAATCCATATTGTCAATATTTATTTTATTTTTATTTATAAAGTTTTATATAGCGCGAACATGACCCACAGGGGTCACAGCGCTTTACTATATGCAGTTTTTGAACATTAGATGGTTGAGGTGGTATACATAGATTCGGTATTCACTATTCGGTACAAAATAGGTAGATAGGAGTATATGGGTGGCATAGGCGACTAGTAGTTATTAAGGAATGATCCATGAGGGATTCAGAGCGCGTTACAATACACATATTGTTACATAGTAGGAGGTTGAGGTAGTATACATACATTCGATATTCGTCATTCAGTACAAAAGAGGTAGACAGTGGTATAAGGGTAGCATGGGAGACTGGTAGTCATCCTTGAGTTAAAGTCTTAGGATGTGAATTTGTTCATTAGGAGCAGTTTTACTTCTTTTTTGAAGGAGGTCAAGGAAGTGATACCGCAAACCACTGGAGGCAGAGAGTTCCAGATCTTGGGAGCGATCCCTGAGAATGCTCTGTAACCAGTTCTCTTTTTGGGGAAGGATTGTGGTTTCAGCAGTAATGAACTCGCACTACGCAATTGTCTGCATCCTCCTGATCGCTCAAGCTAAGTAGCTGGGGGTATTGCAATGCAGGGCTTTGTGAGTCATGCAGGTGATCTTTAGGTGTATTCTTGCCTCGTAGGGTAGCCAGCCCAAAGCTTTCAAGGTTGGAGAAATGTGGCTTATTCTTTTAGTTCCTGAGACCAGTCTGGCTGCAGGGTTAAGCGACGCCCTCAGTGGAGCAAGCTTGTATTTGGGAAGACCACATAGAGTGGTGCTTCCATAGTCGAATCTTGGTAGCACTAGGGCTTGTACTGCCATTTTTAAGTCGTTCTGTGGGAGGAAGACCTTAAGTTTCCTTAGTGTGCTCATTTGATGATTAGCTCCCTTGGTAGCAATATTGATTTGTGCTGCATGTTCAAGTGTTTGTCAATGGTGACTCCCAAGGATTTCGCGGAGTCAATAATGTGGGGAGCACAATCAAAGGAGTTAAGATGCTCCAGCCATAAGTCTATCTTGGGTGTGTGATTGGGAGGGGAAATGAGAAGGAATTCCGTTTTTTTGGTGTTGAGCATGAGGTGGTTGTCAGTGAGCCAACTTTGAGTATTCTATAGAATTGCGTTGCTGGAGATGAAGTCATCTGGTTGTGAGATTTTCATATACAGTTGAGTGTCGTCCGCATACAGGTGATATAGAATGTTCGCAGAGTTCAGTGTGTTTGCCAGGGGTTCCATGAGTAAATTGAAACGGATGGGAGAGAGTGCTGATCTTTGAGGAACCCCTATGGTGACCCTGGAGGGTTGGGAGAGTGAATGCTTCGTCTTGATTCTTTGTGTTCTGGTATTTAGGAAGGAGCTGCACCTTTGTAGCACTTGGCCAGTTAGGCCCATCCTTCGTTCTAGTAAGGACAGTAGGTTGTCATGCTTAACCGTATCGAAAGCGGAGGATAAGTCAAGAAGTATCAATATAATGTACATATATGGTGGTGAGATGCACACCTTTGTACTCTTATTTTATCAGTCTTTTTTAACTCTGTTTATCTGCTTCAGACCTCTAATGGCGTGCAATGTTAGGTACGCGCTGTCCATTTGCGCTTGTGAATTAGGAACGAATACGCGGGGACCCAGTTAGATCCCTTTACACGCAGCACAGCCTTGCCCGTCGCTCCAATGAATCCAATAAATCAAGTTCATCAATATATATTCTTCAATTTATGTAGTCTTTAATGCTATTCCTTTTCTTTTTTCTATTTTTAGTCAATTTATTTTATCCATAACCAGATGTGCTCCAAGAATAATTACAGACAGGAGGTGTTTCCACATGTCATGACTTCATTGGAGCGACGGGCAAGGTTGTGCTGCGTGTAAAGGGATCTAACTGGGTCCCCGTATAAGAAGTATCTATAGGAATGATTCATTGTGGTCAAGCATTTTTAGGATGTTGTCCATTATGTGGATGAGTGCTGATTCAGTGCTGTGACCTTGCCGGAAGCCGGATTGGTGTTTGTCTAGGAGGTTGTAATTCTCGATGTGATTGCATAGTTGTATTTGGACACATTTTTCAAGCAATTTCGCCAAAGTGGGGATGTTGGCTATAGGGCAGTAATTGTTGAGAGCAGTGGGGAGGGAGTCGGATTTCGTTAGTATAGGTGTGACCTGTCCTATTTTAAGACAGACCAGTATGGACCCTTGTCTCAGAAAGGCATTTACGATCTTCGCCCATAAGAGGTTTCAATCATTTTGAATACAGAAGGAGTTAAGGGGCCCGAAAAGGGATTTGAAGGATTAATCGTTTGAAGAGTGTTATAGATTTCTTGTTCAGGGATGGGAGAGAAGGTGTGCCAAGAGGCATTGTTTTTGGGGATTTCCTTCGGAGTATTAAAATGGACCTTGAACTGAGAGTGAGATTTAGCATCAAGGGCCATAGTTTGTGGGAGGGCCTTCATAGATTGGATGTTGAGTTCAATGGATTTAGTTTTTTCTAGGAAGATGTTGTCCAGCTCATCACAGTTAGGTGTAATCGAGACGCTTTATTCCAGGGAGTTTGGCATGTTGCGCGCTTGTTGTTTGACGATATTGAGTCGTTTTTTGGGATGGTTGATTGCTTGGTTCAGCTGGGATTTGAAAAAGTCTGCTTTAGCCTTTATGATCTTCCTATTGTATGAATTCCTCAGCACTCTGAGTTGATATAGGTGCTCAGTGGAGTGTGCTGATTTTCATAGTCGCTCCGCTGCTCTTAGCTTGCGCCGATCCGAATTCAGGTTCTCATTGAACCATGGTTTGGAGAGTTTGGAGGAAACATTTTTATCTTGGAAGGGCACTGCGGAGTCAACAATTTCAAGCATCGTGGAATTGTAAAAAGCCTGTCTGCCCCCGTCCGCGCTTGGACCGCGCCCAGTGCCAGAACCCCTGGTCCCCGCAGAAGCCAGCCCACCCGCCGGACTTACGACGCCGCCACCCTCAACGCACTTAACACCGGCTGGACCCCCAGATGCTGCTGAGCCACCCTAGATGCACCCAAGGACCCTTCACCTGCCACTCCTGCAACTTCTCCTGCATCCGGACCTGCACCGCACCTGCCAAGCCGAGCGCCAGCATCAACCACCTGAACTGCATCCTGCTCAACACCCGCTCCGTCCACAGACATGCCATGGAACTCTTGAACCTGCTCGACACCACATCTCCTGACGTCGCCTTCCTCACGGAAACATGGATGAACGCCTCCTCAGCGCCCGACGTCGCCATTGCCATCCCAGACGGCTACATGATCACCCGGAGAGACCGCGTCAACCAGACAGGAGGAGGCACCGCCATTGTCCACAAGAACACCATTCGCATCACGACCAACTCCGACGACACCCTCACAGCCGCCGAACATCTTCACTTCCAGATACACATCGACCCCAAGACCACCCTCAGAGGCACCCTCATCTACAGACCCCCGGGACCCCGCACTTAATTTAGCGAAGACATCGCAGACTTCATCAGCCCGCACGCCCTCCCCTCCGCCGACTACATCCTCCTAGGGGACCTCAATTTCCACCTGGAGAACAACAACAACAGCAACACCACCACCCTGCTGGACAACCTCGCCAACCTCGGACTCAAGCAACTGGTGAACACCCCCACCCACTACGCCGGCCACACGCTTGACCCAGTCTTCTCCTCCAGCAAGGACATCTCCTTCAGCCACTCCACCGGACTCCACTGGACGGACCACAGCTGCGTCCACTTCAGCTTCAGAAGGACCCCGACTCACCACCACCCGCAACAGGCTCCCCGCAGGAGCTGGAACAAGATCACCACTGACCAGCTCACCACATCCCTGAACCAGAATCCTCCCGCCAGATCAACAGACCCCAACCAAGCAGCCAACAACCTCACACAGTGGATCACCAACTGCGCTGATGACCTCGCACCCCTGAAAAACCATCCCAGCAGGCCCCGCAGCAAGAAAGCTTCCTGGTTCAACGACGATCTCAAGAACTCCAAGAAGAACTGCCACACCCTCGAGAAAGCCTGGTGAAAAGACCCGACTACAGACAACATGACCGCCCTCAAGCACGCCACCCACAAATACCACCAGCTGATCCACACCACCAAGGAGACAGCATTCAAGGAACGACTAGACAACAACTCTCACAACAGCAAGGAACTCTTCAGCATCGTCAAAGAGCTCTCCAACCCCAGCGCCGGAACCAACGACCTCACCCCTTTGCAAGAACTCTGCGACTCACTCACCTCGTTCTTCCACAGCAAGATCACCGACATACACAACAGCTTCGGTGCACAGACCACGCACCCAACCACAGAACCAACGCCCCCCACCACCACCCTCTGCACCTGGACCCCGGTCAGCACCGAAGACACCACCCGCACGATGAACACCATCCACTCCGGATCACCAACCGACCCCTGCCCCACCACGTCTTCCACAAGGGCGACTCCATCATCGCACCCCAACTCCGGGACATCATCAACGCCTCCTTCAACACCGCCACCTTCCCGGAGAGCTGGAAGCATGCCGAACTCGGCGCCCTCCTGAAGAAAACATCAGCCGACCCCACCGACCTCAAGAACTACCGCCCCATCTCGCTCCTCCCTTTTCCTGCCAAAGTCATTGAGAAGACCGTCAACAGACAGCTGGCCGCCTTCCTCGAGACAAACAGATCCCTCGACCACTCGCAGTCCGGCTTCCGAGCCAACCACAGCACCGAGACCGCCCTCATCGCAGCCACTGATGACATCCGAGCCCTGCTCGACAACGGGGAAACAGCGGCCCTCATCCTCCTGGACCTCTCCGCAGCGTTCGACACGGTCTGCCACCGCACCCTAGTGCAGCGCCTCAGCAACATCGGAATCCAAGAGAAGGCACTAGAATGGATCATCTCGTTCTTCGCAGGAAGAACCCAGAGAGTCCGCCTCCCCCGTTCAGATCTGAGGCCATTGAAGTCATCTGCGGCGTACCACAAGGATCATCAATCAGCCCCACCCTCTTCAACATCTACATGAGCCCCCTCGCGGCCATCGCACACCAACACAACCTCAACATCATCTCCTACGCCGACGACACCCAGCTGATCCTCTACCTCACCAACGACCCAGCCACCGCCAGAACCAACCTACACGAAGGGATGAAAGACGTAGCCGAGTGGATGATGAACAGCCGCCTGAAACTGAACTCAGACAAGACGGAAGTCCTCTTCCTGGGATTATCACCCTCTGACTGGAACGACTCCTGGTGGCCCCCTGCCCTGGGAAGCGCACCCAAACCAACGGACCACGCACGCAACCTGGGCTTCATCCTGGACTCCTCCCTCTCGATGACCAGACAAGTCAACGCTGTCTCATCTTCGTGCTTCAACATCCTACACATGCTCCGTAAGATCTTCCGATGGATCCCCACCGAAACCAGGAAGACGGTCCCCCAGGCACTTGTCACCAGCCGACTGTACTACGGAAACACTCTTTACACCGGAACCACAGCCAAACTACGGAAAAAACTCCAAAGCATCCAGAACGCCTCCGCACGACTCATCCTGGACATCCCCCGTCACAGCCACATCTCCGGACACCTGAGAGACCTGCACTGGCTCCCCATCAACAAGAGGTACCTCAACAACCGCCTGACCTTCTACACTCCCACCCGCCAGTTACGATTGACCAGCCACGCCGTCGCCACCGTCCCACGCATCCGAAGAGCCACCATGGGTGGAAGATCCTTCCCCTACCTGGCAGCCAAGACGTGGAACTCCCTTCCCATCCACTTCTGTCAGACCCAAGACCACCTCTCCTTCAGGAAGCAACTCAAGACCTGGCTGTTCGAGCAGTAGCAGACCCCCCTTCCCCCTAGCACCTTGAGACCCTCCGGGTGAGTAGCGCGCTATACAAATTTCTTGATTGATTGATCATGATTGATTGATTGATCATGGACGTCGGCCATGTCTGTCTAGGGGATCAGGGCTGAGTTGCATAGGTTTACTAGGTTTAAAAGAGAATGCTATAATGGTCTGTCCAGTCACAAGGGGTGATGGATTCTAATGATACTGTGTTCATTTTAACTATTATGAGATCCAGTGTCTCTCCCTTGTTGTGGGTTGGACTGTCACAGAGTTGGGACAGATCCTGATTTGCCAGAAAAGATTTAAGACAGCTTACACCATGATCGCTTGAGTTGTTCCAATAGAGATTGAAGTCGCCTAGGAAAATCTGTGGCACTTGTGATTTGTCATTGTATGTAATGACTTCCATTAGCTCATCGATGGCATGTTTCTATCTAGGCGGATTAGGTCATGACTAGGAGGTACCAGTAGGTCCAGGATGGGAGAGGAGGAACTATTTAGCCATGTTTCGGTAAGGATGATAATGTCAAGATCATTCGCGAGGATGAGGTTGTAAATGTCAGGGACATGTTTGCTAGCAGATCTGCAATTGATGAGTGCCCATTTCAGCTTGCTAGTTGCATGGGGGAGAGAAGTTTGCACTGTGTTGATATTTGTGATGTATTAATGGATCTGAAGTTGTGAGTGGGTTCTCTGAAGGGGTTGGTTTTAATAGTTACATGTTAAATTACAATGGGTTGGTACCTTTACCTACAAATGCAGTAATCTTTTTTTTCTCTGCACTTCTTTGGAAGTAGCATCAAGATGATTTTTTAATGTTGTCTCTCATTGTTACTAATGCTGAGATGGACTTTAGCCAAGCTTTGGGGAAATATGTTTGCCTCTGCCTTTAGTTTAAAGCTAAATTATTACCGATTTAGTTTTATGGAGCCTAAGTATGGAGTTAGTATGGTACAAGCCACATTTTGAGGTCGGAAATTTGTCTTTGAGAGTTCTTATCTGGGGTAGAATTCCGGATTACCCATAGCAGATTCAGTTCTTTCTCTTTCAATATCAGCATCTCCCACATTTATCCCTAGAAGGTGACTGGTCTAAAAAGGCAAGCAAAAATAAGTTCTGTAACTTCTGTAGGAAGGGAATTTAAGATGTATATATAGTTATTGTCCCCTTTTATTGATAAGGCTTGCTGTATTTTTCATACTTTAAGCTATCTTTAGTGACCAAAGAGTTGATTCAGTTCAATAAGCTTTATTCGGGTAAAACAAAGCAACCATAAAAGCAGAATACAGGATCAAGATACATCATCCAAAATCAATAAAAAACGGTCAGCATTCAATAAAAATTTCCTAATTTCAATAAAACAACATACAATTCCCAGTGAAATAAACTTAAAATAAATGGCACCACATCAATTATCTTAGTGTAAACAATAAACTCATAGCAGCATTTCATAAACAGTTGCTTGGCATAGACAGTTTTTAGTTGCAAGATCAAAACACATGGGCTTAGAAGGTGCAAAGTGCTCTGTTAGTGTAACCATCCCCAACCTTGGGGGGACTGGTCGATTTCATTAGAACATCATACTTTTCCTAGCATTGATTTAACTTAGAATAAATGTTGCGGCATAAAAACAAATCTCAGGTTCTCGAGCATAAACAGTAGGCTCATAGCATCATATTTTTTAAACAGTGGTTTACAAGGAGTCAATACATAAATAATGTTCAGCGGTACAGTACACAGCTAAGCATGATTTCGTAGCAGAAAAAAGTCACTCTGAAGCTTAATAATAGACAAGCAAAGATAGAAGAGAAGACCTTGAACTGAGAGAAGAGAAGAGAAGACATGTGTTCTTAGTATAATGAGGAAACATAATCAAAGGAAAGGGTGAAAAGAAAGAGGGTAGAAGATAAACAAAATACCACCATATGCAGGCCAGTCACAGAGACCACAGGGGAGAGAGTTGACGTTGCCAGAGCCAAAGGACCGAACATGATGCAGAGTTTAATGCACAAGATGTCACATGAAGGGGAAAGTAAGTAACAATGACCTGCAGGCAACTCTTCAAGAGAGGCAGGTTGGCCTCTTCAAGTTGAAGAAACAAAATGGACAAAGAGGTTGCTGTGGTAAGTGGGTATGGGGTTGGGAATAGAGTGTGGGATGGTCCCATTCCATATTACTCCTCTGCACTTGTATCAAAGCAGCGAAAACATGTTAATTCTAGACAAGTGTAGTTTTATATCTTCAGAATTAAATTGTAACATATTTTAAGATGTTACCACTTTTCTTTTGAACTGCTATTAATATTTTTGAAGCTGTATTCAATTTGTTTAGGAAAACACTGTTAATGGCCTTATCTGTGGGCAGCCCTCTCCAAATTTGGCTTTGGCCCTAATTTCATCGCGTGGGTGAGGCTCCTATACGAGCAACCGCTGGCTCAAGTCGTGGTGAATGGCAGAAGCTCTGACCCATTTTCATTGGGACGCGGCACCCGTCAGGGGTGTCCGCTTTCCCCACTTCTGTTTGTGCTGGCGCTTGAGCCCCTTGCGGCGTGGCTCCGGTGGGAACCCTCGATTAAAGGGATCCGGTGTGTGCCAGATCTGGAAGATCGCGTCTCACTGTATGCCGACGACATCCTCCTTTATTTCACTTCCCCCCAAAAGTCCTTGATCGTGCTTTTTGACGTTCTTACATCCTTTGGTAAGAATTCCGGATTGGTTATCAATTGGACCAAATCCTGTGTTTATGTCATAGCGGGGGTGTTGCCACCGCTGCCCCGTAGGTTTCCAATTCAGGCGGCAGATGACGGTTTCAAATATTTGGGGATCTATGTCTCCACGGTGCGATATGATCGGAATCTTTATGCTCCTCTCCGTCGCCTTAAACAGGATGTGAGGCGATGGCGTGAATTGCCCTTGTCCCCGCTGGGGCGAGCGGCGCTTTTCAAAATGATGTCGCTCCCTCGATTTCTCTATGCGCTGCAGAATTTCTTCGACCCGGTCCCCGCTCGCTATTTCCGCGAGATCGAAAGCCTACAGCAGCAATTGATTTGGGACGGACGTGCCCGTATCGCGTTGTCTAAACTCACACTTCCCTGGTACGACGGCGGTATCGCTTTGCAAGATATCAAACGATACTACTGGGCCTCGCACTTAAGCGCCATTAACCACGTAACGTATTCATCGGAACCTGCTCCTGCCTTTGCCCTGGACAAATTTCTACTGCCCGGTGGTAACTTCAATAGGGCTTCGTACTCGAAGTCACCAATCCATCTCCTTACCGGTCCTACGAAGTGTGCGGTGCGTGCCTGGAAGGATGCGACTGTGGCTACGGGCTGGAGTGGCAGGTTGACGCGTATGACTCCACTGTACGACTCTGATCGATTGGGCAACCTTTGGCGGACGAAAGGATTCGACAGGTGGGATATGATTGGGATCAGTAAGGTGGAGGATCTTTGGGCCAGGGGCACTGTGAAGTCCTTTGAAGCCCTAAAACTGGAATATCAGCTTGATGATAAGGAGTATTTTCGGTATATGCAGGTTCGGCATGCCTTATCCTCAGCCTTTCCCCCTGGGACTGATATTCCACAGTCCTCCCCACTGGAGGATCGTATCCTCGATGGCCACGTCCCTGACAGTACGATTTCCTTAATATATAAGAAGCTTATTAACAACAGGGCTGGCCTGCTGGGGAAACTTCGTGCTTCCTGGACGGCAGATGGGCTTGAATTAGATGACGAGGATTGGCAGTCGGCTGTTTCTTCCCCTAAAGAGGTAGCTATTTCGGCCCGGCTCCGTTTTGTTCAACTAAAGATCCTCCACTGTGTGTATGTAACTGGTATGCGTCTGGTGCGAATGGGGCTTGCGACGGATGAACGGTGTAGGCGTGGATGTGGTATGGATGGTACTTTTCTTCATGTCCTGTGGGAATGCCCGGTTGTCTCGGCCTTCTGGTCCAGGGTGCATGATGTGATGGGACGTGTTACTGGAGTCCCCCTCCTCCCTGAGGCACGGCGTTGCCTGCTCAATGTGTGGAAGCCTACAGACTGTACTGCTGCCCAGACGTTCTGGGTCACTCTGGGCAACATGGTTGCCAAGAGGGACATAGCTCAGCTCTGGGGCTCCACCAGGCCACCACGGCTCAGTGCCTGGAAAGACAACATGGACTGGTGCATGTTTCGAGAGAAGACGGTGTACGAGGCACGGGGTCGTCACAAAAAATGGTCCAGGGTCTGGGCACAGTGGAACACGTACCGTGGTGATATCTGTTCCCCTCCACTCGATTATGACGTTACTATCCCCTCCTCCCCATGATTGGCGTTCCTTTTTTGTTTCCTATATCACTCGTATCCTCTCTTCCTCCATGATCACCCCCCCACGTTAGACTTGCTCCTTTATATATGTACTCCTTCCCTTTCCCCCCCCCCTCCTATGACCCTTGCCAGTATAATGCCATGTGTTTGTGTTTGTTGTTTTTATTTCGACAAAATTATAAAATTAAACCTTCGCTATCCTTTGAGTATTGTTTTGTGCACCACATCATGACGGACGCTCAGTGGCCGACTCTATTGTGTACTGTCCTGCTTTATTCTTTCAATATGTGTCATAGCGGCCGGCCCTGTGGGGTTGTAGGCAGACGCTGTGTAACGTGCATTTTATAAATAAAGGTTTTAAAAAAAAAAAGAAAAAAAAAAGAAAACACTGTTATCAGAGATGTGTAAGAGTCACAGGTATGCAACATCTGGGCACCCCTCCTTTCTGGTGGCCATAATCGCAATGCCAATGTGTCTCACACCGCGGGACGGGGTAATAGGGAAGCCCTGGAAATCACCATAATTCCTAAAAAGTCAAGGTGGGGGAGGAAGATGTCCTGGTTGGAAATAGGTATAGAGAACTAGCTTATATGGACAGTGAGGAGGAGGGGAACCTGAGTAACATTGATTAGGAATGTGGGTGTCGCGCAGCCTATCCTTCTTGTCTTGGAATGTCAATGGGTATAAAAGAATACGGTTTCAGGAAGGCTTTAAAAATGTCCTGGGGAAGACCGATATTCTATGCTTACAGGAGACCTGGCTGTGCGCCGAAACTCCAGTTACTGAAGGTTTTACCCACCATGTAAAACCTGCAGGAAAGAACCAAGTAGGTAGGGCATCAGGTGGACAGATGACGTTGGTCTTCACAAGGATAGCAAGTGATATACATCTTCTTGATTTAAAGTGTATCTGGGCATTAGGGAGCAGAGTGCTGACACCAAATAACAATGTAGAAGAGGGAGGTCTATGCATTATTAATGTATATATACAAAAAGGTAGGAAAAATGAGTATAAAGCGGAGTTGGAACACCTAAAAAAAGATTTAGAGGAATTATACGAAACCTACCCAAGAGATGTGCTCCTAATATTGGGTGATTTTAACCATAGACTAAATCCCCAAAAAACTGACGCCTGGCATAGTGACTTGATAAGGGCGTACAATATAGAGTTTGCAATGTTCACCAGCAGCTACATGTCAAAACAAGACGTGGAGCTCGGTCAGCTGCTGCGAGCAACGTGGTTGGTCTGTGTAAATGGTTTCAAAGAAACGGTTCGGCCGGCAAGGCACACCTTTAAAATAGGACAGCAAATGTGCCCTATAGACTATATTTTCACGCAGGCATGGTGCTTTCCTTTAATATAATACTTTGAAATACTCAGGGTAGAGGGTAGTGATCACTTCCCACTACGGATGGAACTGCAGGTAAACAGGGACCCGCCAAAACAGAAAGTGTTACAGGTAGACATTGAATACTCAAAGCATCTTACAACCCAGATTACAGAAGAATATATAAATAAATTGAGTGCATTCCAGATAATAGTTGATTTAGAAAATCTACCTTTAAGGGATATGAGGATATAATAAGGTAGCTTGTAGAATGCCTGAGGATAAAATCCAACGGGGAAACCAGGGTTCAGCAAGTAAGGCTAAATTAAATCCAAATAATAAACCATGGTTTGACGACGAGTGCCGAAAAGTAAAGGCCGCTATTAGGCAATACGAAAGATGCCTTAGGCGCAGATGCAACGATGCAGCATCACTTGATCTTAAGAAGTTGAGGATAAATTATAAGGCAACTATTAGAGAAAAAAAAGATCCTTTAAAGAAAAATGCTGGATGAACTTACTTGAGGCAATAGAAGAAGAAAATGTCAAAGGTTTTTGGAAAATGATACAGGAATGCACGGGGAAAGGGGTAGGGACAATGCAATGGTCAGTTCCAGAGGGTAAATGGGTAACCTACCTGGAGGAAATCTATGGCAAATGGCCAAGAAGGGGGGAAATACAATCAACCACCTGGCCAAGAGTTATGGAAGAAGTAATAGGGCAGTTCTCCCTAGGTCATATTAAGACTATGAAAGCTGGAATAAATTTAACACGTGCGGCTAGCCCCGATAATCTACCTGCAGTCATTATAAAGACCAATCCAGAGTGATGGGCAAAGTTCCTCTCAAATATGTTTTGAGTATATTAAATACAGGCATTATGCCAGATAGTTGGAAAGGGGCTATCATAAGACCGATACATAAAAAAGGCGATGTAAACTCCCCTAAAAATTATCTCCTAATAAATCTTCTGGATATTGAGGAAAAAGTATTCTCCAAAGTAATCCTAGGACTACTGAAAGATTGGGCAGAAGATAATTTGATAGTACCCCCTGAACAGGGTGGATTTAAAGAAGGGCATTCAACGGTGGACCACTGCTTCGCTCTCTGGGCGATCGCGCTGAAGTCGATAGAGCAGAGGGGTAATCTATTTTTCTGCTTTGTGGACTTCCGCGAGGCATTCGACCGTGTGGGTAGGGAGCAGCTATGGTCAACCCTGTTAGGTTATAAAATACATAATGATCTGCTAGCCCTTATACAAGCCTTACAATCAGATAACTAGGCCCAGGTAATCTTGGATGAGGAGGGACGATTGTCTGGGAGGATCCAGATTGGAAATGGCCTGAGGCAGGGGTGCGTATTAGCCCCCTTGCTTTTTTCTCTGTTTATAGCCGACCTACCATGGAAATTAGGAGAGGTCAGAGGGGCTAGCCCAAAATTAAGAGGTAACCATATATCTTGCCTGCTATATGTGGACGACCTGGTGATTGTGGACCAGACAGAGATAGGTCTCCAGAGAAAATTAAACATGTTTAATGAATACTGCTTAAATAAAAAACTAGTAGTGAACATGGAGAAGACCAAAATACTATGTTTTGGTAGAAGCAAGACGAGGTTCCCTTGGTGTCTAGGTACAGTCTTATTAGAGAGGGTAACAGAATATAGATACCTGGGAATATGGTTTACGAGCAATCTGAAATGGTCTACCCACCTGGAAGCTTTAAAAATGAGGGCAACAGCTACTGTGAAGCGTCTAAAAAAGTTTCAACCTCGTTTATGGGGAAATGTCAGATGGGCCGTTAATAAAGGCCAATGGTTCCTGCACAATTTCTTTATGGGACAGAAGTACTTCTTCTAAGTGGGTAAAAATGTTGGGATACAGAGGAGGGAAACATCCTGAAAAGCTTGTTTTTGTTGCCAAAATCATCAATGGTACAAGCAGCAAGATTAGAGCTGGGATTCACCTCTTGGGCAGTAACCGACAGTATGGCCCTAATACATTTTTGGCAGCGCCTAGGGTCAGGAGAGTTTTAAAAAATATCCCAGTGGGGTAGAGGTGAAGTTGCCTTTAGTGAGCTGTCCTGGGCAAAAGAAACAAGAGTCTCTTTAAGAGAATTGTATGGAATGCTGGGTTTAAAGTTATGCCCGCAGCTAGGACATGCAATATTAGATAAAAAAGAACTAAGGTTACTGGGAGCCGACATGTCCCGTATAAATGACCGAGAGTACCTCCTGCGGTAAACATCGGTGGCTCACATGACCCAGGTGTGGGTATCAGAAGTACTTGTTTAACGCACTGTTCACTCGAGAAAAGTGTCTCCCCAGAGCACTCTATGCCAAATGTTCAATGAAAAGTTCAAAAACGTGTAAATAAGTTCAGTGTATCTTTTTAATTGTTCATTTTAGTTTCATATCATGATTCTTCTCATGGTTTTTAAATTTTTAACTCGTTGGGCCAATGCATTTCGGGCTTAGCCCTTCTTCGGGGGCCCTGTACAGTTCTGTGGTGGAACTTTGTTCACCGTACTTATCGCGGGTAATAAACAGGTCGGGTGGAATATTCTCAGCGTGTTCTCTGTAGGTCCGATAGAAAATGCATTGGGCCAACGAGTTAAAAATTTTAAAACCTGGGGAGACACTTTTTTCGAGAGAACAGTGCGTTAAACAATTTTCTCCAACCCAAGTACAGGGGGTTCAACCCCACCGGCACCACCCACCTACAAAGAACTTTTTGATTACACCAGATCACCAAAGGAGTGCGTATCCCAATTACCGGTTTTGTTTGGGTATCAGAAGTACGACAGTACCCCTATCTAGACAGGTTACCGAACTACCATCTAAGACGTTAGATACTAAAAGTGAGAATGGGAATAAATCCCTGCTATGTAAATAAGAGGGTGAAGAATGACATGATAAATAGCGATGGTAAATGTACTTGTATGTTAGGTACCCCCTGAGGTATTGTACATATTTTATTAGACTGTAGATCAGTTTTAGATATACGACAAGACTTCTTATGTCCGATATTCAAAAAATATACAATTAGGAATAGGATGCAAGCTGCTAATTTTCTAGTGGAAATTACAACGTTGGATGTAGCCTGTGCTTGGGGGAAATTTATGAGCAAATTTAGGATGTTTCTCCAGTGTATAGAGTAACAGGTGTAGCAGTTCACCCAGTATAAAATGAGAGTGTTTTTTTAAGGGTGAATAGTAATGTAGGTATTTTGTATATATATGATGAAACCATTGTGATTTTAACAATTTTAGGAAGAAACCAGATTGATACCTAAAGGAGTTATCTCTCGCGCTATGTCCATGAACCGCTTTTGTGTGTACTTTTATGGTTTTAACAAACCAATTAAAGTTTTATTGATTGACTGACTGACTGGTGGCCATAATCGCAATGCCAATGTGTATCTAGGGCCGCAACTCTGCTCCAAGGAGTGTGGCATCAACGGGGACTAATGTAATAATAATACAATTATTGTTTGTACATGGTTAATAAAAACCTTTACAAAATTGTAAAAACACCAATATATACATTTTAAAAGATGTGTGTACTTAGGCGTATCAGATTAAATTAAGTTAAAAGTGAAGAATTATTTGAGATCAGTTGGTGCTAGTCCTCGGGCCGTATAATGTTCATCAAGCACTGTTTAGTCTTTTCAGTTCAATTTAGTGTTATAGGTGTTAAAGCACAATTTGACTGCCTGCCTGCAGGACCGAATGGCATGTAGTTTAAAGAATGGTAGTAAAAAGTTATGCCTCAGGTCTTTTAATCTAGGGCAGATGCAAATCACATGGACAGTGTCCTCCTTGGCGGTTTTACACAGGTGACACTGCTTCAAAGAGTTGTTTCTTTCCCAGGGTGGGAGGTGAGGGAGTATGGGGGTCCCGCCTAGGCATAGTTTTAGCAGCTTTTCTTTGAGTTCCCTTTTCATACCGATGTTGAGGTATGCTTGCAGTTGTATTTTTCCATAGTCACCCAACGTTATCCAGCCGTGGGCCCTGTTTGCAAGATCCTGCTTGTCTTCGATCACTGAGATAATGCGAGCCGATTTTTTGGTGAATTTTTTTTATGGACAAAAGGTCTATTGATGTTTCCCAGATGTCAGTCAGGCCAAGGACTTGGATAGATTCAAATAGGTAGACTCTGGGGGAGGATTTGCGTCGCCATAGTAGCTCTTCCCATACGTTGGAACTTAGGGAGCCCATCTCTGCTATACGGATCTTGTGCCAGCTGGCTATGCACACGCTCCGCCTTTCTAGGGTTTTTTGAGGACGGGGACTAGTGTGGCACTCCAGAAAGAGAGGAGCAGATTGCAAGGTAAAGACCCCTGCTAAAACCGTTGTTGGGATCTCACTTACCCAACACTGACTGTTTGTAGCATTGCTACTGAAATTTGAAACTTGAAGAGAGAGCTATAAAGGATAAAGTGGATGGCTACAGTGGAGGAAAGGGTCTTCCTGAACCCCTCAATATGACAGGAGGGCACATCGGGGACCATGCTCGGAGAGGGTGAGCTAATAACCCAGTAGCTTCTGTGTATCTGGTGACCATTCTCAGACCATCCCTTAATATACATTCCCTCCAAAAGAAAAGAAAAGTGTCCAGGGACAAGCCAGGTCCCCCCCCCCCCAACCCCCCAAAATCCACACACCCCGACATGACTGCCTTTGCTGAAGCAGTAGAAAACCAAAGTCTCACTTGTGAAGAAGCCTTGCTGATGGCCACATTAACAGGCTTGCAGAGGGCCACACAAAGTATTGAGTCAAAAATGGGTACCTTGGAGGTGCTGAAGGGGATTGGTGAAGAGCAAGTTGGCATGAATGAACGTAATAGGGACATCATGGACAGGGACATAACTAATGAGGAGAGAGCATTTAATAACAAGCATTTGCAATGCAATATGTCTTGCATTCACGTGAGTTTGAGCAATTGGCATTGCCTTTTATTTATGTTTTGGGTTTCAAAACATAAATAAGAGGCATTGTCATTTACAATACAAATAGCTTAAACTCTCATAAATGCAAGAGACCGGCCTGCGATGTCTTCAAAGTAGTGATAAATAGTCCAGTGAAAAAGTTGTATAAGTGTTGTAGATTACACAGACACAAAGTGTGAAGTGAGAGTTACATATGGTCCGAGCTATAAACACTAGCAAAGCGCTCCAACACCTTTCGCTCGGTGATTACACTGCCGGGGTTCAGGAGGAAGAGTGGAAGGGGATAGTTCCTGTCCTCTCCTTGTTCTGAGTGTGCAGTGTGGCATTGCGTAATGTCATTGCTATCATTGGCAAAATAAAAAACACTCCCGCTTTCGAAGGGCCCTGGCTTCACCTCCTCATGCAGGGTGGGATAGTCTTGGCTGCAGCTCCAGGCTTGTACAGTGCCCCAGCTATTACTAGTGAGTGAGAGGCGCTGATGTGGTGGTTTTGGTATTGGTGGTGGTGGTATTGGTGGTGCTGGTATTGATGGTGGTGGTATAGTTGGTGGTGGCATTGGTGGTATTGGTGGAGGTGATGGTGGCGGTATTGGTGGTGTGGAATTAATATTGGTGGTGGTGGTATTGGTTTTGCTGGTGGTATTGGTATTGCTGGTGTTGGTACTGGTTTTGGTGGTGGTGGAACTGGTATTGGTGGTGGTACCGGTATTGGTGGTAGTGCTATAGGTGGGGGTGGCTTTGGTGGTGGTGGTATTAATATTGGTGGTGGTGGTATTGGTATTACTGGTGGTATTGGTATTGCTTGTGTTGGTACTGGTTTTGGTGGTGGTGGTTCGGATATTGGTGGTGGTACTGATATTGGTGGTAGTGCTATTGGTGGTGGTGGCATTGTTGGTGGGGGTATTGATGGCGATGGTATTGGTGGTGGTGGTGGTATTGGTGGAGGTGATGGTATTGGTGGTGGTGATATTGGTGGTGGTGGTATTGGTGGTGGTGGTATTGGTGGTAGTGGTATTAGTGGTGGTATTGGTGGTACTGGTGGAGGTATTTGTGGTGATTGTGGTATTTATGGCGGTATTGGTGGTGGTGGTATTGGTAATGGTGGTGGTGGTATTGGTGGTGGTATTGGTGGTGGTATTGGTGGTGGTATTGATTTAGGTGGTGGTGATATTCGATGGTGGTGGTGGGGTTTGTGGTGGTGGTATTGGTGGTGGTAGTATTGGTGGCGTGGTAGTGGTGGTGGTGGTGGTATTGGTGGTGGTGATATTTGCGGTGGTATTGGTAGAGATGGTATTGTATTGGTGGTATTGGTGGTGGTATTGGCATTGGCGGTAGAATTGGTGGTGGTGATATTGGTGGTGGTGGTATTTGTGGAGGTGGTGGTGGTGGTGGTATTGGTGGTGGTGGTGATATTGGTGGTGGTGGTATTTGTGGTGGTGTTGGTATTGGTGGTGGTGTTGGTATTGGTGGTGGTGGTATAGTTGGTGGTATTGATGGTAGTGGAGGTGGTGGTATTGGTGGTGGTGGAGGTAGTGGTTGTGGTGTTGGTGGAGGTATTGGTGGTGGTAGTATTGGTGATGGTGGTGGTATTGGCGGCGGTAGTGGTATTGGTTTTGGTTTTGGTATTGCATTGGTGGTTGTGGTATTGGTGGTGGTGTTATTGGTGGTGGTAGTGGTATTAGCGGTGGTAGTGGTGGTGGTGGTATTGGTGGTGGTAGTGGTGTTGAGGTGGTATTGCTGCTGATATTGGTGGTGGTGGTGGTTTGGGCGATGGTGGTATTGGTGGTGCTTATATTGGCAGTGGTGTTGGTATTGGTGGTGGTGTTATTGGTGGTTGTGGTGTTAATAAAACAGGCTTTTGAAAACAACTGGTCAGGTGGATTTTGTATAGATGGCATGTAACACAGATGTGCTGTTGTCAGCTTCAGCCCTTTAGCACACGATTATGTGCTACCTGGAATTCACATGACTTTCGCTAATCCTTTCTAAATCCATTTTATTTGGGGGTTGAAACAGACAGGAGATTATGCCGGGTTTAAGTGATTGACAGTATGCACCCATTTTCCGAGGGCGGCCATGCTGCTTAAAAAACACATGCGGTTTAGGCAGAAGCAGTACATGTCCGGGCTGCAGTAAGAGAAACTCAATAAAGTAAATAGTGCTTAAAAAATAAATAACAGGTCCTGTGTAACAACAGAAGTAAAAGGGCCATTTGGCATGGGAGGGTACAAATGAAGTCAGGGCCGTACCAAGGAGGGACTAGCAAGCCAATTAACAAATCCAAAGGCAGCATTTACGAAAGACAATGACACAAGCCAATGAAAAATATGGGAGGAGAGTGGGTCGACTTCTCTCCCATACTCTACTACATCAGTCTCACAGAGTGAGCAGCGCATGCGCGCTGCCTCTAGTCTCGACCTAAAATAGATTTGACTGGTCATTTTCACAAAAAGGGCCCCTTTTCCTGGACGAGTGAGTTAGGTATCAGCTGCTGAAGCATAGATGATGAAGCCAAAAGAGCAGATAAGTGTGGCCACTGGGGCCTATAACAGTGCTAAAATCATCGCCCTGAGGGATTCCACGTGATAAGGTCTTGAATGAAGACCTGAAAAGGGACATGCTAGGCCATTTCATTGATGAAAAATCTACAAGTTCTCAGTGCCTCACTCCAGTACCATAAAGATGTTCTGTAAGGATTGTGGAAGAATCTGTATCTGGGGCAAATAATACATCAAGACGAATGAACTCCATACAGGTAGACGTTCAAATCAACCAGTAAAGAGGTCAGAATCGGGGCACTTAAAGGAGGCCTGGGTTTTCTCTAGGGGCTTAGCGTTTCAATCAAAAATAAGAGCTGGTCGTGGACCAAACCTTTTTTCATCTTAACAGTGTAGGGAAGAGAAAGAGAATTGGAATTCAAATTAACTGAAGGCTTACTGGTGTATTTTTTCAAGCTGATATGATACTTCTCTCCCCACCCACCTCCGCCTTACGCAAAACCACCTCTCCTTCAGAAAAACTTGGATTTTCGATAAGTAAAGCACCCCTCCTCCCTCAAGCACCTTGAGACCCTCTGGGTGAGTAGTGCGCTATACAAATTTTGAACTTGAACTTTTGAACTTGAAGCTATACATCAGGTAACAAAACAATTGGTATATTTCTCCTGGCCCCAGACTATGAAGGTATATCTTTTTTTTTTTTTTTTTTTTTTGGAAGACCTTTATTGCACATTATACATATACACAGCGGTGTGCCTACAACCCACTGCAAGGGCCGGCCACAATCGGTGTACCATACAAATCATACGAGCTTGTCAGTGTACGCCAGTGGCACAAGAATAGGAGCCAAAAAGTCACAGCTCACGAAGGCACCAAAGTTGATCCAGATGCAATATTTACAGCACACCCTTAGATTGTGGCCGTATAGCCCCCATGTGATCTCAGTCTAATTTTCAGTTTTTCACAAATAAAGGTAACATCAACAACCCCCAACCCCTCCCCTCCCTTCTTATCCTGGTTTCAGTGTGTAGTCCAAGTCCGGTAGGCATAGTGTGATAGAGGCAGCCAATACAACAGATGTCCAGCAGTGCAACCCCGGAGTAGGGAACCTTCACCCCTATCTTGCAGCCGTTCAGAAGCCGTCGCGAGGCTCAGCAAGGGATTCATGCCACGCCAATCTTGCGACCCACGACATTCCCCCTGCCAGGTCCACTGCGCAGTCGCCCTACACAAGCCACAGGTCAATCATATTACCCTCACACAGGAACATCTCAGGCAGCTCCACCCTCTCCTTCCGACAGAGCAGCAGTCACACTCTCGTCGCAGTCGGAGTCAGTTAAAGACAGCATATAAAGTGTAAACGGAGCCCACACATCCCTCGGGCGAGATGCCGCAGGTAATTCGTCATAGTAACAGTTCAATTGGTCCCTGCAGTAGGCCATATCTTTCAGCCATAGTTGCACATCAGGCGCTCTCCTCCCTCCCCATCCCATAGCAACCCTCCTTTTAGCCAATTGAAGCGCCAGTACCACCAGCCGCCGCGACGGCGTAGCTACACCAGAAGCAATGCCCAAAAGACACAGGCGCACATCCAGCTTCACCTCAGTCGATGCCATGACAGTCAGCCTTTCAGTCACCTCTGTCCAGAAGTCATAGACACGTGAGCATCCCCAGGCCAGGTGCACAAAGTCAGCGTCCTCGGCTCCACACCGGACACATTGAGCAGTGGATCGGAGACCATATCGTACCAGTTGAGCCGGCGTATAATACCACTGTTGCAGAAATTTATAATGCAGAAGGCGGAAATTGCCGTTGATCACGTACCCCTCGGTCATAGCACAGCATTCATTCCATTCGTCATCACTCAATGGTTCCGGGAGACTCCTATCCCACCTTGCTCTAGCTAGGGCGGCACCCCCACCCTCATCTTCCTGCGCAGCCTTATATAGTTTAGACAGCAATTTAGTCCTGTCCTTGGCCGTGTAGAGCAGCTGTAAGGCCCCTAGGGCCAACGGTTCCTCCGGGTACGTCGGGTATAAATCACGCACGGCAGCCCGAAGCCTGACATACACAAAGGTGGGCATAGTAGCATTCGTCGAGCGGGTTGTCATCTCCTGGGAGGAGAGAAACGACGCTCCCGGAAATAGGTCCCCCATAGTCTGCAGTCCAGCCTCCCGCAATATCTGTAACCCTCCAGTCTCGCTCGACACGGAGATATCCAAGTGATAAAGCAGTGGCATAGCCGGGGCGTATAGCGGTAACCTGCCAGCTCGTCTACCCAGACTTTCCCATGCAGTCGCCGTGAGTCGCACAGTATCAATCTCCCCCTTCTCAAACACCGAGTGCTTATTGACAATCATAGCCCTTAATGGATATGGCAGAACCGCACTCGCCTCCAGTGCTACGTGCAGGGTGTACGGTGGAGCATTCATCCAGTAACTCGCAAAGTGTGCCTGTGCACAAAGATAATAAAGCCTCATATCCGGTAGGGCGAACCCACCCAGGTCATATGGCTTGATCAGCACCTCCCAAGTTACCCGTGGTTTCTTGCCGGCCCAGGTGAGAGATATCAAAAGGGACCTCAGTCTCGCAAAGAAATGTGACCTCAGCGGGACTGGAATGTTTGTGAAGAGATAAAGAAATTTCGGTAGCACCACCATTTTTATCAAAGACACGCGATCCGCCAGGGTCAGTGGGAGGCGAGTCCAGCGCGCCACCTGGTCTTCCAAGTTGGAAATGGCAACACCGTAGTTGGCCCGTATGACTTCCTGACAATCCCTATGTACCCAGATGCCCAGGTATCTAACCGACTCTGTCGCCCATTCCAGCGGGAATTCCAATGGAACCCGGTGAGTAACATCCGTGAGAGGCAACACTACAGACTTGTCCCAATTTATGGTCAGTCCTGAATGACGGCCAAATTTAATGAACTCTTGAAGTATGTTTTCTAGGTGGAGCGCCGGGTCCCTGACATATAGGACCATGTCGTCAGCATACATTGACACAGCCAACGATCTGAGAGGGAACTTCAATGCTGCTTCCGCATACCTCTGCCGCAAGATACAGGCCAACGGCTCCATCATGATGGCAAAAAGCAGGGGCGAAAGAGGGCAGCCCTGCCTCGTCCCCCTCTGAATCGGAAAGGAGGAAGAGACATGACCGTTGACCCTAACTCTTGCCGTGGGTGCAGTATACAACAGGGCAATCAGTGACGTGAAAAAGAAAGGCACCCCCATCCGATGTAGAACGGCCAACATATACTTCCATGCTACTGAATCAAAGGCCTTGGCGGCATCAAGCATGACTGCCACCGCGGCCAGCTCTGGTTTAAGGAGGTGTAGGACAGCAAATAGCGTCCTTAGGTTGTGAGTGGTGGACCTGAGGGGGATAAATCCCGATTGATCTGGTAGTACCATAACCGGCAGGAGGAGACGCAGTCTCGTGGCTAACACTTTGGCAATTATTTTAACATCAGTGTTCATGAGTGAAAGGGGACGGTATGAATCGCACCTATTCAGAGGCTTCCCCGGCTTAGGGAGCGCCACCAAGAGCGCCTCCCTCATAGTCCCTGGAAGCCGCCCGCATTCAAAAGCCTCTTCCAGGACCATTGCCAATTGCGGAATCAGCAAATCTGCATATGTTTTATAGAATTCGGCTGGCAAGCCATCCGTGCCAGCCGCCTTCCCATTCGGGAGAGCTGCTATTGCATCTCTAAACTCCGCCTCAGTAACGTGATGCATTCGAAATTCCTGTTGACCCCTGGAAAGCCATACCAGCGCCACATCCTCCAAGTATCGAGTTACTTCTTCCTCTTCCGCTGTTTCCCTGTGCTCATAGAGCTGCGCATAATGTCTCGAAAAGCAAGCGAGTATACCATCCGTTTTAGTCACCACATCTCCCTGATCCTCAATTTCCAATACCGTGCAGTGACGTGCCCAAGGGTCCCTAATCCGATCTGCAAGCCCCTTTCCCGGCCTACCCCCTTCTCCATAATATCTGGCTGTAGCACGTTTGGACAGGAATTTTACTTCCTGGTCGGCCAATTCATTATATTCTGTGACCTTTGCCCTAACATCCGCTAGTAACGTAACTTCCGCCCCCTCCTCGGCGCTCTAGAACCAACAACTCCCTTTCTAGCTTGGATATAGAGTCCCTGATGGACGTGAGCACCCCGGACCTCAGCCCAATACACGCACCTCTCACTGAAACCTTAAAGGCATCCCACACTGTGCTCATACTGTCGACAGAGCCCACATTGGTCACAAAGAACTCCTCAACTATCTGCCTCAGACGTTCACACAACACCTGATCAGTTAACACTCCAGGGGAGAGTCGCCAAGTAAACGGAGCAGGGGCATGCGTTGGTATCTGCAGCTTCAGTGTAACAGGAGCATGGTCGGAAATCGTGCGGGGCAGATGTTCTGTACCCAGCACCCATCCACTCACATCACGGGTCATCAACCAATAATCTAATCTCGACCACGTATCATGCGCTGATGTGTAGCAAGTTCCCTCCCGCCTGCCAGGATTCCGCAAGCGCCAAACATCCAACAGTTGCAGCCCATTCATACCCTCACACACCGCATCCACCGCTCTTTTACGCTCATAGGGCCGGTCATGTCTCTTATCCAACCCAGAATCTAACGTAACATTCCAGTCCCCCCCGCAGAGAATAGCCGATGGTGGCAGGCTATACAGTTTGTTCCAGAGTGCAATGAAGAAATCAGGGTCATCTATATTAGGGCCATAGACATTTAGAAGACTGATCAACGTACCACACAATTTACCCTGCACTATGATATATCTACCATCCTGGTCAACCTCCTCGTGCAGCACCTCAAACGGGACATTCTTTTTTATCAGAATCATCACCCCACGGGCATAGGAAGAGTATGCCGTGGCCAGCCTCACCCCCGCCCACTGTTTGCCCACCATTTCGGCCGCTTTACCCTTGAGATGCGTCTCCTGCAGAAACACCACCTGTGCAACATGTCTGTTTAGAAAGGCAAGCATTTGACGAGTCTTCTGCGGCTTGTTAAGCCCTCACACATTCCATGTAACACAAGTGAGAGTACCCCCCCCTATCCATATCGCCAAAGTTTCAAGCAACCCAAAAGGAAGTTCTTCCTCGGCAGCCCCCACCCGCTAGACCAGCCCTTAACTCTCATCGACCCAGGATCAACACCAGTTGCACTGTTAAAGGTCCCAGACCTCCACCCAAAGCCCCATACACAGCCCGTAGATTTCTTAGACTCCTTCACCTTGACCTTGACCAGGAAAAAAAACAGCATCCCAACAGACCCCAACATCCCCTCCCCCATCCCGCCGCCCACTTCAGCACTCCCAATTTGCCAAAGCCTCCCTGTGTCCCCCCCCTTTGCAACCCCCAACAATGCAAACAACCATATTTGGGGATCTCCCATATTTGGGGGCGTAGTGGCGCACCACTCTCGCCAGAACTGACGAGAGCGCAGACCATTGCCGTTAACAACAACCCCAACCCCTCTACCCCACACCCATGGTCAAAGCAGTAAACATGGTGGCAATCATATAACAGTACATTGCACCGGGCGCCCCCGATGGCGCACACAACCAATAGAGCATCGCCTGAATCCAAGAATGCCCACCGTGGCCAGCGCATAGGCGCGCAAAGTACTACTGGCCCGTGTCCAGCCAAGTTCAAATGAAAGAGAGCCCCCAGTATAGCAACATGTAGGTTCAGCACCAACCAGAGCACTCCCCCCCCCACAGTATACTTAGCAGCAGTACAAAATGGGCCAGGTGCTATAACGCCTGGATGGCTCTCAGCAAGCAATGAATGCGCAATAATGGAGGCGACCCAGTGCAATACTCCGCAGTTTCACCACCACCGCAGCCAGCAGCACAAAGCAGTTCAGGCATCCTCGTCCTGTCTTTCATCATCCCCTTCATGATGTCCAGTCGGTTCTTTAGCCCGTTTTTTCAGTCTTTTAGCATAGTCCATGGCTGCCTTGGGCGAAGAGAAAATCTTGTTATCCGAAGGAGGCCCAATCCGAAGGCGTGCTGGATACAACATGGCGTATGCTATGTCCTCAGCTCTCAATATCTGTTTCACCGCAGCAAATTCTTTACGTGCAGTCTGCACCGCCATGGTGAAGTCGGGATAAAACTCCAGTTTGTTACCCTGGTACTCTATGGAGCCCTTTTCCCTGGCAAGCCTCAGAATAGTATCCCGGTCCCTGTAGTTCAGGATCCTAGCCACGATAGGTCGCGGCGGCGCCCCCGGCGGAGGCTTCTTAGCCAGAGACCGATGTGCACGCTCCACTATGAAGACACGAGACAGCTGGTCAGACCCAAATATGTCGACGATCATGCGTTCCATGTAATCCTCCATGCGCCCAACATTTGTGGACTCCGGCAAGCCCGTGACGCGAACGTTGTTCCTTCTGGACCTCCCTTCTAACTCCTCATTCTTCGCTTGTATGACCGCCAGCACTCTTTCCATACTGAATACTTTGGACGAGACCGTGGCCAGGCCATCTTCCGTGGCGGAAACCCGCTGTTCCACCTCTCCCATCCGCTCGTTTTGACGGTCAAATTGCGTCGCCATTTGGTCAAGTCGGTGATTCACTGACTCCATGGTGCCTTCGATGGACTGAAGAGTCTTCTGCATAGCCACCAGTGTAGATTCCAAATTAGGGGTACCCCCGACAGCCCCACCCTGGTCAGAGTCTGTGGGCGCCTGGGAGGACATATGCGCAGTCTTTTTCGCCTCGAAGTTGATTTTAGGCTGGTTTCTCTCGGGCCTGCCCATGTCGGCGATCGAGCTAAGCGCGGTCTAAGGCACAGCTATGCAGGGCAGTAACCCCAGATAAGGCTCCCAGAACTGTTGCGGAGCACCCACCAGTTGCTCCTCACCGTAGAGTAGGCCCAGGCCCCGCAGTTACCTCCAGTCCAGTCCAGGCAGCACCACCACACCCGGCGGGTAAAGCGCGCCAAATCGATCTCTGAGCAGCCACACAGTGCAATTATGGACAGGAATGCGCAGAACCCAAAGCAACAGAGTGGCCACGTTGATAAGGCCTCCGGGTCCGAGTCCCCTCCCCGGCAGCACCGATGGTCAGGATTGCCAACGTTGGTTATGCGCCGATCACCGGAGCTCAATGTCCAGCAGCTAGGAGGGAAGAAGCCTCAAAATGGCGGGCGCTCTGCAGGCCCGCAACTCCCAGTGCACCAGGCCTCTCAGTGAAATGTGCACGGTAGTGAGACTGCTCCCCGGCAGCCCAGTTCGTGATCCCGCGTGCCAAATGTCCGGTCCGGCCACTCCGCCTCACAGCTGACCCTTTCCCCTGCCCCCCCGGCTCTAGCTCGCGCGGCGCGGACTATCGCGGCCCGGCGCCACCTCCGCAGCCCCGGGCTTGCTTAGCGCCCCGCCCCACTCACCGAGACCAGCAGGGCCGAGTCCAGGCCGCCCGATGTTCCGGTGCCGCTCCGGGGAGATCCCGCAGACACCTCCGCTACTCCGCCTCCACAGGCACCAGGCGCCGCTTCCAAAGCGCTATTCCCACAGGCAGCAGTGGTGACAAGGGCCCGGGCCACAGCGGGACGTCTCCTCCGCTATCGCCGAGGCCTCCGTCGTCGATATCCCGGCCCGGGACAGTCCAGCTCCAGGCGCACGCAGCACAGCCTCAACCGAGGCACAGAACGCCCCAGGGAGCCCCCGATGCCAGCGGGGCAAGCTCAGCCAGACTGCAGGGCAAAGGCGCCGGGTAGAGCAGGATAAATGTGCGGATATTCAATGGTCTTGGCGGAGCCTCACACGAGTGCGGCCATCTTGCCCGGCGCCCTCTAGCGCCCCCCCCACTATGAAGGTATATCTACCATCTGTGTAGAGCTAAGAAAAATCTTCAACCTGAGTAAAAGCTTTGGCATGCATCAGTGGTGCCTCATAATGAATGCCACCGATGATGTTTTGCTCTTCTACTGGTTATGAAGACTGCATCAAAAAACACAAGTGCCAGATTACCTTTCATGTGTGCCACACCAGACGGAAGGCCCAATTAGGGATTCTTGAGCCGCTGGTTGCAGGTGGAGCACACTGGCCCTCATTTTAGGGGGCAGACACTTACTTTTCCTCATCAGACTTTGATCCAGAGCAAGAGAGGGAAAAACATAAATAGAGGAAAGGAGAAGAAAGAGAAAAAAATGCAAAAATAGTGGGAAAGGGAAAACATCGAGATAAAAACCTGCAAGAGTGAAATAAAGGGGCAGGTGGTGTATGTTGGCAGTAGAAAGAGGCACGAGGAAGAATCAAGACTATGCATCCTTGGTATTCATCAATCTCAATATTCATGGCACCAGCAGTGGGTTTCTGATAAAAACTTTGGATAGCAGCACTTATTATTTTACAAATTGAGCACCGGACTCAAAAGGATAGTAGTGAGCTGCCTTAAGCCTATCATTGAGGCTAGCACTTATACAAAACGTATGGATTGGTAGTATATGCTTTCATTATATGCCGATATAGAACACAATTTAGCAATAGTCACAGACATATTGGCAATAGTGAGCATGAAAAAGTTTGCAGAATGTAAACAAAAATGTATAAAAGTGTTTATAGTGCCAACATAGAGTAGTCATAATTGCTAGTGACTGAATACAACCCGAACTTACATATCTCACAGACCATAATAGAAAAGATGCCAATCGTCCTGTAGGTATTGCTCTTCAGATAGATCAGTCCGCTCGGCTCATTACACAGGGTATCCTTTTGTAGGGATTCTCACAAGGTGAGAAAGTGTGTGAGAGCATGTCTTTGCACTCTTGCAGTGTGGTGAGAACTGTAGCATGAGACCAGATGACAGGCGTATGCTGGCCTACAAGACTGATTGCTCTATTATTGTTTTCACAAATGCCTTAGAGCAAAGATAGCTGCTCTGGGTATCACTAATATGCAAAATTTCCATACTTATGCACCCTAAACATAGAACATAGGTACATTATTGTAAAACATATACGCTAATATTCAAAGCTGAGCTTATTATAAACAACGTAATTAAAAAGAGCAAAAATGTATGCATCAGAGATTGAGGCCTTGGTCACCCTGGTCTGACCCAAGAAAACTGTGTACCCACAGCTAAGGGAGATCACTAAGATCCTCTTCTGAGTAATATTATCCCATACATTTTACCAGGTTTCCTGAAGCAATTTTATTTATTTATGGAGAAAACTGCCAGAAATGTTATTCAGCCAGTCATAGCAGGAAACCTTTAGGCAGACATTTACAGGTAACCCCAATCATCATCCTCTGGAGACTGATTAGTGCAACAACATTGTGTCCCCATGCATACCAATTAGAGGTTGCAGCTGCTGCCTCTAGCTTGCCCTTTAGTAACTGTGGCACTGTTGTTGCTAACCCTTTTCTCGGTAGTGATAAAGTCAGACCTGGAAAAGGAAAAAACAGGGTTCTAAGAATCTTTTTTTGTTAGCTGCCACTCCATGTCCTTTCCCTAGACCATCAGCAGGAAATAGGATGCTATTGAGAAGCTAGGACCTCTTATTTCATCTGGAGTCAAAGAGTGAGAGATGTTGCTTCTGACAACTCTATCTTTTTCTTGAATTGACACAAATGCATGCCTCCAAAATGGCAGATTATGTGGTGAATAGAAAAGCATTTAAGCAATCCATGAAGAACATGTTCCTTTCCTGTTTCAAAATGCAAATTTCAGGGCCACTTTCTTAAACAAAACACTTGGTGTAATACCTCTGAGTTGTAAATATTGTTTTCCAAGGAATAGCATCCAATAAGGATCCATCACATGATACACCATAGGAGAGTTTGTTTTCATCAAGAGCGACAACGCAGTAAAGTCAAGTAGGTATGAAGTTAATTGAACACTGGTGGTGCCTAAAATTAGATCAAGTGATATGGGAGAATATGGAACAATTATGTATTGACAGATCTGTCATTTTCCCAAAGACCTCTTTGCAGCATGTACAGATTTTAGGATAGATTACCCTAGTATTCACTAGGTGAGCTTCATCCTGCCGACGTCTACTGTACCAGAAGGTAGGTTGAATCTGCCAGTACAATGGCCCATGCTGAGTGCAATGCAGTCGAAAGAAGGATGTTTCTGAGTACATACTGAAGATGGATAGCACCAGAGCTTTACTTTTTGATCCCTTAATTTATACTATCTTGTACAGGATTCCTTTGCATCTAGCCCAATATTACCACGTATAGTTAATAGGAACATGTGCATGATTAAGGGAAGGAATATATTGAAATGCAGCTTAGGCGTAATCACTTCCACCTCCAATCCCGAGCACCTGTAACAGACTCTTTATGACCTAATGATGTGGCTCCATCTTAAATGCCAAACTTCTAAGTTCAAAATCCACCAATTGCCATCAAAACTCTGCTGCTCTCTCTCTGTTACCTGGTAAGTTTAGAATAATATCTGTCCCCGGGCCACAATATGATGAGACAGCAGGGATGATGATAGAGATGAGATATCTGCACAGCACATGCTTCTGTAAAGGTTGCCATTTCTCAGTGTTGTAAAGGAACGAAGGGTTTCTATTACACATCTTAGTGGTACTAATTTTTAACCCAGGGCGTAGTTTGCGAAGTAGCGGTACGCGTAGCTACGCGAAGGGCACTTTGCGTTACGCGTAGCAGTACGCGAACTGCGTAGTACCCTGTTTGCACTGTGCAAGATGCCGTTTTCAATGATTGCACAGTGCGGAAAGGCATCCGGCACTGTGCAATCATTGAAAATGGCATCTTGCACAGTGCGAGCTGTAGTTTTCTGCCGCTCGAGTAGATTTTACTCGAGCGGCAGCTTTCTTAACGCGGCCTGGTAGTCTCTCATTGCGAGCGGTCGCGAGCATATGCGACCACTCGCAATGAGAAACCTGACCTCCCCGCATTGAGAATCTCGCCAGGAGGTTTATTTTTCAGGCTTGCGATCGGCAACTTGATGTTGCTGATCGCGAACGAGGAAAAAGTCTTGCCGGGATGTCATTTTGCTTGCTCGCGGTCGCCAACTTGACGTTGCAGACAGCGAGCAAGCAAAAAATGAATGCTGCACTACGTACGCGTGTTTTCACTGTGCAACGTGCAGTTCGCGTAGTGCAACGTAGAGCAAACCTGGCAAACTACGCAGGCGTAGCGTAGTGCTTTGCCCAGGGTACTCATTTTATCATCATCCAAAGGATGAAAGGTGTTTATCTATGTGTCCTGTTGAATGCATATGTTGTAATAGAATCTAGGCCCCTACTGTGCTTTTCCCGATTTATGCCCTTATATAGGTATACTTTGTCATATCCTTATGTAGGCATAGAAATCACTACCCTATTTGATCTAAACCATACAGTCCAAATACAGCATGGCTACTTCCACTAGGTTCCGAGAATTAACAACGATTTCTTGGAAAAACCCACCTTCAGCAGCTAGGAACTTCCCCCTGCTTGAATAATAAGTTCTCCAAGAACTCCTGGCTTTTTCCAAGAATTTAGCCTTTGAGTGACGATCTTAAGTCCAAACATGCGTCAAACTCAGCACCTTCAAAGTATAAATATGCCCAGGTTTGCCCAGTCCAGCACACAGTGGTTTGGAGCAGATCGACTATCTACTTGCCCGACGCCCTGCAGCAGCAAGTGCCGAAGGAAGCCGACGCTGACGCACTGAGAGACTCTGTCGTTTCTCTTGCCGAGAAATCCAGCTCCAGTGTTTCCAGGCTACCCTTGCGGGTATCTGGGAAATCGAGTCCCGAGAACGAGATACAAGACCTCCTTCATTCTAAAACTAAGGCACGGAGCTGATTAGACCCTAAGGGAATCCTCGGGAATAGATTCCTGGCAGAGAACTACTAAACTAAAACTACTCCTTACTTACTTCTTCCCTCGTACTAAGCTTAGGTTAGGTACACCGGAGTAGGCGTATTTTAGAAGCACCAGTTGGGTACTTTTAGTCATTATTTATTACTGTATGTATTTGATAAATGTTTTACCTCTTATGCACCTTATGGCTTTACACCCATATCATGCTTTTACAGTACTACTTTATAGTACTGTTCGTATTATATGCATTGTACTTCATAGTAAGTTTTACTATTGTAGCAGTTCATTTCAGTGCTTGAGAAAGAAGACTGTTCAAGAAATAACCACTTTTATTGAAAACACCTGTCTCTCTATTTTCTCAGCCTCTCTGGTGAAACGAAGCATACACGATTGACTGAGTGAAATAACTATCTATTGTTTCCGCGACTCTAGAGATTGCTTTCTTAATTATTAGAAACAAAGTTGTCATGTTTATGCGGTTGTCAGAAACGAATCCCTTTTTGTGAATTCGAGAAAGTTTCTAGTGACCTCTGAGCTAGCTTGTACTCACTATTAAGTCTAATATATTCGGTAGAGACCTAGTAGACCTCAGTCCTACGTTTAAGCTACAGGATATATTATTCCAATGAGCATAGCCTATTGGGAATATAGGAACTACACTACACTACACATACATATCTTCACAGTGAGTACCTGAATCTCCGAGCTGGCATTTTAGCTTATCTCAAAAGTTAATTGCAAGTGTCTCCAATTCTAGCAATGGGGTTTGTCTACTAGAAGGGGACACACAATTCCTAGATTAGTCAAAAGTTAGACCACTAATGTTAAAAACATTAATGTTCAAATTTTCCATTTTTAATAGGTGCGTTTATGTAATTTCCCTCTTTGTTAATATATACTCCCAGAACCCCAGGCTTGTATTCCTAGTTTTCTTATTATGCACACTTGCATAATATTGTCCCTTGTATTCCTCACAGTTGTTCCCTCTTTCCTAAAAAGGATGCAAACACTAAAACCCTTTTTCCTATGTACTGAATGAATATTTATGTGGTAGGTCAGATTGCAACCCACTTTGAATCAAATTTTTAAGAACCCTCTGTAGGAAGCTGGGTTTCTGTTGCAGCAACCCACCCTCTTTTGTCAAATTTCTGATGCACGTTGACTTGATGTGCCTTGGGTCCCTGCCAATTCTGTGCAGACGCTTTAAATGTGTCCCACAATAAAGAAGGAGAAATCTGACTTATCATTAAAGGAGTAAAATTCCAAAGCACAAGAAATAAACTAACTAAAAAAATGAGCATCCTGAAGTAAAACAATTATTGAATTTCCATCTATGAGACGGAGATCTAGGGGAGCCAAGTTCAAATCAGCGACAACGATAGGTTGATCATAAAGTACAATTGGAGTAATTTGCGAATGTATAAGGCACTATGAAAGAGAATTGGAGAGAAAAATATGGTGTAGTTGTGAAAGTGTACCAGTAGGGTAAGACAATCTCCATGAATCTACCAATGCACTTTTTGAAATGGCAGAGTGAAATTGTTTAGACATTTTATTTGAGAAAAATTGAACTGACGACTGTCTAGCCAAAAAAGGATCTAAAATGTGATTACAATTACCAACTACAACAAAGTAGGCATCATAATATTGTGCACATTTTCTTGAAATGGAAGGCCAAAAAGTATGATCAGGTTGTGTGGGAGCATATACATTCATTATAACCAGAGGTATATTTTCTACAAGAATATTAACAATAATCAATCTACCTGCATCATCTGATTCTTGTGAAACCACGGTAAGATTAGGAGATTTATTACACAGTATCACAACCCCATTCTTCCTATTTGCACAATGACAGCATTTACAATGAATCTGCAAAGAAAGACAAGGAGAACAATGTAGAACAATTAATACAACACATTAAGGCAGTTCCAAAAGGTGCGCATTAAACATATTTAATACTTCAAGGAGCATCAACCATTAGATGGACCAGCTGTATCAATAGTATAAACTTTTTAAGTTCAGCTGGATCTTTAAACGATGTTGTGATATTTTGGAATGTCAACTTAAAAATTCAGGGATGAAAAAAAACATATCTGGCTGCAAGAGAATGAAGAAGAGCACTCAGGTTCCGGAATTCCTTCCTTCTGCCAGCAGTGGCATTAGAAACATCCTGAGGGAGGAAATCTCTGTGTCCCACCAAGTGACTTTACGTTTAGCTTTAGCTGCTGCGAGAATGGACAACGAGTCAGTAAACTTTAAAAAAAGAATAATGACTCCTCTTGGGTTGGCCGGAGACGTTGAAAATGCAGAGCGAGGACCCAGCCTGTGCGCCTTCTGAATGCTCAGGGTAGTAGATGAAGGCATGTCTAACAGTTTCAGAAGAAAAAAGGTAAAAAAGGAAACAATATTTTCCTTCCAATGCCTCCGGAAGGCCATAAATAAATCGATTTTTTCGCCTGTTTCTGTTTACCAGAACTTCTGTGTGCTGTTTAAGCCAGAAAACCTGTCTTCCACCATAGACACACGCCCCTCCACCGCTGACCATTTGTCATCTAAACGTTGCATCCTGTTATTAGTCTCCTCTACAAAAGGACGTAGAGCACGAATCTCTTCCAGCAGCAATTCTAAAAAAATAGGAGAGACACATTTTTCAGGTGAAGGAGGATCCTGTTTCAAATTCTTGGAGATGGAAGAAGGGGATGGATCTTTACGTGTGTAGGATTGTAGAGAAACAGCACAGAAGAAGTAGCCATTTCACAGAGAGTTTTCAAAGAATCATCCAACACTTCCCTCGCAGCAGAAACAGCAGAGCTAACACTCACTGTATAAGAGGAATATGTTTTGGGAGCAAAAACAAAATGCGGCTTCCTTAACCTTCCCATAGGAAAAAAGAAAAACATGCCAAGAAACTCATAGTGAAGGCTGAGGCATATTTTCCACCAGTACCGCACTATTTATTATTATGCAGCAAATCCAATAGAAAGCCACTCCAGTTACACATCAGATAGAAAAAGAAGGACCTGTCAAGCGATAGAATTTGCCATAGTAGAGTAGTCCCACAGAGCCCAGTCATAGAACACTGCAACAACACTCCACACAGCAGTGTGGATGCCACCTAGAAAATAAAACCCTCAACAGTCTCAGTTGAAACTGCAGCTTCTCCTAAATGCAGTTCTTCATGAATTCCAAAGTAATTAATACCTTACACACTCCCCAAGGCTCCCATCAGTGTTCTCAATTCCCTCTCATCATCGAGAGAAGAAAAGAAAATGGCGGCCACTACGTATGAGGAGTCCATGACAAGACCAGACACGGTGCACAGCAGTTCCCTATGTTTCTCCCTCATCGCAGGCCAAAATTTCTGGAAAACTAAAGGAACTGAAACAAGTCCAGGATATACCAAAGCCTCCCTGTCAGGTCGCCATCTTAGGTGGCGCTGAAGCCATGCCACAAATAAGCTTTTAAGACCTCCAGGCAGGTAAAGGTTATCCTTCTAAAATCTACTTTTCTAAATATTTATTAACACCACAACTTCACCATTGAATTGGGCTCTTATTGAATATTAAAAAATAGTGGTTGAACTATTATCTTAGATGGTTCCAATCCCAAAATATCATAATGAATGTTTTAATCTGCAGTCTAGTCTTCTCCTAAGACAGCCAGAGCCTTTCCAGTTAAAATAGTTTTTTTTGGGGGGTGGGGCTTTTTACTGCAGAGATATGGTAACATTCCATTTCTACATGTCCCATTTTTAACTACCAAACACCATACTTATGGACGACGAGGCAAACATGTGGAAACATAATTTTTAAAAGGAAGGCTTTTCCCCTGTTAACACTTATTTTACAGGTTTTGCTGCAGGTTTCAACTGCAGCATTAAGGATCCAAGTTAGGCCTAAAGCCACTAAGTGCTGCAGTCCACAGGTGACATTTAACTTTTCATGACACATCTAGTTTCTGCCCCATACATTATGGCCTCATTGGAGAGTTAAATGTGCCAATCAAGGATCATCCAATTTCTACATATTTTAGGGGTCAGGGCACATACACTTGGCAGTGGACAATAGTGTCCCAATGTACAGAGTCTGCAAACCAGCAATACAATTGATCAACAGATGAAGGTGACTGCGCTAAAAGGGGCATTGTCCACAGCCACCCTTCGAAAGTATCTAAGCACCAACTATTTAGTAATCTTTGTGTAATCATCTACACTTCTAGATAGATCCCTACCCTGGACACATATGTACATTTGCTTCATTCAAAGACAGCAGTAAATACCTTTCCATGCTGAGAATGGGGGCATTATAGGGATATAGTAGCTCACTGTAAAAGAAAAAACCTCTGTCATGGATAAGTTCATATAGACCCATGAAAGACAAGGCAACAGTTCAAGACGTGCACAAAGTACCCATTTAATTTTACTAATAGTACATTTATGACTGTAAAATTGGGGTCGAGAACTCTGCATATAAATAGGACAAACTTGTAGTTTTTGAATTGCTAAAAAATAGTAAAACTAAACAAAAATGCAAGTTTACCTTTCTCTTGACTTTTGTTCAGTTTGCGGACTGGAAATATATCTTCACACAAAAAAATCAGACCAGCCAATTCCTTTGAATCTAGAACAAACAAAAGTGTAATCTCCCATAATCATGTTGGTTAATTTTAATAACTGGTTGGTTTTACTAAATCTAATATGTACTGTTTTTTAAAACTACAGCTGTGTTTGATCGTTACCCAATTATTTCTTGTTCCTACAGCTTTGGAAGAATATTGTGACGAGGAAACTATGTTGGACAACTTTGTTACGTTCTTTCTTGCTGGTTAGTGACTTAATTTAATTTAATATAATGCACTGTGTTATCAGTTTCTGCTGGTTTGTAATCACAATAGTCAATGAGTTTAAGATTATTAGATTATTGTTTATTGATATTTCTCTCTTTGCTATGTGAATGGAAAGCAACTTATGTTATGGTATGTCATACAGGGGGGGTCTTCAACTTATGGGGCTCAAGTGATCCTGGGGGGGGGGGAGGAGGGGGGGGGGGACAGGCTCTGGCCAAAAGAAGCATTATGCTGATAAAAGTCCTTTGTTTTCAGCAGAAAAAAATTAGCGGCCACCACCAACAAGTGTTGTCATTTATATTCTGGCTGGGAGAAGGTGTCAAAAAGAAAGGGACTCCAAATATTCTTTAACACCCTACCCCCATTTCTAATAATCACACTGTAGATACTTTTACACGTTAGAAATGCCTGCCCGACTAGAATAGTATGTTTGGCAATCATGTATTTATTGCATTTGTAAAACGGTAACAAAACTTAACTGCAATGTTTAAATACGTCTATAATATTTAAACATTGCCACATAATAGAATAGAATAATTGTGAAAAATTGAGGGAGGGCCCTGGTGATATTTTTTTCAACAGTGAGGGGGTGTTCAGCATGAGAAAGTTTGAATACCACTGTGTTATAAGCTTTTGTGTAGGGCATGACTTCCATTTGCATGCCCCAATCTCACTTTATCTAGTTTTCCCCTTGGCCATTCAACGTGGCCAACAGATATTGTGTTTAGCTATCCGCTGTTGTTTAATAATGAATCTTATTTGATGGGGACTCGCTAAGGTAGCATAGAGCAGCGTGTGTTTCTTTAGTAATATCCTATATTAAATAGTGACCTTCTAGATTATGTAATGAATCGATGTTGTGTATTTTGTGTATGGATTTCTGCGACTACAGACTTTACTGTTTATTTCTATGTGTTGGATGCCTACTTGTCCATTTCTCATTTAGGATAGGAAGCAATGTTTTGTGCATGAGGAAACGATACATTGAACTTAACATATTCTGATTGGTTGATCTGTAGGTTTTTATGGATATTCAGATATGTTGGTGCAACAGCTAAGTTTACCCAACTCTATGGCTTTTATGCAGTGTTGTGCAAGTGGTAGTAGCAGCACGTATGTCTAATATGTTCTGTTAGTTTAGAGCAAGCTGTCACCATCACTTGGTAAGGATGTGTTCTTAAAGTGGTAATTCATGGCACCCTATATAACTTTGGTACCATAATGTATGCACAATGGTGCCCTGGGGTTTTTAAAGAATGTGTACTGTTTGTGTAGACTAGAAAAAAAATATATATATATTACTCTAGGAAGGTTATATAAACTCTGGAAGGTTCTGCTGGACATGGGGTCTCTGTGCCGCCTCTTGGAGTTCATTGTCAGGCTCCATGAAGACAATTTTGCCAGAATCCGGTGGGGGAGCCAAGGACAGCTGACAGGGAGAGTGTCAGTAAACAGAGGGGTTCGCCAGGGCTGTGTGATGGCTCCGACATTGTTCTCCCTCTTTATCAATGGGGTGGTAGACCATCTGAGGGAGGACCCTGCGGATGCCCCAATCCTGGCCGGAGAGAAAACACCTACCCTCCTCTTTGCTGACGACGCCCTCCTGATGTCCTAAACACTGTCGGGTCTACAGAAATTGCTTGATCTCTTTAGTTTGTTTTGTGATGAGCGAGGGCTAACTGTTAACACAACTAAAATGAAGCTGATGGTGCTATCCTAAAAAAAAAGACCAGGAAAGTTCATCTCACGTTACATGGGGCGGCGCTGGAGGTGGTGGATGAATTTGACTACTTGGGAGTCAGGCTGAGTAATAACATGAAATGGGACTCCCACGTAGCAAAAATTATCCTAAATCTCAGAAGGGTTTCCGGAGTTATTCTGAGGAACCAGCGCTTGTGTATTAGCAGGCCAATGGCACCGGCCCTTGCAGTTTATAAGGGTAAGGCATTAGCTTTGGCGGTTTATGGCTCTGAATTGTGGGGTGGAGAGAACATAGTGGACATGGTAAGAGCTGAGAATAAGTTTGTGACCGACTTAGTTTCGCTCCCCCACTCGACCCCTTTAAAACCCCTCTTTAACGACATGGGCAAACGATCAATTGCAGATATAGTACGTCTCCGCCCTTTGCTATTTTGGGTGAGCCTGAGAAGGACACCTGAATTGGCGAAATATGCTTTAGTGTTGGACAAGCTGATTAAATTGAATGCCTCAAAAAAGACAAATTGGCTCAACAAATTGAGGCAGTTGGTGGTGAGTTTAGGAATGGTTGAATTTTGGATTTCCCAGTCACCACCTCATAAACAAATTGTTAAAAAAATATATTGGTAGTGGGTGGAGGCTGAGGACCTAAAAAGCACAAAGTGGGGGTTGACTAACCAATTCCTGGAACACAAGCCAACCAGGAAGTTAGAGCCGTTTTTGGATATTATTCAAATCTCAAGACATAGATCCCTCTTCTTGAAGATGAGATATGGTATACTTCCCCTTAAAAAGTTTACAGAGGGGTGAAAAGGAGTGAGGGACCATGATGTTACTTGTCCAGGCTGCCCATGCATAAAATAATCTCTATCACATTTTTTGTTTGCTTGTAAGGCTTACAAACATCCTACATCAAAATGGTTAAAACCCGTGTGTAGGGAGTTGGGAGTTAGAGATTTCAGAATTGCATTACGTATTCTCTTAACTGAGACAACATCTTTGTATATTGTCTGCGGGGTTGCAAAGTATCTTGCTAGCGCTTGCTTCATACGGACCAGGCTGTTAGGTAATACCAAAATCAATCTCCCATGACCTCTAGATATAGTAATATTATTAAAGATACACCATAGGCTTTTGTAATTACCTTTCTATAATTGTATGGGATTTTAACCTTTTTAAGATGAAATGGATGTAATATTTTGTACACTGGTTTTATCTATTTGGATTTTAATCTCTTTTAAGATACAATGGATGTAATACTTTGTAAATTGGTTTTATGGTTAGCTTTGTAATGTTTGTACTTTTGTGATATGAATATATCGAATAAGGTATTACTACATATATATATACCGTTTTCACTTGTAGGATCTATGTGTTCCTATTCATCAGAGTCAAGGTAGCCTGATGTCAATGTATTTGTTTAGGGACATGTCTGCTATGTCAAATATATTTTGCATGCTCTCCATATTATAATCTGTTGGGCGTTGGGTTGTCCTTTGGGTGAAAAGGATGCAGAGAAAACAGTACAAGCATTACAAATCTAGAAATGTCAATCCTATAACAATCATTTTGTTAGGATCAAAACACTACATAACAATTGAACATGTAGGGTGGTAGGTTAATCACCCTTTCAGCTGATCAAAGGCCAGAGGAGAGTGTTGGATGAGAGTCTTCTTGCTGGCTGCTGTGTCTCGGAGGCGTGTTCCTGCTGACATCAGTCAGTGATGTGTCAGATCAGAAAATGCAGTCACAGACTGCGACTGAGTGGATATTGGGTCATCATGCCCTCTTCAGAGAAAGTTGGATGCTGAAGGTCCTGAAAAGCAGAGGTGATGAGAAGGTGTAAGGGGATTATTGTAAATTACTGAAAGCAGGAAAGGGGCTATGCCCAAGCTGCATACCTGCGGCCAGGAGACATGTTTCTTGTTTTGCGAGGTTCTGAATATATAATTATTTTCCTTGATGTTTGACATGGAGGGTCACCATCCACACTAAGTACCCACTCTAACTCCAGATTTGCATCATTACTATGAATAGCCTGCATGTCAGGTCCTTAAAATTCATGTTCTTTACCCTCCAGTATATTAGCTAATGCACCATGCTCTTTGAGCCTTATCCGTCTGATGCTGTGCCTTCAGAGTACTATGGCAGAAAGCAGTTTTACTGAAAATGTAGAACAGTCACTTAACTCCTCTCCAGAGGTGTACAGCTGTTCCTTCCCGGTTTATTGCTGTATGCTGCTGTTTCCACCTGATACCCAACAAAGCAAATTTGAGATTTTCTAGAGCCCATCCCCTTTAGAGAGACTCAGGGTCATCAGTTGCTTTAAAAGTTACAAACATGTTTCAGTTACCATACTTTAATAAATATGTCCTCTTGCAGGATTCTGCTTCAAGGTTATAATACACCAAGCATTTGAGCATTGTATATGGTCTATTAAAATCATATCTTATTTTCATTAGATTCAATGAATACATACAAATAATGTTTAGGATTACTATAGCTGATCTGCATGAATCAGAATGCTAGCAGTCAGAATTGGTTAAATGTCCAGTATTTTGTAAAGCGCAAACAATTACCCGCAGGGTCAAGGCGCTGGGGCTGTCGGGAAGATTAAGCGAGCTATTGCCAGAGTCACATGGTGCTGGGCAGACCCCTGCCACCGGAGCCGGGGATCGAACCGCGACCCCCAGCGTCCAGCATCAGTCGCCCTGGCCACTGCGCCACACCTCTTCCACGAGTTTGGTAACGGCAGGAAGGTCAGTGGTTACCAGGTTTCAGTCAAGGTGATTGACCTCTTTCACTTCTGGCATTCTGGGGTTGGCCTCTGGTGTCCTGAAAACTGGACACCCTTTTAGCTCTTGACTCTTAAGGTAGCGAGGCAAGAAGCCCGATGCTTACTCAGGGAGGTGGTGTGGTGTTAAGGACTTTTAGTATTCTTTTACTTATAAAGTAAACTTATTTTAATACACTGATACTTAACACTACACAAAAATATAATACGGAATGCATACACAATCATGGCAACATCACACAATTCTGGTCAATTCTATGTTAGCAAGCAAATAAAAAGATTCCTTTTGGACTTACAAGTTTCAATTTACTCCATTCACTCACAATGCTGTCACTCAGATATATTTTATGCTTGGAACACCTCCATATGTAATACAGAGAAACAATAATAAAAAAATATACATTTAATGAAACATCGAGGTAAAAAAATCACAATATCAAATCCTTAAATAAAATACATCATAAAAACATTTCACTAATTTCACTCTAGTTGTGAAAGGCAAACAGATACTTCAATACATATATCCTACATGGAACAATACATGAATAAAACGAGACTTAAATATTGCATGGAAGGATCATAGAGAAGGCAAATCAACTGTGCCTTTGGAAGGTTCATTCTAAATAGTTGTAAACAAGGCAAGGGGCAGTGGAATCTGGCCTCTGTTTCATGTCCCAATTCGAATTTAACAAGGATATTGGGAGTCAATGCGTTTCGGTGGGACCAACTTGATAATGTCACCTTCTTCAGGACTTGAATAAATACTGTTCCTTCATTAAGATCAATAAGTATATCTAACAAAACATAAATATTTCACAATTACAACCCAATAATACCACAGCTTTAATATAATAGTGCTCATTTAGTGCAAGTTGCTATGTCTAAACATATTGCCACGATATACCAAAAATAATCTTTTACACATTTAATTGAGAGTGGGGTGATCTAACATCACCGGGCAACATATCAACAAGTGCTTTATATTCAAAACAACAATTACATGGCAATTCCGTATATTCCCTATAGAGGTGTTCCTGTACCCTCTTACTCATGGCATCACTTCACCACACCACATCTAACTTGTAACTCACCCCCCATGATTGTTCATTATAAAACATTTAAGTAAGAACCATTTCTAATTGGTTCAATAAAGACAAGGTCACCATTGAATTAAAAACACCGCCATTTATATATAGCAGTGGAACATGCTGTTCAACAGTCACATGAGAAAACAACACTGGGTGTGGGCTCCCCACAGTAAGGCCAATAAGCAACAAAACAGAAGCCAATACTGCAATGTCTAATTCAAGAAGGAAATTAATTACTACGCACAAAGAATTAAACTAAGTGCGAGTTTGGACCAGTTGTCAAGCATGAATCATATTTTTTATTCATTAAGATTTTTCAACATATTCGTTGGTTAAGGTTCACCAAACATTTCACAACAATTATCAAAAACCAAACAGTACGAAATACAAATTTCATAAAAATGACATTGACATAAAATAGTGCACAATAATAAAGGAGCAAAACAAACATCCGTGGTTGATCAACTTTCTCATTCAAATCTCACTCTCTCACACATACCATACATACAGGGATCAATATTTACAATTTCAAATGTCACAAATTGATTGTTTTCACAAACACCAAAGAGACCTATTTGGTAAATGTATAATATTTGTCAAATCAAAATGAGCTATATGGATGATGACATTCTTATGGTGTGCATAGGCGGTCTACGCGTTTCGAACCCTTGCTGAGTGGAGGGGTTCTCATCAGGACCTCATAACTGTGGTATGAGTGTGCACCACTAAGAAAAAACTGGGGAACCGTACGAAGACAAAATTATGTTTTTTCGGTGTGTTATTTACTTGTTTGATTGTTTCCGAAGCGGAGGCGAGACTGTAAGTCAGAGCGGACTGAATCCTGGACCTTTCGCACGAAAGTGTCTTGCCTCAGTTGGAGTCTGGTCAGTGTCTGCAGTTGCATGCAATTTAAAAAGCTGAAGAATGTATACATATATCGCCTCCACAAAGATACATAATGGTCAATCGTACAATGATAGGGACACATACAAGTTCAGATAGACCTATCACAGTATTCTATACAATATTAGTTAGATTTATTCATATTTTAAAGGAGTCCCACGGATGGGATTAGTTGCACATCGGTCAAACGGCCTTGAGGCTGTAACCAATGACAAAGAGATTTGTTAAATGAAGGGGCTTAACATATATATATATATATTTATTTTACTACTTATCCTACAAGTCTCATCCATTCTTCTTTCAAATGTAATCCCTTTTCAATGGTGTTATGGCAGGAAATGTACCTTTGTTCGCGATTCTTTCTTTTAATCTCCATATTTCCACCTCTTGTATTGCCTGTGATTTTCTCAATTACATACCACTCAAAGTCGGTGAATTTATGTTTGGCTGACCTGTAGTGTTCCACAAGGGGGGCATTGTGTTTATTAGTTTTCAGAGCTGACCTATGCTCAAGCATGCGTAATCTCAGTTAGCTAGCCGTCTCACCCACATACGCTAGCCCGCAAGGGCAGCGCAAAGGTAGACAACATTGCTGCTTCTGCAATTACTTTCACTCTTGGCCGTCATAGTGAAGCCATTGTGGGTAACTGATTTGGCGACCAAACAATGGTCACAAACACTCCACATACCACACTTATAGTTACCTAATGCCCTGTCCATTTGTAGTGTTAACTGTGTTTGGGGTCTGTTGTTCCTATATGTGTGCACCAAATTCTTCCTGATATTATCGTTCCTCTTAAATGTACCCAGGGGTTGGGGAAGTTTAGTTTCTTGACCTTCGTTAAGAATGCTCCAGTTCGCATTAACCGCGTTCTGAACTTTATTACTGATGCTTGAGAATTGTGTCACAAACACTAGCCTTTTTTCGTTAGTCTCATCTTTTTTCTTTTCTTCAAGGTGATTACGCTCAAGCATACTCTCACGCTTATAAAACCGGGCCAGCTTAAAAGACTGTTTTACAAGTTTTTTTGGATACCAACGATCCAGAAATTTACTTTTAAGATTTTCCGCATGCTTGTAAAAATCTTCCAGAGAGGTACAATTTCTCCGTAAGCAGAGAAATTGACCAAAGGGTATATTGTCCCTTTGGGCTCGAGGATGGTAACTCCTGTAATGCAAGAGTGTGTTCTTGTCTGGGGGCTTAGTATAAAGTTCCACAGTGAGGATGCCACATGTACTTTTAATCGTAATATCAAGGAAGTTGACTGCCTCATTGTCATATTGGGCTGTGATTTTGTTAGGATCCCCCTGATTTAACCACTCCAAGAATTCGAGAAGTGCAGTCTCTTCACCGGCCCAATTGAAGAAGATATCATCAATGAAGCAGTGCCACATCAAGATGTTTTCGTAAAATGGCGCAGTTTCATTGTGTATATGCTTATCCTCATAGCTACCCACATACAAACATGCCAGGCTCGGCGCACAGGTAGCCCCCATGCTTGTGCCTTTGCTTTGCAGATAGAGATCTTCCTTAAACAGAAACATATTGTTCTTGAGTACAAGAGTCATGCATTTGATGATAAAGTGTGCATTGGCACCTCTCACAACCTCTGGTGTCAATCATTCACTAACAACTCTAATCGTATCATCTTGAGGGATGTTTGTATAGAGTGCTTCTATGTCGAGGGTCACCACCCACTGGTTATGTTCATTGAAGCTGGTGCCCTCGACCATAGAGATTATGTGTGCCGAATCCCTCACATATGATTTTTGTTTAGCTACTAATGGCTTCAAGAATGAATCAGCATACTGTCTAAAAGGTTCCAGAAGGGAACCAATGCCACTCACTATTGGTCGCATGGAGTGGGGGGGATCCGTATGGATCTTTGACAGTCCATAGATCGCAGGGGTTATTGCATTGTCATTTGTGAGAAATGTAAGTTCCACCTCACTAACCCAATTGTTAGACTCTACCTCATGGAGGATCTCTTTAACTTGTCTCTTCAGAGATTCTAATTGGGAGTGTGGTACTCTTATATAATGGTCTGCTATACTTAGCAGAGCCATCATTCTCTGTTAAAAACAACCATCCCACCTCCCTTATCAACCATCTTGATTGTTAAGCTGATATCTTCCTTCAGTGCTTTCAATGCTACTCAAAGGTTGCCCGACATATTATTAGAGTCTGGGAAGGCATCTCTCATAATTCCTTTTATTTTGGTATCTACAGTGTGTTAAAACAATTTTTACACACCAAATCTGTAGCGGTGTAAAGGAAGATTTACCTCTCAGTCCTGAGATATTTTCTGGAGCTACATAGTCCGTATTTAAAAAAAATTGAGTTAATCTTATTTTTCTAAAAATTCATTCAGATCCTTTTCAGGGGTGAACTTGTCAACTTTCGCTGTAAGTGCAAATGTAAAACCTCTACCTAATACTTCTATTTAATCTTTGGTGAGAGCCCTGTCTGGTAGATTCATGATGGAGATAGCATTGTTTACCTCACATTCTGGCACCAATACCTTTGGTTGCAAGTTTTGAGATACTCCTGGGGGGGAATCTGCTGGTATTCTTGGGGGGGATTCCGCTGATATTGACCTCTCCCCTGTCCTTGATTTATCCTTGTTCCCCTCCTCTGGCGATGATCTAAAAAATTACCATAGTTACTATGAGGAGTGTGGGTTATTTGATCTGCATTTGAGGGTCCTTCCTCCTCACTGCTTGAGCCCAATGTATCTGGCAACAGCAAAAACACTCAGAGAAATCTAGACAGGTACAGCCTCAGTTGTGGTCCGATGAGTAGCTTCTTTGTGTTTCAGTGATGCTGCGGTCATCTATCTCCCATCAGGCACTTGCCCTTTAAAAATTAGTCTCTAGCAGTGTTTAGAATACAGTCCCTGCTAACTCTGTGGCTGTCTTACCTTCAACTTGTGCAGCTGCTTCAAACTCAAACCCGAGCGTTTGGGCCCTGTTTTTCATGAGATATATGGTTGCAGTTGATGTGGGGAGCAACCATAGGTCTCAGCTTCACAGGCTAGCAAAGGTCCTTCTCAAACAATAAGTCCGGCCTGTACACAGGTTTCTTAATGAGATAGCAGGAGCCCATTGTTGGTTTAAAGTTGACATTAGCATCCGTGCTTTAGGATGCCTGGCACATATACCAGTATGGCTTAAAAGAAGGTTCACAAGCGCACTTGCAATCGCCATGCACAATTTAGTTTCAGGGTACAACTGAGAAATCTTGTTTAGTCTTGACTTGGTGCAGCATGCCTCTGGGCTCAGTCAGGACCTGCAACAGGTGACGGTCAAGTTTCACAACTCAGGTTCCTCGAAGTTGAAGCCGGCAGCCTGCAGAAAACTCCTTAGCAGTACCTCAAGTTCCAGTGGTGGTGACCAGGGATGTGCACTTGTGGTCAGGGGTGCAGGACTCATTGCGGGCTCCAGCAGCGCTGCTCCTCCCCAATACAAAGCTGCACAGTTGTTGCTGCCAGGCATGTTCAGTCCATTTACTTCTGGCAGCTCCTCCACCACAACAGACGTCTCTGGCAAGCCCCCATTACTCCACTCTTTGCCAACAAGACAGGTCCTGATCCAAGGAATTAACTTATTTTGTTGCCTATCTGGGATACCATCCATGGGCCTCATTGATTTCCCCACTACCATGGATTAATGCATCCAGTGCTCAGCTGGAAGTCCTGAAGAAAGGACTGCTTGATTAGCCCCTCTATTATACTGGTATACTAGGCAGGAACTGTGTTTTCCTCATCGCCACTTTGAAACCCATCAGGCATGGTCAACTATTTCATACATTCATTCTTGGTTAAACCGGACGCTCTTTGTTTTCAAGTGATGTCAGACAAGAAGGGGACATACAGAACATAGGCACAAAAGAAGAGAACAGCCTTTGCACCTTGCACCTCTCATCTTATCGGGAATGACATCTCATGGGGAACTAAAGCAAAAGCCTTGACCAATAGCTGACCTTGTATTTCTAAAGAGACTGCCATCTCTGGCTTCCCACACCCTTAAATCATACCTAATTGAGCGTACTGTTAAGGGAGGACAAAAGGCAGGACAAAGCCTGAACACAGCTTTTTAAAGAACCACTTGTCTCCATCCCTCCTACACAAAGGCTACACAATTGTAGGCATCACAGTCCTCTTTTCTGGCAGGGTACCTCTTCCTCCATTTTGCAAACCATGTCTGTAATGAAAATCAGGAAAGATTCCACTAGGACCACAGTCCCGCATGATACCTACACTCCTCCCTCATGCTACCATCCAACACTACAACCTAAACACGATGCATGCATGCTGAATGTAGTGAAGAACCCAGTTATATGAGGCTCACAAAACGTTACCATGTCAAGACTAGTATCTTAGCCACAAGTAGGCACATGTAAGCTTCCAGTCTCAAGAAATATGGCGAGCTGATAGTAGTCTCACTTGCAATGGAGGGCATCCTTGATGCTCCCCTTAGATCACAGATGTCCACATTGGATTTCAATGGCACTAACTAAAAAGAATGCTCAGCATGCAAGCATGATTGTCATGTACACTCAGGACAAAAAGGTCAAAAATACATCAGAGATGTGTCTAGTGATAGCTCAGAGCAGGGGTGCAGGCTCTCTGATCATGCAGGGGACCTTCCTGTTGCTGTCCAAACCCAAACCTATTTAAAATGACACATACATGTCTATGATCTGCAGTGAGACATGGCGTTCAAGTCATAAAGACATTGGTTAGTCCATTCCCATCAATCTAACAAAACTTCTTCAAAGTTGAAATGTATAGCTTCAGAGAAGCCTTGTAGCTGGTTCAGTGGAGCAGGTCCTTAGTACATTGAAGGCTATATGTTGCTGGAAAAAAGTAGTTAACAGCCCTTCAGCATATCAGTGGTTCTTCTCTAGACATCACTTGATGAGCAAGTAGGATAAAACCCCTCCATACAGGTAGAAAGGAAAGTGATTGTGATTAAAAGGGCAAATAAATAGTTTGTCTAACACAGACCATGCCTTACTGAAGGGAAGGTGAGGGAAATCAGAGAATAGATTCTAGCAAAATTGGACCACATGGTCCTCGCATACGTTCTATGGCTAAAATACATGTTTCTTTTTCAGTGAAGGCATATGTCCTGTAGGGATTTGGGAGGTGCTTATTTTTCACAAGTGTTGATTGTACAGATAAGCAAGTAGGTGTATGCATATAGGGAGTCTCCGTGTTTTGCCAACCTTTGAAGCTAGCCAGTGGTTATGCCATTAATATAGTGGTTTAATTACAGGCATTTGTAAACAATGTTACCATTTTGTCATCCTCTGTAGGATATGAAGTTAGCATGTTCCCATTTCTCAATGTGTTCATGATTATTGCTACTGGAGGGTTGCAAGTAGTGATGCTACCTAGTCTATTTATTATCTCAAGAGCATAAATAATTATAGACAGGTAGTTGTAAACAATGCATACTTAGAGGTCCAGTGAAACATCCGAGTCAACTCTGACAAGGTTCATGTTGTCTATGATGTCACTCCATTGCTCATCGCCCTTCTAAAACCATCCGCTGATACCTTTATTTCGATATGTTGTGATTGTGTACTGCCATTTAAGCAAATCACTCTATAGGGCTAAATTAACACCTCTAGCTTGTGTGTCATGGCTGCACCCACACAACAGCAAGGTTGTGTGTCAAGTATATTATGGCAGTTCATATTGACTTGCTCTGCTCACCTTCCTATATGGTACAAGGCAGCAAAGTGGACCTAACAAGCAACTGGGAGGCCTATGTGCTCTACTGTATTGGCCAGTTGCCTGAGACTCAAGCCAGAACTAATTAGCATTCACTCTGAGGGAGCTACTGAAGTGTTGAGATTCATCAACTTAATGGAATTGAAATGGCACCAGGTCATGCATGTTTTCTTTCTAATGTGAGCACTCACAGTTGAACCCTATGAAGGTAGAGAAAACACAACCCAAAGACTATTCCATCAACAAGCAGAGTTAGTAAATATGTAATGTTTGTGATGCAACAATTTTTCTGTTCTTGATGTTAATATTTATTCCAATTTTCTCAGGCCAGGACACTACAGCAAATCAGCTGAGTTTCGCAGTGATGCTACTCTCACATGCACCAACTGCACTAGAAAAGTAAGTAACATGCAATTCTATCAGCAGAAAAATCCTTACTGCATGTTTCTTTGCTTACTAGAAACTATTCATAAGGAGAAGCATGCATGTGTCATTTTAATTCCCTCACTTGGTTAATCTGCATGCTTATCTGCATGCACAGGAGAGGTGCAGATATACCACGACTCTGTGTGATCCTCCCAATTGTGTTTCAATAACTATTACACTGTTTTAGAGTGCTGATTGGCTATGTGGTTAGAAATTGCACAACTAATACGCAGTTAACATCCTAGTTTCCCATAAGTATTTCTGTCAGGAACTTGGACGCATGTTTTAAGAAGACTTACGGTCGCGGGTATTCTCATAGAAAGCTATGGCACCTTGCCTCTTGGATACAAGTGAAGGCGGCCTTCTCTCAATCCTGTGTCTACTTTCCAATTACGTAACACAAGTTTTGCTATGTACATCCTTCAATGGTAGGATTTTGCAACTTGCCTCACACTAATGAAAGATCTTGCTAAGGTGGTCCTAGTTTACCAATGCTCATTGGAAAATTTAAGTCAAGTGTCTTCCCTATATAGAAGATTAAGAATATACCACGAAGCAATTTGTTATGCCATAGCACTCTACCAGGGCAGCAAACCATGGCAACAAAAAGTGTGCCTAGTGGCTAATTTTCTCACAGTGACTAACCTTCTCACATTTCGCACACAAAATCTGTTGTTAGCTCACTCTCAAACTTCACACAGAATGTACCAGACTTCCAAAGTGTGATTAATATGCATAGATGTTTCCCACTCCAGTCACTACTTTAAGTCCTTTAGGAATAAACCATTAGTTGTTCATTTGATCCCTCCTCATGTTCATGATCCTTGAGTATTTTTTGCAGTAAGTGTTGGCTACATTATCAATACCTGATTATGAAAGCGTTCTGCCCCTGACTCCCACAAGAAAGTCATTGCCCCTACCCTCCTCTCCTAAAATGCAAACCTAAATACAGAACACCCTGTTATGATTGGGGTATTTGATTTACTAGTAAGTCCCTAGGACCATGCACTGTGTGTACCCAGGGCCTGTAAATCAAATGCTACTAGTGGGCTTGCAGCACTGGTTTTGCCACCCACCCAAGTAGCCTTTCAAAGGTGTCTCAGACCTGCCCACTGCAATGACTATGCACAGTTTTTACTGCAATGTTGACCTGGTCAGTGCACCCACTTGACAGGCCCTAACCTACCCTTTCCTAACATATAAGACAACCCTAAGATAGGCTCAAGATACCCGTATGGGCAGGGTGCAGTGTGGGTGAAAGGTAAGACATGTACTGGTGTGTTACATGTCCTTATAGCAAAATACTATGCATTTCGTTTTTCACTATTGCAAGGCTATTTGTCTCATAGGATAACATGGGAGGAGTTGCTTTGTAACACCTTACTCAGAATTTAAAAATGCATCTTTTAGTGAAGATGATTTTTTTATTGTGCGTTTGAAAATGCCTCTTTTGAAAAGTGGGCCTATTCTTGATTAACCATCCTGTGTGCCTTTGCCATTTGTGTATTCACACTAGACAGACACAAGGGGGAGAGAGAGTTATGTCCTGCCTTTTCTTGGTGATATACGCCAGACTCAATAGACCTGGCTGTATTTAGAGTAGTGGGAGGTGGTTGTCACTAGCACCTGAATGGATTGTGGCTGCCTCTCACAAAGCTGTCTCCCTCTTCCGGAGTGAACCTGACCTGGACCACGCAGAACTGGTTTATGTATGCCATAGGAACTTTTTTGGTACCAACTTCAAGGGGAAATGTGGTATAAATATTGGGGGCCTGACCCCAGGACTTTGGAACTCTTTGAGATCAAGGAAACTGTCATGAATAAAAGGTGTAGGAGCTGTGAGGAGAGACTACCACTTTGCTGTGTTGACCATTTGCTTACCATTTGCAGTGGCTGCTTCTGTCTTGGGCAGTTAAAGGACTGTACTGGACTTTCTAAAACTTCTTTTTCTGAGTGTCTCCAAGGGCTTGAGGTAGAGCTTGCCCCCTGTTCAAGAAGTATCAGGAACAGCAAAGACTTCACCTTCCCCTGGTTACCTGCATGTGGAACTGTGTTTCTGCTACCACAGAGGGAAAAAGCAACCTGACGCCGTCAACGAGGCTGCTGCTGGCTCCGTCACCTGAAGGCTCCGCCTTACTTTGCACCGCAACCCTAGTCTCACCGGCGACGATGCCCGCCGCCACCACCGAGCTGCTACTTGCACTGCGACCTGTGGATACCGCACTCACACTGCCTCGTTTCACACCGCTACCATGGTCTCATCAACGATGCCGCTGCAAGTCAACATCAACGCCGCTTTCTGAAAGTGATGGCAAATGTATCCTACCAAATGGCCTTTAACTTCTTTTTACAGAAAATCGTGGTGTTCGTTATACTTCTTAAGAACAGATGATAACTGTGTTACCAAGTGAGAGGTACGCTGGGCATTTGAAAAACTATGAATTTCTTTGAGTCTTTCCAAGGGTGCTAAACAGGACTAGACACCGATTTCATACCCGAAGAATTAAGTCATAGCAGTTCAATTGATTTACAGGTTGTGCTTGGCTAGCTAGTTTATTTCCAAAATTATTGTGTTGCAAGGGCTGGCTATAAGATCAAATTGAACCTCTTCTTCCTGTTTATAAATTTGTATACCAAGTTGTTGAGTGTGTTCCTCCACAGAGCCAGAGAAACAGTAGTTCCAACAACAGCTTCTGCCACAACTGGCTTGCCTTTCCTATAGAGAGGTACATAATGCAATTTAGCCTATGAAACATCTATATAATTTCCTTACTCTCAACTGTCTACCAAGACTGGCAACGCCATCTTCCTCTCTTCAAAGCATAGAGTAGCTTTCAGAATTATAATGCCAGTACTGGAGAAGTGTTGATTAATTTGAGGTAAAGAGTTTATAGATAGGCTCACCAGAAAACATATATTTTACTCACTGGCTGCATAATTAATACAAACAGAAAAGCCTTCTTTTCAGCTTCTTACCTTGAAGCAGGGGTGCCCGTAGATAGACGTGACTGCATAGGGTCCTCAATGATGTTTTCAAACTCCTTGGTAGATACATGATTTGTATGATGAACTGGGCCCACGCTTCTGATTCTACCCTTAATTGTATCCATCATTCTTTCAAGAAGGCAGCTATCAATTTGAAAAGTTAACAGAAAGCGAGGCTGGACAAGGTATTCTTGCTAACTCATTCTTTAGGTCATCTTTTTTAAAAGTTGAGAAAAGAATAGAGTCTGATTACATAAACACTCTCTGTCATAACAAACAGATAAGCTACTCCTGCCATCACTGTAAAAATAAACACACACTCACCAGCCCTTCCGATATCTTCTGTTCACCTGGACTCACCTGGTAATAGAAGTCCAGTGGAAGAAATCTAGTAATCTCCATGAGAAAGCTCATCTAGAACCACTCAGCGGGCTGTATAAATCTTGCACCAATAAAGCAAAAAGATGGAAAGATGGATGCCTTTCGAAACTCCAATGCCAAATGCTCTACAAAGGAACTCACTGGGATAGTTACTGAATTTTCCAACCTGGATGTACCACCACAACAATTCCAAAAACCTTCTTTAACTGTATCAAAAACCATCTTGTAGTAAAAAAAAAGATGTTGGAACCACATCTTGAGAATAAGATGTACACTACCAATCCTATCAAAACTAAGATTAAGATGACCCTTGCGTCCTTAAAGCAACTCTCAGCTTCCAAATTCTAGGATCTGGGCAAGGCTAATGGACTTACTGCTCTCAACAGCTGGTAAAACCCAGAGTATAACCATTGTTAGCATATCTGTGCCTTTAACCACCTTCCTCTTAGAACTCAAAATATTGTACATACGAGTGCTAATCAAGAAGAATAATCTAGAACAAACTGATCGGGCCAGCCATAGACTAACTTCGAATAGCCACTTAAAAGAAATAAGCATGGGCAACGACATTCACGCAACTCTGTTACTTCCAAGTAAAGGACAGTATATTCTTAGATCAACGAATTGGCATCCACTCTTGGAGAGGCACATAATTTGCTCCAAGTTTCATCTGGGATGACCACTTTGGACAGGAATGACATTACAGAACACTCCTATATCGGACCTATCTGCCACATTAGGCTCAGTTCAATATATTTGATATATGTGTTGCCTTGCTTCAAGCTGTGGTCCCCAAAAGAGGATGAAAGGGTTGCTTTAGGAGCAAAGCAGGCTTCAGTATTGTGTGGAAAGATTGTGTTTTGCATGCATACAGTTCAATGAAGCTGTTGATGGCCTTGACCTGTGTTGGTAGAGTAATCAACCCAAGTCTTTACCAGTAAAAATGTTATCTTGGTTTTAGTGAATAGGGTAGAGATTTTGTAGAAATTGAATGTGGAACTTGCCATTTCGGTAGACGGTAGATGTGCCAGAATCTACCAGTGTGTGATCAGCACTTCAATTTTGGCCTATGGGCTTTTTGGGGAGAGGCTAGTGAAGTCATCACTGACATTCAGACCTAACACTATTGACACTTCTTATGGCAATGTACAGTGATAATTATATATCGATTTATATCAAAATAGGAAGTGAACAAGCCTTATCCAGATACATTTTAGAAAGGGAGAGAATGTTGATTAAGTTGTCCTGCTGGATACCACTGATGAGGAGCAGCTCATAAGGTGAGCTGGAGAAATGGTTTTTAAGGATATGCTTAATAGACTTAATGAATGTAAAGCAAGCTGGAGTTGCCATTCAGCTTGGATGCCCTTCTGATGACTAATCCCGCAATGTTTCCATCTGAATCAAAGCACTACATTCAATTTAAAATATGATGTTTACTCTCTCTGTGAGGTTTATGGTATGCAATAAAAGAAGCTCAGATTGAATGATGTATAGAATCTGTACCACAAATGATTGGCATATTCCGATATTTTGCATCAATATACTGCATCTTGGTCTGCAGCATGGTCAAAGCAGACACTTCTAATTTATCAACAAACAGCTTCCTACCCTTCACTTTATGAAGCAACTCAGGTACTGGTCTCTATGTTAACCATAACAAATACATTAACAAATATCCTCATTATGTGGCAGGCTGCTTTACATTTATTTTACTTTTGCTTTAATTTAGATGCTAAAACTATGAAACCTTACCATTTGTAGATACAGTAATATGTGCACTTTTCTTTCAACACAGAGCCCAAGCAGAAGTTGATGACATAATTGGATCTAAAAGAGACATAGATTATGACGACCTTGGCAAGTTGCAGTATGTGACACAGGTAACTGATATCCAGAATGCACCAAACCATTGCCATTTAGATGCAGTTTAAGTTAATCCTAAAAAAGTAAGTTTTTTCATTGTAATAGTTTAACTTTTTCTTTTGCTTTTGTGAATGAGTGGGGCTTGCATACTAACTCGGACCTCATACTGAAAAATAGCTGCTTTATGAAGGCATTATAAAAGTATGTATAGGATCATGGCCAACTTAATACTTATCCCTATTGAGGATATCATATACTCTTCTGCTGCAAATTAAAGAAAACTTTGCAACAAATTCCAGGGCAAAAAGAACAAAATAATATATTTCTACATGGAGCAATATAAAAGGATGGGGAGAGAAACAACATTGATAGGGTATAGTTATCCAAATTTACAATCATGTACAGCCACCACTTCATGGGGCCTCCAAAAACTTTCTGAATCATTTTTAAGTGTGTTTCAGCTAAATTTTTTCACAATACTGTGATCTTTTTCAACACAGACACATACGTTATAGGCTTGGTTGTAAGGTAGAGATAAATTGCTTTAAGTCTAATAGTTAAAACTTGAGGTCAAATAAATGAGTAGCGCGATTGTGCGTTAAACACTTCTTGCACTGGAAACTTAAAATTGTGATTTTGGTAATTAATTTAGTTAAATAAATATTACACGATTTTCGTTGATTTCATTTAATTTAGAAGGTCATTGTTGTCAGAGATTGTTTATATGCAGTTATTGTGTGCATTGTTCTTATTTTGCTGTCTAGAAGGGGGTGAGAATGGAAGCATTATGTATATTTGACACTAAGAGAAACAAAAGCTTTTGAAGCACATTGTGATTTTTTAAATGATTTTTGAATAACTGATGAAAAAGATTGAGGTTCTTACTAAATTTTAATTTGTATTTCTATTAGTAGACGATACACTAAACCCGGCAGAACATTTCCAATCTATAGATTCACACATACATTAATGTTGGCCTTGGCCTGTGGAGTGGTGTGGCTCACTGGTTAGAGGCGGCAGACCCGGAAGCAGGGTGCGGCCCGGGACCAGGGTTCAATTCCCGACGTGGCAGGGTCGTGGACCAGGGTCAGCGGAATCGATAATTCTCGCCTCGGTGCCTACTTTAACCAGGGATCACACTCGGCAACTCTGGGCATTAGCTTGCCTCATCCCCACAATGGCCCCCCACATACGCCGGGAATGCCTGGTTTCACCTTGGAGATACCCAGTAGGGACCATCTCACAAGGAAAGCCAGGACGGGTTCCCCAGCGGTCTACAGCGCGGAGATACCCTATGTGGGGTGATTCATGCGCTTTACAAGACATCATTACATTACATTACATTTATTTGTTGTACTTTTATAACGTTGTGTTACCTTTTGCTAATATTTACATTGTTTTATTCTGCTTTTGTGCAGGTTCTTAAAGAAACACTACGAATATACCCAACAGCTCCTGGTACTTCACGCTTGGTGGAAAAGGACACAGTCATTGAAGGAATAAAAATTCCAGCTGAAACTGTATTAATTGTAAGTCCAATAGCTAATTTAGCCAGAATGATCACAATTAAGGGGATGTTAAATGGCATACGACAGGGCAGCATTTAGATGTACAAAGCATAGCACAGTACAATATTGATGTCCAAAGAGAAGTGTGCATGGTCTACCAAGGTAAGGCTTGTATTACTGAGGGAGATAATTCATTTTGAGACTTCAGACTGCCCCTCTTTAAGCACACTCAACTTGCCATAGCATTGCTCATCAAGGGCTAGAAGAAATCTGATCACTTCACCCCTAACAGGATGGAATGCCAATGGCTCCTCTTGCTGGCCCAAAACGTCTTCAAAATATGGTGCATCATAGAGTGCGATCACGACTAGCACTCCTCCATACCTTTTTGGTATATGCATTTTATTGTCATTTTCTTATTCCTTAAAAAGAAACAATTGGAGTTCACATTAACAACAATACTTTCTGTGTATCAACAGTATTACAATACTTTGTGATATTGTACCAAAAGATATATTATAAATAAGCAGCTCGGCTGTGAATCACATCCAGGAGTTTTGAGTTTCAACCCCCTTCTCCATGCAGCCTCTATCCCTATATTTTCTGGAGCTTTGTGCGGCAACCCCTGGTTTTTATGTCAGCATTTCCATGAATATGAAAGTGTCCATACCAACTGCCCACTTGATGGTGCCACCCCTGCCTACCTGGCTGTCAGGCTTATCACCCCTGGATTGTCTTGTCATACCTGTATCCAGGACACTCATTAGACTGGAGATGAAGAAGGAAAAGAAACAAGGCAACATACCTTCTCAATCCGTGCACCAGGGTCTGGAATTACACCCTGAACTCATTGGGACTTTCCCCAAACTGCTCCAATGTAGGAAAGGGATGGCAACTCACTTCCTAAAGAACACTATACTGTGTTGGAGTAATTTCTGCTCTTCAAAACCAACTACCCCTCCAATCACTTGTTGACTGTATCTTTGCATTTGACCCTCTACAGAGCTCTGCTGTCTTTTGGCTTGGTTCACGCTATCCCGGAACTTGACCTACTGTTTATTTTAGAATATCTACACCCAGTTCCAGTATTTTTCCTACTAATACTGAGCAACCTTTGACGTGCTTAGACCCAGCTCCTTTTTTGAGTTTGTATCTGTTCTGAAACAGATGTTGCTTGAATATGAATATATCTTGAAAAAACAAAGACATGAGGCATTTGGCAAGACACGAACAGTTGATTTAGTCAAACACTATGACCAGGAGCACAGTTACAAAGTCAGGGTCTGATATAATTTTTTGAGGGTCTTTTCATACATTTCTCGAAGCATCATATAACAATTCGTGGCTCTTAGTTTGGGAGCGAAATGTGGACCTAGTCATGAAGCCATAAATTCATCCCACCTGATGACAAATACAGGGGGGTCTCAACCGTGCCTGGACACAATGAGGGCCTGCGTATATCGTGCCCAGATTTGTGGCATGGGGAGCACATGATCACTGCATGTGTTGTGTGTGCTGTGTTCTGATTGACTGACAGTGCCTACCTTCATGTGGCATCCAACGTTATGGTGTTTTTGGAACGTGCTCCCCTCCGGTCATGTGCATTTTATTGGGGTTAATCTCCCAGGACCATTGTGGTGTCTCTGCCTATCTGTGGGACTAATCTGGGTTTTTCCTGTTCGCACATTTGTCCTGCTAGTTACAAGCCACCCCACCTGTGATTCTATGAATCAGTGACCTCAGGCTTATTAATCTGGGTTAGCGTGACGATATATTTAAACTTAGGGGTTGATAGAGAGGTCATATTGGGAGAATTTGACAACAGTGATTTGATTTTGTTTTTTAAAAATACATGTATCATTGCATACACCAACATCAATATTAGCATTCCCCCCTCTAGTTGAATTTTCAATGACATTACCCCATACTTCATGACAGTCACATTATTATTGGTTTTTTGGTGTTTTAACTATTACTACTTCCCTAGTCAATTGCAGTCTACCAAATTTGAGGACTGAGTTTTTACAGCAGGAAAACCCTACTTGTAGGAAGCCACACAAAACAGTACAAAAGTGAGACTTGGCAGCAGTGACGTGCACAGTCCTGCCATCCACTGGGGGAGCTAGGAAAGGCTGCGGATGTACCAGTCCTGCTCAGGGATACCTCCCTCCTTGTGCAGGTTGGTTTGTAAACAATTCAGTGCTTGGATGGCAAGAGCCAGATTCCCATTATTCATGTTGTTGCCTGGGATGTATGTGCAACAGGAGACACCGATCTTGGCACACATCCCTCCTTCTTTTGCGGTCAAGTCCCACACATGCCGATGTTGCATGAGGCAGTTGGCTCTAAGTTCCTCCTTAATTGCATTAAGGCTGAGCTCAGTACTGTTCAGCATTTTCAGTATCCCCTATCTGGTCATTTGCAACCAGCGAGCGTTTGCTTTAGTCTGAATCAGGGTATGGTCCCTGCCACGTTGACTGGTGTGTCAGAAAACAGTCTGAATTCTTCCAGAATGTCCTTGAACTGAGCCCAGCCAAAATAATCAGCAGTTCTTCTTTCTCAAGCCTCATGCAATACCGTTATTTTCTTCTGTAGTAGATGTTGGTTCGACTTTGCCAGATCTTCTCCAGGAATGACCAGGGTAGGGGAGTGATTGGTGACCAGGGAGCACAGGCCTCGCCATCCGGGGACAAGCTGGGTGTAGGAAAATTCAGTGTATTGCCAGTAGGTATCCATCAGTGTGGAGGTGCCAATTGCATGTCTGGTACGTGCAGTATTGCACCACAGTTCTCATTAGTGCTGAGTTGAAACAGAAGGAACACAGCGTATGTTTTCATACAATTAGGGGTTGCCCCTTCCCTTCCAACTATGTATACATATCTGCCTCAGTGTCCTATTTTTCCTGACAGGGGTTATCTATGCTGGTATTTAACCCTCCCCTATTAGACCAGGGCTGGACTGGCCGTAGCAGGCACCGGGCGTTTCCCTGGTACGCCGGAAGGGTGGGGGCACGTTTTGGACAGGGGAGGTAGTTTTTGTTACTTGGGGCCAATTTTAATCAGTCCCTTGTAACAAAAGCGCAGCAACAGTGTTCTGGCTGACAGTCCCGTGCCTCCCCCCTAATCTCCCCGTCAGGGCTGGTCGCACATAATTTCTAGGGCTAGTTTGTGATTCCAGTCCGGCCCTGTACAAGAATCATTTTCCTTCATATCAACTTTCATTTGTTATTAAAGAATACTGCACCAGACACACTAAGGGCCACCCTGGGAACACAGGTGGAAGTGGGAGCAGAATAGTACTGTAGTGTTGGTCTAGTAACAGGTTACGTTCACTACTGCTCTATGAGGTTCTATTCAGTTGGGTTGTATCTTGGCCTAATCCTACATAGGTACAGGTGGAGAAGGCATTTCGTTTTTTTTTTTGGGGGGGGGCTATCTCTTGGGACAAGTAAAGCCTGTCTGTGCCTACTGCATGTGGTATCAGTAAACAGACATAGCACAACGTGGCTGATGTTAGAGTGCTCATGGTGGTCATGTGCTGATACCAAGTGCTGTGTAAGTGTGCTCTGTGTAGTGCATGTGGAATACTAGTGTTGTGTTCAGTGTAATAATAAGTAACATGGGAGAGGTCCAAACACAATCGCTGTGAAAGTGTCAAGGTGGACTGCATTTGACTAGGCAGATCTTTGGCAACATAGGGATGCAGCCACACCCACAGTAAACATAGGGTATACAATTTTACAAAAATACATAACTTCCAGGAAAGATGTCTGTGGTCCTCTGGTGATTGGAAGATTTCTTTAGTTTGGAGAAGTTTAAAACAGTTCAATGTAAATGTTTGGTAAAAGTTTGAAATCTTGGAATTGCACGCTTGGGTCTTTGTTAGGATAATGGGAGTGATTGCTGGAGAAATGGCGGGCCACTATAAAGGTGGTGCACTATCATGGCTCGATTTCTAGACCTGTTGGATAAGAGCTATTGCTTGTTGGTTACGTTTTAGAGAACATTTGTATCCTTATGTATCATCATTAATCATTCTTGAGGATTCCTGTGCCTTTCTTTTTTAGGGGTGTGCTTTTACGTTCATACGTCTTATTTTTGGTAGGCCTGTTGCCCTTGATCACAGTGTCTACTTTTCTGGAGACAATGGGTGTTTATTCATGGGTTGCCTGAATTAATGCTTACGGGCCATCGGCTTCCCCATCACCATTATAGGAATAGATATATTTTGTTTAGAGGTGGTTTTCATGAGCCTGTGAATGATTTGGGTTCTTTAACAATTTAGGGATGTTGCTGGATGTCAAATATCCTGTCTTCCCTAGTGAGGGGCATATTAGAGTGTCTGCTCGGGTAGTTGCCTTGGTACTAGATCACTTACCAGAGTATTCAAAAGTATTGTGAGCTGGTCTGGTCTCTGCACTCTCGAGGGTTACTTGTGGACTTGTTGGGTGGGCTTGGGAAGTGTCAAGTGTGTGCTGTAGGTATGTGCGCTATATCCACCATATAGCTTGAGGTCTTGCGGTTGGGGGCTGGAGTGTGGCATTGATCTCAGTTTGCAGACTGCAGTATAGCATACTGCGTGCCCATGCCATTTTGGTAGGCCTAGTTTTTGCCCCCCCCCCCCCCAGTGTACAGCCACCTCTCTCTTCGCAAGCATTAGCTCAATATCTACGAGCCCACGGTAACAAAGCTTAATACAGTTGACCAATCCCAGCTGTCCCAATCGCAGCGAGGGAATGCGAGGGGCATCAATGATTCTCGCTATTATTTGAAATATCTCTATCCAGTGTGGTAGTACTTGAGGGCAGGACCAGGCCATATGGGCAAAGACGGCATCTTGCATGTTGCATTTGGGGCAGTTAGTGGACTTGAAAGGGTAAAATCTGGCAAGTTGCCAGGATTGATGTATATCCTATGGATACATTTAAAGTGAAGGAGCTTATGTCTATGATTCGAGGATATTTTCTGGATTTGGTCAAGACAAAATGTCCATTTCTTATCTGTCAGGAAATGCCCCAGATCTTCCTCCCAGCGCTATTGGACCCCTCTGTCCCGTACCTTTTTGAGTGTCCCACAGGCTTTATATAGCTTAGTAACCAGATGTGTTCCTTCTGTATCTGTAATAAGCAAAGTGAGTGGGGTAAAGACCGCATATGGGGAGGGAAAAGTAGTGATGCTGGAGCGAAGTGTCCCCAAGAGTCTGGCAACTATGAAATTGTCCAAGTAAGTCATCCCTGTGTGTTAAGTCCGACAGCGTCCGTGCCAGGCCCTCGGGAAAGAGAGAGCCAAAAGTAACCAAATCTAGCTTTGCAAAGGTATTCTGTACCACCTTTTCGGTGGTAAGTAGGAGGAATGGAATATTTGGCATGGGAATAGCCGGCGAGTAAAGAGGGCCATCACCCAACATGGTATTGAGTTAACGCCAGGCCGAGCAAGTGGTAGAGAGGGGTTGAATGTTGTGTGGGTCTAGTGGTACGCCCTTAGGGAGTAAAATTTCCAATGGTGTTGGAGCCACTAGTGCCCGGTCGGGTTTTGTGTAAGGTACTCAGACGTCCGGATGGAACCAGTGATACGCATATTGGGCCTATGCCACCAAAAATAAAGTTGATGATCCAGGACCGTGAACCCGGCCCGGTTATACAGGAGTGTCAGAGTATGCCAGGAGACTCTCGGCCTGCGACTGGCCCAAACTAGTTTTATAAGCAGTCCCCGGAGTTGACTAAAAAATGTGTTGGTAAGTGTTATGGGTATAGTGCGGAACAGATAAAGGAAACGGGGAAGTACTTTCATTTTAATTTGCGCTATGCGGCCTGCCATATATAGGGGCAGTTGTATCCACCTCTCTACCTGTGATGCACGCTGTTCAACTGCAGGCCTTAGTGTAAGCATATGAAATTACCTTTATCTCTGTGGTGGTGTACCCCAAGATATTTATTTGTATCTTCGGCCACTTGCAATGGATAGTCGATCGTGTCTGCTAAGGCTGCTTCTGTGATGGGAAACATAACTGACTTGCCCCAGTTTATCTTTAGGCCCAAAATGGTCCCAAATCGTCCGATCTCCTCCACCAAGGGTTGTGAATTATCTTTGGGATGTCTAACGAAAAGCAGGATGTCGTCCGCATACATGGACATTAATAGGGGGCCATCAGGAAACTAAGTCACGAAACATGTGCTTTTCCTGCATATGGCGGACCAGAGGGTCCAGTGCTATTATATATAATAATGGAGATAGCATACATCCTTGTCGCGCTCCATACATGATCGGAATGGGAGGAGACAGGGAACCATTTACTCGGAGTCGGGCTGTTGGAGATGAGTAGAGCAGTGTAATCAATTATAGAAAATTAAAAGGAAGGCCCAATTTGCGCAGTGTGCCCATGAGAAAAGGCTACTCGAATGAATCGAAGGCCTTTTCTGCGTCTAATAACGCTGCATGGGTAGTGAGTTCTATGCGGTTGATAACAGAAAAGACTGTTCTCAGATTGAGGGGTGTGGAGAGGTGTGGAATAAAACCCGACTGTACTGGGGAGAGTATTTGTTCCAGCAACAGTGATAATCTAGTGGATAGTATTTTGGCAAGGATTTTATTGTCGAAATGTATAAGGGAGATGGGGCAATAGGAAGAGCAGCTTGTGGGTTTTTTACCCGGCTGGAGTAACAGAGAGATGGCTGCCTATCTCATAGAGGGAGGGAGGGCGCTGGTTTCCTGGGCCTCTGCATAGACTTCCAGGAGTTGTGGTGCTAAACTCTTCTTGAAGGCTTTATAAAAGACCCCGTTAGTCCATCGAATCCCGGTGCTTTAGAACCCTTGAGGGCTTCAATAGCAAGCATAATTTCCTCCACTATGAAGGGGTCTGCCAGGAAGTCAGCCTGACCCTTGGTAAGCCAGACCATGGCAACCTCTACCAAGTATTTTAGGTGTTGGGAGAAGTCCTTGGGGAGTGTGGTAGAGTAGAGGGAGCCGTAATTTGTCACTAGTTCTGCTACTATGTCAGTGTCATCGGTTGCTACCGTACCATCATCTAGTATGATTGTAGCTATGTGTTCCTCCCCCCTGGGAGAGCACACCAGGCGCGCTAGTGTCTTCCCGGGGCGCTCTCCCTCCCCGTATCTACGGGCTGTCTAGTATTTTCCAAGCAGGGACTCCTCTCTGTCAGCGTGTTCATTAAACTCTAAGATGAGTGCGCTGTTTTTATTCTGCTTTGTGGGTCTGGTGAGGACGCATCTAACAGCGTTAACTCAGCTTCCACTCTAGCAAGGCTGTCCCGGATCGCCGGCAACCCCCCAGCCTGTTGGGATATAACAACACCCTGAATATATACCTTAAAGGCGTCCCATAGCGTGGAATAGCGATCTATCGTACCCGTATTGAGGCGGAAATATTCAGTAATGGCTTCTTGGACCTCCAATTGGAAGACCTCGTTTAGTAATGCAGAAGCGGGAAATGACCATCTGTGTTCCCACCCGGCTCAGTGTGAAATGCCCAGGTGAAGAAGTACTGGTGAGTGCTCTGATAGAGTATGCAGCAGTGTGTCCACCCCCTTGACCCATCGACAACCCATTGTGTCATTTAGGAGATAATATATACGAGTTTGTCTGGAGTGGGGTGCAGAGTGAAAATTCGACCTGGGGGCCATGGGATGGTGCCTGCACCATAGGTCTCACAGGTCCAAGGACTGTATGAGGTCCTTCATCACGCCACATGACCATGTCTTGGTGGTGGCAAGTGGGTTAGAGGAGTAAAATGTTTAGTCAAGCCACAGGCTCAAGTCGCCCCCTAAGAAGATTGTATCATAGTCATAAATATTTAGCAGGGTATGTAGTTCCTCAAACAAATTGGGGTCGTCCACATTAGGGGCATAAATATTTAGGAAAAGGACCGACTGGCCCAGGAGTGTACCCATCACCAATAAGTAGGGTCCCTGTGTATCAGATATGGTCTCTTTATGCATAAACCGGAGGGAGTGGTGGATAAGGAGACTGACCCCCCGAGAGTAGGTGTTATAGCTTGCGAAGAACCAGTAAGGTCCCCAAGAGGATGCAAAGGGAGGGGCCCCCTGTATGGGAAGGTGGCATTACTGCAGAAAGGCTATTTTGACCTTGTGTCTTCTGAGATATACTAATACCAATTTACATTTTCTCAGATTATTAAGCCCCCTAACATTCCATGTGATAATATTAACATCTACCAGCGGAGCTACAGCCTTACCCAGGATTAAAGGATCATATACCTGCTCATATACCTGCTTAGCCATATTGCATAACTCCAGATGGGAGTTGCTAACAAAAAGAACCGACAGAGGGACAAACATGAAGGGAGATACACATATTTCCGGCATGATAACTAAAAAAACAACACATTACTTACATATTGCAAAAAACCACCCACCTCCCACACCTGGGCCCAAAGGCCCTAAGAATTCTCCCCTAGTAACCCGAAAAAGGGGGAATAGAAAAAGCCCCAACAGAATTAGAATCAGAGTCATCCTAATGGGTGGGCAACACCTCGGAGACACTACGTAATTTTAGCATTATAAAAAACTTTTTAAACAGCTTAACATTTTATCCCCTGAAAAAAAAGGAAGTCTGCAATGGGGGAAGAAATTTCACTGATATAGAAAAAATATAAACAACTAGGTTAACATATTGTTACTAATAATGGAGTTCCAGGCCTTCAGCCCGCATCAATGAGGGTCAGCGCTGGCGGTCATTTGGTTATCTGGGGAAGAGTGTCCAGAAGACTGTACAGGACTTCACTGGACCGCTCCCTGTCATTGTTTACAGAAGGCAAGGGTTTTGGTAGCGTTTTCAAAGAAGCAGGCCTTACCCTTCACAATGACTTAATTTAGCTGGATAAAGCATTGTGTATTAGAGACCCAGGGCACTGAGTTGTCATTTAGCTTCTTGGAATTTCTGGAGGGCCTCCTGCACTGCGTTGGTGTGATCTGGATATAAGGAGAGCACAGTCCCCTGATACTGTATGGGGGATTTCTCCCGGGCCAGCAGGAGGATCGTTTCGGGTCCCTATATTTAAGCTGGGAAGCTGTAATAGAGCAAGGAGGGCCCCCAGGGGGAGGCCGCGGCCCAAGGGATCGGTGCGCCCTCTCCACCACAATGTTTTTGGAGAGGTTCTCGCGCCAAGCAGTTCAGTCAACAGGGTTTCAAGAAAATGTTCCGGGTGGCCCATGTTTGTGGATTCCGCCACGCCCATTATGCGAATAATATTTCTGCTGGACCTGGTCACAAGGTCCTCGTTCTTGATCAGTACTGTTTTTAACAGTCTTTCCATCCGTTCGAGCCTTTGCGCCACATTTACAGACCGGTCTTCTTGAGTAGATATTCTGTGTTCAGCCTCATTCAGTCGAGTGGTATGTACCTCTAGTCTCTCTCCATTCCTATTGAGCCTAGAAGATAGCGTGTTGAGCCGTGCGTCAGTGCCACAAAACCCTGCCTGGAGCTCTGCCATTATGGTGCTGTTCCATCCATAAATTGCAGAGGGCCTGTACGTTCCGGGCCTTCCTCCCTCTCGTGGTCGCGGTCCAGACGCTCTGTGTTCTCGCCTTTGTTGCAGGTGATCTTGCACTGTTTCAGGTCTCCCCGACCCATCTTTGCAGGTAAGTAAGTTCGGGAGTTGCAGCACCAAGAGGGACCCTATTGAAGTGCAGGAATGTGCCAGAATGAGGTCACCGGCAATGCAGCGTGTCTCCCGGGTTCAGTTTACTCTCCTATCTCCAGGGGTGCAACAGGTAATGCAGGGCCTCGTACCAGGGCTCCAGTAAACCTTCTCTCGTAACGGCGGCCCCTGTGAGGTGCTAGTTCTCCTTGGACTATGACTTCAATTACTTATTGTAAGCAACCGGGGTGAGACTGACTTGTTTGTGAAGGGGGGATTTCCTCCCTAGCGTTTGAGCCTCACCAGGCCTCCGGGGAGCGCAAAATGGGGGTAATCCATCCCTGATGTCTCTCGTGTACCTCTGACATCCCCTCTAGGTACTTGAGCGGGGCGAGGGTAGGAGAGGTGCAGGTGATGTCTTAGGGTGCTGTCTTGGGTGTAATATGAGGGTGGAGGGGGTGTAGATGGGTGCCCCAAAGAGCTCTACCAACCGTGGCTGCAGACCTCTCTTGCAGTTTCAGGGCCCCAATTCGGACTCCGCCGGGCTCACTTCTCCGGTAGCCATTCTTGACGCCAGGCAGCAGCCAAGGGGATGGGGGGCTCCAAGGGATCGCTGAAGGAGCAAAGGGGCCGAGAGACCAGCGCAGGCCCATCGCAGCAATGCAATTGCTCCTTCTTTTTCCTGCCCTTTTCCTGTTTCTTTTGTAATAATGTAACATGTGGGCCTGTATTTCCCACCACAATTTGGTGTCTAACTCTACTATGCTGACCAATTCTTTGTATTTTGGTGGGTTGGTGAATAAAAATGAAACCTGGGACCCGTATCGGTCCATGGCTGGGCTGTCTCTTGCCCCCATCGTTCCCTCGTTCTGTCTATAAAGTATGTGATGGTCTCTCGAGGCTTCATACTTTCTACTATCAACCCTCCGACATCTGTGCGATCAGGGAATAGTTCAGTCAGGGACACCAATATTTGATGTCTGTAGGAATTGAATGCAGCCCTGTCATGCTCAGGGTTTGTCAGTGTGACTGCTGGGTTGCGTGCTCGGGCGAACAACATGTTGGTCTGCTCTCTAATGAGACTGCTTAGGAGACGTTTGACATTGCCTATTGCTAGGTTTATCCCCACGGTGTTTTTCTGGAAACATGAGACCCACTTCCCCACCCCATCTAACAATAGCAGCAGTTTGGTTCTGAGCCCTTCCTTATCGATCTGGTCCCAAGGAACATAGATGGTCCCTGACATGCAATTCTGCAGCATTGGGCACATTTTGGCTTGGAGCAGCACTGTGGGTTTCTCTCTAGTGTAACGCTCCTCGTACATTAGGCAATCCTGCATGTAGGGGAAGTTCCACTTGGGATCTCCCCCTCCATGCCGGATACAGTCCCCCACAATGGCCAAGTCCTCTGGTTTTAATGATTCCTACCTCGGCCAGGGTCTATCATACTGGTCCTTCCTTTTGGTCCAGTGGCCTAACAGGTGGCAAAATGGTTGCGCGAAGGTCTCGCGTTCCTCTCTGGTCCATATCTCTCTTGGGGTTGGTTTGTCTACACCGCACGTTTGGGGGAAGCAGCGGACGTCTTCATCGCTTCTCTCCTCGTGCGCATGTAAAGGTGCCATGTTGCTTCTCCTAAGTCTTAATTGAAGCAGTTCCAGGCTACCTTGATTCCAGATCACCTGGTAGGTCACTCTCCTATGCTGATAATCTGGTGAGGCTCTGGCCCCAGGCAGAAGCCTTCCTTCTAGTTCTGCCTCAGACTCCTATCTGGGTGATGTTCTACACCTACCCTCGCCCTCCTCAGGTGGAGGGTGCACTGCTCTGTTCTCTTGTTCAGTTCCCAGGATGAGAGCTCTCGCCATTCTTAATTCACTCCTCTCCATTAACTCCGAGCAAGGTTGTCTCCTTTGTTTTGAGGTAGGTGCCATTTTTCTGGGTAGGAATTTGCTCTTGTACTAGTTTTCTGTTGTCCCTTGGGCTACCTGAGCATACCCTGCAGCTCCCCCCTCATCATCTGATCCCAAAGGACTGGGGCCCCTCTCTTCACCCTCACTTGTTGTATTGCTGTCCAGTACTGCTATGAATCTTTGGTCACCCAAGTGCACTCACCCGGACGAGCAGGAGTTCAGATTCTGCATGACTGGGGTTCGATGGGTCGAGCACGACACTGGGTTGAGCTTCAGGGAGCTATAGCACTGGACTAGGGTGGTGCTGGAATTGCCTGGACCTGGTGGCCTGTTGGCCTCCCTCATCTAGATTTAGTAGTTTGTTGCACGGTGGGGGCCCCCCGGCTTCCTTGACTGGAAGAGCAGGCATCGGAGAGAGCAACTCCATTACTACATATGGTAAGGGGGAGGCACAGATGCCTTGCTTACAGAGTTCTAGGATATGATTATCAGTCTGGGCCTCCTCAAAGATGGCCCATAGTTCTAGGGGTGCCTCTCTCCTTGTCTTCTTTGTCTACATATTTTTTCCAAATGTGTATTCACGTGTGTTCGATTATGTTGGTGTCGAAGGTTCCCTTCTCTGTCCAGGGGACCGTGTGTACCTTGGTGTTTGTGTGCCACTCGTGGCAATACTTGCTAGGATTTTTGATCTGTGTGGGGAACCTAGTTTGCATGAGCTTTGGTGACAACACCATGGTAGCTAGGAACTTTTTGAGGGACTGATGCGCTCTAGTTTCTATAGATCAACTAATATTAGAATCTACTCTATTAGGGAAATAATATATGGTGATTACTGGTTTTAAATACTTCTACGAGCACAATACTATTTACATAAATGCACCAAGATAGACATTAAACACAAATAAAAAATGCATATGAAGGATCACAACCGGAAAGAAAGTCTAATGGTTCGTTCAAAATGTGTGAATTCAGCAGAAAAAACAGCAGGTATGGATAAACGATTGTAAGAATTAGCTGAAAAACAGCAGATATGGAAAAATGATTGTATGAATTAGCAGCACCTTCATAAGCATATTAAGTCATTAACAAAACACGGGGCGTGGCTGCAAGATGGCAGCACTCTAAGTGGGCTCTGCCGGCCAATCTTTTTCATCCGCAAGAATCTTGCAGGCATCACCGCATTTACCACACCACACTGCCGAGTCCTGCTTTGGAGGGAGCACTGCCACTTTCCTGTGTCACTTTGGTGCTTCTACGTGCCCCCGGCCGAGATCATCTCCTCATGGCCGGCGCTGCGCCTCCGCCGGAGCTTCTCCTGTCTGCGAAGCCATTGTACGGCGGTGTTGACGCCGGGGTTCGGACGCTGCCTTTCACAGTGAGTCACGCCATTGCTGGGGGGGTTCGCCGGTGGGGGCCGCTTGCTGTGCGGCCTGGTCTAGTGGCACTGCGGCCTGGTTGTGGCCTAGTGGTCCTCCCCGGCCTCGCGTAGGTGCGGCGCTGCCTGTGCTGGGCTGTAGGAGCGGCGTACCCCCCTCGCCTCCGCTGCTGGTGTTTCCCCCTTAGTGAGTGCCGGCCCCCGCGCCCTGCCTGACCATTGCTGAGTGGCTCTGTTGAGATCACCTGCTGCCGCGGTCATGCCGCCCTGGGCACCCTCTTATCTGTGCCTCGCTGAAGCCCATCTGCGACACTCGGCCTCTGCTCTGAGGCCTGTTCCCGGGGGTGCTGCGCCTCCTTCCTGCAACACTCCTCATCTCCCGCATGCCGGGGACTCACCTGTCCGGGGACAGGCCCTGCTGCCTTGGTGGCGCCTCGGCGCTCTGTTGCTGCACCGTGTGTTCATCTACTCGGAGTGGGGCTCCCTGGGGACTCGCTCCCTCGCGAGCGGCCTCTCGACGGTGACTGGGGCTTGCGGGTTGCCGCTGGGGGACCCTCTTCACCCGCTACTGCCCCAGTCTTCCGAGGCGCCTGACGCTTTGCCACAAGGTCCGCTGGTGTGCCTCTGAGCCCTCCACTCCGCAATTGCCCGGGGGCCGGCCGGGGGCCCTCTTCGGCTTCCAACTGGGGCACGTCGCCCTCCACGATATGCCACCCACAACTCTGCGGCTCCCTGGGACTGTGTGCTGCTCCTTCTGCCCTGCCGGAGCGTCCTGGTGTGTGGTGTCCACGCTGCACCGGTACCAACTGTATGCTGTTCCTGCCTGGGGTGCCCAGCGACGTGCCATGGTCCAGTCTCATCCCTCTCGTCTCCTGCTGGGGGCAGCTGGGCACAGGACTGTTTTGCAGCCCTCTTCATCCATCCCCAGCTGCTAGTTGGGTCCCGCGCTGTGCTGGGGGGGTTACGCCTGTAGGCCTGCTGGTGCTGCCTCCCTCCGGCTGCCTGGATTGTGCTCCCTGATGGTCTCTACGCCACTGGCCGCCGACTGCTTGTAAAACATCCTACAACGCCGGCTTGCTCTCCTTCCTGGGTGTTTGGGTGCCCAACAGAACTGCACATCGCTATGGGGTAATCGGACCCAAAGCAGCCCAAGATCTCCTTCAAACTCTGGAGATTCTCATGTTAGGACGGCACGAGCTCGGAGGGAGCCGACTCTGCTGGGATTATGGACCCCCCCCAGCTGAGTTGACGACCTCAAGGCTATCATGCTTGGGGTCAAGTCGACCGTCACCGGCATCGCCTCCCAGCATGATCAACTATCCGCTCGTCTTGACTCCGTGAAGGCTCGGGTAGACTCCCACAACAACAGACTTCTCCATGTGGAATCCAGGGTATCTGACGCAGAGGACGCTGCCACCCAAGACAGGCAGAAGTTACTCCAGATGGATAAGATCTTGGCCGTAATTCGGGAGAAGAATGAAGATTTGGAGGTCCGCTCCCGCCGGAGCAACCTTTGCATCACGGGCCTTCCTGAGTCCACCAACATCTCCAAGGAGGAAGACTTTGTTGAGCAACTCATCAAGGAAATCTTTGGGAAAGTCCTAACTCCATTCGTCGTCATGGAGTGCGCCCATTGTTCCCTGGGCCCGCGTCCTGGTCCTGGTCTGCCTCCCCGCTCCATAGTGGTGAAGATCCTGAACATCCAAGATCGCGATGCCATTCTCCGGGCGGCACCCGATAAGGGTACCATCACGCACCAGGGCAACACCATTTCCTTCTATCCGGACTACATCTTGACTGTTCAAGCCGCCAGGAGAGAGTTTTTTCCGGCCAAGGGCATCCTCCAGAAGCATGAGGTTTCTTACTCTTTGGCCTATCCAGCGAAGTTGAGGGTCCGACAGGGCTCCAAGACACTTGTTTTTCCCGATCCATGAGAGGCCCTCGCTTTTGCTAAGAGATTGGACAAGGAATCCAGATCCTTTCCTCCTAAGTCTCCACACGAAGCTGCCGATCGCTTATGTGATAATGACTAACTGTGCGGACAATGATTGTTCTTGTTTTCACATGTGACCTGTTCTTGATGTCGCTTTTCTACTATAGCTTGGCCACCCTGCTCCTCTGGTAATGGCCTTCAATAACTTGGTAAAGCACCAAGGAGCCAAAGATAGACCAAAGGGGAGATCTTGAAACTGGTAAAGGTGGCTGTTCCATGCAAATTGAAGGAAGGATTGCGACTCCTCTGCAATTGGAATCGTGAAGCAGGCGTCTTTTAAATCTACTTTCATTAGCCAGTATTTTTCTAAGAGCATGTCCCTGAGGAGACGGATACCTTCTATCTTGAAGTGGTTGTAGGTGAGAAACTTGTTCAATTCTTTTAGATTTATTACAGGTCTCCACCCCTTGTCCTTTTTTTTCACTAGGAAAATATTGCTCAGGAAAAACTAGCGTTCCCTAGGAACTTGTACGATTGCACCCTTAATTAACATTGAATTGACCTCCTTTGCCACAATAGGTTGCTGCTCTAGTGTAAGGTTTAACACTTTGGGAGTTAAAACTTGAGTGGGTTTTTCCATGAAATCTATTCTGAAATCCTGAACAATTTCTAAAACCCAAGGATCATGAGTAATTTGTTTCCAAATGTGTGGGAAATGTTTTAGCCGACCCCCTACTTTCTGTGTTAAAGAAGAAGGATGAGGAGGAAGGGTACTTACTTGAGGTATTGGAGAGGTTGGCGCCTCTGGTCCTGAAGCCTCTGTAGTGGGAAAGTCGACCTTGTTGAGGGAAGAATGAAGTGTTGGGCTGGAACAGGCAACCAAAACCTCTTTGTCTTGAGAAGGGTCTTTGGAAGAGGCGGCCGGGAGAACGACCCCTTCTGCCGGCCCTTGCAAAAACACTTGGGTTGAAGACTCTGCGCATGTTGGCTTGCGCTTTATCAAGAGCTGTAAAGGTTGCCACATACTTCCCCAAACCTTTAATCATATCCTCTCCAAAAGGAGGCCATTAGGGTTAGATGAGGATTTTCTGCCATGTTGCAGAGATTGGGGTCAATTTTGGACAGTACTATTTTCCTTCTCTCGGTATTTAGAGAAGTGTTGGCATTACCGAGGAGGATAAGAGTCCTCTGGCTCCATCCCCGTAGAAGGTCGATGTTGGGTTGCGAACCATTGATATAGCTCTCGTCAATTAAATCAATTATATGGCACAATGGTCCGAGCATGTCAAGCATGCGGTCCTGGCAACTTTTGAGGGAGCGTTCCATACCCTTCCTGGGGTCTATGCCCAATTTGAATAGGAACTTAATGAGTTCAGGGTCCAGGTTAGGTGTAAGGCAGTACTTGTCCTGGATGAGGGGTCATGGGCATTCTGCCTTAAGGATGTTTCGTGCCTCTCTTTCACGTGGGTGCTTGACCCATCTTTTAATAAATTTGGCCATGTGTTTTTAGGGCCACCACTGGGAGCTCCTAGGGTGTTATATGTTGTCAGGGGAGAACAATTCCCCGCCAAGTGGGTGAAATATAATATCCTTTGAGGAGGAGGGGAGTGCCTCCTCCGAGAGGTTAAGGTCAAAATCATCATCAACTTGGTCTAGGTCTAAAGTGTATTCATCTAATGACTCATTAGAGGTGTTGTTGGATAGGAGGGGATCCATATTAGCACTTTGATAATGTTTGCAGCTTAGGGAATCCAAATAAGATGTGCAGTTATGGGCACGAGGTCTTTTTGGGGCACATAGGCCTCCCGTATTATTTGAGGAGCTTAGTCCTCCTTCAGTTATTGAGGTGTGTAGACCTCTGAATACATTCGAGGTGCTTGGACCTCCCATAGTGCTCTCATTTACTAAGTTATTGCATTTTTTTCATCTTTGTACCCCCACTTTTGGTTAGGTCGAGGAGTCCAAAGAGAGGTTAGTGGGGTCGGAAAGTGACCTCTTTCCGGCAACAATCTTACTTATGTAAATGTAATTTGGATTTGTATAGCGCCTATCACCCAGGGGTTTCTAAGCTCTGTACGAATACCGCTGTGGAACCCTTCCTGGCCTGTTCCTGTGAGGTGTCCACTCCTGGGCACCCCCAAGGTGCAGCCAGGCATCCTAGCATTGTTAGGGCCGGTGTGGAGATTAAGCAAGCTATTGCCCAGAGTTGCAGAGTGGAACCCATGATTAGAGTAGTCACCGAGGCAAGAATTATCAGGTCCGAGGACATCGAGCCCAAGACCCTGCCGCGAAGGGGATTGAACACTGGTCCGGACCAGACCTCTGCCTCAGGGTCTGCCGCTCTAATCAGTGAGCCACACTTCTCCACTCATGCAGGAATGTAATTCCTTATTTATTTATTGCTTAATAAGCTCCTCGTTGGTATTAGGAGCGGATACCTGGGACTCAGAGTCACCGGACTCAGCATCGGACATGATAGGGTGTTAAAAAGGCATGAGTAGGAGAAAAAAGGCAGGAATTAAGCCCAGGTTCAAATGTGGGTAAGTAGAATAAGATAAGATAAGGGGTATTCTTCTCTTTTTTTTATAAATATATGTTCGAGGCATATGGGCTGCAGATGGTACATTATGAATAGATCGCCATCTGGTGTTGGGCTCGGATGATTGCACTTTGTTTTTCTCTTGGAGAGTCTTTTGTATGTTGGTGACTCCTCCCTTAGTTGGTAGTGCGCATGGGCATCGGCTCCATCCTTAGATTGTTTTTTTCCGCCATCGGGTTCGGATGAAGATCGAGACGCTCCAGATCAACTTCAGAAGAAAGTGATTTTTCGGCGCGTATTCCCTTTCCAATTCGACGGTATTGTTAGCGAACGCGTTCTTTTCCATTCCGACGCGTTACAAATTCACAATAGAAGAGAAAAACTTGGATCTACGTCGAAGAACAGGAGACCTTTCTCGACGCAGTCAAGCCCGGAGTCCATGGAAAGGACTCCATTCAAGAAATGTCCATCGTGTGGTGCTAAGTTCCCACACAAGGACCTACACGAGGTGTGCAACCTCTGTCTATCGCCTGAACACGAATCCAGGGACTGCGAAGCCTGCGCAGCATTCTCCTCCAAGCTAACGATTAGAAATCGTCGAGCTCGAAGACACGAGGCTTCCAGAATGCAGGCGGAGGCAATCCCGGAGCTGTTCGGAGATGAACAAATCGAGGAAGAAGAGGACCAGTCGGGGTCGGAAGGAGACCAGTCGGAGGTTGAAGAACTCTTCGAGCAACAAACCGTGAGTGACGACGTCCCCTTACCGAAAAACCGACCCCGTGCGGTAACGACCCCGCCCTCGGGCCCGGTCAAACCGCTGAAAAAAGTTTCCGACGCCCCGCCTTCGGGCCCGGCAACGAAACCGAAACTGAAACCGAAACACTCGGAATCCCACCACGTCGGATCCGAGAAAAGGGCGTCATCGACTTCGACACCGAGGCTGCATACAAAGGAGAGCTCGGTATCGAAACACTCCATGTCGAAAAAGAAATATGATGTATCGCCCAAAAGACACTCGATACCCAAAAAGTCGGAATCGAGCAGACATTCGGTGTCGAAAACAGAAAGATCTGAAGATAGAAAACAAAAACAGCTCTCGGAACCAGGACCCTCGGTACCGATTCAAGAGCAACAAACAGATCCCAAACAAAAGATCTTGTTTATTGACCCACAGAATGGGAAAGTGGTCACGAAGAGAAAGAGTGAACAGTCAGAAGATAAACCTCTTCCTTCAAAAAAGAGAACAATGGGGACGAACATAACTCCTCCTGCTTCTCCTCGTCCTAGAGACACACCCTCTTCTCCTATTCCTCACAATAGGCCACATATTCCTACACCCTCCACACCAAGACCATCTACACCTCAGTCAGATGTAGACAGTGATATAGGGGAGGGAGAACCTCAAGGGGATGACGAATCTATCCAAGAGGAGGAAGACCCATGGGAAAATTACGATGTAGGGTCAGATGAGGACAACGACCCAGAGCTATACCCCTCAAAGCCTTCACCACCTGATGATAACACAGGTTTTGTGCAGCTCATTAATAGGGCAGCAAAATATCACAAACTAGATATGCACACAGAACCTCAGATAGAGGATTTCTTGTTAGAGACTCTACCTAGTGCACAGAGAACATCAGGTACTCTTCCTATGCTAAAGGGTCTTCTCACTCACACAGAAGAAATATTCGAAAACCCAGTGAGAGCCAGGGTGTTAAACCCAAGAATCGATAAGAAATACAAAGCGGCTCCAAAGGACCCAATATTTATTAGAGGGCATGTACCTCTAGACTCGCTGGTGGTCTCAAACGCTCGTAAAAGAGCAAATTCATTATCTACAGGAGAGGCTCCTCCACCAGATAAAGAGTCGAAGTTAATAGATGCATCAGGCAAAAGAGTAGCATCACAGGCAGCGAATAGCTGGCGTATAGCTAATACACAAGCACTACTCGCACGTTACGACAGGGCACATTATGATGAGTTAGAAAAACTTCTCACACATCTTCCAAAAGAACATCAGAAGAAGGCAGACCAATTAATACAGGAAGGTAAAATAATAACAAATACTTCCATTAAGTGTGCATTAGACGCAGCAGACACTGCAGCAAGGTCTATTAACACTAGTGTCATGCTAAGAAGGCACGCGTGGCTTAGAATCTCAGGATTCAAACAAGAAGTTCAAACAGCCCTACTGAACAGACCATTTGATCAGAAGACATTGTTTGGTTCAAGTACAGACGAGACATTAGAAAAGATGAAGAAAGATACAGAAACGGCTAAGTCAATGGGAGCATTGCAACAGCCAACGCACAGAGGTTCCTTTCGTAGATCCACCTATAGAGGGGGCTCAAAAAACACAGGAACAAATCAGCAATCCACATCTTTCACACCAACATCACCCAGAGGTAATTCAAGAGGTAATTACAGAGGTAACAACAATAAGGGTAGAGGCCGCGGAAATAATAACAACCGCAACGCCTCAACACCAAAACAGTGACTTCATAGATCTCCCCCCAGACCACATAACACCGGTCGGGGGACGTCTATCACAGTTCCTACCTGTCTGGGAAAACATCACGTCAGACAAGTGGGTGAGACAAATTATCCAACATGGTTATTGCCTAGAACTCACAGCTACCCCACCAAACATCCCCCCCAAACAGCGTCCAATGAGTCAGGATCATCTGACATTGTTAAGAGAAGAAGTGCTAGCACTTCTACAAAAGCATGCAATAGAGAAGGTCCCAAAGGATCAACAAGGAACAGGAGTATACTCTCTATACTTCCTGATCCCCAAAAAGGACGGGTCCCTACGACCAATATTAGACCTCAGACCTCTCAATGCTTACATAAATTCGGAACACTTCCACATGGTCACGCTCCAACAAGTGCTCCCTTTACTGAAGAAAGGGGACTTTCTTTCTACACTGGATCTAAAAGACGCTTACTTTCATATCCCAATTCACAAAGCCCACAGAAAATACCTAAGGTTTGTGTTAGAAGGACAACACTACCAGTTCAAGGTCCTTCCGTTCGGTGTCACAACAGCACCGAGAGTTTTCACAAAATGCCTAGCTGTGGTGGCAGCACACCTAAGAAGACAACAAATACATGTCTTCCCATACTTGGACGATTGGCTAATAAAGGCCAAATCAAAGGAGGAATGTCTTCACAACACACAAAAGACAATTCAACTGCTGCACCACCTAGGGTTTACGGTGAACTACAAAAAATCACACCTGCAACCAAACCAGATCCAGCAATACCTGGGGGCTACAGTAGACACAGAAAAGGCAATAGCATACCCCAACCCAATCAGAGTACAGACAATGGTCGGGTTAATACAAAGATTTCAACCACAACACTCACTACCAGCACGAGTGTTTATGCAACTATTAGGCATGATGTCCTCTTGCATACTGCTAATACCACATGCCAGACTACAAATGCGCCCACTACAAGAGTGTCTAGCGACACAGTGGAATCAGGCTCAAGGTCAGATTACAGATCTGGTGTTGGTAAACGACCGGACGTATCGCTCTCTGAAGTGGTGGAACACAGAAAACATTTCCAAGGGACGGTCATTCCTAGAGCCAATTCCACAAGTAATAATAACAGCGGACGCATCGCTCTCCGGATGGGGAGCGCATATGGACAAATACACAGTACAGGGGAAGTGGAGTGCGCAGCAAAAGAAACTGCACATCAACTACCTGGAACTATTGGCAATATTTCTAGCACTAAAAGCTTTCCAAATGCAAATAACAAACAAGGCAGTCCTGATCAGAACAGACAACATGACTGCAATGTATTATATTCAAAAACAGGGGGGGACACACTCTCTCCAACTGTCCAAACTAGCACAGGACATATGGAGATGGGCCATTCCTCAAAAAATCTACCTGTTAGCGGAACACCTACCAGGAATTCAAAATCAAATAGCAGACATCCTAAGCAGACAGTCAGAACAAGTTCACGAATGGGAACTGCACGACCAAATACTACAGCCATTCTTCCAAAAATGGGGGCAACCAGAGATAGATCTGTTTGCAAATCATCAGAACGCAAAATGCAAACAATTCGCATCCAGGTACCCACACCAAAGGTCCCAGGGCAATGCACTGTGGATAAATTGGTCCAACAAATTTGCTTACGCGTTCCCTCCTCTACCACTAATTCCATTACTGGTGAGGAAACTGCAGCAACACTCAATGACAATGATACTAGTGGCACCCACGTGGGCAAGACAGCCGTGGTTCACCACGCTGCTACAACTCTCACAAGTACCACATCAAAAGCTAAGGTTATTACCCATGCATCTTACACAGAACCATGGAGAAATAATGCACCCAGATCCCAAACAACTGAACCTAGCGATCTGGCTCCTGAGGTCATAGAGTTTGGGTATTTAGATTTACCACCAGAATGCATGGAAATCATTAAACAGGCAAGACGTCCTACCACGAGAGCATGCTATGCAGCAAAATGGAAGAGGTTTGCTATACACTGTAACAGTAAGCACATCAACCCTCTGGACGCATCCACTAAACAAATCATTTGCTATTTATTACACTTACAGCAATGTAATCTAGCATATACCTCTATTAGGGTTCATCTAGCAGCCATAGCGGCATACCTACAAAACAGGCAACACCTGTCACTGTTTAAAGTACCAGCAATTAAAGCTTTCATGGAAGGACTCAAAAGAGTCATTCCACCAAGAAGACCACCTTCCCCAGTCTGGAATCTCAACATAGTGCTTACCAGACTAATGGGGCCACCCTTTGAACCTATGCATAGGTGTGAAATACAATTCCTCACATGGAAGGTGGCCTTCCTCATAGCTATCACGTCACTTAGAAGAGTAAGTGAACTGCAGGCTTTTACGATTCAAGAACCATTTATGCAGCTACACCAAAATAAAGTGGTTCTTAGAACAAACCCAAAATTCTTACCAAAGGTTATCTCAGCATTCCACATCAATCAGTCAGTGGAATTACCGGTTTTCTTTCCAAAACCACAAACAGTAGCGGAAAGAGCCCTACATACACTGGATGTTAGGAGGGCCATATTGTACTATATAGAGAGAACACAAACTTTCAGAAAGACAAACAGCAGTTGCGTTTTCTCCCACACATAAAGGCAATCCCATCTCCAAAGCGGGCATTGCCAGATGGATTGTAAAATGCATTCAAATATGCTACTTAAAGGCAAAGAGAACATTAACTGTTCCTCCTAGAGCTCACTCTACACGTAAACTAGGAGCATCTATGGCATTTCTGGGAAACATTCCACTAGATGACATATGCAAAGCGGCTACCTGGGTTACACCGCACACTTTCACAAAACACTATTGTGTTGATGTGCATGCAACACAACAAGCTAGAGTGGGACAAGCAGTATTAAAAACATTGTTTCAGACAGTTGCAACAGACACGGGCGACCACCGCTAGGGAGAGAACTGCTGTATAGTCTATTCATAATGTACCATCTGCAGCCCATATGCCTCGAACGGAATATGCTACTTACCAGTATGCATCTGTTCTTGGCATAGAGGGCTGCAGAGTGGTACATGCCCTCCCAGCCTCCCCGGAAACCTGTGTCTGTTCCAACATTATCTTATTTAGATACACTTACATGGGCACTCTTATCTGTATTCTACTATACTACTCCATCTAACCCTACTATGGCAAAACAATCTAAGGATGGAGCCGATGCCCATGCGCACTACCAACTAAGGGAGGAGTCACCAACATACAAAAGACTCTCCAAGAGAAAAACAAAGTGCAATCATCCGAGCCCAACACCAGATGGCGATCTATTCATAATGTACCACTCTGCAGCCCTCTATGCCAAGAACAGATGCATACTGGTAAGTAGCATATTCCATTTTTTTAAAGGAAAGTAGAAATTAAATCCAGGAGAGAGAAATGGGAATGAGCAGAGAAATGCAAACGAGCTGCCAGGAAACCTCTACAAGCCTAATAAAGAAAGGACGTGCCTGGCATGGTAGGCTTGGTTGCTAAGGGTCTCTCCTCTAAAGTGGGAGAGCCCTTGAAGATTTCCTGTTGGTTCCTCTTAATAAATGTTTTTTGTTTATTGGTACGCTAAAGGTAATGCATGGAAAGGGCGCTCGAGTAAGGAGAAGGCACGAAGGGGGTGCAGCGCGGCCCACACTCCGTAAATTGGAGCTGCAAGGATGCCCTCACCGCGGCCAGGATGCAGGATGCGGAATGCGGAAGAGAAGGTGTCTTGGAGGAGAACCGTAGACGACGTGTGTACTTGTGAGCTGTAACCCCAAAATGGGATGTAGGGGAAGCGGAGTTACATAGTTAAGCGCTGGAGGCACGGGGGTTGAGTGGGGTCGCGCATAAGAGCGAGGGTCGAAGCAAAAGGCTTAAAATAGTGCAGATGGTTTTTAGGAAATTGGCATGGAAGGAAAAGAAGTTAAAAAGGATTTTTAAAAAGGTCACCAAAGTCGAGCAAGCAGACCGTGACAAAAAAGTAAGATAAAATTGGCAAACAGCTGCCAGGCTGATATAAGTAGGTACAATTGAGGTACAATTGGTAACAGCTATACTGATTTAAAAAGGCACACAGATAAAATATCAACAGTACAGATATGAGATAACAACTGTACAGAGAGAGAGCATAGGAGAAAAACAACGTATCTGTCTTGAAGCCGCATTTAAAAGAGGCAGATCTCTGTGCTGCTGTTGCCTAGTTACACTTCTTTATTCTAGAGCTTTGCCTTATGATGTAACTTTTAAGTGGCTGTACTTGAAGTTGCATTAAAAGAATAATGCATAATGGTAGCCTCCAGTCTTGTAATGAAATCTCTCAGGACCATTGTGGTGTCACTGCTTATCTGAGGGGCTAATCTGGGTTTTTCCTGTTTGCGGGTTTGTCCTGCTGGTTACATACCACCCAACCTGTGAACTGTCAATCAGTAGCCTCAGGCCTAGGGTGCAGGCCTGCCTGACCATATATTTCTTACTCTGGGTTGATGGAGAAGTCATATTGGCAGATTTCAACAACAGTGATTTGATTTTGTTTTGTACATACATGTCTCATTGCGTATAGCAACATAAATATCAATACATGCATGGTTACCCACAGATTGGCGTCTCAAAGTGGGTAAAGTTTCAATAACCAGGACACATGGGGAGAACCCTTTGTCGGGGATGACCAACAAAGCATACAGATATAGGTACATCCAATATGGCTTCAAAATATTTATGAACATTCAATGGACGAAATCAAGAGGACAACAAGAAACAAACAGTCCATGAGGCTGAAGGTTATACAGAAAGAGTAGAACAGTAGGCACAACATATGAACAAGTATTCTCAGTTATTCATCACCCAAAGAAGCATTTAGATTGGGTTCCTGAAAGACAATAAAATCATGGTTTTCATGTATACCTCTGATTACTGACCCTGAGTTAATAATTCATTACTATGATTCAAATCTAACATTAACAGACTGTTCTTGTAACATCTCCTACTGGGAATATTACGAGATGTGTCCCAGTGAAATGTTTCTGGTAAACCATCTGTTTTTATGCATGCAGTATGTACGATCTGGTCATCTAAAATATACTGATTGTAATACAAGGGAACTACAAAAAGTTTCTAATGTTTCTGTTATGTTAACCTAGTCACTGATACTAAGGCAAAATTGTCAATCACCTTATATACTTTAATGCTTGGATGAAATGAGGGTATTTTTCACCACTCCACTGACCATATTTGTAACAAACTGAAAGTTAATTCACTTTTTAATGTTAAATGCGGTGCAGATCAATTTAGTTGTCTCTCTTTAAAAATACATCTCATCTGTCACAATTCTTAATCTTTAGTGAGCTAGTTACAATTGGCCTATATCTGTTGTTATCAGTCTATGCACTAGGCTCAGCACATAGGTGTTTACAGTGGTGCTTGCTATGAAAATCCAATGAAAATGTATTTTGTTTGAGTTGATCGTATTCAGCTACTTACATAGAAAAATAACCTGTGCTCTTTTAATTGCTCCCCAGTTTGATTTTTTTGTTAACTGGGGTAGATTAAATATTTGTTTGTAAACTGTTCACAGATGCACACCCTTTCTCAAGAGTCCTGGCAGTTGATACACTCTTCTGTTAGCTACCCGTTCTAGATTAATTGTATTCATTGATATGTAAGGTTCTCCCAATCCTTTTACAAATATCTAAACTGTTTATCTTCGATTCAGGGTAACATTCAGGTTATTCATCTGAAATATCAGATTTATTCTCAACTTCATTATACATTTTCAATCTTCTGTAGGCATGCAGACTGGACTGCAGGCAATCTCAACGTTTTACTGGTTGAGAAATATCATGGAGGAGTCTGAGAGAAGATAACAGCGTTTTCATGCACTTTTTTGCAGATTCTTTTGAATATCCTATGCTTGCATGGAATCACTGACAGAATTTCGATTTCACAAAAATCGACCTACACTAACATTGAGTCTCAAACATCGATATCAATAATATCCACTCCCTATACATTACATTCAATTTACTAAAATATCGACCCCACAATATCGATGCACAAAAATATTTACTACACAAATATCGATACCACAATTATCGACTAACATTATATCGACACTCAGTACTACATATAGTACTCTACAAAAATATCGATAACTATAATATCGACTGCTCTAATTTCGTCACTCTAAAATTATCGATAGCTTTAAATAACCCCTACACGTCAACACTCTTACTAATACACACATATAAATATATTTAAATTATTTCGCATACATTTATTAACTGATATATCCATTTATTTACATTTGTTTTTAATTTTGTTCTTACTATATTTATATAAACACTCTTTTTAGACATACAATTTTGTACCTATTATTAAACTATTTTAACATCAATATGTAGTTAAAAGCGTTTTTTACTAAATACATACTATTTCACTATTCCTCTATATAAACCATTAAGTAACATATAAGTTAATTATTTTACTTAAAAAAATTCAAACTAACCAATGGTAACTCTTCTGAACATATGTGACCAATACGATTAAACACTAATTAAGCATACCCTATATAAACCATTCACAATTATCCCTAAAACCTGCAGGCAAGATTCAGCTTGACGACATACTGCCAGTTTTTGGAGCACCCTCTACATTCTTCTGTGCATGAAAATACTACTAAATACTACAAGTAAGTATTCATATAGCTCTGGTACATATTTTTAATGTTTTGTAACCTATTACTTAGATACTACTTTTTAACACTAAAATGTTGGCTCTCTATCTACTTTTTCCTACAACAGACTCTACTAAAAAATAAAGTTGAACATTGTCTTCAAGAAAATCGACACATTAACTATAAAAAGGTATCTACCTAAATCTTCTTTTATCTTAAAACCATTAGACAAATAGTTTAAAGAATAAATGTTTTCTAATATGTTTCTTCTGTTTTAACTCATAAGAAATTTGTTATCCCAGGTTCTTTTCACCAAATAAGTTACACTGCTTTGGTAAAAAATGTCACTTACTTTTTCCACATAAATAACCTTTGTTAATTTACTATAAATTTTTCTCTAAACAGACAACAGAACTACAAAAAGCAGAAAATTTGAATCCAAGAACAGACATTCAGCAACTAATCATAAACACTTGGTAAGTACAAAATGCAAACATATATACTCATTGTATGCTCAATATAATGTACAATGTTAATACTTCACTTTGTTAGTACTTCTGTTAGTATTTTCTTACAATGTTCTCTTTTGTAATCCCTAAAAAGTAACTTACTCATTATGAAAGGTTACACACTAGCAAATGTCTAACCAAAATACACAATTAAACAAATCCTATAACAGACTTTACTTTTTTTCTACAGACCTACAAACACTAGAACACCATCTGACTGAAAATACACCTACTTTCTAAAGCTACTACTTTACTGTTGGTAAGTAAGAAGCTACAAATGGTACATGCTTTATTTAAAATGATTATAACATTACACATTTTCCTAATATTTTTAAAATAACTTTTCTAGATAAAAGAACACAAGAATGACAGAAGATGCAAGATTTATTACATCTCAGAAAGGAAAATTTGTATTATGCTATATGGGTTATACTTATACTCAGGAGAAACAAAAAGACCTTAAAGTTAACTGGAAATGTAATAAGTATTACTCTAATAAATGCTATGGGCGTGCTACAACCAGAGAAACAAGTGTTATTAATACTACTGAACATAACCATCCACCAAACATCTCTGAAATCGAGGTTAGATCCACTCTCGAAAATATAAAAGAATTAAGTAGCACATCTGACCTACCAAGCAGCGTAATTCTGAAAGAATTACTACCTAGAGTACCCAGAGAAGCAAGAGGTCAGTTACCATCAATTGCATCAATCAAAAGAACCATAGCAAGGACCAAAAAATCTAGTAGACCCACTATACCAATACCTACAACTTTTGAGGAAGTCATTATTCCACCTGACCTTGCCATCACACATAATGACGAACCATTTATATTTTATGATATTCATAGCAAAGAGAAAAGAATAATCGTTTGCCACAAATAACAGCATTAAAAAATTAAAAGAAAGTCAAACATGGATGATGGATGGCACTTTTTCCATATGCCCAAAACCATTCTACCAATTGTATACAATACATGGGCAATATCATAATACCTGTATCCCATTCATCTACTGTTTGTTACCAAACAAACAAACAGCAACTTATACTGAAATATTGCACAAAATAAAAGAACAAACATCAGACTACTTTCCACTAAAAATAATAATAGACTTCGAACAAGCTATGATTAATTCCATTCTTAAAACTTGTCCACACACATCCATTCAAGGATGTTATTTTCATTTTAACCAATGTCTATGGAGACATTTACAAAAATCTGCACTTAGTGTTGAGTATGCAACCAATATTACCTTTGCATACCAAATTAAACACCTAATAGCTCTGGCATATGTGCCAATAACTGACGTGGCTGAACATTATATTCTATTAATTGAAAGTCCTTTCTACACACAAAACGAACAAAAACTTGCCCCACTTTTGGATTACTTTGAGGACAACTGGGTAGGGAGACTACACAGGTCAGGCCACAGACGCCAACCTAAATTCTTAATTCCCTGGTGGAATGTATACCTACCAACCCTAAACCAAGAAGCCAAAACAAACAACGCTGTTGAAGGTTGGCATAATGCCTTCCTATCTTCTACTGGACGTACAACTCCCACATTACACAAACTCCTCACAGCAATCCAACAAGAGCAAAGTTTTCAAGAATTACGAATGGAGCAATCTGTCTTACAACTAAAACCCAAACTCTCAAGACAAACTGCTCAAATGTATCAATATTCACAACAGCAAGTACAACTTTACCCTACAACAAGAGGACTAGAATACTTAAAAATGATAGCCAAAACATTAAACTAACAATACTAACTAAATAAAAGGGTCAAAATCCGCAAATATCCTTAAATATGCAACCACACATATTATAATATACCAATTATTTAATTATTTTATCTAATATATTTTTTTTCTTAATTATAAATAGACAAAATAATTATGTTAGTATATTAAATACATTTCATAAAAACACTTTTCCCACCCCAAATAAATATTAAAAATTATTCACTTACCTTGCACAACAACATCATAACCAATAATCCATTACAATCCATGTAGTGAGAAATACAACTGTGCAAAATGTATCCATCATCCAAATAAATTGATTGTTCAAAATCCATTAAAAAAACCCGAAAATAATCTACAAATGTAAGAAACGGTCCAGGAAACCCGAAAACTAAAGGAAGTATGCTATACATCTCAGTTCAAACAACTGAAACACACTTCCTTTGATAAAAAAAATAATCACAGCTCGGAAACGGAAATAGCTGTTTCCAAATACCTAGAAAAAAACATTAAACAATCCCACCCACATAACACTTAGCAAAATAGCATATAATATAAACATTACATACTTGCATTTTTATAAAATAGCCAAATCCTAGCACAAACTCACTAACTCCAACTACTTCAAAGAACAAAAAGCCTCGATAACCGAAATACGTATCGAGTCAACTCCATACTATCTAAATACTCATACAGTAATCCACAACCCCTAAATAACAAACGACTACCTTCAAAAGTTAGAGAAAATAGTTAAAATATATCAAAATAGACTCTTACCTGCTCCGACGTGAAGCTGCTTCCAACCGCGACCTTCACTCTCCCAAAATGACCCAAAAAGACAATGAGCAGTTACAAAATAAAAAACCCCAATTATACAATACTGTTAAAAATAGTGCTATAAATGCCCAAAACAATTTTTTTACTGCTAAAAATTATGTATAATTGTTAAAAAATACTTTGCAACATGTTTAAATATATATGTATTTTTTAAATCTACGAATGTATTTTTTTCATACTTTTAATATTTATTACATTAAATATTAATACATTTTAATATTTAATGTGATATTTATTGAAAAATAATTTGTGAAAAATGTCTAATATACTATCTGTTTTTGCTGTATTACTTTTTTAACAATATGACTAACATGTTAAAATTATTATTATTAAAACTTATTTATTAATAATAATAATTTGAAATAAAAATATTGTATACTTTACAAATATCCTGAAAATGATGTTAATGGTATGATGTTCAATATTATTAATATCCAAATATATTTTAAAAATGTTCATTCTTTTATATCATCATTTCTACTGCACTGGATTATATGTAAATATTAGAAACATTTATTTCATTACAAATGTATAATTTATTAAAAAGATGTCAAATTTTTTTATATGAATGTATAGTAGCATTCATTGCATAATCTTGAACTACATTTTTTTCTCTGTACATAAAATGTACTTTCCTAAACAACTACTCAAAAATGTGATTTTTCTAACTACATTGTCCTTATATTTTGTATTCATTACACTATACATTGCTTTATAATACATATATATTGTCCTTATTTTGAGATGTAAAAAAAATAAAGATTTGTTTGAAAAACAACTGTGGGATTTTTATCTTGTAGCTATTGCAAATTCATTTATATTATTATTACAAATGGTTTTTTAATATAATGTACAATCTATTTAAATATACCACATGTAATTAGAGTACATGCTGAACACTGAACCTATATAATTAACTATTCCAACTCCAATCTACATTTAATTAGGGTAGATGCTGGACACTGAACCTATTTAATTTACTATTCCAACTCCAATCTACATTTAATTAGGGTAGGTGCTGGACACTGAACCTATTTAATTTACTATTCCAACTCCAATCTACATTTAATTAGGGTAGGTGCTGGACACTGAAGCTATTTAATTCACTATTCCAACTCCAATGACCATTTAATTAGAGTAAGTGCTGGACAGTGAACCTATTTAATTTACTATTCCAAATCCAATCTACATTTAATTAGGGTAGGTGCTTGACACTGAACCTATTAAATTGACTATTCCAACTCCAATAAACATTTAATTATGGTAGGTGCTGGACACTGAACCTATCTAATTTACTATTCCAACTCCAATCAACATTTAATTAGGGTAACTGCTGGACACTGAACCTATTTATTTTACTATTCCAACTCCAATATACATTTAATTAGGGTACGTGCTGGACACTGAACCTATCTAATTGACTATTCCTACACCAATCTACTTTTAATTAGGGTAGGTGTTGGACACTGAAGCTATTTAATTTACTATTCCAACTCCAATAACCATTTATTTAGGGTATGTGCTGGGCGCTGAACCTATTTAATTTACTATTCCAACTCCAATCTACATTTAATTAGGGTAGGTGCTGGACACTGAACCTATTTAATTTACTATTCCAACTCCAATCAACATTTAATTAGGGTAGGTGCTGGACACTGAACCTATCTAATTTACTATTCCAACTCCAATCACCATTTAATTAGGGTAGGTGTTGGACACTGAAGCTATTTAATTTACTATTCCAACTCCAATGACCATTTAATTAGGGTAAGTGCTGGACACTGAACCTATTTAATTTACTATTCCAAATCCAATCTACATTTAATTAGGGTAGGTGCTTGACACTGAACCTATTTAATTTACTATTCCAACTCCAATAAACATTTAATTATGGTGGGTGCTGGACACTGAACCTATCTAATTTACTATTCCAACTCCAATCAACATTTAAATAGGGTAAGTGCTGGACACTGAACCTATTTAATTTACTATTCCAACTCCAATATACATTTAATTAGGGTAGGTGCTGGACACTGAACCTATCTAATTGACTATTCCTACTCCAATCTACTTTTAATTAGGGTAGGTGTTGGACACTGAAGCTATTTAATTTACTATTCCAACTTCAATCACCATTTAATTAGGGTATGTGCTGGACACTGAACCTATATAATTTAATATTCCAACTCCAATCTACATTTAATTCGGGTAGGTGCTGGACACTGAACCTATTTAATTTACTATTCCAACTCCAATCAACATTTAATTTGGGTAGGTGCTGGACACTGAACCTATCTAATTTACTATTCAAACTCCAATCAACATATAATTAGGGTAAGTGCTGGACACTGAAGCTATTTAATTTACTATTCCAACTCCAATCACCATTTAATTAGGGGAGGTGCTGGACACTGAACCTATCTAATTTACTATTCCTACTCCTATCTACATTTAATTAGGGTAGGTGTTGGACACTGAAGCTATTTAATGTACTATTCCAACTCCAATCACCATTTAATTAGGGTAAGTGCTGGACACTGAACCTATTTAATTTACTATTCCAACTCCAATCTACATTTAATTAGGGTAGGTGCTGGACACTGAACCTATGTCGCTCTAATCAGTGAGCCACACTTCTCCACTCATGCAGGAATGTAATTCCTTATGTATTTATTGCTTAATAAGCTCCTCGTTGGTATTAGGAGCGGATACCTGGGACTCAGAGTCACCGGACTCAGCATCGGACATGATAGGGTGTTAAAAAGGCATGAGTAGGAGAAAAAAGGCGGGAATTAAGCCCAGGTTCAAATGTGGGTAAGTAGAATAAGATAAGATAAGGGGTATTCTTCTCTTTTTTTTTATAAATATATATTTTTTTAAAGGAAAGTAGAAATTAAATCCAGGAGAGAGAAATGGGAATGAGCAGAGAAATGCAAATTAGCTGCCAGGAAACCTCTACAAGCCTAATAAAGAAAGGACGTGCCTGGCATGGTAGGCTTGGTTGCTAAGGGTCTCTCCTCTAAAGTGGGAGAGCCCTTGAAGATTTCCTGTTGGTTCCTCTTAATAAATGTTTTTTGTTTATTGGTACGCTAACGGTAATGCAGGGAAAGGGCGCTCGAGTAAGGAGAAGGCACGAAGGGGGTGCAGCGCGGCCCACACTCCGTAAATTGGAGCTGCAAGGATGCCCTCACCGCGGCCAGGATGCAGAATGCGGAATGCGGAAGAGAAGGTGTCTTGGAGGAGAACCAGAGACGACGTGTGTACTTGTGAGCTGTAACCCCAAAATGGGATGTAGGGGAAGCGGAGTTACATAGTTAAGCGCTGGAGGCACGGGGGTTGAGTGGGGTCGCGCATAAGAGCGAGGGTCGAAGCAAAAGGCTTAAAATAGCGCAGAAGGTTTTTAGGAAATTGGCATGGAAGGAAAAGAAGTTAAAAAGGAATTTAAAAAGGTCACCAAAGTCGAGCAAGCAGACCGTGACAAAAAAGTAAGATAAAATTGGCAAAAAGCTGCCAGGCTGATATAAGTAGGTACAATTGAGGTACAATTGGTAACAGCTATACTGATTTAAAAAGGCACACAGATAAAATATCAACAGTACAGATATAAGATAACAACTGTACAGAGAGAGAGCATAGGAGAAAAACAACGTATCTGTCTTGAAGCCGCATTTAAAAGAGGCAGATCTCTGTGCTGCTGTTGCCTAGTTACACTTCTTTATTCTAGAGCTTTGCTTTATGATGTAACTTTTAAGTGGCTGTACTTGAAGTTGCATTAAAAGAATAATGCATAATGGTAGCCTCCAGTCTTGTAATGAAATCTCTCAGGACCATTGTGGTGTCACTGCTTATCTGAGGGGCTAATCTGGGTTTTTCCTGTTTGCGGGTTTGTCCTGCTGGTTACATACCACCCAACCTGTGAACTGTCAATCAGTAGCCTCAGGCCTAGGGTGCAGGCCTGCCTGACCATATATTTCTTACTCTGGGTTGATGGAGAAGTCATATTGGCAGATTTCAACAACAGTGATTTGATTTTGTTTTGTACATACATGTCTCATTGCGTATAGCAACATAAATATCAATACATGCATGGTTACCCACAGATTGGCGTCTCAAAGTGGGTAAAGTTTCAATAACCAGGACACATGGGGAGAACCCTTTGTCGGGGATGACCAACAAAGCATACAGATATAGGTACATCCAATATGGCTTCAAAATATTTATGAACATTCAATGGACGAAATCAAGAGGACAACAGGAAACAAACAGTCCATGAGGCTGAAGGTTATACAGAAAGAGTAGAACAGTAGGCACAACATATGAACAAGTATTCTCAGTTATTCATCACCCAAAGAAGCATTTAGATTGGGTTCCTGAAAGACAATAAAATCATGGTTTTCATGTATACCTCTGATTACTGACCCTGAGTTAATAATTCATTACTATGATTCAAATCTAACATTAACAGACTGTTCTTGTAACATCTCCTACTGGGAATATTACGAGATGTGTCCCAGTGAAATGTTTCTGGTAAACCATCTGTTTTTATGCATGCAGTATGTACGATCTGGTCATCTAAAATATACTGATTGTAATACAAGGGAACTACAAAAAGTTTCTAATGTTTCTGTTATGTTAACCTAGTCACTGATACTAAGGCAAAATTGTCAATCGCCTTATATACTTTAATGCTTGGATGAAATGAGGGTATTTTTCACCACTCCACTGACCATATTTGTAACAAACTGAAAGTTAATTCACTTTTTAATGTTAAATGCGGTGCAGATCAATTTAGTTGTCTCTCTTTAAAAATACATCTCATCTGTCACAATTCTTAATCTTTAGTGAGCTAGTTACAATTGGCCTATATCTGATGTTATCAGTCTATGCACTAGGCTCAGCACATAGGTGTTTACAGTGGTGCTTGCTATGAAAATCCAATGAAAATGTATTTTGTTTGAGTTGATCGTATTCAGCTACTTACATAGAAAAATAACCTGTGCTCTTTTAATTGCTCCCCAGTTTGATTTTTTTGTTAACTGGGGTAGATTAAATATTTGTTTGTAAACTGTTCACAGATGCACACCCTTTCTCAAGAGTCCTGACAGTTGATACACTCTTCTGTTAGCTACCCATTCTAGATTAATTGTATTCATTGATATGTAAGGTTCTCCCAATCCTTTTACAAATATCTAAACTGTTTATCTTCGATTCAGGGTAACATTCAGGTTATTCATCTGAAATATCAGATTTATTCTCAACTTCATTATACATTTTCAATCTTCTGTAGGCATGCAGACTGGACTGCAGGCACTCTCAACGTTTTACTGGTTGAGAAATATCATGGAGGAGTCTGAGAGAAGATAACAGCGTTTTCATGCACTTTTTTGCAGATTCTTTTGAATATCCTATGCTCGCATGGAATCACTGACAGAATTTCGATTTCACAAAAATCGACCTACACTAACATCGAGTCTCAAACATCGATATCAATAATATCGACTCCCTATACAGTACATTAAATTTACTAAAATATCGACCCCACAATATCGATGCACAAAAATATTTACTACACAAATATCGATACCACAATTATCGACTAACATTATATCGACACTCAGTACTACATATAGTACTCTACAAAAATATCGATAACTATAATATCGACTGCTCTAATTTCGTCACTCTAAAATTATCGATAGCTTTAAATAACCCCTACACGTCAACACTCTTACTAATACACACATATAAATATATTTAAATTATTTCGCATACATTTATTAACTGATATATCCATTTATTTACATTTGTTTTTAATTTTGTTCTTACTATATTTATATAAACACTCTTTTTAGACATACAATTTTGTACCTATTATTAAACTATTTTAACATCAATATGTAGTTAAAAGCGTTTTTTACTAAATACATACTATTTCACTATTCCTCTATATAAACCATTAAGTAACATATAAGTTAATTATTTTACTTAAAAAAATTCAAACTAACCAATGGTAACTCTTCTGAACATATGTGACCAATCCGATTTAAACACTAATTAAGCATACCCTATATAAACCATTCACAATTGTCCCTAAAACCTGCAGGCAAGATTCAGCTTGACGACATACTGCCAGTTTTTGGAGCACCCTCTACATTCTTCTGTGCATGAAAATACTACTAAATACTACAAGTAAGTATTCATATAGCTCTGGTACATATTTTTAATGTTTTGTAACCTATTACTTAGATACTACTTTTTAACACTAAAATGTTGGCTCTCTATCTACTTTTTCCTACAACAGACTCTACTAAAAAATAAAGTTGAACATTGTCTTCAAGATAATCGACACATTAACTATAAAAAGGTATCTACCTAAATCTTCTTTTATCTTAAAACCATTAGACAAATAGTTTAAAGAATAAATGTTTTCTAATATGTTTCGTCTGTTTTAACTCATAAGAAATTTGTTATCCCAGGTTCTTTTCACCAAATAAGTTACACTGCTTTGGTAAAAAATGTCACTTACTTTTTCCACATAAATAACCTTTGTTAATTTACTATAAATTTTTCTCTAAACAGACAACAGAACTACAAAAAGCAGAAAATTTGAATCCAAGAACAGACATTCAGCAACTAATCATAAACACTTGGTAAGTACAAAATGCAAACATATATACTCATTGTATGCTCAATATAATGTACAATGTTAATACTTCACTTTGTTAGTACTTCTGTTAGTATTTTCTTACAATGTTCTCTTTTGTAATCCCTAAAAATTAACTTACTCATTATGAAAGGTTACACACTAGCAAATGTCTAACCAAAATACACAATTAAAAAATCCTATAACAGACTTTACTTTTTTTCTACAGAGCTACAAACACTAGAACACCATCTGACTGAAAATACACCTACTTTCTAAAGCTACTACTTTACTGTTGGTAAGTAAGAAGCTACAAATGGTACATGCTTTATTTAAAATGATTATAACATTACACATTTTCCTAATATTTTTAAAATAACTTTTCTAGATAAAAGAACACAAGAATGACAGAAGATGCAAGATTTATTACATCTCAGAAAGGAAACATTTTATTATGCTATATGGGTTATACTTATACTCAGGAGAAACAAAAAGACCTTAAAGTTAACTGGAAATGTAATAAGTATTACTCTAATAAATGCTATGGGCGTGCTACAACCAGAGAAACAAGTGTTATTAATACTACTGAACATAACCATCCACCAAACATCTCTGAAATCGAGGTTAGATCCACTCTCGAAAATATAAAAGAATTAAGTAGCACATCTGACCTACCAAGCAGCGTAATTCTGAAAGAATTACTACCTAGAGTACCCAGAGAAGCAAGAGGTCAGTTACCATCAATTGCATCAATCAAAAGAACCATAGCTAGGACCAAAAAATCTAGTAGACCCACTATACCAATACCTACAACTTTTGAGGAAGTCATTATTCCACCTGACCTTGCCATCACACATAATGACGAACCATTTATATTTTATGATATTCATAGCAAAGAGAAAAGAATAATCATGTTTGCCACAAATAACAACATTAAAAAATTAAAAGAAAGTCAAACATGGATGATGGATGGCACTTTTTCCATATGCCCAAAACCATTCTACCAATTGTATACAATACATGGGCAATATCATAATACATGTATCCCATTCATCTACTGTTTGTTACCAAACAAACAAACAGCAACTTATACTGAAATATTGCACAAAATAAAAGAACAAACATCAGACTACTTTCCACTAAAAATAATAATAGACTTCGAACAAGCTATGATTAATTCCATTCTTAAAACTTGTCCACACACATCCATTCAAGGATGTTCTTTTCATTTTAACCAATGTCTATGGAGACATTTACAAAAATCTGCACTTAGTGTTGAGTATGCAACCAATATTACCTTTGCATACCAAATTAAACACCTAATAGCTCTGGCATATGTGCCAATAACTGACGTGGCTGAACATTATAATCTATTAATTGAAAGTCCTTTCTACACACAAAACGAACAAAAACTTGCCCCACTTTTGGATTACTTCGAGGACAACTGGGTAGGGAGACTACACAGGTCAGGTCACAGACGCCAACCTAAATTCTTAATTCCCTGGTGGAATGTATACCTACCAACCCTAAACCAAGAAGCCAAAACAAACAACGCTGTTGAAGGTTGGCATAATGCCTTCCTATCTTCTACTGGACGTACAACTCCCACATTACACAAACTCCTCACAGCAATCCAACAAGAGCAAAGTTTTCAAGAATTACGAATGGAGCAATCTGTCTTGCAACTAAAACCCAAACTCTCAAGACAAACTGCTCAAATGTATCAATATTCACAACAGCAAGTACAACTTTACCCTACAACAAGAGGACTAGAATACTTAAAAATGATAGCCAAAACATTAAACTAACAATACTAACTAAATAAAAGGGTCAAAATCCGCAAAAATCCTTAAATATGCAACCACACATATTATAATATAACAATTATTTAATTATTTTGTCTAATATATTTTTTTTCTTAATTATAAATAGACAAAATAATTATGTCAGTATATTAAATACATTTCATAAAAACACTTTTCCCACCCCAAATAAATATTAAAAATTATTCACTTACCTTGCACAACAACATCATAACCAATAATCCATTACAATCCATGTAGTGAGAAATTCCCAAAAAAAGAAGTAAAAAATCCCTTGAAAATGTAAAAATACAACTGTGCAAAATGTATCCATCATCCAAATAAATTGATTGTTCAAAATCCATTAAAAAACCCGAAAATAATCTACAAATGTAAGAAACAGTCCAGGAAACCCGAAAAATAAAGGAAGTATGCTATACATCTCAGTTCAAACAACTGAAACACACTTCGTTTGATAAAAAAAATAATCACAGTTCGGAAACGGAAATAGCTGTTTCCAAATACCTAGAAAAAAACATTAAACAATCCCACCCACATAACACTTAGCTAAATAGCATATAATATAAACATTACATACTTGCATTTTTATAAAATAGCCAAATCCTAGCACAAACTCACTAACTCCAACTACTTCAAAGAACAAAAAGCCTCGATAACCGAAATACATATCGAGTCAACTCCATACTATCTAAATACTCATACAGTAATCCACAACCCCTAAATAACAAACGACTACCTTCAAAAGTTAGATAAAATAGTTACAATATATCAAAATAGACTCTTACCTGCTCAGACGTGAAGCTGCTTCCAACCGCGACCTTCACTCTCCCAAAATGACCCAAAAAGACAATGAGCAGTTACAAAATAAAAAACCCCAATTATACAATACTGTTAAAAATAGTGCTATAAATGCCCAAAACAATTTTTTTACTGCTAAAAATTATGTATAATTGTTAAAAAATACTTTGCAACATGTTTAAATATATATGTATTTTTTAAATCTACGAATGTATTTTTTTCATACTTTTAATATTTATTACATTAAATATTAATACATTTTAATATTTAATGTGATATTTATTGAAAAATAATCTGTGAAAAATGTCTAATATACTATCTGTTTTTGCTGTATTACTTTTTTAACAATATGACTAACATGTTAAAATTGTTATTATTAAAACTTATTTATTAATAATAATAATTTGAAATAAAAATATTGTATACTTTACAAATATCCTGAAAATGATGTTAATGGTATGATGTTCAATATTATTAATATCCAAATATATTTTTAAAATGTTCATTCTTTTATATCATCATTTCTACTGCACTGGATTATATGTAAATATTAGAAACATTTATTTCATTACAAATGTATAATTTATTAAAAAGATTCAAATTTTTTTATATGAATGTATAGTAGCATTCATTGCATAATCTTGAACTACATTTTTTTCTCTGTACATAAAATGTACTTTCCTAAACAACTACTCAAAAATGTGATTTTTCTAACTACATTGTCCTTATATTTGGTATTCATTACACTATACATTGCTTTATAATACATATATATTGCCCTTATTTTGAGATGTAAAAAAATAAAGATTTGTTTGAAAAACAACTGTGTGATTTTTATCTTGTAGATATTGCAAATTCATTTATATTATTATTACAAATGGTTTTTTAATATAATGTACAATCTATTTAAATATACCACATGTAATTAGAGTACATGCTGAACACTGAACCTATATAATTAACTATTCCAACTCCAATATACATTTAATTAGGGTAGATGCTGGACACTGAACCTATTTAATTTACTATTCCAACTCCAATCTACATTTAATTAGGGTAGGTGCTGGACACTGAACCTATCTAATTTACTATTCCAACTCCAATCTACATTTAATTAGGGTAGGTGCTGGACACTGAACCTATTTAATTTACTAGTCCAACTCCAATCAACATTTAATTAGGGTAGGTGCTGGACACTGAACCTATTTAATTTACTATTCCAACTCCAATCTACATTTAATTAGGGTAGGTGCTGGACACTGAACCTATCTAATTTACTATTCCAACTCCAATCACCATTTAATTAGGGTAGGTTTTGGACACTGAAGCTATTTAATTCACTATTCCAACTCCAATGACCATTTAATTAGAGTAAGTGCTGGACAGTGAACCTATTTAATTTACTATTCCAAATCCAATCTACATTTAATTAGGGTAGGTGCTTGACACTGAACCTATTAAATTGACTATTCCAACGCCAATAAACATTTAATTATGGTAGGTGCTGGACACTGAACCTATCTAATTTACTATTCCAACTCCAATATACATTTAATTAGGGTAGGTGCTGGACACTGAACCTATCTAATTGACTATTCCTACACCAATCTACTTTTAATTAGGGTTCGTGTTGGACACTGAAGCTATTTAATTTACTATTCCAACTCCAATAACCATTTATTTAGGGTATTTGCTGGACGCTGAACCTATTTAATTTACTATTCCAACTCCAATCTACATTTAATTAGGGTAGGTGCTGGACACTGAACCTATTTAATTTACTATTCCAACTGCAATCAACATTTAATTAGGGTAGGTGCTGGACACTGAACCTATCTAATTTACTATTCCAACTCCAATCACCATTTAATTAGGGTAAGTGCTAGACACTGAACCTATTTAATTTACTATTCCAAATCCAATCTACATTTAATTAGGATAGGTGCTTGACACTGAACCTATTTAATTTAATATTCCAACTCCAATAAACATTTAATTATGGTAGGTGCCGGACACTGAACCTATCTAATTTACTATTCCAACTCTAATCAACATTTAATTAGGGTAAGTGCTGGGCACTGAACCTATTTAATTTACTTAAAATATGTATTATCTACAAACATACTATTTAAGACAATATCCACACTTATCCACTATATACCCAATAACACACTACCAAACATTAAACATCATTTAAATTTTTAAAATACAATTTCGCAAAATTTGGAAAATTTTATTCAAATTCGAATATTTTTTTCATTTTTAAATAAATATTGTAATTTTTTTAAAATATTTAAATTATATTTTTAAAACACTACCCACCCTTAGCCCCTATAAATTTTTTAATTTTTATTCCATTTCGAAATTTCATTTCAATTTTAAATCAAAATCGAAATTTTATTAAAATATTTTAAAAATATTTTTAAAACACTACCCACCCTTAACCCCTATAAACACTATAACCCGCTACTAAACATTACAATACAATGTTATTATACATTATTAATCCACACTTATCCACTATATACCCAATAACACACTAGCAAACATGAAACATCATTTAAATTATTTAAATACAATTTCGCAAAATTAAAATTTTTTTATTCAAATTCGAAATTTTATTTCAATTTTAAATCAAAATCGAAATTTTATTTAAAAATTTTACACATATTTTTAAAACACTACCCACCCTTAACCCCTATAAACACGATAACCCGCTACTAAACATTACAATACAATTTTATTAGACATTATTAATTAACTAATATTTACAACTTCTTCTCTTTATTGTAATAATTTTTAAATTTATATTTATTATTAATACTAATATTTTTTATTATATACATTTTAAAACACTACCCACCCTTATCCCCTATAAACCCTACATCCCGCTCCTAAACATTTTTCACAATTCATTTCACTAATAATTAATACTAAAAATGTATATACCTAACATTTTACAATATCAATACTTTACATTCATTAAAAAATACACTATTTAAAATGTCGATATTTTTTATAATCAATATTATTAACTTCGATATTTCCTATTTCGATATTTATGTCCTCGATATTATTTCCACACACATAAATCGATATTTTGAACGTCGATATTTTTGTTGTCGATATTACATACCTTTGATTTTTCTGACTCGATATTTTGTCTATTCGATATTCTCAACTCGATATTTTGACTGTGTACCGCTTGCATGGGCTCTTTTAGTAAATTTTTAGGGGAAGAAAATAATCCTTCCATGTTTTCCATCAGTTCTTACTTACAATATAGATAACCTTCGGGATCTGTGTGTGCTCCAGGTCACAGTGTGTTTCACACGATGTATTCATATACCATGTAGAGGTAGATTTTAGAATCCAAATAGTCTAGGAACGTATGAACGTACTACTTTGTACTTAATTTCTTGAATTTTTAACTTCCAAACACTTCTATTCTTACTAAAGGGTTTAGATTTCTGAACTTATTTTCAAGTGTTTTGAAGTGTACCATGAACACCAAATATCATCCTATATAAACCAAAATAAGGAAATGCTTAAATGTAGTGCAATGGCGAAATTTCCACTGTCAGACTCATAGGGCCCGATTCACAAAGGTACATTTAGACTTTTGTGTAAGTGTACTCTTTTTCAGTATTCACAAGCAAACAATTCAATACTAACTTTATGACTGCTGAGACTCTGCCATCCGGAGGGGAACTCCACACATAAAAATATAGGACAGTCTATGAAGATATGGAACTGGTTGAGCTTTAACGAAGCCAGGCTGGAGTTTGGCAATCTCCACTCTAGCTTACCTATGGAAAGAAAGGAAGCAGTATGCTTCATTTAGAATGGGCGTTTCCTAAATCGAAATCGAGGCCAAAGCGAAAACCCAGAGTTCATTGTGGATACCAGAATGTTCATGGGCACCAACACTAACCCCCAGATGCATCAACAACCCATTTTGCGATTCCAGCGAAAAATACCGATTCGCTATTAAGGAATAGCAAAATGGAATGCATCAAGAAATCACTTGAAAAATAGCGATTTCTCAGAATTCCTAAATTGCGACTCGCAAATTGCGAGTCGCAATTAAGGAATACCTCCCCATTCATTCCTATGGGCCTAGAGGCCCAAAGCAATGAATGGGAAGACAATCTCAATTTGCAAATCGCAATTACGATTCGCATATTGAGATTGCGATTTCAAGGGTGCAGGGGTGTCCAAAGGACACCCTGTTGCACCCTTGAAATTGATCTGTGCACATATGTTGTCCACACACATGTCCTTAGGGCATGTGTGTGCGCAACATGAAACTTTGAAAAATGCACTTTAGTCCATTTTTCAATTTTTTTGCAAATTACCACGAAGTTGTACTTCATGGTAATTTGCGTGCCCTATTAGCGAATTCGCTATTTTTAAAACTTTCATGCATTGCATTTAAGGAATCTCAATTTGAGATTCCTTAAATGCAAATAATCGCAATTTAGCGATTTCTCAATTTGTGATTTTTGCATTTGGGATGATGCATCCTAAATGCAAAAATACCGGTCGCAAAGGGGCAGATTCTGAGAATTGCCCCTTTGCAAGCGGATTTTTGTTTGATGCATCTAGCTGTAAATCTCTAATCATCTTCTCAGATGGACTACATATTTACTGAAGGACAGGACTAATTGACAAATGCGTTGGGGCTAAACTGGAATATGGTAATGTCCTTCTTGCCACAGACACTGCCAAAGCCAAAGCAAAAACACTTAAAAACTCCAAGAGCAGTAACTAACCTACATAAGAAAACTCCTGTCAAGCCCATTCTTTTCAGTGTGAATTGGTGGCCTTAAGGGTACAATTTGTGAATCTTATTTTAACTAAAAGCATATTTCTGTAGTGTTCATTACTGCCTTGAATATAGCCACCAGTTGTTATAGTCTCTAATGATTTTATGTTCCACTGATGAGAAACTCCTCTGTCAGCCAAGGACTAAGGGGAAAAGCAATACCATAGCCAATAGTTCTAGGTTTAATGTGCTAACACATACACTGTAAGTACTTTAAGCTATACAAATTTAAGGAACAGTAGCCAATCTATATTTATAGGCTTATCTGCCTTCAATACTATCCAGTTTTCGTTTCTATGTCAATGCAGGGTGAATGGCAAAGGAGCAATCACTACAGTATTTCTTTAATTTCTGTGTAAACGGAAGGAAGGGCTATAATGAAGCCTCTCTTACCACCCCGCTGTCAGTTGACACAAGAGACACAATTAGAAGTGCATTTAAGTTAAAAGAGCCTTCAATATAGAAAGTATTTTGTTTTTAAAGAAAACAAAGTATGTGACCCCTGTTGCACTAATAAGAAAAAGCAAAAAGGGTGAATTTAGCACTAGGAATATGGAGCCGGCACGGCAAAGAGTGAGGAAAGAACAAGGAGGAGGGTTGAAGGGAGAAAGACCAAGGCACACAGGAATGAGGGAGTGGAGGGAGGAAAACATGAGAATCGGGTGCAGGCAGGAGAACTATGAACACACGGGGAGAGAAAGTTTGGGTGGGACAATTAGGAAACAATGGTACTCTGCTTACATAGTGAGGTGGAGGTAGAGTACGATTGATGATCATTAACATCAGCTCGGTCAGAACAATTTGTGATCATGTCCTTAAGTTGGTGAGAACAATTTGTGATCATCTTCTTAAGTCGGTGGACGGAATAGAGCCTTCCACAAAGGGTGGTGCTTGCTATTTGATTCCTAGTAGATCATACACCAGATGTTTGGCGTAGAGATGTGCTTTCAGCTTCTTTTGGAAATGCAGAAATGATCGAACAAGCCTGACTTTTAGAAGGTTTGGATGCAAGGCTGCCAAGAATAGGTAATCCTTTTCATTACACTGTGGGAATTTTGTATAGATGGGAGGCTTGTATCAACCTATACATGTGAATATGATTGGAGATTTTTTTCTATTGACATATGTAGCAGATTTTGATAACGAAAAATAAATGGTACGGATATTTTTCTGCTTGCATTTATATGTAAACCTATATTTTGAAAGCAAGATGATCTACTATTCAGTAAAAATTTAATTGCAAAAGAAAGTTAACAAATTGTACACTAAGAAAATAGCTATGCTCATCTATTTCTCCAATAAAATGCACTAACAAAATGGCTTATTGAAAATTATCACAATGTTTGCGTTTTCTATATCTGTGTAACGTGTACATTACACCAAATGTTATGTACTTTTTTTGCAGTTCAATATGTATGTCATGGGAAGGATGGGCGAGTTTTTCAAGGATCCACTTGAGTTCAATCCAGATCGATTTAGCCCTGAAGCTCCAAAGTAAGCATTTCATCTTAAATTGTCAGGATTGCTTGCCTGTCTAAAATTGTCAGTATCTGGTTGTCTCACATTCCAAAAGAGATATTTAGAATTAGATAGACACATTTGACTTGTTCTCTGGCACTAAAATAAATGTTCCTGTTACATTGCTCAAATATTAAACTTGTGTTTACTTTAGGTTCCCTGGTAAAGAATGTCGATCACAAATAATGTTCTCATGTACCATTCAGATGTTCTGCATTTCTTTCTAGAATTGGGAACCCTAGGTTTGTTTACCTAGGTTACACCTGTTCAGGTTTGGTGTGACAGATTCCGCTGTGTCCTAGACACTTGTACAATGTTAGGGACTTGAATATTCTTCCAATAAAGATTAGACCCCGTGGGACCACTTCTTGTTTGCTTCTCCATTGCTGTCACTGTGCCACCCAATCACTCCGTGCCTTCAGTTTTCGGGTGTACACTAGATTGTGTGTTTTCAGAAGTGCAAGACTCCACCACTACCATAAACCCTTGGGTGGGCAGGTTTTGGCGTCCTCTGTCTTTAGGGGTAGGTTTAATCATGCCATAGCAGAGTCAACTCAGTCCTCTAGGCAGCTGAGGCAAGGAAATATGCAGCAGTCTATTCTGGTGCAGATCTGATGAGAAATGCTGAGCTCTCACTGCTCTTCATCTTAAGTCAGCAGCCTGCTCGCATAACTACTGAGCCATCCAGGAAACATCGAAAGGATGTCATGCACTTTAAAATGCCATCTTAGATTTATCAAATAATGTTTTTTTTAAAACATGTATTTATTGGGGTTTTAGAAATAATAAGAAAAAACAAAGGGAAGAGGGAGTACCAGGGTATTCTCAGTATAAGATTAAAAAAAACAAAAGGAAGGGAAGGGAGGCCAAATTAAGTTTTAAGACCATTTACATTTTCAACGTGCAGTTATATTTTTTAGATGACTGCAACCGATTTTGGGCTAAAGTTCATACTGCGGTCCCTGACCCCCAGGGAAAAACTGCGCTCTGGCACAAGCTGTAAGAGCCCCACCTGCATAGACAGTATTAGCGAGAAAATGTGGAAGAGCAATGTTAACACCCTTAAAATGTATGTCAGTTTCTAAGTATCAGGCTCTCTGTTGGCTTTTATGAGACCAGGAGAGGGCAGTGAATGCCCTGATCACTTACCAGTTTTCTTCCTTACCCGAGTCCTACCCTCCGCTTCATGGTCCTTACATTGTAAGGGTTGCCTCTTCATGCAGATATGAGTTATCTACATTAACCCTTAAATACATTTAAGGGCTAATGTAAATAGCAAGGAGGACTATGAAAAGAAAGACTAAGGCTGTGTCAGACCAGAGAATACTATCAAAAAAACTCAGAATAAAACATAACTAAAAAGGATTGTTGAATACATTGAATGTGATGTTTTTTAAATGCAATTAACAGCTGCATCCAGAGGCCAGGATTTGATGACTCACCACGAGGGAAAGACTATGCTTAATCCCTGCCCCTAAATGTTATTAGTAGATAAACATGATTAACAAAAAGACCACCATGGCCAAGTCTTTCTTGAAAACCCCATAGTGAGTTCCAAACAAAACCCAGAAGGAAAGACAAATAATTGACCTATGAGCAGTCTTTTAGATCCATGCAGAGTAGCACAATACACATCTTTGGAGGCTTGTTTTTGCAACTGCGGATTTCAAGCTTGATGTCCCAGCATCTAAAGGTTCACAAAACCTACCGCCATTGTAGCTGAAGTGCATGTGAACAGCTGCATAGGTTTCCATTACAGAGGTTTGACATACAAATAGCAATTTGTTTTAACCTAGGCATCACGTTTCAAATTGTGTACATGTTCAATTTACCCAGACAATCTTGATGACCACCAAACATTGATATCTAATTTCTGGCATTTAGCACAAACATATTTTGAAAACCTAATCTGACATTTAAAACCTCTCTAGTGTCAAAGACCATTGTACTTTTACTTACTAGAATCACAAATGTGTAGTTATTTTCAGTGCAGATCTCGTGTTACTCTTTAAGATGTAGACTATGGTTACAGAGGAAAGGCAGACACATGAAAACATAAAACGTACACATTTATTTGGCAGGAGTCTTATCTCAAACATCTAGTAAACATTAAATTACTGTTCATAGAAACTGTATACATGAGATACCACAATGTACATGCACTCTTTGAACTTACGAACTATAAAACGTTTGTCATAGAACATATCCCACGCTTTGGCTTAAATGTATACAGTGAATCATCTGAAACATACCTATTTTAGATGACACAACAAAACAATTGAAAAGGAGCGTCTACTTTGTTAATCTATTTCCAGCCAAAATTCAGGCAGTAAAAAGTTCAGAAACAAATACAATATGAAAAAGTCAACAATATTCAGTTTTCAGAAGTGTTGTGATTGCGCTTCAGAATCTAACTTTCATTCATTATTCAATGTACAGCTATTTCCAATCATCCCAGCAAACGTGTTTCATCCTTTAGGACTTTATCAGCATTTTGCATTCCAATACTGCAAAATGTAACTGCTGTGAAATGCAGCTTCTGGATAAATGTCTTCATAGGGAATCAATCTCTTTTCCCCGGTGGTGTAGTAGCCCCTGATTAATCTCTCTCCTTCATGGTTCAGGGCAAAATGGCACGGAAAAACACGTTAGACGTAGAATGCCAAGCAAGTAAATGTATAAAATGATTAAGCTCCAAAACTACTCTTACAGGTAAGAAACCTATTTATTGTGCTGGTCATTAATGGTCAATACTTGAGTTCATTCTATGAGATTGGTCTTGTGCTAAGGGCACATTTAAGATCCTTTAAATAAATCAATAACAGTCAATGTGCAAATGTTTCTGTGCTGTAGTTCCTAGTTTTAATTTTCTCACTTTACTGTATTTTTAAGCTACTGTGTAATTGCTTAACAGTATCCACAATACTCTTATTAATTCAGGTTATATGTTTTAATAGGCCTTACTATACATACTTTCCATTTTCTCTGGGGCCACGTTCCTGCATTGGACAGATATTTGCCCAGGTAAGATAGTCAACATATTTTTAACATACTGTGTATACATCTTTCACAGCTGTGCAACATTTCTGTAATGGAAATATCTGCACACTCTTGTGCAACCCGAGTATTAATTGCACTGATACTTTCAATGAGTAATGTTTAACATTTCGGGGTCACCTCCTAGAATTACACTTCTCCTGGAGTCAGCACATGCATTTCACATTCGCATCACTTTATGTGTTAAGGAATGGGATATCTGCCTCTAATGAAGTACAACAGTGATTCCCAAACTTTTGACTTCTAGCGACCCCCATTTAATCATTGCTGGAAACCATGGACCCCCATGGAATCATTATTGGTATCAGGGACCGCCCCCCACGAGCCATTACTGGAAACGGGGGTCCCTGCCTAAGCATTGTTGATGATTTGACCGCAAAACAATACACAAATGTTACAGAAAAAAAACATTAATCAAACATATACACAAATGTTGACACATTTTATTTCATTCACAAACACAAAACTACAATTTTAATAATACATTTTAATAGAAAGGTTGGAGCTTTTCTAAATTCAATTGAGGCCACTTTTCATCCATACTATGTTCTTTTTGATGCATCTGCACTGCTCCTGCGAATCAATCTGAGATAGTAATGTAATTCTCAACCTCAAAATTCAAATTTCTTTACAAGTACAGTGCGTTTTAAAATGTTCAAATGTACATTTAGCTTCTTTATTTATATATACTTTATTATTCTGTTAATATTATGTAATTATCTAAGTAGTCGCAGAACCCCTGAAGAGGTTTCGTGGACCCGCAGGGGCCCCCGGACCACAGTTTGGGAACCACTGAAGTACAGGAATAAACTGGGAAGAGTTGAGGTCAACATCATGCCTCACTAGTCTTTTCTGCATTCATCAGCTATCAGGAAAGACTTTAACATTTTAGTTGTTTTAAGAGACGAGACTGACTTAATAATGCTGATTGAAGCCTCTGTAGGTGTAGAATGCCAGGACTCTCCGAAAATGGTTTGATTTAGTTGTAGAATCCAATGTACTTTGTTAGGCCTACGTCATGTACATTATTTGCATGGAGTCGAGTGGAAGCATCTCTAAATGCTGCAGTTTCCCGCAGTACCTTCGAATCAGTTTGCATACTAGACACAGGTAAGCATTGAAGCATTTACTCTGTTGATCTGCAAACCCCTAGAGGGAGATTTTTATTCTCGCAATGCCTTTATTTGCACACATTTTATTTGTGCCATCTACATTTTAGATTAAACGTCATATAAAAACAGACTTTGAATACCATACATCTATACAAGTTGTGTAGTTTGATATTTATTGTAAACATACTTTAAATTGTAAGCGTTGTGGGAGCCCAAAGACACAAATCTGTAAATTTCTTTAGAGACGCAGAATGATTGAAATGAAAATACAGGTATGGTGGCACCTTTTGGGTAGTTTATCAAATAACTGAATAAAGCACCTAAGTGGAGCACCCCAAGGACCAAACATCCGTCAAGCTGAGAGCACGCTAAAGACAAGACAGTCTGTTGAGAATATTGAGATAGGAGAGACAAGCACTGTAACTTCAAACATGGGACGTATGACTATTGAAAGTTACTCTGAAAAAAACGGCCATGTACCTGGCTAGAGAAAATAGCAAATTAGTGAAAACGTCTGGCTGTAAACGCAGGATGAAAGTACAGTAAGTGTAGGAAGCTGGCTTTTTATGTAGTATGCCAGTGTAAGTCGAGCAGCTTAGGCTTATCAGAGGGGAGTGTTAAACTTCTGTTGTACACACACAGTCAATAAATAGTTCACACACTCAAAAAGAAATCCAAGACCAATTTAGAAAAATTAAGTTGATTTTTATAGGAATTTAGACACCAAGATCTTTAGAATACCTTGAGTACTTTCAGAGACATACATTTTAGATGAAAACAGTAAAATAGTTTAGATAACGGTTTTTAGACATGTGCTTCAAACTCTACAGTGTTAATCTATGGGAGGAAAAACACATGTAGCAAAACTGTACTTGCAGTCGGAGTTCAGAGGAACCCTTTGGGACTTAAGGTACTAAGGGGCTTTGGTTCAAAGTACCACCAGCATTTTCCCTTTACCTGTCCTGGTGTGTCCTGGTGCAGAGTTGCTGGTCGGTATGGTAGCCTCGAACACTACACTTGTAAAGTCAATGGGGCTTGAATCAAAGCGGCTGCAGAAAGGGACTTGTGGACAAGTCCAGCTGAACCAAATGGTCGCTCAGTTTGTAGGGACTCCTAGGCCAAGGGGACACAGTCAGTAGTCATGAACATGGACCGGGGGGCTCAGGTGCAGAGGTGCTTGGCTGGGTGGATGACCACTTCCGTTTGAGGTTCTCATGGTTGTTGGTACACCTGCAGAGAAGGGAAAAACAAGACAGCAGGACCACTCTGGTCATAGGTCTCTTTGGTCCTGAAGTCCTTCGGTGTGATGTAAGGCTTCCAAGGTGGCGAGGCCCGGACTAGATGAACAGCAAGCCTTGGCTGGTGCAAGTGCCCTGGTATGCAGGGTATTAGGGTAGGGGGGCTCCTGTCAGGTCTATTATCTCAAAACTCGGCAGAGAGATGGGGCTCACCTCCTAGACCTACAAAACGCCTCTTGTAATGTTGCTTCCTCTGTGAGCCAGATGCCCACGGTGAATCAGGCAGATGCAGTTGGTGCCTGCAGTTGTAGGGGAATGGTTCTTCCACCTCAAGGTAGATGCTAGATGGTTGTTAAAGTGAAGACAGTCATCCAAGTGTTGGAGAGGATGAACAGCTGCAGGACAAGTCGGATCTCTGCTATTGTTAAGGAACAAGCAGCAAGGCGGAGTTTGGCGCCAATTTCTGTACAGGTCCTTGGATCTTGCGGTGTTGTCTCTTCTTTGTCCTTCTTCTGTTCCCAGGTAGTCAAATCTCTCTCTCTGGTGTTGGGGAACCCCTAAATACTCAATGTAGGGGTGTTTATGGGAGTATATGTTAATAGTCACTAGGCTACCTACCAGTAGGGTGACTACAATCATATATGACCACTTCCTATGGGGAGTGGACATAACCCTGACCCAGAAGTCTCTATTTTCACACAAAACAATATTTTGAAACTTTTTTCTAGATGTTCACTTTAGGTAGGCCTCCTTAGCGGTGTGACTAGCCTGTGAGTGAAACACAGCTACTGAATTTCTAATTTCCCACCTGCTCAGGAGCCAAACGGCCCCCAGGGTAGAGGGTGGCATTCCCCAGTTCTGGGGGGAAGCCAGATTGCATATCAAAGGCGGCACAGGCTTTGAAACCTCTTGCCTTGATATGCTAAAACACTAGCCATCCTGCTGGAGGAGATGAGAACACCTTATGCGGAGCAGGCATTGATCCTGACCTCTGAGATCGCAGGCTCTCCAAGGCAGGGGGACAGAAACTCATCTGTGGAGGCACAGTGGAAGATTTGAGTCAGCCAACACACTAAGTGCCTAGTAGGGTTACGAGGGGCACCTCTAAGGTGCCCTTCGGGGATATGTCTTCCTTAATCCGATACTGGCATCAGTACGGATTTATTAAGACAAGGTGTTTGATACCAGGTGTTTGATATCTGTGAAGCCATCATGTAGCTGAGTAACTCGTAATGACCAGTGCCCGGTACATGTTCTTACAATTGCTCCCGGAACACTTGCAATGAATAGTAAGGGAACTAGGCATCACAGGGGTACATCTGCTCATGCAGAGGTGCCTTCACATGTAATATAGTTCACCCTGACTTAGGGCTCTAAGGCCTGCTGTTGGAGTGACTTACATATAATGCATGCAGTGTGCATGGGCAATATAGACGGGGTGTATACAGTGTCATGTTTTCAGAATGGCTTGCGCCATTTCACACATCGTGCAATGACAATCTTGCATGCAGTTTAGTTGGCTGCAATTCTGTCGTAAGGAAAAGTGACACCCCTAATCTCGTTGTATTTGTATTTTGTATTTATTGAGTTTTATATAGCGCTGGATGGACCCGAAGGTACTGTGGCAAGTTACAACAATCATCATTTATACATTTTACACACACATTTCAAAGTGAATGCCAAATCATAGGCGGCAGAGAGGGAGAAGGGGGATCAGAGTAAGACTAGACGGATAGGTAGGAGAGGGGAGAGAGACCCAGAGGGGGGAGGGGGCATAGGCAGAGCGGGCAGAAGGAGAAAGACGTTCACCTCAAGTGAAAAGAAAACATAGCAAAGAAAATGCATGAGTTCAGGGAACAGTAATTAAGAGACAGACTTGCGTGGAAAATGGTGGACGAAAATGTAAAGGGGGAGAGAAGGAAGAAAGTGACAAAAGTGATGTTATGAAAGTGGGTGAGGGGATAGGAGGGAGCCGGGGGGAGGATGGAGTAAGGCAGACCAGAAGGAGGGGGAAATACTTTGAGGATCGTCGGAGTGAGAGGTGAGGGGAGGGGGGAGGGACATGAGTACAACAAGATGGTGGGTCCAGGTCCGAGAGATCTTCGATAGTCAACAGCAAAATGGCTGGTGAGTCAAAAGTCAGAGGGACAAAAGTCCACGATGTGAACCAGGGAGTAAGAATTAATCGCAAAGAGGGGAGAAGTCAAAGGAGGGTGCGCAGATCCATAGTCAAAGGCAGAAGGCAGGGAAAAAAAGTATGCAGAGGCTCCGGATCACTGGGGCATTGGCGATAATAGTCAGAGAACCTCTGAGTATATGGCCAGCATGGGGGGATAGCAAAGTAGCAGCGTGATCTGGGAGAGTGAGAATTCTCCGGGTTGGCAGACTGCAGCAGGGAACATGGGTACAACGGGGCAAACAGAGCCGTGGCACTCACCATCGATAAAGCAGTAACTTGCGACCTGGTGGGTGGAGGGACGGTTCGGAAGAGCAGAATCTCGTCCCCGTTCAGACTGCCGCCTTCTGGAGCCATTACGATGATAAATGAGCAGCATCCAGGCTGGTAAGAAGATCCGGCATCCATGCAAATTGGTTATGAGGGAGGCAGCGGAGGGAGAAAAACAGAGGCAGCGGTACAGGCCTGTCATGTCCCGATGTCCAGAAGGGTAGGTGACGGCCACAGAAGGACCCGGGCCAGCCTCCTTAATAGCCGAACCAGACTGGTCCACTGGGCATCGGCCATGTCGTCTCGGTATCCCAGAAGTATGGAGATCCCGTCCCCGGATCATTCCGGAGCCATCCGGAGCCCACCAAAGTTTTCAGATCTGCGCCAAGGCTCTCTTAATGTGGGGTTGGACATGGCAGGTGGGCATTTGGGACATCCACCAACTTTTTGTGGATGATCCATTATCTCCCACATTTAAATTGCCCCTCTTTGTTAAGTAAAGGTTATGATTATCTAGATGATAAACAATATACCACTGGATATTTTTTTGGATACTTTGAGCTCATTTAAAGTAAAGTGTATTCCTTAATCTCTGCTTCATGTCTTTACTTCCCCTAGATGGAGGCTAAAGTGGTAATGGCAAAGCTTTTGCAGAGATATGAGTTTGAACTGGTCCCTGGACAGAGCTTCAAGATATTGGACACCGGCTCACTTAAACCACGTGATGGTGTGATTTGCAGGATAACACCCAGAAGAAATTCAAAAGCTTCCAAATAATGTCTGTTGTTTGCTTTTTCTATTAAACTAGTAAATTGCATGTACACTATGCTTTGATTAACAAATACATTGTTTTGTTGGCGGGTATAAATGTCATTGCTTAACTGAAATGAATCTGTTTAATCTTGCAAGGTTGATTACCATTCAGGTAGCAGACAATAAAAGACCAAAGTTCCCATTCAAAAATCACTTGTCCCTAAGGATTGGAAAACAATGGTAATATTAATCCTTACACTCCAAATGTTAAGTTGACCTACTGAGAAAGTCAGATGAAAGTTTTATGTCAATCAATCAGTATTTGTATAGGGCAGCTTATCACCCCAGGGGTATCCAGGTACTTGCTTGACAGGAAATATCCAATGTCCATGGCAATTAGCTTGCTAGAGGAAGGCTACATTGATATAAATACATGTTTAATCTAAATAAAAACTAGATCCTTCACAGGGAACATGATCACCATCTACCTCTTCTTTGTGACAGTCCTTAATATAGCAAGGTGAGACTTTATCCAGAAGACCCGCAGATCCACCAGCCTTTTAAATATCATTTTTAGACCTCCCCTTAACCTCAGTATACTTCTACCTGACTGCATACATTGGAAATCATCCTGGTCCGTCTTTCAGAGAGTCAATCACTGATTGAAGCTGGGAACCTATTATTCTTTAAGCTTATTCATTGAATCTTGGTGTGTAAGTAAAACATGGGTACAAGCTCAAATGTGGAAGGTAGTTCTATATACAAAGTAGTTAGTTTCCAGAGATACCATTTGACCATGTCCCATTTTTCCAGATTGGTCTGTGTAGTAATATAGTTGAATGCACTGTTTGTATGATACTGATGTGTAAGTCAGCCAGCCACACGTTTAAATTCTGGTAGGCCAATGGGTTTGTATTCCACATAAAGGTAATCAGACCACACCTACAGTGATATTAGTGCATCTGATTTAGATGAGCCTGTGCAAATAAGCATGAATGGTACAGTCCTTGACGACAGACCTTTCACATACCTGTAAAATATAGGTTCCATCTGAACTTCCTACTGGGGCTACATAAGAGGTTCCAGTTGATTTATTTAGAGTTTTGTATAGCTCGAACTCGACATAAAGGTACCAGAGCACTTTACATAGTTGGCAGGGTAACAGTTGCACAAGTTACATATGGGTGCGTACAATTCCAGGTACATATGGGTAAATGCAATCGCATGGAATACATGGAAGCAGTGTACACAAGAAGTATACTATAAGCAGTCACAGTTGTGTGAGTTACAATTGAAGTAGGTGCAATTATATGGGGTAGGCACAGAGATAAGGCAACAGCGTATATGAGAGTTCTAAAATAGATAGTATGATATGTGAACAATAAAGGGTCTCAGGTAGTTATGGAAGGGTGTGTCAATTTAGGTAATAGTGTGTGAATAAGCTAACAGTGTTGGTGTGGGAAGAGCAAGAAAGCATAAAAAGCATAGAATAACATATAGGCTTATAATAACAATGTAGTGTTGATGTTGAATGAGCAAAAGAGCATAGAGGCCTAATATAACAGTGCAGACTATCAGTGTAGGTATAACGGCACAAGCTACTCGCAGGGCAACATTATGAGTAGACAATCGCAATTCTGTAGTAGAAGTGTTCCTGCATCCACCTGGATGGAGGTCAACAGTGGCAGTGGACCCTGATTGGGGGATTAAAGATAGAGTGAATTGCCGAAGGGGGAGGGGTCAGGGGCTACTGATTCCTTTGCAGATCATTGCAGGCTGTACCAGGGGCTCTGGAGAAGGTGGGGAGTTGTTGCAGGCAGAGCACAACGGGCTTCAGCTGCAAGTAAAAGTTGTTGGAAGCATGATATGTCAGAGGGGAGGGTGCGGTGGGGGATACCCGTGAGGGACAGGTCATCGGGCCATTCATCTGGTTTGTAGGCTCAAGCTTGAGACAATGGGAGTGGGAGCGACGCAGCTCTAGGCACGATGTACTGGGCATTGGTCCCTTACTCCTGGCACACATGCCGACAGTGACGCCCTCATCAGTGGAGTGGAGGAGCGGGTGCCGGTCAGGTGGAGCAGCCATGGGGGAGTGGCAGCGGAGGCCTCAGAAGCTGAAATAGGAGCTTCCTCATCATCATCTCCTTTAGGCGCGCTCTGTGATTGAAGGAGGTGAGGTGGAGGGGCAGTATCGGGTCGCATGGCAGTCCCAAAAATACACAGCCAGTCCCAAAAATACACAGCAGTCCTCAGGGGACGAAATGGGAGCCTCCTCACTGTCATAGGTTTCAGGTGCGCTCTGTGCTTGAGGAAGGTGGTGGTTTGGGGGTGTTCTTGGGTCACATGGCAGTCCCAAAGACATGGTCAGTCCCCCTGGCCAACTGAGGCCGGTCACGTGAACAAGGGGGTAGCTTCTGTTTGCCTCTTGCTTCTTCACTCTGAATTTTCCTGCTGCGTGTCCTATTTTTTCTCTTACCGGGCTCCTGATTTGAGCTGCCAAGCACCACTCACACACCTTAGCGCCATAGCGCTAGGATGTGTGCGTGACTCTTGCATAGGTCTTGTACAGGAAGGCTCCCTTCCTCTACAAAATACCATGCCTAGACAAGTTTTAAAACTTTTCCAACTTTGTATGTGTGCTGCAGGGCCGGCTTTAGGATTGGTGGCGCCCAGTGCGGCAATGTTTTTTGGTGCCCGCCCCAATGACCACCTCCACCACAGATTCCCTCCCCACCACCCTTTAAAAGTCTCCATAACCACTCTCTCTCAGATGCATTTAATTAATTTTATAGCGTCACTCATAAAAGTGAAGGGTGTCAGATCGCTTTACATAACACATACATTACACAGAGACTATCAATCATAGGTGTGTAAATCAGTGTGTAGGAAATGTTACATAAGACAGAGGACAACAGGGGTGGATTCACATAGTATCCATATAGGTAGGCAGTATAGTTGAAGAGTACTTGGTCTGGGGAAGCACAAACTCTGAATTTAAAATGTAACACGGTGGATTAGGGCTCTCTACAATAACAAGAACTGATTTGTACCCAGGTTAATCCTTTTTGCAACATTAGAATAATGAAAATCTGGGGAAAAAATCCAAACGCTCTAATCTATACTTTGAAGTCCGCGCACAGTTCTTTGACAGTTAATACCTCACTGTAAACTGCAACTAACAAAAAGAAGTCACTGACAAATGCAGTAACCCACTGACCTGTTTACATTGCATTCAGTTTGTGATCTGCATGCTGCATGTTCTGTGCAGCAGGCATACCTTACCATGAATCAAAACTTCCAGGACTCAAGACTTCTACTTGACAAAAATCCGATCTCGCCAGGAGTTTTCTTGACATATTAATAGTTGCATAAAAATTGCTGGAGGCCAGGAACAGGGCAGCAAGTGCTTTGAAGCACAATATATACTAGCAAACAGGCGTCCCCATGCAAAGTCAGCACCCGCGGTGTGGTGGCACCGTCCGCAACGCCCTGGAGCCAGCCCTAGTGTGCTGCACAGTGCAGCATGCATGCAAAGTCGGAAAAGAAAGGATAAATAAAAACATTTCTCCAGTTAGCGATTCCTTTAATGTGGCACTAACTTTTTGAGCTAAACCCTGTCTACAATTGTGTGTGGCCAACAAGCTGTAGAAATTGGAAACTGGTTATGGTAAACACTTCTTTTTGGTACATTGTGAATTTGGAGACCGGAGACCATCTTGCAACGTTTACAGACATTCACTGCTGATGTATTTTTTGGAACTTGAAGTTATGTACAAGTGCGAGTTGTAAAAATAGTCCCTCGGTTTTTATTCTGATATGAAGACATGTCGCATCACAGATGTGGTGGGCCCAGCAGTCTCTAAACACAAGAAGACAGCAAGCAAACCCCTATTCAGGGAGAGCTTTAATACGCACCACGCGCCCCCCATTCATAATACACGCTGCACCATTTAGAGACAAAAAATCACCAAACACCTCCACGAGGAAATGAATTATCTCTAGGGTGACAGAAATGTAATATTAATCTTAAAACGTGTGTTTTTTCATTTAGATTCAATTATACATGCATCTTACCTTGTATGCTTATCAAAGTTACTGATATGAATATTGTCTCTTAGCAATGTGTTCAATTTAATATTTACTCATGCTTATGTTGATGCTATGGTTATATTATTGCAGCCGTCATTGTTTTTCCTTCACCTTAAATAAGCAATAAAATAAAAACAGATGTAAAATTTGAGAATGTGTCAATTTTTTAAGGTGGTTGTCAACATTAAGTATTACTTGATTTCTGCGTAAACATTAGATTGCAGCGTACAGCCTTCATTAGCCTCTTTGTTTAATGAATGGAAGTGATCCTTTGTAGAACATGTCCTATTTACCACTCATTTTGGAATACAAATTGTGTAGGCGCAAGCCACAAGCATGTCCGAAAATAAGATTGGGTGCCATAATATGAGGATGGTGCAGGCTCTGGTCAGTGCCGGGCATTTACTGTAATTGATGCATATCAAGCCATGTGTCCAATTAACAAGAATGCTCTGTTTACAGCCCATGCACTAACCTCAGGAGTCAGCACTTGAATTGCAGACAGGACATTACAAAGTCAGTAGGCCTGATTCAAAACGGGAAACTTGGTTGTTAACATAAGTTTATGTCCCAGTTCATCTTGTTAACACCTGCCAGGAACACAAAAAGAGATTCTTATGCAGCATACATCTATTTACAATGGCAGAGATTTCAGCACTCGTAAATCTCAATCAAGGTGGAAAATCAGGTGCTTCAAGGCGTTGTTTGACTTGGAAGTTTGTGAACACCCACAAAAATGGACAGTTGTGAGCATTCACAAACTAATATCTGCCTCCTATCCACCCTAAGAAGGTAGGGGATTTGTTCCACCACAATCAATCAATCATAGCATTTGTATAGCGCGCTACTCACCCGGGAGGGTCTCAAGGCGCTCGGGGAGAGGGGATCGTTACAGCTCTAAAAGCCAGGTCTTGAGTTGCTTCCTGAAGGAGAGTTGGTCCTGGGTCAGCCGAAGGTGGATGGGGAGAGAGTTCCGAGTCTTGGCTGCCAGGTAGGAGAAGGTACTTTCTCCGGCGGTGGCTCTACGGATGCATGGTACGGCGGCGAGGGCGAGGTTGGTCGATCGTAGCTGGCGGGTGGGCGTGTAGAAGGTCAGGCGGCTGTTGAGGTACTTGGGGCCCATGTCGTGGAGAGCCTCGTGTGCGTGAATGAGGAGTCTGAACGTGATCCTCTTGCTGACGGGGAGCCAGTGCAGGTCTCTCAGGTGGCCGGAGATGTGACTGTGTCGGGGGACGTCCAGGATGAGGCATTCTGGATGCGTTGGAGTCTTTTCTGAAGTTTGGCCGCGGTCCCGGCGTAGAGGGTGTTTCCGTAGTCCAGTCGGCTGGGGACGAGTGCCTGGGTGACCGTCTTCCTGGTTGCGGTGGGGATCCATCGGAAGATCTTTCGGAGCATGCGCAGGGTGTTGAAGCACGATGATGAGACGGCGATGACTTGTCTGGTCATCGAGAGGGAGGAGTCCAGGATGAAGCCCAGGTTACGTGTGTGGTCCGTTGGCTTGGGAGTGGTGCCCAGGGCAGGGGGCCACTAGGAGTCGTCCCAGGCGGAGGGCGATGATCCCAGGATGAGGACTTCCGTCTTGTCTGAGTTTAGTTTTAGGCGGCTGTTCTGCATCCACTCGGCGACGTCTTTCATCCCTTCGTGTAGGCTGGTTCTGGCGGTTGCGGGGTCGTTGGTGAGGGAGAGGATCAGCTGGGTGTCGACGGCGTAGGAGATGATGTTTAGGTTGTGTTGGCGTGCGATGGCTGCGAGGAGGCTCATGTAGACGTTGAAGAGGGTGGGGCTGAGTGATGATCCTTGTGGTACGCCGCAGATGACTTCGGTGGCCTGGATCTGAACGGGGGGAGGCGGACTCTCCGGGTTCTTCCAGCGAGGAACGAGATGATCCACTCCAGTGCCTTCTCTTGGATTCCGATGTTGCTGAGGCGCTGCACTAGGGTCGGTGGCAGACAGTGTCGAACGCCTGCGGAGAGGTCCAGGAGGATGAGGGCCGCTGTTTCCCCGTTGTCGAGCAGGGGTCTGATGTCGTCAGTGGCTGCGATGAGGGCAGTCTTGGTGCTGTGGTTGGCTCGGAAGCCGGACTGTGAGTTGTCGAGGGATCCGTTTGTCTCGAGGAAGGCGGCCAGCTGTCTGTTGACCATCTTCTAGATGACTTTGGCAGGAAAAGGGAGGAGTGAGATGGGGCGGAGGTTCTTAAGGTCGGTGGGGTCAGCTGTTGGTTTTTTCAGGAGGGCGCTGAGTTTGGCGTGCTTCCAGCTCTCCGGGAAGGTGGCGGTGTTGAAGGAGGTCTTGATGATGTCCCGGAGTTGGGGTGCAATGATGGAGTCGGCCTTGTTGAAGACGTGGTGGGTGTAGGGGTCGGTAGGGGATCCAGAGTGGATGGTGTTCATCGTGCGGGTGGTGTCTTCGGTGCTGACCGGGATCCAGGCGCAGAGGGTGGTGGTGGGGGGCGTTGGTTCGGTGCGTGGTAGATGCGCCGAAGCTGTTGTGTATTTCGTCGATCTTGAGGTGGAAGAACGAGGCGAGAGAGTTGCAGAGGTCTTGCGAGGGAGTGATGTCGTTGTTTCCGGTGCTGGGGTTGGAAACCTCTTTGACGATGCTGAAGAGTTCCTTGCTGTTGTGGGCGTTTTTGTCCAGTCGTATTTTGAATGCTGTCTTCTTGGTGGTGCGGATCATCTGGTGGTGTTTTCGGGTGGCATGCTTGAGGGCAGTCATGTTGTCTGTGGTCTGGTCGTTGTGCCAGGCTTTCTCAAGGGTGCGGCAGTTCTTCTTGGAGTTCTTAAGTTCGTCGATGAACCAAGAGGCTTTCTTGCTGCCGGGTCTGCTGGGAGGGGTCTTCAGTGGTGCGAGGTCGTCTGCGCAGTTGGTGAGCCACTGTGTGAGGTTGCTGTCTGCTTCGTTGGGGTCCGTTGTGCTGACGGGAGGGTTCTGACTGAGGGAGGCGGTGAGCTGGTCGGTGGTGATCTTGTTCCAGCTCCTGCGAGGAACCTGTTGTGGGTGGTGGTGGGTCGTGGTTTTTCTGAAGCTGAAGTGGACGCAGCTGTGATCAGTCCAATGGAGTCCGGTGGAGTGGCTGAAGGAGATGTATTTGCTGGAGGAGAAGACAGGGTTAAGCGTGTGGCCGGCGTAGTGGGTGGGGGTGTTCACCAGTTGCTTGAGTCCGAGGTTGGCGAGGTTGTCCAGCAGGGTGGAGGTGTTGCTGTCCTTGTTGTTCTTCAGGTGGAAGTTGAGGTCCCCTAGGAGGATGTAGTCTGAGGAGCTGAGGGCGTGCGGGCTGATGAATTATATTATATTATTATTATAGAGGCTTTTGTAGCGCGCTCTGTTACTAAAAAATAGTATCCTGGCGCGAAAGGGGTGAGAGGCAAAGCAGAGCAGGGGAGACCCTATACAGTGATGTTAAAAAGGTGGGTCTTCAGTCCCTTTTTTGAACAGAGTGGTGGATGAGGCTGTTCTTATCTGGAGCGGAAGGGTGTTCCATGCTCTCGCTGCTCTGACAGAGATGGATTGGCCACCGAGCCTGCTATATTTGAATTTTGGGACAGTCATTTGGTGCAGATTAGCTGATCTGAGGGGGCGGTTTGGAACATATAGGGAGAATCTTTTCCTCCGGTATGTTGGGCCAGTTTGATTGACAGCTCGGTAGGCGAGGACAAGGATTTTAAATAGAATCCTATGGGCAACTGGGAGCCAGTGTAGGGTGCGGAGAGGTTGACGTACACTTGAACTTTTAGGTATATTAAACAAAAGCCGTACAGCGGCATTTTGTATGACTTGGAGGCGGTGGATCAAATAGGCAGGAAGGCCACAGAAGAGGCCATTTGCGTAATCCAATCTGGATAATATGAGGGCGTGGATGACGGTCTCCTTGGCCTCTCTCGGGAGGAGTGGGAAAAACCTGCGTAAAGTTTTCAGTGTGGAAAAGCAGATCCCAGTAAGTTTTTTTAAATGGTCCTTGAATCTGAGGTCATTGTTGAACCAGACTCCCAGATTTTTGGCAGGGCGTCCGATGGATTTGGGGCATGGTAGATCGGCCGGCCAAAGAGAGTTGACAAAGTTGTCAGGGAAGGAGCCATACAGCAGGATTTCAGATTTGCTTTCGTTGCATTTTAGTTGTGCAAGGGCAAGCTAGCGAAAGACAGATGATAAGCAGGCTTGGGCTCCAGATGTATCCAGGTTGTTTTTGGGCCACGTGAACAGGAGTTGAGTGTCGTCAGCGTAGGCCATTATTTTTGCTCCCAGTTGTTCAGCGAGGTAAATGAGCGGGGTCTGCGATGTTTTCGCTGAATTGTGTGCGTGGTCCCGGGGGTCTGTAGATGAGGGTGCCTCTGAGTGTGGTCTGGGGGGCGGTGTGTATCTGGTAGTGGAAGTGTTCGGCGGCGGTAAAGGTGTCGTCGGAGTTGGTCGTGATGCGGATGGTGTTCTTGTGTGCGATGGCGATGCCTCCTCCAGTCTGGTTGACGCGGTCCCTCCGGGTGATCTTGTATCCGCCCGGGATGGCGATGGCGATGTCGGGCGCTGAGGAGGCGTTCATCCAGGTTTCCATGTAGAAGACGACGTCTGGTGATGTTGTGTCGAGCAGGTTCCAGAGTTCGACGGCGTGCCTGTGGATGGAGCGGGTGTTGAGCAGGATGCATTTGAGGTGGTTGCTGCTTGCGGGTGTGGTGCAGGTCCCGAGGCAGGAGAACTTGCAGGCTTGGCAGGTGAATGTCCGTGGGTGCGTTTCGGGATGGCTCGGTAGCAGGCGGGCTTCCGGTCGTGTTTGAGTGCGTATCGGGTGGCGGCGTCATAGGTCCGTCGTGTGGGCTGGGGTCTGCGGGGGTCAGGGGTTCTGGCGCTGGGCGCGGTCCAGGCACGAACTGGCTTGCCTTTGGCGCGCCAGCTGTGCGTGCTCGCTGCGCGTACGCGTTGACTCCGCCATAAATGGCGAAGTGGGAGGGAGGCGCAGCTGGGAGGCGGGTGCGTGGCGGCGAATGGGGGTAGAGAATGAAAAAGGGGCGGGGCCGCAGGGGAGCCACTATGGGAAGTGCACTACGCAAGCTAAGCGTAGCACTACATGAACTGCCTAATGCGCTGTTCGCAATGATTGCACAGTGCCGGATGCTTGTCCGCACTGTGCAATAATTGAAAAACGGCATCTTGCACAGTACGAGCTGTCTTTTACTGCCGCTTGAGTAGATTTTTACTGAAGCAGTAGCTTTCTCAACTCGGACTTGTAGTTTCTCATCGCGAGAGGTCGCGAACATACGCGACTACTCGCAATGAGAAACTTGACCTCCCCGCTTTGAGATTCTCACCGGGAGGTTTATTTTTCACGCTCACGATCAGCAACTTGATGATGCTGATCGCGAACGAGGAAAAAGTCTCACTGGGAGGGGGGCGGAGCTTGCCGGCGTCCATGATAGACGCGTGAGTGCGGAGCTCCTCGCTTTTTGCCCCGTAATATCCTGCAAACCAATCCTGAGAAGTGCCCAGAAGACTCTACTGACTGCGGCTCACCCCCTGAATGCCCCCGGGTGTGTTACCGGAGAAGTTTCGGCGCCCGTCCACTGCAATTCAGAGACGCTCTTGCCTAGAGGGGCTGGCGCCCGCGGACCAGGCCTGCATCCCCGGCCTGGCCTTGTGAGAGATCCGAGAGACGTCCCTGGACGTGCGGCTTGAGCAGAACCGGAAGTGCCGGTGACGCGATTTGTACGTCAGACTTGGGACGTCCCGGACCCGGGACACTAATGCACCCACTTGAGTTGGGTGTTTTCATGGATGTGGCGCTTGGCCGTGTCCTGAGCACGGTGCCTCTGCAGGACGCTATAAGTCATTGAGGAGCTGGGGGTTCGGAAGTGCTCCGAGTGATCTGCCTTGGCTGCGATCCCCGTCCGGGCCTGCCATTGACTGCTGACCGGCTACAGGGAGCCCGGCGGTGCTGTGGGGAGACCCGCTGTGCAGACGGGTCGTGGACACTGCTGATGGTGGCCGAGCTGCGGGGGACTGATGCGGCTCTAATTGTGGACCGGAGCGCCGATGGTGTCTGCTTGTTGGGTCCAGGGAGCTGCGTGGACACTCGGTGGCAGGTTCGGACTTACTTTGGGCCCCGGCGACGAGATCCTAGTGGAGGCTGGTGACACAGGGTGTGTGTGCGACCCGGACTGCGCAGCGGACACCCTTGCGTGAATTTCTCTGATTGCCGCCATCTTGAAGCCTGGCCTACCTTCGTGGCGGCCATTTGCTGCGCCGCCCGAGGCCTGCTGCTGAACACTGGCATAGTGACCTGGGCACCGTGAGGCACAGTGGGAAGATCCTGCTCTGCGACGCAGGGGGTGAGGGTGCGCCCTGGCAGAGGACACTTGGGACCCTGTACTGAATAGCGTGGTGCTTTATCTCAAGGCCCACTGCTGCTGGGATGGCAGTAGACCCTGATAGGTGGAAACTGGCGCAGTGGGGCCAAGGCACTGATCGGATGCTGAGAGGCCTGCTGGAGGACCACACAGTTGACTGCTACCTGGTTCTATCGTGGTGTGCGGCGCCCTAGGTCGCAGGAACGGCTGCCTACGCACTTGGGAGCACACACGAGGATACAGGGATCTAGTGCTTGGAGCCTGATACTCACCTTAATCTGTGCGGCGTCCCTGACCTGCTATACCCGGCTCGGGAGCGTGAGTGCCGTCCCGCTTTGATGTCCAGCAATGGGCAAGAATGACAGAACTCAGCCCAAAATCTCCTTTGAGCAGCGACGACACAAGGGGACAGAGACGCCTGCCACAGAGGCGTCCCCGCGTGGGGCATCCTCTGACGGATCTGCAGGAGCGGATATCCGAGACTTGCTGGTCTCGATGGAGAAAGGGCTGCAGGACAGCATCGCCTCCATCGGTACTAAAATTGATGCCCTGACATACCATATGGACCGCATGTCGGAGAGAGTGGACAAGCACGCTGAACGCCTCGACATGGCGGAGAGACGCTTGACTGAAGCGGAGGAGGCACAGTCCGAGTGGGATAAAGACCGCAAGCAATTCAGCAGACTCCTGCAGGTGATCCAAGACAAGTCGGAGGATTTGGAGGCGAGGTTGCGGAGATCCAACATTCGCATCACAGGTGTAGCGGAGACCACGCAAACTGGCAAGATGGAGCTCTTCGTGGAGTCACTACTGAAAAAGCTACTTGGAGACAAGGTCTTCTCCCCTATGTTTATAGTGGAAAGGGCCCACCGTACACTGGGGCCCAGGCTGAAGCCTGGCGCAAATCCACGTCCCATAATTGCGAAGCTCCTCAATTACCCAGACAGGGACACTGCTCTACGTTTGGCTAGAGATAAAGGCAAGCTACAACACGAAGGAATAGACATCTCTCTTTACCCGGACTTCACCGCAAAAGTGCACGAGGAAAGGAGGCAATTCGCTCCGTACAAAAAACAACTGCGAGACCTTGGGTTGGATTATGCCATGATGTACCCTGCGAAACTCCGGATCAACAGGCAGGGGCATTTACATTTCTTCACGGACCCCAGGGAGCTGCAGAAATCGCTGAAGGAATGGTCCAAAGAGCGCAGGAACAGCCCAAGGAGCGACCGAGACGAAGGCAACGCCTTATCGCAACTGGACGAACAGGAGTGAACATTGACTGCATGGTTTTTTTGGACACTCCCTTGTACTGGAAGGGTCACTTCCCCACTTGGCTTGCTTGGACTCAGGCTTTGTGATTAACAGCGTGTTTGCTGGGCGGCTCTGCTCCTGTGCGATGGGGCCCTGGCAGCACCCCGAAGATTCCCAGCTGGGCGAGATTGTTCTGGTTTCCTTTCATGCCAATGGGCAGCCAGGGGCTGCTCTCTTACATGGGCCGTTGGCGCTGCTGGGGGGATGTGTCTGCCTGGCTCAGTGATTTGGGCTGTGGGTGGGCCTGCGAGGAAAGCTGAGCCTTGCCACGGGGAGGGGGGTCAGCACTGTGCATTACTCAGACTTGGGACTCATGTTGGCACTACATGCATGGCAGAGGCAGGGCGATGGTCCGCTTTAACATTGCAGTCTCGAATTGGTAGATAACTGCTCTAGGCTGGCAACGTCTGCCTCTGCGCTTTCGGCACCTGAGCTCTGGAGGGAGCCAGTTGGGGGTTTGTTTAGGTTGGTTTTTCCAGGGGGGTTGGAGGGTGGCATGGGTTCCTGTCTGACCAGGTTGGGGGAGGTCGGCGGGGGGAGGGTGCCTGTGAATTGATCATGTGTGGGTGTGTTGCCTGGGGACAATGGGGGGTTCGGTTTCAAGGGTTTGCGATGCCTAGTATTGTGCTATTTGTTACTGCAACTGTGGTCCTGCCTGTCAATATTGGAGGTTCAAGTCATTATGCAATGTACTGCCCACTTGTTTTGATGCTAGATGGCGGACACTGAGGATTTCTCTGGGGACGTTCGTCCCAACCTACTGAGGGTGTTGACCTGGAATGTGCGGGGTCTCAACGACTACCGCAAGCTTAGGAAAGTGATCAGCTACCTTAATAGACACTGTGTAGATGTGGCTCTCCTGCAAGAAACACACCTCCCACTTACTAGTAAGATGTTGTCTGCGAGAGGTTTGGAGGGCAATTGTATAGCGGCTGGCTTCACTACTCACTCTAGGGGGGTGGTGACATGGGTGAACCCTCGCTCGCATTTGTTGTTAACGCCTTTGCATGTGGACCCGGAGGGTAGATACACCATCTCACGGTGCACGGGTAGAGGACAGGGCTTAATTGTAGTGAATGTTTACGGTCCCAACTACGATGACCCCACGTTCTACGCGGCCCTAGCTGACGCTTGCAGGTCCTATCTTGATTCTAGAATGGTATGGGGTGGGGATTTTAACTTTGTGCTGCATCCGGACCTGGATCGGTCGGCTGGGTCGGCTCGCGGCCCAGCGGCAGCCGCCGCCCTTATGCAATCGGAATTAATCAAGTTGGACATGGTAGATATATGGCGACACAGGCACCCGGGCCGGGGAGGGTTTACACATTACTCAGCTTACCACAACATTCATACGAGAATAGATTTCTGGTTCGTGTCTTCCACCCTACTAAATTCGGTTAAAAACTGTACAATTCTCCCGCGCACATTGTCGGATCACTCTCCACTGCTCCTGCTCCTCGCTGCTCCCGCTAGGAAAATCCCCCCGTTCACTTGGAGGTTCCCGCCCTATTCTCTGCTAGACGAGGCCTTTAGATGGGAGATTGCTGTGGACATAGAGACCTTCTGTGACACTAACTTGGGGTCGGTTGACAACTTTCATACGGTGTGGGACACCTTTAAGGTTTACATCAGAGGGATGACGATGGCAAAACACTCAGGGGTGCTCAAATCCATTAGGCACAGACTCAAAAGTCTAGAGACGCAATTGGCTGACCTAGAGCAGCGTCCCAGACGCACATCGGACGCTGACTCAGAAGAACATATTAAAAAGCTCATCACGGAATTCAATGAGGATGCTGACAGGTAGGTTAAACATATGGGGAAGTATGCCACTGCACGAGTGTATGGGGAAAGGGATCGCCCGGGAGCCTTACTCGCCAGATTGATGCGCAGTACTAGACCCAGGCTTGTTGTGGAAGAACTAGTGACGTCCACTGGAGAGGTGGTTACAGAGGAGGCTGCTATCATTGCGGAATTTAAGGATTATTATTCTAAACTTTATAGATCCCGCTCTGAACATATGGAGGAGGAGATTGACGACTACCTTAGTTATATTAAAATGCCCTTTCTGGAAAATTTCCAGCTGGAATTCTTGATGATACCCGTACAGCGAGACGAGATCCTGGAGGCGCTAGAGGGTATGCGTTCAGGCAGCGCCCCGGGTGCAGATGGCCTCTCGGTAGCCTTTTACAAGGCTTTCAAAGAGACCCTTGTACCCCACCTGATGTCCCTTTTTGACGAAATATGTCAACAGGGCAGTATGTCGAAATCTATGAGAGAAGCCCTTCTTATCACGATCCCTAAACCGGGGAAGTCCCCCAGGGAATGCGGCTCATACAGACCGCTTTCCCTTCTTAATGTGGACGCCAAGTTGTACGCGAAAGTACTAGCTGCGAGATTGGCCATGGTCGTCCTGGAGATGGTGGCTCCGGAACAGGCGGGTTTTGTCCCTGCCAGAAACCTGACATATAGCATCTGCACGGTCCTGGGCACTATGCAGCACGTGAAACAGGACGACAAAGCTGTTGCAATATTTCTGGACATGGAGAAGGCCTTCGACTCCGTGGAGTGGCCCTTCATGCTGAGAGTGTTGCGGAAGTATGGGCTGGGAGAACCCTTTCTTCAGATGCTGGGAGCACTCTATTACAAGCCCTCTGCTCGCCTGCAACTAGGCGACATCGTCACTGACCCTATTGCCATAAGTAGAGGCACTAGACAGGGTTGCCCTCTGTCACCTCTGCTGTACGCGCTAGTAGCAGAACCCCTGGCATGTGCGATTAGGGAATACCACAAACACGAAGGGATCAGCTTCCCTACATACAAGATTGGTATATCCACGTATGCGGACGACACCCTGCTATATGTCAGAGAACCCGAAACCAATCTTGCGTCGGTGTTGCGGGAGGTGGTGAGATTTGGGGCATTATCCGGACTACGCGTGAACTGGGACAAATCGGTTGCACTTCCGTTGACACCAGTGACTGTCCCGTTTGTCGCGGAATACCCGCTGCAGTGGACTACAGACTCCATACGATACCTGGGGATCCGTCTGCACACCGACCCTGAGTTATTGGTCCGTGAGAACTATGGTAGAGCCTACAATAGGCTGGTTGATGATGTAGAGGTCTGGTGTAGACTACCTCTGTCACTGATAAGGCGGATTGCGATTATGAAAATGGTGGTTCTGCCTCGGTTCCTGTTTCTTTTTAACAACATTCCAGTGGTCTTGTCTAAGTCCTTCTTTCGAAGCCTCACGCAAGTCCTAATTAGGTTGGCGTGGGGAGGTAAACAGCCCAGAGTCCAGTGGCAGACTTTGACTCTTCCCTATGAGCAGGGGGGCCTGGGCGCGCCGGACCTCGAACAGTATTATTGAATAGCCCAGGCGTCTCACCTTCACACGTGGATCCATGGTAATCCCGATATACCGCATGTAAAATTGGAACGGCTGTTCGCGGAACCGGTCCCACTCCCGGCCACAATTTGTCATCCAGTGGACCGTAGAATTGGGGTGCTCGACTCCATCAAAGCCACGAATCATGCATGGAACGAATTGCTTAAAAAGCAAGACGGTGTTCGACTGTACTCTCCCCTCATGTGTGTGGAGTGGGCTGTGTGGATTCCCCCTTTGGCAGAGAAAGGAGTCGTGAAAGCTCTTCTGGAGCTGGGCATTACCAAGCTGGGGGATCTGTTTCTTGACGGCACTGTGAAAACTCTACCCCAGGTCTTGCAATCACTGTCAGGGAAGTCGCTGCTACATAGCTTTCAGTACCATAGGGTACGCAGTGCCCTGCTGGAACTGCTCGGTCCGGAACTGGCTGAACCACTGGAAATGCCGGAACTCACCTATGTCATTAAGAGCCCAGCCACGGGTAAACTGGTGTCCAGACTTAAAAAGCTAGGGGACCGACATAGGCGCGGACTACAGTCTAAGGCGAGAGCGGCTTGGCAGGCGGATCTCCAGACGCAGATCACGGACGAGATGTGGAGTTATTGTTGCAACAGGACCCAAAAAATATCCTTGAATAGCAGGCACAGGCTCATTCACTTCAAGTACTTGCAACGTGTATACTACACCCCGGAGAGACTGCATAAGTATGGTCTGAGAGGATCGGCGGAGTGCGAACGTTACCATCGCCCGTGTGCAGACTTCCTGCATATGGCCTGGTCCTGCCCAGGAATCCAGAGATTCTGGACGGAGGTGTTTTCCGAATTGGGCCGGATTCTAGGGACGGAAGTCCTGCCTGACCCGGCCATGGCGTTGCTGGGTTACTCCAAACCACTACCAGTGGCGGTGCGGAGACTTGCCTATTAAGCCCTGCTAACTGCCAAACGTACGGTGGCAATGTGTTGGATGAGGGGGCCACTGCCTACCAAAAAACGATGGGAGACGGACTTACTATACTGCTGTACACAGTCGGAGACATACAGCGAACTGCTTCCTCCCAGGAGTCGCCCCAAGAATTTCTGGGGTCTGTACAGGGCCTATCGGGACGCACGAGATGGTGCGGACTCGGGATCTGACCTGGAGGACGCAGCGGAAGAAGGGGCTACGGACGGGGAGGTGGACCATCTGGGATGCGAACCGGCAGGTGTTTAAAGCCACTCTGAGGATGCGGTGCAGGCTCCGGACATACACTGCTTGTTGGTGCACTAGATAAGGGCTCCTGGTGGGGTCGCGAGTTGGGCTCAGGGGGAGGGGGGAGGTGACACTCGGGGGGCCGATCCCGACTCTGACAATAGTTGAAATGGGACAGCAGAGTTTTCATCCTCGACACACAGGCGTTGCTTGGGACGGTAGCACACACTAGGACAGCAGGCACACGTTGGGTTGGGGGGTGGTGTTGGGGTAGGGAGGGCAGTTTGGGGGGTGAGTAGTTAGAACTGTTTTGGTAGCGACTCTAATTCTAGCCTATCTCCCAGGGAGGCCGGATGCACTACATGGCAGGCGGCGGCATGGATGGGGGAACATCTACCTTAATGGACACACAATGGAAAAACGGGAAGTGCTTGATATGACCTCACTGTAAGCTTCACATTCCCATTTGACCCTCCCTCGCTCTATTTGCCGCCAGGCCTCTGGGATGCTGGCACACAGGCTGTGTAAGTTCTGTCTCAACTTGCTCGCGGTCGGCAACTTGACGTTGAGGACCACGAGTAAGCTAAAAATGACCGCTGCAATACGCTACGCTACGCTTGTTTGCACTGTGCTACGTGCATCTCTGTACGCAAGCATAGTGTAGTGCTTTGCCCAGGGTTAGCAATCATGCCTTCTTGTAGAGTCTATGCATTGTCAGAACCTGAGACCAAACATTTACGGGAATACTTGGACCATTACTTTACCATAGGGTTTATCAGCGTTCTTGTTCCCCTGCAGCTTCGCCACTGTTTTTTATTAAGAAAGCCAATGGAGAATTGAGGATGTGCATAGTCTACCGTGTCTTAAACAAAAACACAGTGCGGAACAGATACCCTCTTCCACTTATCCCTGTATTGCTGGACCAGGTGAGGGAAGCCACCATCTATTCTAGACTTGATTTGAGAGGTGCTTATCATATGGTATGGATAAGAGAGAGGGATGAGTGGAAGATGGGCTTCAAGACACGCTATGGTTTGTTTGAATATTTGGTAACGCCGTTCAGGCTCTGTAATGCCCCAGCGGCATTCCAATTCTTTATGAATGATGTGTTGAAGGACTATGTAGACAAGTTTGTGGTTGTCTACATGGACAATCTTTTGATCTATTCCAACAATCAGTAATCTCACATCAGACATGTTGCACAGATATTCCAGAGGTTGCAGGATCATAGCTTGTTTTGCAAGCTGAGCAAGTGTGAGTTCCACGTAGAAGAGGTTGAATTCTTGGGGGTGGTATTGAGTCCTTCGGGATTATGCATGGCGGAGAGAAAGGTGATGGTGTTGCAGGAGTGGCCTGTTCCAAAGAACGTGGGAGATGTGCAGTTTTTTTTGGGCTTCGCAAATTACTACAGGAGATTCCTCTCTCACTTTTCTCCTCTGGTCTCTCTTCTTGCTCGTCTATTGAGAAAGGGAATGCCTTTTTGTTGGACCACTGAGGCTATGGAAGCCTTTGTCTATCTGAAAGGGGCTTTCACCACAGCACCTATACTGCAACATCCACAAACCGAGGTTCCATTCATTGTGGAGGCTGATCCCTCAGATATAGCAGAGGGGGCTGTCTTGTCTCAACAAGACAAACATACGGGACAGCTACATCCTGTAGCCTTTCTCTCAAGGAAGTTGAACGCAGCCAAACTCAACTGTACTGTGGCTGAAAAGGAGTTATTGGCCATAAAGAAAGCATTCCAAGAGTGGAGGCAGTATCTGTGGGGGGCGCAACATCCTGTCACAGTGTACACTGACCACAGAAACCTGCAGTATATGAAGACCGCAAGGCAACTCACCCAAAGACAGATGCGATGGATGCTATTCTTCGACTTTGTGGTTACCTTTCGGCCAGGTTCTGAAAACAGAAAAGCCGATTCTTTGTCTCGTCAAGAAGATGTCCTTGGGCCTAGAAAAGGCATTACTGAAGCAATCATTACTCCCAAAAAAAAAGGTGTGTTCTGTCAAATTGGACAATTTCTTGGATGAGATAAAGACTCATAAAACACTTGTTGGGTGGCAGAGATGGGCTACCCAGGACCCGCATCGTACGCTCAAGCACAGATTGCCATTTTTCAAGAATAGACTGTTCTTGCATTCCTCGGATCTCAGGCTCAAAGCATTCAATTGGTGTCATGACTCTGTTTTAGCCGGTCATCCAGGAAGCACTAAAACCCTGCAGCTGATGCAAAGACAGTTCTGGTGGGAACATATGGCCAAGGAGGTAATGCAGTGGGTGACACAATGTGAAACATGTGCTTGTGCCAAAGGAGAACATACTAAAGCAAAAGGTAACTGATTCCCATGCCAACACCGTCTCTAATCTGGCAAACCATAAGTATGGACTCTGTTCTAGGCCTACCAATGGATCAAGGATGCAATGCAATTTTGGTTGTAGTGGACAGTCTCACTAAAATGGGCCATTTTATACCATGCAAGAACTTACCCACAGCAAGGCAGACACCTCAGTTAGTACTGTCTCATGTTGTCAATTTACATCGACTCCCGAGAGTGATTGTGTCGGACAGAGGACCACAATTCATTGCAAAGTTCTGGAAAATGTGGTGTAAAGCTCTTCAAGTAGAAGTAGCCATGTCTACTAGCTTTCACCTGCATACGGACGGTCAAACGGAAAGACTGAATCAAACCCTCAAGACTTCTGCGCTGTTGTTTGAATAACGCAAGAGACTCCTGAGTGTCCTTACTGTGGTTGGCAGAATTATCCTACAATAACGCTTGGCACAGTTCCATAAAGAAGACCCCGTTCAGGGCAAACCATGGTTTTCATGCTAAAGTTCTTCCTCTATCCATTCCCTGTGACGTGGTAAATCAACCGACTGTTTCATCACAAATGAGGGTTCTCCAATCTGTGCATAAAAAGGTGCAAAACAATCTGACCCAAGTTAAGCAGTTGTACAAGGCTTGGGCTGATCATCGTCGTCAGGATGGTACTACGTACCAGCCAGGTGATCGTGTGTGGTTATCCACTAAAAACATTTGATTCAGAATTCGCTGTATCTTTCATCCCAGATACATTGGTCATTAGGCTATCGTGCGCAAAATCAATTCTGTGGCATACAAATTTAAACTGCTTGCTTCCCTGCGTATCCATCCGGTGTTCCATTGTAGTTTGCGGAAACCCGCCGTTGGGGGCCAGAAGGAAGGCTGTGTCACCTGTGGTTCGGGATGGGCAGCTGGAATACGAGGTTTGGAAGGTGCTGGACTCCGAGTATCGGCGAAGTAGGCTGTGGTATCTCATCTCGTGGAAGGGGTATGCGGCGGAGGACGACTCCTGGGAACCTTCTGCAAACGTCCATGCTCCCCGTGCTGTGTGTCTGTTCCTCGCTTGTTATCCGGGCAAAACTGGTTTTAGGAGGCGCTTGCGAGGAGGACGTACTGTCAGGCGCTGTGCTAGGCGCCTACGAGTATATGCAGCAAAAAGACTGAACTACGTTTCCCAGAAATCCTGATATGGAGGGGGCGGGGCCTAAGAGTTAACTCCCAGCCTAGCGAGTAATGCGGAGTGCGTAATTCTGGCAGTTGTATGCAGTTGTGTGGAGACGCGGCTAATTCTTGTTTCTACCTGTTTCAAAGGTTTGCTCCAAGCCGCCCGAGGATTAGGTGGTGGTTCCAGACTAGCAGCACGTCTTGCTTGGTACGTGTGATAACCCAGATGAGCCTGGTTTGTCTTTTCCCACAAAGAGGAAGCGGGACGAGGCGCTTCATTGCCGAGGAATGGAGGGTGTTTCTTTCGTCTGGCATCAGTGTGCAAATTGATTAGCTCCACTGAGCTTTGTTTTTTATCACACGTGTAAGCAGGGGCGAGGTGTTCTTCCTGCCGACGTCCAGAGGGGGCTTTTTCCGCTGGTAGCGGTTCCAGGTAAGATTGATACAAAGAGGAAGTTCTGAGTGTCCGATTCTCCTGTGCTTTGAGGCTCGAGTAGTTAACTGGTTGGGAGAAAGGCCCCTGACTTTTATCTACAGATCAGGTATCTCGTTTTCAGTTGTTTCTATTGTTCTAAGCCTTCCCTGGGATCAATTAGTTCCGAATACTTTAAACAGAACTTCATTTTATATTCTCATCGATTCTTGGAAGCTAACATTTTTGGATCTCATTGTTTGGTTCCTCATATAAGACTGCCTTGTGGATTCTGAGGTGCTGGGACACAGGATTCCGCAACAGCTGTTTTTTCTTCTTTTTCTTCTTTCTTTGGAATGAAAGGAATAGTAGGGTACGTATGAGCTGGTGTGGTTTACATTTGACTAAAAGTGGGAACAAATGGCTCTTTAATTGGTTTTCGCTTTGTTGTTGTAGGTACACATCATTACAATTTGAGAGACGCATCTCTGCTGGTGATAGAAAGGAACACAGCAGCTGCTACCTAGGTTGTTTACAGGTAACTGGCAGTTTTAGTGAGATCATATGGAGTGTAGCATATTGCAGACATGTGTTAACCTTGTATTCTTTTTTTACAGGTATCCCAGTCCCTGCTGTTCCTTCCCTAATTCCTTTTCCCTTGCTTGATTGCCTTAAATATGTTGCAATTTCGGCGGAGGGGCCATGGATGCATGTGGCACACTGACGCCAAAGTACTGAGCACACAGAGGGTCCTCAGTGGATATATTTCTGTCGTTTGTGTGTTTATTTATAAAGGTTTCTGGTACATTATGGAACATTCAGCAGAATCGCCAAATATCCATCTTTAATCATTTGGCCGCACTTTGTTGATTGTGCATCACGAGGCGGAGGATTATGCGCAAAGGGTCTCCTTGGGCACAATTAGGAGAAGTGTGGCACAATTAGGAGAAGTGTGGCTCAGGGGTTAGAGGCGGCAGACCCGGAAGCTGAGATAGGCCCTGGACCAGGGTTCAATTCCCCGCCTCGGCGGGTCTTGGGCTCAAAAATTCCACGGACTCGATAATTCTCGCTCCGGTGCCTTCTCAACTCACGGGTTCACACTCTGCGACTCTGGGCAATAGCTTGCTTAATCTCCACAACGGCCCCTCGCGGCAGGATGCCTGGCTTTCACCTTGTGGATACCCTGCCAGGGTTATCTCACAGGGGAATACCAGGACGGGTTCCCTAAGCAAGCGCCGGGAAACCCTTTGTGGGTAGCTGTGCGCTATATAAGCTCAAATACATTTACATTTACATAGGAGAGCCCAAGGTGTGTCACACGTTTATTGACATGCACTGCCTTGTCAGGGTACGGGTAATACGTAATAAGTACAGTAATCATACTGAACCCCCTGAGGCTGGCAGTGACCTCTCGCCAAAGGGTGCCCCCTTCGCCCTCCTGATACCCAAGGGTTGCAGGTTGGCAGGGAGGAGCCATGGGGTGGACACCTCAGAGGGTAGAGCGCCTGCATGGAGGCTGCTAGTCACAGGCGCTATCCCGTATGCTCCCAACGCCCCTTTCATCCTTCTGGGATTTACACGGCGCAGCATTGTACTGCCTAAAGCCAGGGACAACAGCATTGTGCAGCAGTGGAAAACCAGATTATGCGGCAGAGCTAACTAAAGGAAGCAGTAAAGAAATGCATTTTAAGTGGCGAGGCAGATTATGTGGTGTTCTATGTGTGGTGAGGTAGATTGAGGGGCTAATTAGGATAGCGGATTTTCCGCATCCTCTGGGCCGGCGGAAGCCACCGCCGGCCCAGGGGATGCGGAAAATCCACTGCGGACGCACCAAAGACCCACCGCCACATTAGGATGGCTGGTGGGTCCTGGTTTCAGTCCGCTGCTTTTCCGCCGCGGTTGGCTTACAACCGCTGCGGAAAAGCTCTAATATGGTGGCGGTGTCTCTCAGACACCGCCAGCCATATTAGGATGGGTTTCAAAACATGCTTTTCCGCGGCGGGTTTTCCGCCGTGGAAAAGCATGTGGAACTTCACTGCAGGGGCCCGTTGCGCGGCCCCTGGGTGAAGGGGGGGTGGGGGTGCACATGGGGGGTACCTATGGTACCCCCCTGCATTTGTATGCAGAAATCAGAAGGCACCACACGGTGCCTGCCGCTTTCTGCATACAAATGCAATGTATGCATTTTTACCATTGCGGCGGGTGCAGCTTGAAGCCGGACCCGCCGCAATGGTAAAAATAGAGGATGTGACCGCCAGGGTGGCGGTCACATCCTAATTGCACAGGAGGGAACTCCGCAGGTCATGCAGAGGTTCCCTCCTACTCTGGGGTCGCGGACGGACGAAAGTCCGTCCGCGATCCTAATGGGCCCCTCTGTGTGGCAGGGTATGCTCAGACGTGAGTCCCTTGCTCACTTTGCCACTGGATTCAAGCAAGCCGGGCTGAAGACGGCTGGAATGCCAGAAACCGGTCCTCGGAAGCTTGTTTCCGGTCCAGGGAAGACATGGCTTGGCAGTTCGGGCTGGACTGTTCCCATGAGGCACAGGGTCAGACTGATTTGCATATAGCCATGTCTGAACTGGGGTGGCAGAGTGGGCTATAGAACGGTGATGGATTAAACCCAGATCTTTTGACTGGGTGTGAGTGTTTGATTGATTCAGATGCTCCGTCCATCACCACCCCCTTTTGTACCGAGGTAGATTATGCGGCATAGTATGCTACTGAAAATAATGCACAGCATGGAGGCATTACCGCGAGCTATTTTAGCATTTTAGAGCTATTCATATAAACATGTACGTAGATTAGAAACACTTATTATATCCATTCAGTAGATCGAAATGACAAAGCTATTCACTCCCGGTTCATAATGTTGTCTTGCACAGAAGCAGGAACAGCATTGAACAATGTCCTTTCTTCTTCCAAGACTGTAGGTTACCGTGTAAAACACACACCGTTTGTACTCAGAAGTTAAGAAGCCACATTTGTTAACTAGACGTTTTATGTGCTGCTGTGGTAACAACTTGACGCACCGCCGGCCTGGGCTGGCAGCTCTTTGTAAATAAATATAAAACTAAGCATCAATATTTCATGGTGGTGCAATAATTCTAAACCTAACACAATGTAGGTAGGTTTCTAAATTCTCTCACGTCTCACCTCTTTCAAATGAATTAGTCTGAGTCTGAAAAAGCTGCCGGACTGTGCCTGAAAATAAAGGCCAGAATTGACTCCTCGTCCTCGACACGACGAGAGCATAGCAGTGAGCGGGGGGGGGGGGCGCAACAACGGTCGGAGCGAGGAGGACGTCACTAACGCGGCGGGACTTAGGCCGCGCTGCACTGCAGCCTGCACTCCTGTACTGCGGTAACTGTAGCAGAATGCAGGCAGGCACAGTGCAAACGCGGGACTCAATTAAATTGCCAATAGTAAGTCCCGCGTTTGTGTGCACTGTGCATGCAGCGGCAGCCTACAGGTATCGAAGCAGGTCACGTCAGAACTTCTAAAGGCCGCCGCTGCTGCAACGGGCCTCCAGACAGTGCCGCGCGGTCGCCTCAAACATGACCGCCCCCCCCTAGCTATGCCACTGCCTCAATTGTTATGACTTGGAAGGGTCATATAGGAGGTATAGATGAACAGGTGTCAATTAACCCTGGGCAGAGCTTGCAGAGTATTACTCTGCGGAATTTCATGGAGTTGGTAGAAAACTCTGTGAAATTCCATGGAGCTCCGTGGCCTGGCAGTGTTACATCCACACCTCCCGCTGCACCCCCTGCACCCCCACACCCCCTGCATAGTAAGGCCTGACGTTACTTGTCCTGGGCCTCCTCCTGTCCTTGGTGGGTGGGTATGGCGGCTCCGGCTTATTTCCTGGTTTCTTCCTTTCGCCTCCCCTAATGCTCACTGCATTAGTCTTCCGCTGCTCCGGCTGGCTCCTAGAATTCAATTAACAGGAAGAATTGCAGTGCATATAGAGTCAGGCATGCCTTCATGCATGCGCGGAGCAGCAGGAGACGAGTGCAGCCAGCAGCAGGAATAGGTAAGTCCTACTCTCCTGTCCTCGGTAAACTCCAATCGGCTGCTAGTGCAGAGTTTTTGAAAACTTTGCACTCCAAATGGAGTGCAGAGTTCAAACACTTCGCATTGTTCGCAAACTCCACTGGTGAAGCCGAGTTAGCCATTCATGCTTAGTGTCAAGCCTAATCCACACTTTCCACCAAATAAGAGCTGCAGGGGAGACTTTAGTGTTCTCAAACAGGAAGGGTCTTGTGAGGGGGAAGAGAGACATGGAGTAGAAGAGAAACACACTGGAGGTTGGAGGTTCATATTCTGGAGTTTCAGGATTTCATATGTCTCACTCTCTCTCTGTCTCTCTCAAGGTCCTGGGACTTGCCTGTCACAACAGGAGATTGCGCCTGCTATTTTGTGGGCGGTGAGTGCATCTCCATTGCAAAGCTTCAATATGCAATACTAACACAAAAAGTCATGCTTGAATTTTACTCACCCGGTACTGGGGAATTATTTTCCTATTTAAGGAGAATATGCTTGTTTGACCACCAGGGGATGCTTCTCTGGTTTAAAAGAACATGCTTGTTTGACCAACGTGGAATTCTTTTCTTAATTAAGAAGACCATACTTATATTAGCAAAAATATGCCCCATATCTTTTCATTGTTTCACATTTTTCATATATTTCCCTCATTTGAATTGGCTTCCTGAGGCATTTTGGTGATAGAGGTGTTTATTCATAGACAATAATACCTTCTTTAATTACATAAAGCCTGAGTAACAATAGCTGTTCTCCTTTCATGTTCAGAACTTTTTTCTCAGTGCTCACAGTAACTGTGCTCAGCTCTGTACCATTTCTTAATCTACACTTTTACTGAAGACCTACTTCAAAATTCTGTATCTAACAGTTTCTTTGCTGGAATTTGCCCCTCTGGAAGCCAGACTTGTCCTATAGGGGGGAAACAAGAAATCGTACACTGCCTGGAACATCAACTAACATTTCGTTCTCAAACTCTGACTCTGCCCAACATGATATGGACACTATATTTCAGAAGTTGCTCCTGTAACAATACCAAAATAATCTACACTTGGTAAAGTGTCATTGGAATCAAATAAGACACCGCGAAAAAGGTTCCTGCATCACCAGTTAAATCATCTCTGATCTCCATGGAAGTGATATTTGAAGAAATCAGCATATTAAAACCCTTCATGGAATAGGCTACCAAGACTTAACATTCAGATGAAAATTGGTCCTCTTTAGAATCACGAGTTTTGATGGTAGAACAAAAGACTGAGGGGCATATTAGCAAGAACCTCGTTAAAATTATTGCCATTTTCGCGGCAGGAAACTGCTGCTAAAACGGCGCTAATGGGCTAACTAATATGCGTTATAGAATTCCAATAGAAGCTCAGATTAGATGTCCTGCACATCTAACCTGGGCTTCTATGTGAATTCTATAACGCATATTAGCAAGCCCATTATCGCCGTTTTAGCTGCAGTTTCCTGCCGCTAAAACTGCGATAATTTTAATGAGGTTCTTGCTAATATGCCCCTCAAAGCCTTTGAAATACTGCCTCACATATTAGTCATATGGAGTCAGAGATAGCCCTACTTAAAAAACACAAAGGAGACCTAGAAAACCGAAATCAGAGAAATACCATTCGCATTTATGGTCTTCCAGAAAACACTGGATTCTCTGATCCGGTCACCTATTTTCTGTACTTTCTCCCAAAACGTCTAGATAGGCCTACAACCACTATTTTAAACATTCAAAAGGCGCACAGACTTGGTCCCAGAGTTTCAACGAAACCGAGACAAATTAGCCTATTAATCTTGCACTATATTGATCTTTTGCAGGTGATGTCTGCTGTTAAAACTTAAAGGCAAATAATCTCGGCTGGTCACAAACTCTACTTCTTCCAAGATTTGGCTAAAGTTACATCAGATCGCTGGAAGCAATTCCTGGCTGTGTATCCTCAGTTGAGATCCATGAATTCCAGATTTGGTTTAATCCATCCTTGCTTGCTTAAGGTGACTTACAAAAAATACCTTCTACTTATAAACATCCTGCTGCTCTCAGGAAATTTCTTTAGCATCGTGGAGGAGAAGACATGGAAACTTCTATGGAATTATTAATATGTTTTTACATGTTTGTCTTTAATAAATATTAAGTTACCTCGGTTTCTTATATGGCTTATATTTTTGGTATATTTCTCTCTTCATGACAAGCTTTATTTACATATTATTTTATTTCCTTATACAGGTGCTTCTCTTTCTGTTTTGCTACCTAATGGTTCCAATTTCTTGTGATGCCCTAATTCAAATTATAGTCTCCTGCTCATCCTCTGGAGTGAAGATGTTGTTGCTGTCATCTTCCAAAGTTACCATCCTCCCTTTGTCTGTATTTGTATTCCTAGGTATGTTTTTCAGTCGTCATTTGTTTGACTTATACTGTCTCTATGATCCTTTTTTTTGCTGTTTTCTATTTTGTGTTCTTTTGTGTCACTCTAATCTATCTTTATTTCTCTCTTTTGTCTCATTTTATTACCGTTCTGCCTTTCCTTCTCTTTCTACTTTTTTTTTTTTTTTTTAAATTTTTGAAAACCTTTATTGAGACCAGGACACACAGCTATTCAGCCTGACATCCCGGAGGCGAGGCAGCAGAAATAAAGGAGACAAATAGTGTCAAACAGTTGAGACATAATCATCAAAGGTTAAATTTTATGATAGAAAGACATCAACAGGCGCCCGCGGGCGCGAAAGTGGCAGTGTATAAAACGTGACGCTGGGTGTCAGGGATGGGTAGGGAAAAAGGCAGGAAAACACTCAAGAAAGACAGATTGCAGAGTGAGAAGGAGGAGGGCGGGGGAAGGTATCAGGAGAATGAATTACATTAAAGCTCAGTTGGCGTCACAGGTTAGGGAGAAACGGTACCATGTTGGTCAATTGGTTCGGGCGGTAGACACACATCCCCCCTATATTCGTTCCATGCTCCCCAGACTTTCGTCCAAGTCCGAGGTCTCCCTCTGGCCACATAGACTGTCTTTTCCCTAAACATACACCAGTCCATGTTGGCCTTCCACTGCACCAATAGAGGGGCCTCAGCCGCACCCCATCTCTGGGCTATGTCCCTCTTCGCCACCATGTTCCCAAGGGTGACCCACCTAGTCTGTGCAACGTTGTGGTCGGACGGCTTCCACACATTCAAGAGGCATCGGCGGGCCTCCGCCTGGGAAGCCACGCCAGTAACCTCCTCCATCACTCGGTGGACCCTCCTCCAGTAGGAGGCGATCACCGGGCAGTCCCAGAGGATATGTAGGAAAGTGGCAGGAGCTCCACAGCCCCTGCGGCAGAGGCCGTCAGGTGAGAAACCCATACGCATCAATCGGGGCCCTGTCACGTACACCCGGTGCAAGACCTTAAACTGTACGAGGCGAAGACGGGAAGAAATGGCAACCTCCTCGGGAGAGGAAACCGCACTCTGCCAATCCTCGTCGTCCAATTCAAGGCCATCCGCCACCCACTGGTCTCTCAGGCCAAGGAGGAGGTCCGTGCGTGCATTGATCAATTTCTTGTACGAGAGGGAAATTACACTGTCTGGCATATGCCCATCCAGGATCCTATCTTCCAGAGGGGAACTTTCGGGAATGTCGCCGTCCGGCGGAGTGGCCGAAAGCAGCGCATGTCGCAGCTGCGCATAACGGAAGAACTCCGTCCCGCCCAGCTGGTACTCGGCTTGTAACTGGGGGAAGGTCTTAATCAAACCCCTGGAGAGCATGTCCTCAACCCTGCTGATGCCGATGAGGTCCCACCTATCAAAGCCCTTGGTGTGCCATAGTCTACCCAGGATGTCGGATTCAAAGAGGGGAGTGAACCTCGTGAGTCTGCCCTGCCATCCTTGTACCTTGGTAACCGCTTTCCAGGTGCGGACCGCCGTTCGGGTGGGGCCCGTTAACTTGCGGTCAAAGGATTTGGAGTATAGGGCACGGAAGTAATTACCGCCGCCCGTCAGCCACCTATCCATGGCGTATCCGGGGCTCACCACTGGGCCGTAGAACCCATGGTTTAGGGCAGCCAACTGCGACGACCAGTAATAACGGCGCACGTCGGGGAGGGCAATGCCCCCATCGTACCAGGGGAGCGTGAGTTTGTGGAGGGCAACGCGGGGGCGACCCTCCCAGAGGAGGTTACGGAGAAGGCCTTCGAGCTCACGGAAGTAGCGGGCTGGGACAGGGTCTTGTGTGTTTTGTAGTGCGTACAGGAATCTGGGTAGGGCCATCATCTTGAAAAGGGCGGCACGGCCGAGGAGGGAGAGTGGCAAGTGGCGCCAGCCGTCGACATCGCGTCGCAGCCTCTGAAGAGGAGGGAGCAGGTTGTTATCATACCGGAGCTTGGCATTACCGGAGATGTAGATGCCCAGGTATTTGAAACCGCGCGAAGCAATCTGAATACCGCAGCCCCTAGGGAGGCGCGGGGTATCCCCCTTGAGGACATATAGAGAGGACTTGGCCCAGTTAATAACCAGGCCAGAGTACCGCCCAAAGAGTCTGATGACGTCACAGGCCACAACAAGGGATCTGCCAGGTGAAGACAGGTACAGCAGTATGTCATCAGCGTACAAGGAGACCCTGTCCTCAAAGCCAGGGGCCCATTTGATACCTCTCAAGTCGGGATGTGAACGCAACAACGCTGCAAGGGGTTCGAGGGCCAAGGCAAACAATAGAGGGGACAGGGGGCAACCCTGTCTGGTACCGCGACGTAGGGGAAAAGGCGCCGATAAGCGGCCATTGACTGTAACATTGGCCATCGGGTCCGCATACAGGAGCTTCACCCAGCTCACGAAGACAGGTCCAAACCCGAGTTTGGCCAGAACCGCCCACAAGTAAGGCCATTCGAGCGAGTCAAAGGCCATAGTGGCATCCAAGGACGCCAACACAGCCGGTTCTTCAAGAGTGTGGGCCCGGGCCATGACCCCATGGAGGCGACGCAAGTTAAGGGCAGTGTTGCGGTGGGGAATGAATCCAGATTGATCGGGGTGCACGAGATCGCCAATGACTCCAATCAAACGATTAGCCAAGAGTTTGGCGAGGACCTTGGGCTCCGCGTTAAGGAGGGAAATAGGACGGTAAGAACGACAGACGTCTCGCGGTTTGCCCTCCTTGTGGATGACCACGATGGTGGCCAATCGTTGGTCTAGGGGGAGAGAGCCTCTCTCAAAGGATTCCAGGAACATCTTACGGAGATGCGGGGAGACTGCGTCCGAACGGATTTTATATAGTTCCACCGGTATACCGTTAGGCCCAGAGGCCTTTCCGGTATTAAGTGAACGGATCGCAAGATCGACCTCGTCCGCGGTGATGTCCCTATCCAGGTCCTCTCTTTCTTCCTCGGAAAGACTAGGCACGTCGATATCAGAGAGGAAGGCCGTCGAGTCCGCCTCAGAGAAGTCCGAGGCAGACTCATAGACCCCCCGAAAGTAATCTGCGAAAGAATCCACAATGGCGCTAGGATCCGTAAGGATCGCACCATCGTCACCACTAAGCTCAGGCACCACCCGGCTGGCCATCTCCCTTCTGTCGAGCCAAGCCAACAGCTTCCCGGCCTTATCGCCCACATCGTAGATGCGACCTTGCTGTTCCTTGGCCAGAACAAGAGCGGCATTAGTGGCCAGGGCGCGGTACTCCGCTTGTTTCAGCGAGAGATTGTGAAGGACCAAGGGGTCCGGATCGGATCCCAATTGAGCCTCAAAGCGTAACACTTCCTGCTCAATAGTTAGCATGTCTGCGTCTCTGGTACGACGGGTAGCAGCGATAATTGCCTGGGCCTCGCCCCGGAGCACCGTCTTAAAAGCTTCCCACAGTGTAACGGCCGACTCCACCGAGCCAACATTCTCAGAGAAGTAAAGATCAATGGATTTGGCCAGGAGGGAGCGGGACTTGAAATCACGGAAATACCATGGATTGACTGCTGCCGGGCGCTCCGACAGAGTCACTCCAAAGTCAAAGGAGACCCATAGCGGGGAGTGGTCGGAAACGCCCCGCGCAAGAAAGCGGGCCTCGGAGACGGCGAGTGCGTCCGAAGCCAGCGTAAGGACCTAGTCGATACGCGAGAGACTCCCATGTGCTCCCGACAGGAAAGAAAATTGACGGAGCGTGGGGTGCAAGAGCCGCCACCCGTCCACCAGCCCAGTAGACTCAAGGAAGGACGGCAGCCACATCTGTGGCCCACGTAGGTCGCGGGGCGGTTGACGATCAAGGAGACCAGAGCAAACTGAATTAAAGTCACCCCCCACAATCAAACGACCAGCCGGCATAGACAAGATGGCACCACCCAGGTCCTGAAAAGTACTAGACTGGAGCCCTGGGGGGACGTACACAGACAACAACGTAAGGGAACGCCCTTCCCATCTCCCAGCCACGGCGGCGTACCTCCCCCTATCATCAATCAAGGTGGTGTCTATCTCTAAGGGAAGGGATGCGCGTACAAGAATTCCCGCCCCCCTGGAGCCGGAAGAGAACCCCGAATGCACCACCATTTTATATCCCTTGTGATTCAGGGCTTTACAGGCGTTGCCCACCAAGTGCGTCTCCTGAAGAAGTACAATATCTGGCATGTGCCGTTTAATCAGTTGTATAACCACCCCTCTCTTTATGCGATCACCCAACCCGTTAACATTCCAACTAAGAATTTTCAACACCCTACCCCTCATCCCTCCACTGCCCGCCCCACCCATCACCCAAAGACACTTGCATCAAAAAAAGTCCAGGATCGCCATTGTCCATTTGCCACAAAAGAGAAAAGAAAAGAAACACAGAACAAAACAAAACTGTACCCAACAACCCCCCCACCCTGCACCCCTGCATTAGACTAAAAAGCCCCCCCAACCAGCAGTGTGCCTGTCGCCCCATTAACTACTCTACAGAAGACCCAGAGGAGTGAGGAATCCCCGTGAAATCGTCCCGCCATCCACCATGAAAATAAAGGAGAGAGTAATCGCACCAAAAACACCAGTCCGGCGGTCATTCGAGGCAGGGGTAGCCCCGGCTCCCAGTTCAGTCTTGCCGCTCCGCTCCGCCCGAGGCGCCTCCACCATCTTCCTCATGCTCATCACGCTCCGGTGTCACAGTGTCCAGCCACTCGCTAACATTCTCAGGATAGTCAAAAAAGTAGGCACGTCCCTTGAATTCCACACGGAGCTTCGCTGGGAACTGCATAGAATACTTGAGACCCATGTCTCTTAGGCGTCTCTTTACTCCCGCGTAGCTCAACCGTTGGCGTTGTACCAGCCTGGTAAAATCCGGGTAGAAATGCACCTCCGCATTCTGGTATTGCAGTGGCCCGTGCGATCTGGATGCCTGGAGGATCGCATCTCGGTCTCTGAAATTGAGAAGGCGCGCCACAATCGGTCGCGGCGTCGCCCCCGTTTTAGGTGGTCCCCCTGGCACACGGTGGGCACGTTCCACTGAGAAGAAATTGCTCAGTCCAGAGGGCGCCAGATGTGTCTTGACCAATTCCTCCACAAACAGGTCCGCTGCGCCATTCTCGGACCCTTCCGGAACCCCTACTATACGGACGTTCTGCCGTCTGGCTCGCCCTTCAAAGTCCTCCAGCCGCTTTGAGAAAAGATCGGCAGTCGATCGCAGGTTCCGGACCTCAGTTTGCAATTCAGAGACATCCGAGGTCAGACTGGTGGTCTTGATGTCAAGCGCCCTCACACGATCGTTCGTCTTGCCCAAGTCGGTCCTGATGAGGGAAATATCAATAGCCATGGAGTCCACTTTATGGGACGGAGTCTCGTGCTGCTGCTGCACATCGGCACGGAGGCTAGTAATGGCACCCATGATGTCCATGAGAGTAGGGTCCGAGCCGTCCGGCGGGCCAGTCACTGGGGTCCCTTTGGAGATGGCCCCCGATGTGGGTGGCGACTTGAGATTCACATACCGCTCCATGCGGTTGTTCTGCGTCTGCGGTTTACCCCGACCACCTTTATTCGATGCCCTTTCAGGATCACCTCTGCCCGCCATGATGGGTTCTCGAGAACAAAGGATAGGCGGCAGCAGGTCAGGGTCCACAGCCGAAAGGCAGACGGATCAAAAAGTCACAGTCAGGTCGACGAGGGCAAGGCAAGTGCGCAGTGTCGACACCAAGGAGATGGCAGGCAGGGCCCGTGTAGTCCGATCAGGCGAAGTGACGAAGTGGCAAAGTCCGGATGGACAATGGCACCGTCACGGAGCGGAGTTCAGCTCGACGTAACTTTGCTCAGGAGTCACCGATTTGGAAGCCGATTGCAGTCCCCGCCTCAGTAGACCGTCAGCATTACAGTGCCACCAACGTGGGACAGGATTTCAGGCAGGATAGTTGCGGTGGATCGGACGGTCCACGGAGCTCCGAGCTTACGCGGCCATCTTGGTCGCCCGCGAAGCTCCTCCCCTCTTTCTACTTTTTAAGTTTAAGTTACACTGTTATAAGACAGAGGACCAAATGTAGGGAAAAAAGCATTTTGCAATTCCAAAATTGCTATTATTACCGAATCGCTATTTGGTAATCGCAAAATGCGATGTATCAAAAAAGTTGCCAAAAAATACCGAATCATTAACATTTGCTTTTGCAAATACAGATTCCCAATTTGTGATTCTCAAATAGCGAATTCAGAAATAAAAGAATGACAAACATGAAACTGTACTATTCTGATGCAACATGATGACCTCACAACCAGGAAGTGAGGTTTCCTATGCTGTTCCTGAGGGTCTGAGTCTGTGTAGGCGGCTAAAAGCAGGGGCACACCCACCACTCAGGAGAACATCCAGAGTGCAGGGGCAGGCAAAAATACCCAGCATGGCATCACAAGAAAAGGAAAAGGTGGCTGTAGGATGTAAAAGAAAGATAACATTCAGCAAAATAGAATTGGAGTTCCTAAGTGATGAAATTCTCAAGACCCATGAACAATTACTTGGAAAAAAATCCCCACATGTACCAGAGTCAGAGAAAAGGAAAATGTGGTTGGACATCGAAGCACAAATCACACTGTAGGGGTCACACAGCACTCCATTGAAGATGTACGCAAGCGCTGGTACAACTTGCAGTCAAGGGCAAAGGAGAAGGTGGCAAGCAAACTTGCTGACGCCAAGAAGAGAGGCGGAGGACCATCTACCCAGCCTGCGCCTACGCCCCTTGAGGACTTGGCCGAGTTGACCCTACAGCCTATCTATCAGTTTATCAGAGGTACTACGGACATTGACAGCTCAGTCGCCCCCACCACCAGCCAAGGTAGGATGCATGCTAAACTGCACTTGCCCCATAACTCACAAAATGCACTCTTAATAAGTCGAGAAACATTTTGTAAAACCCCACTCCAGTCCACTTCTTGGCTACCACCCAGCAATGCATAATGAGAAATGTAGCTAGGCAAACACGATTGAAAAAATTAAATTTATAGCACCATAGGCACAGTTGAGAACCACATGTAAGTGACCAATGAATACACAGCATTTTGGTAGATCAAATCCATTTTCATTGAAGTTCTAAATGTCACAAAGCTTTACATACATAATACTGAAGTAGTTCTGTTACATTCACTGATACCCCTGCCCGACAGGGTGATGACACAGCAACAGATGAGCCAGAGGAAACTCAGGAACAGACTGGAAGAAGAGACAGTCACCACAATGCCAACAACACCTGCATCACTGTGGCCCCACTACTGGAGTTTGAGATAGAAGGCAAAGACACCCAGGAAGAGCTGCAGTTGAGGCCTGATGAGCAGGCACAGACCCAAAGTGACCAGTCCCACTTGCAGCGTCACAACACCCATCACAGGAGATGCAGAGCAAGAGCACACAGTGCTGCTAAGGAAGGAGATGGGCCCCTCTGTCTTTACTGGGCTGGAGGGCACCATGGTGAAGGTGCAGTGCCTGCAATTAAAAAAACAAGCAGTCAATGCAAACCCAGCTGGTCAATCTGAAGAACAACATGGTGGATATTAAGGACAGCTTCAGGAAGTTAACCAACATAGTGGTGGAGGGCCATTGCGCAGAATGCAGAAAGCCTCATGGACATAACAGAAGCTACTAGAGACCTCTGTAACACCATGCAGAGGACGCATATCTCCAAACACAGACAAAATCACCATGTATTAGGCCATTTCTATGATTACACCAAGGCAATAAAATGCCAGAACAATGCCACAGCTGTCCTGTCCAGATGCACTGTGACCATGTAGTTGGAAATGGCCCACTGCAGTTCTTATGTAGCCAGTGGATTGGTGCACATCACCACTGCTGTAGAACAGTTACAGACAGCTACTATAGCTAAGACAACTATACTGCCTGCAGGAGACAGGGAGGAGGTCTCCAGTCCCAGCAGCATCACTGCCCTGATGTCTGAGACCAGACGGTGGAGTGCGAGGCAAGGTACGGCATCCAAGGGCTCATCAAGGGAGGCTAGTGTACACACTGACCATTCTAGTAATGTACATGGCCGTAAAAAATAGATAGTGATGTGACCAAGTCATGCCAATGGGTGAGGTAACCTATTGCATGTGATGCTCAGTGCAGAATGTTGTGCATGTTTTTTTTTGTACAAGCTTTATTCGATTTTTTAATTAAAATCATAAAAGCATGAAATCACATTTTTACACAATTTTTTTTTAAAAATAGACAAAGTACAGTCTATACTATACAAAATAGGCTTGATTGATATCTAAAAAGAAACCGTCTTCGTTCCTCAGTATTAAAAAACAGTACAATTACATTAATAGTGTTTCATCAAACAGAGCCAGTTACAGGGAGCTTCTAACTTTTATGACAGCTTTTAAAAAACACGAGACAGCATAAATTACATGTTCATCTCCTAATTGTAGAAGTTTCACGAATGCTGATCTACATGTACTGATCCCCCATGATTTAAGGATTGGTAACAAAAACATCTTTCTGGGATTCATGTAAAATCTGCAAAATAACGCAAAGTGAATGTTCGATTGGGATGAACTCTTGTCACAGGGGCAAATTAACTTGGCAGCAGACCAATCATTACTAGTTGGTAGAGTAACCATACGAAAAAAGATGCCCAATCTGAAGCGTGTTAACAACATGCGGGAGTAGGGGCTCTGGACCAGGACAAGGTACGATTGCAATCCCTCGCAAGGTGTAATTTCCTGAAATCTGAGCACAGTATTTTTAGATTTTTCATAATTCCATCTGATGGTATCAAAGTGAGTGGCCACCATCTTTTTCAGTGAGGTTCTAGTAACCCTTTCTAAGGTGGTAGGCTTGTCAAAGAACTCTGGATGACCTATTTCAATGAACAAGTTTCTCACATAGGATAACCAGTTGATATTAGCTACCCCATCCAGTGTCAGGCAGTCGCTGATTAGGTCTCTGTTCAGCTTGGTTTCTTCCGTAACCCAAACCTTATGCCATAACAGGATAGGGGACATCCTAATGATATCGCTAATATAGGTGACGCCCGATTCAATATGTGTCATGTCAGTTGATGTAGATTTTGGTACACCCAGTAGGTAACGGATAAACTGGTTTTCACAACATTGTACGGTCTGGGGGCTCTCGATTCCCCATAACCCTGCACCATACGTGGCTGTAGATACACACTTTGCCTTATATGTATGTATTAAGTCTTTGACGGGTTTACGTCCACAATTTTACAGAAAAATTTCTTAGGGCACCTATGTTCCGGCTAAAAGTCAACTTCCTGGCTGCTATTGCAGCCTGCCAGCCACCCCGCCTATCGAACATTACTCCCAAATAACAAAACCTGTCAGCTGTTTCGATTCGTTGGTCTTCAAAGAATATGGGGCAGAGAACCCTCCTTAATTTTGCTGCACAGGGCATGGTGTAAGTTTTAGAAATATTCACCCTTAAGCCTCTGTCCCTCATGAAGCCCGTAAATTTTTTCACTGCCCTCTGTAGTCCGAGCCCTGTTCGTGACATTAGTGCTGCATCGTCAGCGTATAATAGGATGGGCACCGGGGACCCGTTTATAGAAGGGTAGTCATATGATGAGTCTGTTAGATGTTGCCCGATGGAATTAATGTAAAAGGTAAATAACAGCGGTGGTAATATGCAACCTTGTCTAACCCCTCTCAGTATGGGGAATTTATCTGAACATTCTCCTTGTTGACCGAACCTCACTCTGGCACCTGCATCCTTGTATAGTTATTTTATAAAGGTGATGATTTGATTGTCAATGCCAATATCACAAAGTGTTAGCCAGAGGAGCTTGTGGTCAACACAGTCAAATGCGGAGCTAAGATCGATAAAGGTGATATAAAGTTTTCCGCATTTGGCCTGAGTATATTTGGAGATGAGTAGAGAGAGGTTTAAACATTGTTCGATCGTCCCTTTCCCTGTTCTAAACCCATATTGCAACTTAGAGATGACACGGTGTTCCTCCTCCCAGGATTGAATTCTGTTCAAGATTATTCTACCGGCCACTTTCATAAAGGCATCCAAAAGAGAGATTGGACTATAACAGGTGGGGTCATTTCTATTACCTTTCTTGAAGATTGGGACCACTATGGCATCGGGCCAAGTAGAAATGAACCTACACTGATTGACCTTATTTAGAACGTTCGTGAGCAAAGGGGCCCACAGATCCAACTCAGCCTTATAAACATCGATTGGGATGCAGTCGGGACCCGGTACCTTGCCTTGTGCACTTTCTTTAATGGCCACAAGTACCTCTTGGCAATTGAACGTTATATCCATGGGGAATGGGTTGCGATAGCTAGGATCACTTGAGGTGCCAGTGGGTGTACTTAGTGTAGATAAGTTCGATTTATTATACAGTTGTTTAAAATGATTGACCCATATATCACCAGTTATCGCAACATCTATAGTATTTTCGCCCAGGTTTTGCAGGGATGAGGAATTGACCGCTTTCCAAAAAGCGGTGTTGTCTCTTTTGCGGGAAGCCTCAATCAAGGATGCCCAAGCCTCTTTTTTCAGAACAGATTTTCTCTTCTTGATAGACAGTTTATATGACCTTCTAGCTTGGCGGATTATGTCTGGGTTTTTGGGTATAACCTGCAAGGCCTTTTTCAAGTTTTTTAAGGCTTTCGTGCAGTTGCTGTCGAATCATCCATTCGATTTGTTATTACCGTGTTTTGGTGTTCTAAACAGAAGGTTCTTTATTGCTGATTGGATTTTCGAAAATGCGGTCAGCACAACATCAGGGGCTTCGTTATCTCCCAAGCACTGTAAAAAGTCGCCAAGATGAGATGATAGTAAATTTTTCAAAAACCCGGCAGGTTCAACCCTTTCCCATTTGATGACATAACCATTTATTGCCGTCAAATTAATCTTTGGTTTGTAGGAACAAGTGCCTGCTTCTCTACTTGGTGCCCCCATGAGTTTTACAGTCAGTATTATAGGATAGTGATCACTAAGTAACATTTTTCCTATTTCCCAATTATTTACAAACTTTGGCAGCGTGGGAGTCATCAGAATAAAATCTATGATAGAGTTACTACCACGACCATTAAAGGTTGGTTGGAAAGGGACAGGAGGTGAGCATAACTCGTTTGCAAAAGACAAATTGAAGTGAAAGGCGATATTGTTAAGGAGATTACCTGTCTTTGTGTGGGTAAAATGTGAGGGACAGTCTCCCCCATATTCTGCCAGGCCACAGAAACCTGTAGCAAGCTGGGGACAGATCGTACAGTTGAAGTCACCAACCCAAAGTATCGCCTTTTCGCCTGGTATATTGTCTTCAAGCAAGTTTAGGGTAGTCGTAAGAGTACAGAGAGTGGGCTCTATCATGTTGCTGGGTACGTTGTTGTAAAAGTTAACTAAAATAATATTGTGCGCAAAGCCCCATCTAAACACCAAAATTTGGTAATACTGAGTAGATAGAAACTTTCAAACATTAACATCCCCTGTTGTTGCTACGTATGTGCAAAGGCCTCCTTTGTTTCGACCCTGAGTACTGGGTAGGGCAGGTGAATGAAATGTCTGGTACCCATTAATGTGCTGTTCCTCCATCAGCCATGTTTCTTGACAATGTCTAGCCAAGTTTGCAGGGAAACCTTATTGGCTAACCCTGCTATGTTCCAAGAGAGCAGGGTATGAAGTATCTCACTAGTGTTCTTTGTAAGGGGCTCATCGCTAGTGTTTGAGTTTGTGGTTTTTGGGGGAATGCGATCAGGGACGACATGCGTATCAATTAACATTGGGGATATTTCACTAGGGTAGGTGTTATGATTACAGGGGCCTAGTTCTTCTGGGGGGTCCGCAACCGGGTTATCATTAGGCATGACCAGTGCATGTGGATTTAAGTTAGGTTGATCCTTGGAGCTGATAATGTTTTTCAACGTCTCTTCCTGTAGGGTATCATGGTGGTCTATAGTTGGCGTCTTTAATAGAGTGGATCTACCCTTGCCCGCAGAGCGTTTTGCCTGTCAATCCAAATCTTCTAGGCCCGACAAAATATTATATCTATTGTTTAAAGGGATTTGCCAGAGTGGGGCATATGGAGGGAGAGGAACAGGGACAGGATCTGCATAACCCCCCCAAAACCTAGGTAGCCTATTAGCGGGACTAGGATTGTGCCATCTGGGTCTCCTGATATTTGGGTTTATATTAAGTAAGGAAGGAACGCGGGCCTGGTGTAAGGAATTATTAAATGTATCTCCACCGCGGCAAAATGAGACTAGTGGCTGAGGGTAGAAATAACTCAAATCCCTCGTTGAAATGCCGTTTGATCCCCGGGCCTCATACCAATCAGTGATATGGGTAACCACCCTGTGGTCTCTGAAGTTAATGACAACCACATCCCCAGATAGATCTTTTGGTCTTTGTCCCACCCAGGACAACCTTCTCACATTCACTATCTCTCCGTCTAGATGAGGGGGCAGTGACCTGTTATTTCTATGCCAGTGAATTACCTTGTTCTTTAAGTCTAGGTTTCCTTCCCTCTTGCCTTCCATAAGTTTGGGGACCCCTGTGAGGACAATTACAAAAGGGGCTGAATCTGGGGGTAGATCTAAGTGGTGATGGGTTTTGTTGCCATGTTTCTCAAGAGAGCTGACTCTATCCAAATTTGAAATGTTGGATTTAGGTTTAGAAGATTGATTTATTTTATGGGTGCTATCGAGTGACTCTTTGCTCTGGTTTCCCTTCAACTTTGTTACCTTAGAGGGACTTTTGTTGCCCTTATTAATTCGTGCATTTCCTAAGGGAGGTAATTTATCCCCTGTCTGTGCTTCTCTTTCAATATTATGTGACAATTGTTTTGTCGATTTTGGAGATGCTGATCTCCTGGATTGTGAGATTGTAGGCTTATTCGTGTCTGTGTCTACTTTCTTATGACCGGTGAGACTTACAGATTGCTGGGACTGCTGGTACGTGTTTCCCCAGATCCTTGATTAGCCCTGTGTTTGTACTAATTGCCTGCTCAAGAATCCCCAGCCAGTGCTCTATTCTTTTTAGTCTCTCTATTAATGGTAGTGTAAGGGATCTAAATAGATTTTCCATACTACCCATTAATTCAGTACTCGATGTTTCTTGTAACGGGCGGTGTGGTAAGTTATCTGAGCCTGGTGTTGTAACTGTATTAGATGGGAGGGTTTTGGGGGGTTTACCTGAGTCAGTGTGGTTAGTCTTATTTCTCTGTAATCCACTCCCCCTCTTTCTCCTTTTTCTTGGTGGCGAGCTTTGTGCTCTAGGTGGCTTTGATTTTTTGGCCTTTTTTGGGATAACCTCTACAACTGGGGGGGACGCTTCAACTAGTGCTTCAACCTCTGAGATCGTATTACTAGGGGAGTCTGAAACACTTATGTGCAGTTCATTAGTCCCATCGGGTGAGAGGGTTGTGTATCGGAGGAGCATTGGGACACTGTCATTGGTAGAAATATCAATGTCCTCATTATCAATGTGAAGGCTCGTATGTGGGCTCATGTGTGGAGGAGGGTTAACTTGTTTTATCGGGTCCAAGGACGAGCGATTATTTTTCATAAGCTCAATTGAGCGGCGACGCTCAGCCTGTCGCTCAGCAAGTATACTTTCCTTATCCTTCTCCACAGAGCCCCTGATAAGATAATTATCAAGTGTGCCTCTATTTACTCCTCCTGCCGACGTTGATGATCCTTTCGTGAAATTTGTGGCCATTGTCCCGAAGGGCTATGTCTAACACACTAGACCATAAGAGTAATGTCAATGTTAAGTGTGAATAGACAGTAGTTATATAAGGTTTAGGCCTGACAGTAATGGATGTCAACTTACTGGAATATATCGCAAACTGCCCATGGAAAAATGTCAGATTGTAAGCCCAGCCCGGCCTCTTCTGGCCTCTGAGGGCCACAGAGGGCCCGCCCTTTGCCCGGCACGTCCCGCGCACGTCCCGCGACTCGGGAGTACCAGCGATGTTTGAAGCGCCAGCGGGCGCGTGCTGGTGTGGGTGTGGTCCGCAAAGGCTTCTGGGTACGGTAGTTTCCCCCACTCTGCGGCCGTGCTCGATGTCAACAGCAGCTGCGGCGGGGGGAAACCTACGAAGCAATCAGGTCCCAGCAAGGCAGGTCAGAACCCTCCACTCAGTGTCCCAGCAAAGAAAAAGCAAGTAGGTACGAGTCACCCGCTCCACCGGAGTACCAGCGATGTTTGAAGCGCCAGCGGGCGCGTGCTGGTGTGGGCGTGGTCCGGAAAGGCTTCTGGGTACTGTCGTTTCCCCCACTCGGCAGCCGCGCTCGATGTCAACAGCAGCGGCGGCGGGGGGAAACCTATGAAGCAATCAGGTCCCAGCAAGGCAGGTCAGAACCCTCCACTCAGTGTCCCAGCAAAGAAAAAGCAAGTAGGTACGAGTCACCCGCTCCACCGGAGTACCAGCGATGTTTGAAGCGCCAGCGGGCGCGTGCTGGTGTGGGCGTGGTCCGCAAAGGCTTCTGGGTACTGTAGTTTCCCCCACTCGGCGGCCTGTGCTCGATGTCAACAGCAGCGGCGGCGGGGGGAAACCTACGAAGCAATCAGGTCCCAGCAAGGCAAGCCAGAACCCTCCACTCAGTGTTCCAGCAAAGAAAAAGCAAGTAGGTACGAGTCACTCAGGAAGCTCTCTTTAACGATAAAACTGGCCCCCAAGCTGCCACACGCCACACACCATCCTCCTCCTCCCACTGCTTACCGCTTTCTCTTCACTGTTCTCTATGCCTGCTGCACCGTGCCGCTCCGCTCCACTCCTGGCTTTGCCCTCTGCCCCTGACCCCTGGCTCTGCTGTTGGTTAGGGGGGTAGGGGCCCGGGCCCAGGCTCTAGCACAGGCACAGGCACAGGCACAGACACAGACACTAACAATGTCCTGCAGGTCCTCCCCCGTTATGTAGCACTTGGCTCCTGCTGCAGCCCTAAATAGTTCGGGGCACTCCGGGGAGGGGCAGTTCGCAACCTGCAACTTACTCCCACTGGTGGAAGAAACTTCACCTTTATTTCTCAGCTCAGCTCCTGCTGTTCCGGGGAATCTAGCCGGCGGAAGTGCTACGGGGGGCCGAGACTCTTTGCTCCGCCACGCTCGAGTTTGGCCCCTGAACGCCCGGGTGCACTTTGCCTGCAGCTCAAACCCGTTCAAAGCGGGTCGTGGCGGGAGCGGCTGCGGAGGAAACGGTTTTGCGTCCTCGGTGTCTTCGGCGCTGCTCACCACTCCTTCCGTGCTCCCTGCTTGCAATCGCTAATCGGCATGTTTATTTTAAATCCTATGTTGTCCTACAAACGTACACTGATTTAATATGATGACGACTTTGTGTATATAGTTTACCTTAGATTAAGGTGAATAAAACACATTGGCAAATAAGTCATGAAGTGCATTTTCTCATCATTACTCACTTAAAAAAAGTTCTGTGTTATTTCGGCATGTCTCTGCCACCTGCTGCCCCTGCACCATCTGCTGCTGTGCAAGGTTGACATGGTTCATCCTCTTCATCAGATTCAGAATCTATCAGGTCCAATGGTATGCCATTGGTTGTCGCAAGGTTGTGCAACATGCCAAAGTGGCGTCAATTTTGCAACATATCTCCGGCCTATACTGCAGTGCACCTCCACTTTTATGTAGGCGGTGGAACCTATTTTTCAGCAGGCCGAAGGTCTGCTCTATCACATTGTGTGCTGACTTAAGCACAGCTTTGTATTTCCTTTCACTTTGAGTTGCATGATTCAGGTATGGGGTGAGTATGAAGGAGCACACAGCATATGCGCTGTCACCTACACCGTAAAAGACAATAGATTAGTCACAGTACTGTTTCACCATATCCAAAATGCACTCTTAATAAGTCGAGAAACATTTTGTAAAATCCCACTCCAGTCCACTTCTTGGCTACCACCCAGCAATGCATAATGAGAAATGTAGCTAGGCACACAAGATTGAAAAAAATAAATTTCTAGCACCGTAGGCACAGTTGAGAACCACATGTAAGTGACCAATGAATACACAGCATTTTGGTAGATCAAATCCATTTTCATTGAAGTTCTAAATGTCACAAAGCTTTACATACATAATATTGAAGTAGTTCTGTTACATTCACTGATACCCCTGCCCCACAGGGTGATGACACAGCAACAGATGAGCCAGAGGAGACTCAGGAACAGACTGAAAGAGGAGACAGTCACCACAATGCCAACAACACCTGTATCACTGTGACCCCACTACTGGAGTTTGAGATAGAAGCCAAAGACACCCAGGAAGAGCTGCAGTCGAGGCCAGATGAGCAGGCACAGACCCAAAGTGACCAGTCCCACTTGCAGCGTCACAACACCTATCACAGGAGATGCAGAGCAAGAGCACACAGTGCTGCTGAGGAAGGAGAGGGCCCCTCTGTCTTTACTGGGCTGGAGGGCACCATGGTGAAGGTGCAGTGCCTTCAATTAAAAAACCAAGCAGTCAATGCAAACCCAGCTGGTGAATCTGAAGAACAACATGGTGGATAATAAGGACAGCTTCAGGAAGTTGACCAACATAGTGGCAGAGTGCCATTGCGCAGAATGCAGAAAGCCTCATGGACATAACAGAAGCTATTAGAGACCTCTGTAACACCAAGCAGAGGAAGCATACCTCCAAACACAGACAAAATCACCATCTATTAGGCCATTTGGATGATTACACCAAGGCAAGAAAATGCCAGAACAATGCCACAGCTGTCCTGTCCAGATGCACTGTGACCATGTAGGTGGAAGTGGCCCACTGCGGTTCTTATGTAGCCAGCGGATTGGTGCACATCACTACTGCTGTAGAACAGTTAAAGGCAGCTACTATAGCTTAGACAACTGTACTGGGTGCAGGAGACAGGGAGGAGGTCTCCAGTCCCAGCAGCATCACTTCCCTGATGTCTTAGACCAGACGGTGGAGTGCGAGGCAAGGTACCGCATCCAAGGGCTCATCAAGGGAGGCCAGTGTACACACTGACCATTCTAGTAATGTGCATGGCCGTAAAAAGTAGATAGTGATGTGACCAAGGCATGCCAATGGGTGAGGTAACCAGTTGCATGTGATGCTCAGTGCAGAATGTTGTGCGTGTTTATTTTAAATCCTATGTTGTCCTACAAACGTACACAGATGTAATATGATGACGGCTTTGTGTATATAGTTTACCTCAGATTAAGGTGAATAAAACACAGCAGCAAATAAGTCATGAAGTGCATTTTCTCATCATTACTCACTTAAAAAAAGTTCTGTGTTATTTCGGCATGTCTCTGCCACCTGCTGCCCTTGTACCATCTGCTGCTGTGCAAGGTTGACATGGTTCATCCTCTTCATCAGATTCCGAATCTATCAGGTCCAATGGTATGCCATTGGTTGTCGCAAGGTTGTGCAACATGCCAAAGTGGCGTCAATTTTGCAACATATCTCCGGCCTATACTGCAGTGCACCTCCACTTTTATGTAGGCGATGGAACCTATTTTTCAGCAGGCCGAAGGTCTGCTCAATCACATTGTGTGTTGACTTAAGCACAGCTTTGTATTTCCTTTCACTTTGAGTTGCATGATTCAGGTATGGGGTGAGATTGATGGAGCACACAGCATATGCGCTGTCACCTACACTGTATAAGGCAATAGATTAGTCACTGTACTGTTTCACCATATCCAGAGAGTCTACCAGATTGTCAATCAATCAATCAATCAATCAATCAGAGTACTTGTAGAATGCGCTACTACCCGTGAGGGTCTCAAGGCGCTGAGGGGAGGGGGAGGGGTGCTGCTACTGCTCGAAGAGCCAAGTCTTGAGGAGTCTTCTCAAGGAGAGTAGGTCTTGGGTCTGTCGTATGTGGGTAGGGAGGGTGTTCCAGGTCTTGGCGGCGAGGTAGGAGAAGGATCTGCCACCGGCGGTCGTTCATTGGATGCGGGGGACAGCAGCGAGGGCGAGGCTGGCGGAGCGGAGCTGGCGGGTGGGGGTGTAGAAGCTGAGTCTGCTGTTAAGGTAGGCTGGTCCGGCGTTGTGGAGTGCTTTGTGTGCTTGGGTGAGGAGCTTGAAGGTGATCCTCTTGTCGACGGGGAGCCAGTGTAGGTCTTTCAGGTTGGGGGTGATGTGGGTGTGGCGGGGGACGTTGACGATCAGTCGGCGGAGGCGTTTTGGATGCCTTGTAGTCGTCGTAGGTGTTTGGCTGGGATTTCTGCGTAGAGTGTGTTGCCGTAGTCCAGTCTGCTGCTGACGAGGGTCTGTGTCGCCGTTCTTCTTGTTTCGGTTGGGATCCACTTTTAGATCCTGCGGAGCATGCAGAGGGTGTTGTAGCAGGAGGAGGAGAAGACGAGGTTCACCTGTTTAGCCATGGAGAGGGAGGAGTCAAGGATGAATCCTAGGTTGCGTGCATGGTCGGTGGGTGTTGGTGCTGTTCCCAGTGTGGTCGGCCACCAGGAGTCATCCCGGGCTGAGGGGGTGGGTCCGAGGATGAGTACCTCCGTCTTGTCCAAGTTCAGCTTCAGACCGTTGCTCCTCATCCAGTCGGTGACGGCATTCATTCCCCTGTGGAGGTTGGTTTTGATGGTGTGTGGGTCCTTGGTGAGGGAGAGGATGAGCTGGGTGTCGTCAGCGTAGGAGATGATGTTGAGATCGTGATGGCGGACCACTTGTGCGAGGGGGGCCATGTAGATATTGAACAGCGTTGGGTTGAGGGATGAGTCCTGGGGGACGCTGCAGATAATGTCAGTGGCTATGGATCGGAAGGGTGGGAGGCGGACGCTCTGGGTTCCGCCGGAGAGGAAGGACGTGGTCCAGTCAAGGGCCTTCTCTTGGATTCCGGCTTCTAGGAGGCGTGTCTTTAGAGTGCAATGGCAGACCGTGTCGAAGGCGGCCAAAAGGTCCAGGAAGATGAGGTCTGATGTTTTGCCATTGTCTAGTTGGCGCCTGATGTTGTCTGTGGCGGCGATGAGGGCTGTCCCGGTACTGTGGTTTTGTCTAAATCCGTACTGGGATGGGTCCAAGATGTTGTTGTCTTCCAGGTAGCTGGTCAATTGCCTGTTGACAATTTTCTTGATGACCTTTGCCAGGAACGGGAGCAGGGAGATGGGCCGGAAGTTCTTGAGGTCCTTGGGGTCTGCCTTGATCTTCTTGAGGAGGGCATTGATTTCGGCGTGCTTCCAGCTTTCCGGGAATGTCGCTGTTTCAAAGGAGATGTTGATGACCTTCCGTAATTGGGGTGCGATGGCTGCATCTGCTTTGTTGAATACGTGGTGTGGGACTGTGTTACATGCATTTACCTAGCAGGTATCCTACACCAAATTCACCCCCAAGGAAACCTAGTGTATTTACCACTGTGTCTGAATATGAAAGAATTGTGCATACTGTCAGGGAATTTTGCCACTATGTCAGTTATTATGTATGAGGCATTACATATGACCTGGATGTTCATTGAATTAAAGCATTTCCTGTTCCTGAACACGTATTATTTACCTGAGAGGGGACAAATGGCTACATGGGGAATTGGGCTATCTGGTAGAAATCTAATTTGGGAATTACGCTATCTGGTAGAAATCTAATTTGGTCTGCTGCAATTCCTGTGGTGTAGTGGGGGAATCTAAAGTAATGGTGTATTCTATGTACCATTGCGTCCAAGAAGGCTCCTGACACCCCCAGTCCTCCAGACAAGAAAGATGAACACTTAATCCATACAGTCGCAATCAACTCTAATAGATCATCAACTCTCCGCGACAGACGAGTAATCAGCAATAATTAGTGCAAGTACCCATATCCTCCCTAACACACAACACATGCCCTGAATCTCCTCTCTCAGGCCTCCTAAAAACCTGCCGCTCAGCAGCAAAGCATGCCTCCATTGTCGCCGCTCTCATCCTGAGCCAAAAATCTGATGTAGCAATCCTGACCGAATCATGGCTCAACGAATCATGACGTCCTTGCCTATTTATTTATTAGTCCCACCAAATTATAACATCGTAAGGCTTGATAGGCATTAAAAAAAGGGGGAGGCATTGCTTGCATCTACTGCTCAGACCTCCTAGTTACTGAACTTCACGCTGACCCCACAGACTCCTGCGAATATCTTGCACTCTCCATATGCAACAATGCCACACAATTGGGCAAACTACACATCTTCTAGCACCCCCCTGGTAAGAATGACACTTTCATCGACCAACTCATGGAAATCATTACAGCTAAGGTTTCCCCCAACTCTAATGACATTTTTCTCGGAGACTTCAATCTGCACTGTAACGATCTTAAGGACCCTCAGGTCAATGCCCTTAAAGACTTTCTTGCTGACCAATCACTTACTCAGGCCTGCACACTACCAAAACACACTAAAGGCACCACGCTGGATTGGATCATTGCTAAAGAAACAGCGGTCAGGCTTAACTCAATAGATCCATGCAACTGGTCTGATCACCAATCCATTAATGTATTACCTTCCTATTACCTGGCACACACAAGACAAGGCCAGTGGAAACTGTGAAACAAAACATTGGCTCAGGGACACAAAGAGCCTAGATCTCGTGAAGCTGGCTGCACGTTGTGAGAATTACCTCCTCCCCGCCAAATCTCTCATGAGTCAACTACCTTACAGAACACTACAACTCAACTATGTCTGACCTACTTGATGATCTTGCCCAGTTAAAGCTAAAAAGATCCCAAATCAAAGACAAAAAACCCTGGTTCAATGGATCGCTCAACAATGAAAGGAGAATCCTCCGGCTGACAGAAAGAAACTGGAGAGAGCACCCTGTAACCTCCCAACTAAAACTTCTCCGACAGATCAGAAGTGCCTACAACAGGAACATCCTTCAATCAAAAAAAGAGTTCTTTAAAGCAGAACTGGAAAACACTAAGAACAGACCTTTCAAGCTCTTTCAAATGGTCAAACACTAATATAACTAACTGGCTGAAACTTCCAAAGAAACCTCAAAAACCCTAATAACCTGTGAGCAGTTTGCCTCCTTCTTTACAGCCAAAATTACCTCCCTAGGAAATAAACTTATTTCTGCCACCTACTTCTGACCCCCTCCTGCCGTGTCCCATCTCTCCAGACAGCACCCAAAAACCAAGTGCACTGGTCCAACTTCAAGTTATATGACAACCATTCCATCTTGAAAATGCTATCCTCCTTAAATCCGAATAACCACTGTAATGACCCACTCCCCTCCAGCTGTTTTATTCCTATTTAGATTATAATAATCAATGCCTCCCTACTACAAGGGTCGGTACCTAACTCTCTAAAAGTCGGTCCTCATCCCCATCTTAGAAAAAACAACTTTGAATCCTGCTACTCCAGACAACTTTAGTCCAATATTCCACTTCTAGCAAAAGTTCTGGAGAAATGTTTGCAACTTCAATTGAGCCAACAGATCACCAACTTCAATCTACTAGACAAATTCCAATCTGTGCTCAGGCCAGGGCACAGCACAGAAACTACTATTCTCCATATTGTAGAAGATGCTCTTCAAGCCCTTGACCAAGGAAGAACTTGTCTCCAATTCTATTAGATCTATCCTCAGCATTCAACACAGTCAACCACGAGAAACTACTTGAACGACTTGAACTCAGGATGGGACTAGGGGGATCTGTGCTTGAATGGTCTAGATCCTTCCCCCGGAACCGCTCCCAGAGATTCTTAGTCAACAGTAATCTATCTGCTCCTTTCCCGATAATGATCGGAGTCCCCAAAGGATCAACTCTATCCCGAACACTCTACCTTGAACTGTTAGCTGAAGTACTACGTACCGCCAACATCTCCTTCCACATGTATGCCAATGTTTCTCAGATCTACATCAAAATCTGATCTCCAGAGGATATCTAATCTTTAAATGAGGCCTTAAAGCTGACTGTTCAATGGCTCGCCTGCAATCAGCTCAAACTAAATGCACAAAACACGGGGTTCCTTCCAATCACCCCTCCTAAAAGTAAAACTGACATTCGGGAATGGACCAAGTCGATCACCGCACTAAACTGTACACTGACCATAGTGGATTCTGCCAAATCTCTCGTGATAATCCTAGACAGGAACCTGAATATGCTAGACCACATCAACTCGATGGTTAAAACAGCCAGGTTTCATCTGAGCTATCTGGGGAAACTAAAACCTTTCCTTGACACCTCAGACCTAAAATTGGCAGTCCAGGCATTAGTTATCTCTAGAATCAAATACGGATGCTCTACCCTTTCTGGCCTACCCATGATCTCTAGGGCCCCCTAAAATCTTGCCTGAATGCTGCCACCAGACTCTTAACAGGCTCTAAAAAATGCGACTACATCTCGCCGCATCTGAAGGCGCTGAACTGGCTTCATCTTAAAGCCAGAATCCAACTCAAACTGGCATGTATCACCCACAAGGCATTACCCACGAAATCCCCTGCATATCTTGCCCAGAAAATCATGGTTTTCAGAGGAGCCAGAAACTCCCGGACTGCCAGACACCTGTTCTCCAGCCACTCCACTTTCAAAAGGAAAAAACGTACAATTGTACTTTCTCAGGGGCAACACCAAGAATCTGGAACTCGCTGCCGCACTTCATTAGAGGAATTCCCTCTCTGTCATTTTTTAAAAAGTAAGCCAAAACCTTCCTAATGGGCAAGTTCCTTCCATAACTCATGCATTGCACACACCGTTCAGCGGCCTTGGCCTTGATTTATTTTTGCTGCTGCCACACTTTGGACTGACCGGCAGCTATCCACTTTGTACGGACCCGGAACCCCCACATATGTAATTGCTGGATTTCTCTGCATTCAGATCTGACAATTAGAAACACACTGTTTATTCCCAAGTGTTTCACTTTCTTTCATTCCTACTTTTGTCTATGTCATACTTGTTTAAAATTTTTTATCCCAATAAAGCGCTCTGATACGCCACAGGGTCACGTTTGCGCTCCATAAAACACTAAATAAATAAATAAGCAATTTTTTTTAGAATAAGGCATTGAAAATTCAGGAAAGCACACTTTGGGAAACTCCTCCAACTACTGATATCACCCCCTGGAACTTCCCTGAAGCTAGAAGGTACAGTGAACATAGTACCTGTACATGTGTGGGAATGGGTTTGATCCTGCGACTATGATGCTGCAGTAGTGGATGAAGTAATGCTATCAGGTTTAGGATTTAGTGGAGTCTAATCTATATTTGTCATGGATTTGTTCCTCTGTTTGATGGAACAGGATTGGGCGCATACTAAAAATGCGTTCTTGTCTCCTCCACCTACTCTGTGCTGCTGCAAGAAACCTCATCCTCCTGGCTATGACATACAGCACTGCCATTGTGAACCATTCTGAGGCCCTCTGGGACTGTTTGAAATAGTTTGCACCTGGTTACCACCTGATTGGAATAGGTGGTAATTTGCACGTGCAAAATCGCGAATTTTGGATCAATTGCAATTTGCGAATGGTTCATAGATTGCTAATTCGCAAATTGAGATTCACCAAATTGGTGTTCACAAAATAAGGATTTGCATTCTTTGCGATTACCAATTTAGCGAATGCGAACCCTTTCATACATTGGGAAAGGCCAGTTTGCTTTCGCAAACGGGTGATTTTTTCAAATCGCACCATTTGTGAACACAAATCAGTTTCATACATCTGGCCCAGAGAATCTTATCTCATTTAGCCAAACTTAAAGAGATGTGACACTGCTTCAGGAGTCACATCTTTCTGCATTGGAGCCTGCCAAACTAAAAAAGTGATTGGTTAGTAATGTTTTCATCTCACCTGCAATGGGGAAAAATAATGGAGTACTAATTTTATGTCATAAAAAATTGCAAGTCTTGGTTATAACCCAATAATATGACTCTGAGGTTACATGGATAATTGTATTGTTAAACTACTTATAGAATACAAACCACTTACAATTGTTAATGTTTATGGCCCAGTCTCTGTTGATAATACATTCTGGACTACTATCGCCAACAATTTGCTTCAATGTGTTGACGATTATATCATATTTGGTGGTGATTGTAATCATGTTAATGACCCCATGTTAGATATATACTCTAAAGTCAAATTTGTGAAAATCAAAATGCAACCAGAGTTGAAATTAGCCATTCAATGCAAATCCTTAGTCAGTATATGAAGACTATGTCACACAGATCTTCGGTAATATACATTCTATTCTGAACCTCATAATTCTCAATCTCTAATAGATTATGTCTTTCTCAGTAAATATTTGGCCCAACATATCCATATTACAGATTTTGGACTAATTTCAATATCAGACCATGCTCCAGTATACACTGACCTAGACTTTATACCCTTCTCACCACATTCAGAAAGAAGGCATTTTATAAATTCCCTGTTGTTAGAGGCTAAATTTACCTCTCAGTTTGGGGACTTTGCTTCTGAACTTTTCGTTAATATTCCCGCCGCTGACTCCTCTTTTGCTATGAAATGGGATTATTTTAAAGCAGGAGCTTGAGGATTTATTAATAATTTTGTTTCACGTAGGAAAGAAATCATGGTAGCTCAGTCGGGCCAGTTTCTTGATAAAATTAACAAGCACTGGCGTTGCCAATAGGTCTCGCAGTAGGAAAGTTGGAGCTATTGGTTTTGTAAATAACATTTTATATTTATATATTGTTATTGACAATGCCAATAACGATATATAAATATAAAATGTCATTTAGAAAACCAATAGCTCCAACTTTCCTACTGCGAGACCTATTGGCAACGCCAGTGCTTGTTGAACAGTTTTGCTCTTTTGTTGTTGGGTTCGCATCATGGAGGGGGGCACACGTTCGCACACAGTACTTAGAACTCATGTTTCAGTGTGTGGTAGGAGGTTTCTCGTTGTGAGTTGCTAGGGCCAGGCAGGTCATGCTTGCAGCCCTGGTCGTCCCTTGCACTTTCTCTGGTATGCGTAACTTGCATTTCGCACAGGGCGATTCTGTGAAATCACTCGGTGGCCCCTCCACATTTTCCCAGCCTGCCAACATCATATGCACCAGCTCTGTTATGTGCAAACGTTCCTACATGTTTAAGTAAACAGCTTTGCTGTTCGTGTAGTCGCTGTAGCCCGAGGCTTAGGAACTGCTTTTGTCAAGACCCTTTGCTAATGTTCTTCGAGGCCGAATGTGCCCTCGGTGGGGAGGGGGGTGCTTTGTTTTCAGGGTGTGAAGGGTGTGAAGCAGCAGGGGCCTGGGGGAAGCTGGCTGGGGAGGGGGAGGAGAAATGAGCAGATGTCCGTGAGGTGTGGGAGGAGTGCCTGATGCCGGATGGGGGCGGGATGAAGGACTGGGTTCTTTTGGACCCAGCGGTGCCAGGGCACAACACCTGAAACCTTCGTGGGTAACCTGCTCCGGCGTACAAGTCACAGAGACACGGGACACTTCCTTCGGCGTCAAAGAGTCAAGGTTTATTTACTGCAGGGAACACAGAAGTCACAGGAAGTACATCGAGTGTAGTTCGGGGAGACTGCTTCAAATTGGTTCTGTGGATCGCTCCTTTTATACAGTTTTTACCCATAGGATAACATTGAACACAAAAGTTTACAACCCGGTTCCCACATTTAGCTCTCAGAGGGGTCGCTTTGGTCACTTTGAAACACACAAGGTCCGGAACATAAGTGCGGAAACATTTGGCGGTTCCCAACTGTAAAAACCCATCTTCCCACCATTAGCAAATTCCAATCAGCAATAAAGTAGATCGAAATAGGAACGAAGACAGGTGCAGAGGAAGACGGAGACAGTGGGGAGATCGGAAAGGGTGTAAAAGGGGAGGTATCGAGAAGCACGAGATACAGGCATCAAAGGGACGTGCCTAATGAGATGCACGGCTTGAGACAATAAGTCCGTGCGGCAAGATGAGCCTCGAGCGGCGCCATCTGCCTTACAGCAGCAACCCCCTCGTCATAAAGACACTTACAAAGAACATGTGTCTTCCGCAAATATCTTGGGAGTCCCAGGGTCGCGAAGCGGACAGCGTCCGTTCGCTGGCTACTTGAGGGCAAGAGACAAAATGGATGCCGTATCTAAGATGGAACCCGTGGGTACAGATGAAAAGCCCACATAACAAACGAACGGTTTAAGTTAGCACAGCGAAACTGCGCACACTTACTAAACTCGTCATTTGCGGTTCATAGATACCAGACTCGACCATATTCGTGCGAGTCGAAAACACCACTTACAATTGTCACGGAACCTCAGACGCTCCTTTTGCCCTCATGTAGGCAAGCACTAGTCGGAATCATATTCGATATTCATCAGACCATCAAGATGTCGTTGTAGCATAGCTCTGTCCAACCGAGTCCCCTTGGTAACAGATGGTTGTCTCATACACGTTGTAGCACAGAGGCCACATAAGGCAGGACCACACTGCACACAAAGGCAACACGTGAACAGGAACACTACCACAACCCCGATGATCGTCAGAATCTTCCAACCCCAAGTCGATATCAGACCCCAAAACCATCCAAGTAGTGTCCAATCCCCTACATCCACGTGTATGGATTCGGAGATCTTATGCAACTTCGAGATGGCTTGATAGACAGTAGGAGCATTATCTGGAATGAAAATGCAACAGCTCGAATGGATCACTTTACATACCCCACCGCGATCTGCCAAGACGACATCTAAAACCATACGGTTTTGTAACGTCATAAGTCTCTCCGCCTGAAGTTCTGTGGTGATATTACCAAGGGCACTGGCAGTAATATTAGCTGTCGATTCTACCACTCGAGTCAACTGTCTCAGGTTCCTACTATTAACCATAGGTCCCCAAAACGGGAGGAAACCCTTGAAAAAGTCTCCTGCCTCTTGACCGGCAGTATCCTCTTCGCTAATTACGCCTCGTACAACTCTAGTCTTATGATAATCGGCATCTACAGTGAACGTCGGAGGCAACAAATTTGCAATAAAACATGAGCCCATGAAGTCTGCGGGCAACCATGTGTATGCACGATCATGACAGATAAAGTATGTACCCTTGGCAGCCAGAAACACAGGGGACGAGAATATTGGCAGAACGTAACTTTCAGTGCAAGCACTTGCTCCAAGTGGGGCGTGCGAACCACGACCCACAAGACAAAGATTACCAGTGTGGGGTACGACCCATATTGGAGGCGAGCTTTTAAGCTGCTTTTCATTAGTGAACATACTATATTCCCCTCTACTTAGGACCCTATAGGCTTGTACCTCTTCTTTAGGGATAAGAAAAGGATCATGGATCTCATCTTCCATATCCTCTATTGCCATCGATAGCAGCCTCTGATACGAAGTAGGACCAGAGTTGGGGGAACGTTGTTCTTGAGTGGGGTGGAAACCCAGTGCGCTTCGAAACATTGTTTGGAATGCTCGAGCTGACCCTTGGGAACTATACGGTAACACCAGATATGGAATTCCCTTACCCGTAGTATGTGGCATCAACCCACACACCCAACAATTAGTAGTGTTAACCACTAACTGATGCTGATGGAGGAGCTGAATAAAGGAATTGTTGCGGAATTCTACACGTCTAGCCTGCTCGTGTTCCGGTAACATATGAAAGGAATGAGGAGAAGCAGTAGAAGTAGTAGAAGTAAGGTTAGGGTAAGGAGTAGGAGTAGGGGTAGCAAGTAAGAAGTAAGACATAGTGTAATACACCCCACCCGCCAAAAATGCAGAAGCAGTCAAAAACAATACAAACAATTGGAATATAAAACATTTGGTACGACTGAGTTTCTGCAGCTTGACTCTGTACGCCTGAGCTCCTTCCAAATCATTCAGCTTCGAAAATGCCATTCCCTACGACCGTCCGCAACGTTTCTTGACGCACTTCGTTCTGTGCAGCAATAGTCAATCCCCAGGAGTTCCTAGGAACCGACGGCCTTTAACCTAGCGTCAAGACCTACTGTCCAGAAGGAAGTACGCGCGCGGCCCTACGGCCTTCAATACACAATATGTATATATATATAAGCACAATTTTTCTCAGCTGTGGAAGTAAAAAGATACAAGGAAGGAAGCTTGATATATGTACAAAAATTTCAATGATACGAATGTTCAAAGTTGATCATGGGAAACGAGGATATTGCAGTTATCAATTTCAGCAAAGCAAAAATATTTTATTTGTCCTTAGTGTGAGACCGCAAAGAATATCGATGTTTCCCGGGGCGTGTCTGCTCGTCGAACAAAGGATCCGTTGAAGAGACAGCGTCCTGCTGATCAGTTGGTTGATCTGGTCTTGAGTCTTTTGCTGACAAGTGTTCAACAGTGGCTTTCTGCTGCGCTGAGAGTTCTCCAACAAGCTGCGCGTCGCTAAAAGGTACAAACGCCGGCAATGTCTCTGTTTCTGTTGACGCAATGCCTTTCCTTACCCACGGGTCTGCCGGCAAAGGAATAGGGACTCGCTTACAATGGGTAGCATGTACCCAATTTTTCCGCCCCTCAAGACGAACGGCAGTCCTCGTGGCCAGGAGTACCTGGTAAGGTCCAACAAATCGGGGGTCCAGATTGTTTTTGCGTGAGAAGTTACGAGTAACCACCCAGTCCCCGGGCTGGAGCTGGTGGCCTGGACCCTCCGTCTGCGTCGGCAAGGCGTCGTAAACCTGTTGATGAATTAACCTCAGTTTAGCAGTCAAGTCATGTAAGTAGTCAATCAACATCGGATACTCAAGATCAGAGAATATTCCTGGCCTAGGAACCCCCCACACATTCGCAGGACGGCCGAACACTATTTCATAGGGACTAAGCCCTATTCGGGAGTGTACAGTCGCCCTAGTTGACAGTAATGCTAGGGGCAAAGCATCAGGCCACGAAAGTCCAGTCGTAGCCTGAATCTTCGCTAGTTTTAGTTTAAGGGTGCCATTGTACCCTTCAACCAATCCAGCTGACTGGGGATGATTGGCGCTATGGAATTTCTGATTAATTCCAAGGCCCTTACACACACTCTTCATCACACTTCCAACAAACTCACTTCCGTTATCTGACCACACGACTCTAGGCATTCCATACCGAGGAAAGTATTCCTTCAGTAGGATTTTCGCAGTAGACAAAGCAGTATTATCTTTGAGGGGATAGGCCTCAATCCATCGGGAGAATGCGCAAACCACAACCAAAACGTATTTCAGGTTATTGCATCGCTCCATATGGATGAAGTCCAATTGGATCACCTCAAAGGGATACGAAGGAGGAGCAAAACTGCCAGGGGGAGTTGGGGTTCCTTTGCCAGGATTGTACATTATACACACCATACAATTCTTCACCAGACGTTCAGCACATTTCGTAATGCCATCATTCTTCCACACAACAGCCAACAACTTGCAAATACCTTTCGCGCTAATATGTGCTAACCCATGTGCCATTGTCACAACGGCCAGCACATACGCATCAGGCAACATCCATCTTTTCTGATCCGACAAATCAATCCAGCAACCATTCACATCCAACCTTCCCGTACTTTCTTTCCACTTCGTCTTTTCAGTATCAGTGGCCTCATTCTGAATTGCTTTCACACTCTCTATAGTATCTTCACACATATTCGATTCTGTAGGCCACCTAATCGAACTCGTCACATACATTCGAGTGCTAAGGTTCCGGGCAGTCTCCTTAGCAATCTCATCTGCAAACGCATTACCACGACCAACATCATCCGTCACTTTACGATGCGCACTACACTTAACAATTGCAACTTGTGCAGGTAAAGTCAGTGCATCCAAAAGATCGTTCACAAGCTGGCCATGCTGTATTTTCGTGCCATGCGACGTCAAGAAACCACGCTCTCGCCACAATCGTCCAAAACTATGCGCTACACCGAAAGCGTACTGGCTATCGGTGTACACATTCACACGTTTACCTTTTGCTAATACACATGCTCTAGTGAGAGCAATCAGCTCTGCAGCTTGGGCAGAATTCTGATTCAATCTCGCAGTCTCAACAACAGTATTCAACGTTACAACAGCATAAGCAGTAGTCACATCGCCATTCGGCAACTTAAAACATGACCCATCCACATACAGAGTGCCATCCGGGTCTTCCAATGGGGTGTTTTTAAGGTCCACTCGACCTTTTGTTTCCTTTTCTGTCCGCAAGTAACAGTCATGTTCTGCTACTTCATCTGACTCTGCACTAATTGGTAACAAAGTTGCCGGATTTAGGACATTACAACGCTTTATCTGAATGTGGCTTGCCAAGAGCGTCAATTCGTACCCAGATAACCTTGCACTCGTCAAGTGCTGAGTTTTCGTACGATTCAAAAGAGTATCGACTGCATGCGGAACCATCACCGTAAGCATATTATCCATGACCAATCCTGCTGATTGTCGGATGGAGACCGCAGCTGCCGCAGTTGCTCTCAAACAACTCGGCAATGCTCTAGCTACTGGGTCTAAGGTCGAGGAAAAATATGCACATGGACGTTGCTTACCACCAAAAGGTTGCGTTAAGACACTCAAAGCACAACCTTCCCTTTCGTGAACATATAACGTGAACGGCTTACTGTAATCAGGGGTACCTAACACAGGAGCCGAACACAATGAATCACGTAATTCAGAAAAACTTTTCTGACATTCTTCCGTCCATGGTAAAGGAGTTGAAACATCCTTGCACGTAAGAGCCACCAATGGTTTCGCTAGCAATGAAAAATTAGGAATCCACTGCCTGCAGTACGACGTGATACCTAGAAAGGCACGCACATCTCTCTGGGTTTGTGGCACAGCCATTCGCGCAATCGCTGCAATTCTCTCTGGGGTCAATCTCCTTCCCTCCTTTGACAATAAGTGACCTAGATAGGTTACTTCTTGACAACAATATTGGAGTTTAGAAGGTGACACCTTGTGATTTAACTCACAGAGATGTTGCAGCAACGATACCGTAGCAATTTTGCAAATGTCCTGAGTATCAGCAGCCACCAATAAGTCGTCGACGTATTGGATTAAAGCCGCACCAACCGGCAACCTAAACGCATCCAGTTGACCCTTCAAGGCTTGACTGTAAATCGATGGACTTTCACAGTAGCCCTGAGGAGCGCGTTTAAACCGGAAGCTACGTCCACCGAGAGAGAAACCGAAAAGGTCCCTGCTCTCTTCGGCAATCGGGATGCTGAAAAACGCATTTTTCAAATCAATCACCGAGAACCATGAAGCAGTAGCTGGAATCAGAGTCAGTAGCGCCGTGATGTCAGGCACAACAGGGAATTGAGGAACCACAATTTTATTTACCTCCCGTAAATCGATAACAAAACGATAAACAGGCGGTTTGGTAGGATCAGTACGTTTAAGAATGGGCAGTACAGGGCTATTGCACACGTTTCCCCGAGTCTCCTCAATAACATCTTTCTCGATCAAGTCATAGATGATCGCTAACAAAGCTCGTTCACCATCAAGGGAGATACGGTATTGGGGAATACGTGGCAATCGCACATTCGATTTCAACTGAACAACATAAGGGGAGATATCAAGTAGGCCCACGTCATTCGGACCCGTCGCCCACAAAGACGCAGGAAGAGAATTCAATTCCAGTGGAAGCTTATCGAGAGACAAATACATGGGAGAGACTACTCTCTCTCCTAACGTAAGCTTTACACCCGCAGGAGAACAATACAAAGTTGCATACAAACGTTTAAGCAAATCCAGACCCAAAAGATTTTCGCCACAACCAGTAGTCAAAATCAATGGAGCTTCGAGCTCACGAGGCCCAATTTTAAGGGGCAAAGGGCGCGAAACTGGATTGCTAACGGGGGCGCCAGAGAATCCAACGGAAACATTTGTTAAGCCAGACAAAGGTGCGCCAGGGAGTTTCGAATGCATGATAGAACTTTTCGCCGCACCAGTGTCCAACAGAAAAGGCTCAACGACGCCCGATGTAGCAACTGCGACGTAAGGCCCTCTCTGATCAACCGGAACTGATACCACTCCCTCTCCTTGTCTTTGGCTGTCCTAGTAATTACTGTCGTCAGTTCCCTGATCAACGTAATAATCGTCTACATTGTACTGCGCAGATCGTCCTTGCGACGATCCACGTTGATCGAAACAGTTATTAGAATTTGATGAATGGTCAGAGCGATCATTCTGAGCACCACGACCTCTACCACGTGATGCATGCTGTGAACCACCACGGCCTCCCCTAGACGAATTACCACTATTACGGTCATTTAAAGCAGGACAATCGAATTTAATGTGTCCCTCCTGTCTACAATAAGCACATTGATTGTACCCTAACGAAGATCGTTGGAAAGAGGAATCATTACGCGGCTGCGATCGATTCGATTGCGACTGTGATCTATTCTGCTGAGGCGCATTCTGATTAGAACGCGGCGGATATGCTTGTTGTAACAACACTTTAGTTTTGAGCTCTTTCGTCTTTTTATCAGCACGGTCAGTTTCCTCTTTTTCTCTATTTTCGTAATATTGTGCCGTAGCCAATATCTGAGCTGAGGTAGAAACGGCCCACGCACTTTCTGAATTCTTCAATTTATTGCTCAAGTCGGGCAATAAGTTTGATACGAATTTATCCACAAACAACCTCTGTCCACCCTCAGTACCCATATCCTGTCCACTATGATCAACGAATGCTTCCTCAAACCTCGTGAAGAAGTCTGATACACTCTCATCTTTCTTCTGCTTACAGGCTGACAACTTGTCCCAATTTACCCTCATAGCTGGCATAAGCGTTTTCATTAATGTAATGATTCGCTGGGGGAGATCAGCAATCAACTGATCGGGTTTAGTAGCAGCCACTTGTCCAGCGTCTGCCGCTGTAATGGCATTCCAATCACCACCTAATTCATTTGCGTGATCTTGGTGACGGATCTTAGCCCATACCGGTTGCGGTACGATATTACCAAACAACATGTCGATATCGGCAAGATTCATTACCGTAGCGTCTACGAGCTGCGATAATTCCTTATAATACCCTGCAGGATTTTTGCGAGGATCGGGCAAAGATTGTTTCACCTGAAGCACTTCCGATCTTTTCCATGGGAGGTGTATCCACACTCTCTGGAAATGTGCCGGAACTGGCTGGGCAGCAGTATTATCAGCTGGTATCCAAACCGGCGGAACTTCACGCATAGGATATTGGCCAGACTCGTCTTGTTTTTCAATGTCCTCAACGAACAATGCATGAGGAATAGGAGCGGGACGAAGAGATAGCAACCGCTCAATAGCACGTCGGACATTAGTGTCGACTATCAGTCCAGTTGCGAACTGAAGCCGAAGTTCAGACAGGGCGGTCAACACCTCGTCAGGCGCATTGGCCACTATCTGATCATGTAAGAACTTGCACATTTCATCAAACACATATCTCTGAGTTGGTATGTTGAATTGATCAAACGTTTCGAGGACAACACGAGGTGGATTTCTAACAGGGTTTACCATCCAACCCATCGCCATATTGTATAGCGCAACACGTTCTCTATTACCAGGAAGCTGGCTACGTCTCTGAGGACCATCAGAACCAGCAGACCCAAAAACAGGTCCGAGCGACTGAAAGAAGTTTGTCGCAATGGGAGAATTACCGTTACGAGTAGAGGGAGAAGAGTAAGACACAGGACTAACAAGAGAAGGAGTAGAAACAGTAGCAACAACAGGGGTTAACAACACAGGAGCAGTAGCGGGAGCAGTAGCGGGAACAGGAGTATGTGGAAGCGGAGGAGCAGTAGGAATAGAAACAGGCAAAGGAGCAGGAACAGTCGGAAGAGCGGGTGCAGGTTGAGGAACTGGTGGAGGAATAACAGGTGGAAGAACAGGTACGGCAGGGACCACAGGAGCTGCGGTACCCTGGACGTACGGAGGTGGCGACTTCATAAGATAGGACATTAAAGAATCCTCAACTGCCTCTTCCTTCTTATCCGACTCCGTAGGCAAAGCAGGATAGCATTTATCTATGGACATACGTTGTAGTCTCTCAAACACTTCCTTATCCTTATCCTCCTTATCACGCTGAAACTGCTCAGCTTTCTTCACTATGGTAGCAACAGTATCTCGCTGACTACGTTTATTCTGTCTGATTTCTTTCTGTCGGGCTTCTTTGCGCCACAACCGAAAGGCATCAAACATGGCCGGCCTAGATTTACGTTCGAACAACTTTATTTCCAAATTATCTAAGATCGACGCTTCGAAGCTACCGTGAGGTGGCCAACGAAGATCGCCGTCTTTCTTTGTATATTTTATCCAATAATCGTTAAAAGCAATCGGGCCTAGCCCATGTTTGCTATATAAGTCATAAGTAGGAGTTCCAACCGGAGGTATCGGACACGAGTCCTCCAGCAGGGAATCCGCACCACAAGGTCTACAACAACTGAACAAAGTACTGCGACCAGGCATCTTGCACACTAGCCGAGTTTCACAAACTTCAAGGGTTACGGGATTTACCAAGTCCCAGCAAGAACAAAACCCTCGGTCTTTGGCGGCTGCAGTCGTCAAACAAATACAACAACAAAGTACGCTAGCAAAGTGTCACCGACAAAAACACTCACACAGCGTTTACAACAAAAACACTCGCTAAAGTGTTTACAACAAAAACACTCGCTAAAGTGTTTACAACAAAAACACTCGCTAAAGTGTCAACAACCAAGAACTCTGGGAGCGACCCACAAATACTTAACTCAAAGATCAATGGCGTCCTCAGGAAGGCCCGTCAATCGTCTCGCTATACCAAGGTCTACGCCAGGCGCCAAAACAGGTCTACAGTCAGGGCAGCAGTCCGTCGCAGCCGTCAGGAGGCGGGAATCTTCGCGGGAAAAGTCTTCGGGCCACTTATTTCGACAACAGGATCGATGAAGCGGGGTGCACCTTCCCTCGGAGATTTCACACGAAGTTCCTCACGATCGTCGGGCTTGGACCGGTACCACTGATGCAGCCCCACGTTGGGCGCCAACTGAAGGACTGGGTTCTTTTGGACCCAGCGGTGCCAGGGCACAACACCTGAAACCTTCGTGGGTAACCTGCTCCGGCGTACAAGTCACAGAGACACGGGACACTTCCTTCGGCGTCAAAGAGTCAAGGTTTATTTACTGCAGGGAACACAGAAGTCACAGGAAGTACATCGAGTGTAGTTCGGGGAGACTGCTTCAAATTGGTTCTGTGGATCGCTCCTTTTATACAGTTTTTACCCATAGGATAACATTGAACACAAAAGTTTACAACCCGGTTCCCACATTTAGCTCTCAGAGGGGTCGCTTTGGTCACTTTGAAACACACAAGGTCCGGAACATAAGTGCGGAAACATTTGGCGGTTCCCAACTGTAAAAACCCATCTTCCCACCATTAGCAAATTCCAATCAGCAATAAAGTAGATCGAAATAGGAACGAAGACAGGTGCAGAGGAAGACGGAGACAGTGGGGAGATCGGAAAGGGTGTAAAAGGGGAGGTATCGAGAAGCACGAGATACAGGCATCAAAGGGACGTGCCTAATGAGATGCACGGCTTGAGACAATAAGTCCGTGCGGCAAGATGAGCCTCGAGCGGCGCCATCTGCCTTACAGCAGCAACCCCCTCGTCATAAAGACACTTACAAAGAACATGTGTCTTCCGCAAATATCTTGGGAGTCCCAGGGTCGCGAAGCGGACAGCGTCCGTTCGCTGGCTACTTGAGGGCAAGAGACAAAATGGATGCCGTATCTAAGATGGAACCCGTGGGTACAGATGAAAAGCCCACATAACAAACGAACGGTTTAAGTTAGCACAGCGAAACTGCGCACACTTACTAAACTCGTCATTTGCGGTTCATAGATACCAGACTCGACCATATTCGTGCGAGTCGAAAACACCACTTACAATTGTCACGGAACCTCAGGGAGAGCCTGGGAATGCGAGCGAGGGGAGGAGTAGCCCGAGGCTTAGGAAAGAGCAGGCTGCTAACTGCTTTTGTCAAGACCCTTTGCTAATGTTCTTCGAGGCCGAATGTGCCCTCGGTGGGGAGGGGGGTGCTTTGTTTTCAAACCTCCGCATTCAGTGCAGAAAGATTGTTATGAAGTGTGCAAAGTCTAGTGGTTTGTTTGCACAACATGGGAAGAAGGCATTTTGTGTTGTGAAGTGGCTTGGATAACGCGGCCTTTGACACCGTGATAAACCTGGCCCATGTGGCGTGTCTCCCGGGTGAACCTGTCCCTGCCTTACTCAAGGCCCAGGTAGGTGGTGTGCTTTCCCTGTGGTTAGTGATTGACATGTTTTTGGCACTTTTAAAAAGACAGTGCTGGGCTTTAGGAGTCAAGTACACACAATGATTGTTGGTACTTCAACTGGTTGGGCCACGCTTCTGAACATTCCCATTGGCGTTAAACTGAGACCCAGGGCGCTAATGGGTGGCCTCCAGCTAGCCAGTGTGTTCTCGTATGACCTTGGACCTGTGGATTGACTTAGCACCGTTTCATTTCTGCCTCTGTGTCTTTAAACACTGTTCACGAGTTGGCCCATCCTGGCACGAGCCGTACCCCCGCTTTGGCGTCTGCCACAAATGTGTGTGAGCAGGGATCCCCTGTCAAGCGATTTATTAAAAAAAGAAAAATGCATGCAAAGTTCTATTTTGTACCCTTGTAAAACTATGTTGCCTCTTCTTAAACTTCAAACTTTAACATGCCGCCTGGAAGTGAGTGGGGGTTGTGGACGTAAGCGTACGTGACGTCTGTAACGTGGTTACGATAGGGCGCCATTTTGAACGGAAAGCCCTGCGGTGGCGGGAAAATTGGCGAAGTCCCGGGTCCGAGGAGGGGGCCCCGGTGAAGAGTAGAGGCGGCGGAGGGGGAATATGTTGGAGCGGGGTTTTCTCGTGGAGAGGATTTACGGAAAGGAAGAGCAGGTGAGTAAAGCTTTTTTGGAGGGAGTAAAGTAGAGGTATTACGCCGTTGCCTATTGTTAGTGTTACCTTGTTTGTTAGAGTAGTTGTGTAAAGTGTAGGTAGCTTTTTAAGATTTGGATGAGGCAATGTGTGTGGTTGTTTATGATTTGTGTGTACATTTTTTGTGCGCTGACTGCGATACAGTTTGTGAGAACATGCTTTGTGAGTGTGTCTGCGAGTGTGTCTGCGAGTGTGTGAGATAGTGTGTGTGAGAGAGAGTGTTTTTAGTTGTGTTATGAATCTCCAGTATTAATTGGCGCACTGTGATAAGTAGTTTTGCTACTTACAGTTTGTGATGCTGTCTGTGTGGCAGGAGTGTTACCTCCAGCTGGAGATGTTGTGGCTATGTTTTTCTTTGGCTTGTACACTGAAATTGAGTTTACATAAAAAATAGAGCGCCGTATTGGGGTAGACGGATACATTATGTAGTGATTTTTAACAAACAAATAATCTAGCCTTCCCGGAGATTACATTGAAATACATGTTTATTTTTACTGCTATTGCACCATGTTGTTGGATATAGTTGTGAACCGTACAGAACATTATGCGGCTGTGCTATAAAGTGTTTTTTTTAAAAATATGTCTGAGCAAGATGCTGTTACAGTGCTACCGGCGCAAGTACGTGTTTTGTGAGTAAGTTAAAACAAGAACAAGTCGGGTTGAGGCGGGAGAGTGAGAGAGTGGGAGGGAAGAGCTGGAAAAGGCCAGGATCGGCAGTGCGGCATGGCTGTGATTGCGTGGAGAGAGAGGGGAGGTGCTGGTGTGGGAGGGGGGAGGTGCTGGTGTGGGAGGGGGAGGCTGTGATTGCGTGGAAAGAGAGGGGAGGTGCTGGTGTGGGAGGGGGGAGGTGCTGGTGTGGGAGGGGGAGGCTGTGATTGCGTGGAGAGAGAGGGGAGGTGCTGGTGTGGGAGGGGGGAGTTGCTGGTGTGGGAGGAGTGCTGCTAGGGGAGGAGAAGCCTGATGCCGGATGGGGGCGGGAGAGGCTGGGCTTGCATGCGATGCGCGTGCATGTACACGGGCACTGCATGAAAACCGCGGGGCTGAAAGCCCTTTGGTTTGAAGATGTTTTCGCCACATGAATTCTCGCTACGCTCGATGCGCTTGCGCGCATCGATAGGTCGCGAGACCTAAAAACTGGACTACACCTATTATCATTCAAAGAATGAGGTTTGCTGACAAGAATTAGTAGGCGCAAAATTGACTTTTATTCGATTAACTATAAATTATGCTTCTACCAATTCATTAAAAAGTAGTGCAAGATACTTTGGTGGCCAAAATAGGATGGAGAAATTACTTGTGAATTATTTAAAAGTAAAAAAAGATAGAACTAAAATAGAATCTTTAATAGGTAACAAAGGAGCTGTTCTCTTTAATGAGAAATATGTTTTAAAGGAATTTGTCGATTTTTATATGAATCTATATTCTCCAGAAACACGACCTTCCCAATCAGATTTGACCAATTACTTTCAATTCATTGCATCCCCCAATCCCTACATATTGATTTCGAATCATTGGATACAGATATTTCTTTATCAGAAATCACTCATGCAGTCTCTAGAATCTGAAGAGGGAAAGCTCCAGGACCCAATGGTTTTACCATTGAATTGTACTGGCACTTTGAAAAAAATCATCCTTTCTACCTTTTGTTGAATTATTTCATCAACAATGGAACCTCTGAAGTCCCTTTCCAGGAAGCAATGATTTGTTTAATTCCAAGTTCAAGATACTTTTTTTGAAATAAAGGAATATGTTGATACAGAGAATACAAGAGCAGCAAAGTTAAAGTATTACACACAACAAAGTCATTAAAGTTTTTTAAGGGATACAAAGAGATGTAAATGAAAGTCAATCACTTATATCATGTGCAGAAAGGTAACAAAATCATATAAGAAAAGAGTACATTCTTGCTTAACATACATTTTACAGATGGGTATATGATTAAACTATACAATATCAACAGAAAGGAAGTCATGGAGGTTTAGTCACTTGTTGTAATGGAGGAGAGAGAGATAAAGAACGGTGTGCACTTATATCTAAAAAACAGCGCAACAGGCGCCCATAAATCTAAACGTTTTGATGCCAAATGTAATGGATACACAAATGTAATGTTGAGTCTGGGATGTAACAGACAGCATACCACCATGCTTGATTTGACAACTTGGAAAAAAGTCCTTCCAGTTCTTAGTAATTTGTTGAAAGGCTACTGCTAATAACACATCTATTATCTTTACATTAGAATCACATTGTTCCCAAACTGGGGATAAGCTACCTAAGAATATATGTGCAACAGAGAAAGGGTGATTAGAATTGAAGATCAGATTAATATGATGCCACACTTTGTTCCAGAAATTGTGAACTAAATTTCATGTGAAAAGCAGATTAAATAAATCAGCATATGGTGCAGAACAGGTCCAACACTTGTGTGGGAGTGTATTATGTCTTGCATTAAGGATGAGTGGTGTATGCAGGAGTCTATTGTATATCAAAAAAGAGTGTCTGAGTGGTGTTCACAGCCCTGGAGGACTTCATACGTTTGACCCAGATTTTGTCCCATAACGGCACAGACCAAGAAGTCTTCAGATCTTTCTCCCAAGATATCTCTGTCTTAGTTTTATCCCTGGGAGTACTTAAGTTATGTAAATATTTATACATGACAGAAGCCCTAAAGTTATTCGGTAAGAACGTCCGCAATGTATCCACAGGGACAGATTGAGGGGGAGTAGGGTCTTGAGAGTTTATGCAATGCGTACGGGTAGTTTGAATGGCTTGTGTTAAAAGGAGAAATTTGGAGCAAAAAGTTGGAAGTAAGGTAAAAGAGCTACTAGAATGTTCAAAAGACAAAAACGTGTTTAGATTAGATAATTGATGTACCCAAATCAGGCCTCAATGTCTTCACGTTTTCCAAAGACTTGGCTTATTATTTATAAAAATGGAAGCATTGTGCCATATTGTAGAGTTCAAAACCGTAGCCCAATCATTGGAGAAGACATTCAGTAAAATCATAGAAGTATGTTTGAGTATGGGGGTAGAAATAGACTGTGGTTTACGTATGAAAGACAAATATTCTTGGAATGAAAATGGAAGGATGAAGGATTGTTCAAACGTAACCCAAAGGGAGCAATTTGTGAAAGAGCAGAGAGCCATCTCGAAGCTTGATGTAAGAGGAAGGATTTATGGTAAATCGAAAAAATCTGAGAAATTTGTCCCTCCCTCCGATTTTGAGCGAATCAATACGTGATTTCTTGTTACTCCATAAAAAGGAGGATAATATGGAATTAATTTTTTAAAAATATTTTAAGGGTATAGACAACAGAATATTAGGGATTGTGTATAAAACTATAGGAGAAAGCATCATCCTTATGGTGTCTAGGCGTCCGCACCAGGACAGGTAGAGAGGGTGCCATTTCATTGTTAAAGAGGACAGTCGTTGTACACAGTTTTCCATGCAACGTAATATTGTTCCTGAAATGGAAGAAGTGAAATGCATACCTAAATATTTAATGTATTGGGGACTCCATGCAAAAATCGAGGTTACAAACTCAGCCTTAAAAGTATATTTTGTGAGAGGTAATATTTTGCATTTATCTTTGTTTAGTATATAACCGGAGACGTACGCAAAGGAATCAACTTCTTCTAAAAAGGCTGGAAGAGAAGATTGAGGTTGTGAAATAAATAAAAGAGGATCATCAGCATATGCTGCCATTTTGTCTCCTTAAAATAAAAAACATGAATATTAATATTTTGATGAATTTTTTATAAAACCGGTTCTAAAGCAAGATTAAATAGAAAAGGCGGAAGCGGCCACCCCTGTCAGACACCTCTACCGAGTTGAGAATAGGAAGAAATACCTCCATTCGCACATACAGCCGCTCTTGGATTAGAATAAACAATAGATATTAGAGAGGCAATTTTTGGACCAAAGCCAAACCACTTAAGGGTACGAAAAAGATAAGGCCATTCCACTCTGTCGAATGCTTTTTCTGACTCCAGGGATATTGCTGCCAAAGAGTGAGGAATGTGCAAGGCTTTGGATAAGACATAAAAAAACAAAGCCAGATTGTTCTCCACCTAGTCAAGCAGGCAGCTGAGATTCTAAGCGTGATGCTAAAGTTTTTGAGAAGATTTTACAGTCTATATTAACCAGAGAAATAGGTCGATAATTTTTGCAGTGTTGTGGGTCCGTGCCATCTTTAGGTATAAGTCATATAATGGCATCCGAAAAGGAGCCAGAGGATTCACCGGCTTGTCAGAAAGGCATTTATGAGAGTGTGTAGTTTGGGAATGAGTAAATGTGCAAAGTGGGTAAAGAATTCTACAGTAAAGCCATCCGGGCTAGGAGCCTTATCTTTTTTTAATGTTTTTAAGGCAGTAAGGAGCTCTTTCTGCGTAAGGTCAGATTCTAAAAGTGACAGGTCAGGACGAGTATCATGAGTGTAATGGATGTCAGACAGAAATTGAGAGATGGATTGGTGTGAAGAGAGAGTTCCAGATGTATACAGTGTCTTATAAAACTGTAGAAACTCATTTAGGGTATCTTCATCCTTAAATTTTAATGCGTGGTTTCGATCAAAAATAGATTCTATATTGAGTTTGTTGTGTTTTTCTTTTAAATAATTAGCCAATAATTTCCCAGCATTATTCTGGCCCACATAGAATTTTGCACTAGACTTCAGTAAATAATTAGATGCATTATTAGTTGTATCTTGATTAAATTAAAATTGAACTTTTATGAGTTCAGACAAACGTGTTTTGGATTTAGAAGAATATTAGGAGTGCTCCAATCTCTTTATTTTGGCTAGAAGGTCATTGGTGACTTGCTGTGCCTTCCTACATTTCCTAGAAACAAATTGTGAGCGGGAAGGAAGACACAGGAGATGCAGATGCCGTGATATGATGTGATTTTATTGATTTAAGCAGTTTCTTTCGCCTAGGGTGATAATAAGGCAGGGACGCCTTTTGATCCGTCTCAGGACCGCTCACTCTCGTTCCTCGTTGGTATTTCTCCAGGATGTCCCGACTCGTAGGTGGAGTTCGAATGAAAATAAACCAAATAAAACAGAACAAAAAAAGAACCATTAGCTCTTGGCTTTCGTGGTCACACAGGGAAGGGGGTGAGGACCACTCCGTGAAAATCGACTTGTGGGTCTGTGCGCCGAAGGTGCTCAGGGAGGGGTTTTAGTGCCTGGGATATTCTGGTGATCAGGGGGGGAACGCTGTTTATGTTTTTCTTCCAGCCCACCCCGCTATGCGAGCACGTACCTATTCTAGCCACACATCTCTAGACGGGTGGCTGGGCGGAGCGTGATGTCGTTGGCCTCCTGGCTCAGCTACGCTTCGGACTGGAATTTCCACAGGTCTTTGCGTGTTCCCCGAGCTCTGCAGCCGTTCCGCTTCTTCTCCGGAAACCGTCTTCTTCCACACGATACTCTCCTCCTTCCCTTGACTCTCTGCTCCTCCATGTGATTCACACACCTGAGTTCTGGAAGTCACGGGCATTTCTTCCTCCAGCTCCGTGACATCAGCAAAAGGGGTGGGGACTCCAGCAAACTCAGCCCAGTTAAAGGAACACAGTCCCGTTTCAGGTTCAGGCTGTCCGAACGAGGCCATCCCGGGTTGCTATGGGGAGAGAGACTGTGAGGGTCCATAGTTGCATCTAATAGGCATCAATCCGTCTAGGAGGCCCTCATTCCTGCCGTCCTCGTCACACAAATATAATAATAAAATCTCTAGCTGATGCCTTAAATGCATCCCAAATCACATGAAAAGGAATGGAATCTGATTTGTTAAATAGGAAGTATTCGTTAAAAAGGAAAGCAAAGGATGATGTAAAAACAGGATCTAGAAGCAGAGCGTTGTTAAAGCTCCATTTTCGGGATAAGTTAGGCTTCTGCAATACATCAAGTTTGATAGTGACTGGAGCATGGTCAGATATTAAAATAGAGCCAATATCTGCCAACACCGGTGACTGAGAAATATTATGTGATATAAAAAAGTAATCTAACAGTGATTGGGTGTGATGAGTTGGGGAATAATAGAAATACTCCCTCAATGTGGGATTACAAAGTCTCTTCGCGTCTATAAGCTTGTTTTGTTTGATTGTTTGTGTAAAAGATTTATTAGATTTATGAGGGACAAAGGGAGTTAACGAGTTCCGGTCTAAAAACATGGTAGAGAATTTCATTGCAGTCTCTTGCAAGAATAAAATTGTCATCAAAACATTGTGTAATTTGTTGGGCTAAAGAAGTCCAAAAGGAGGAGTCACCAACTGTGGGTGCATAAATATTCAACAAAGAGTTTGGAGCATTATCCACCATACATTTAACAAATATCCATCTACCTGCTTGATCTGCACATTGCGATAATGCTTTACCAGTAAGGGATTTGTGAAAAAGAAGAACTCTGTTGCGTTTACCATCACCCGGGGAAAAGAGAACCTCTCTCACCCATCCTCTTTTTAGTTAAGCAGATTCTTCAGCTGTCAAATGAGATTCTTATATGCATGCAATGTCTGTTCCCAATTTAGTTAAATGAGTTAAGATTTTCTGTTGTTTAATAGGTGAATGCAAACCTCTGACATTCCATGAGACAAGTTTTAAAGGCATGGATTAGGATGATAAATATATAGTAAGTTACAACTAAAGCAGAACTGTAAACAAATTAAGTCATAACAAATACTTAACCAACTGTGTGCAAGATAAGTCAATCGTAATACGGAAAATAATTGAAAAAAGAGAAAAGTATAGTAAATAGACAACATATGAATAGTGAAAAGTATTAAGAGGAAAAAAGGTCGAGAAAAGACAGTCCAGTGGAGAAAAAGATAAAGAAGAAAATAATTAGTACAGGAGACAAGGGAAACAAGTGAGATGAAAGACTTACATATAATCCAAGACATACGAAGGGTGGGGGGATGTGAGGCCACACAGGAAAATGACGTGTCCAAGACTCAAACGGATAGGCGGAGAGGAGAACGGAGCCAACGAACGCTGGAACATAGGGGTAAGGATGGCACAAAGGGATAACCTGTAAGGAGAAAAAGAACATTAAATGTATAGATAAGACAGTATTTTCATAAATACATTTTGTATGCTAAGTATTAGCTGTCAGGCGTAATCAAGAACAGAATTAAAACTCATAAGAAGAATTTACGCATATCAGGAGTTAGAAATGTCTATTTAGAGCTTGATGAAGAAGTGATGTCCATAGAGTCGGCGTGGTTAGAGTATAAGAAGCTTTTAAGTTTTATAGGATCTTCATAGGTGTTAGTGTTGTTATTAATGGTCACTTTGAATAGGCAAGGATGAAATCGAAGTTGAGGTCTTAATGCTAGGAACTCCTTGCGTCGATCTGCAGTTGATTTAGCATAATCTTGAGAAAATAAGGAATTTCCTGACCAAGTAATACGATTCATTGCTTTGCCGCAGATAAGATACGTAGCAAGTCAGTGTACTCTAAAAGGTTTCTTGCTGTAGAGGAGGACAACAGAGGTAACGCTGGACCCAATCTCTGAGCTCTCTGGATATTAAGAAGAGTACCTTCTGGTAGCTTGAGCAACTTTAGAAGAAAGGATTTAAAAAAGGCAATTGGATCTGAACGTTCTGTTCCTTCAGGAAGACCATAAATGCGAAGATTATTTCTCCTATTTCTATTTTCCACATTTTCGATTTGCTTATGAAGCATTGACACCTGTGAACATAAAGAGTCCACCTTAGAAGTAGAGGAATTGAGGGAATCCACTTTTTGTTCTAGTGTAGTAATACGTTCCTCCACATTAGACCGCCTGTCAGAGAGCATCTGTAACTTAGAATTTTTTTTTCAATGAACGGTCTTAGGGCCCTAATTTCTTCCAGTAAAATATCCATTGTGACTGAAGTATGCTGTTTAGGAGGAGAAGGAGGGTCTTTTTTCAGCCTTTTAGATGTAGTTTTAGTAGCACCAAAGTTGAAGGTAGTAGTAGATGTCGATACACCCTTAGGTGAGGTATTGGCTGGGTCATCCAGGGCAAGGCAGTTGTAGGGTGAGCTGGTTTTGATTGAGAATCCACGAGAAGAAGAATTGGGTTGTGTAAAGCCTTTAGGTAGTCTTCCCATATATAAGGATTGAGTGAAACTGCGATATCAGTGATAGCGAGATCCCAACTTAAAATGCTTCAATATTGAGCTCCTTAATGCATTATAAAGAAGCAGTAATTCAAGAAGATGCAGAAAAATTGGTGCAACTAGAGAAAACAATTGCAACGCTGTAAAGATGCTAATAATGACTAGTCAATGAATAAAACTGAGCGTAGATGACAGTTGAGTCAGTTTGCTGTTCCCTTGCAGAGTAGTACAGAATGGGTCGTTATTAAAGGTGCAGGCTATGCCGCATCATTTAGGTTTATCCAAAATCAGTAAATAAATATTCATGTAGATTTTGCAGGCAGCCCGCCAACAGGGAGATCTGAGGCTGGACAGCGTCACCATTAGGCTCTTTCCAGCCTTCACGATGAAGGTGCAACAGGAGCGCCGATCATTCGACGGAGTTAAAAAAGTGCTTCGACAGAGGGGCATCAAATATATGATGTTTTTCCCGGCAAAGTTCAAACTTTTAAAAGATGGAAAATCCTTTTTCTTTACCTCCCCAGAGGACGTTCATTCCTGGCTGGAGGAATACATGGGCGCAGCGGGCCCCGGACCAGGGGGCGGCTGGAGGAACACGGCGCCGGCTCTCTGATTTCCTCGGCTGGTTCTCCGGGGAGAGGGCAACGGCAGCGGGATACAGCTTCTACACTATTCGCACTATTCGGGAATGAATTGGCCAGGATGTGGCAACCAACAAACTTCAAAGTGGGGCCGACGGGGACCCTAAAGTTGCGGGACTAGGTAGCGGTACTCACCCCCTTGGTTTTCGTTTGAAGGGCTACAGGCGCTCTGCTTGTTGGAGAATGTCTGGTCAGGTTGGTCAGCGTAGCAGTGTAGCAGGGAGGGGGGATAGTTCTAGGGGTTGGGGGGATGGTTCTGTTTATGTTTAACGCCTTCTGTTTCTTGTATGATGTGTTTCTTTTGGCTCCAAAGGCACTATTGGTGGGCAAGCGGGAAGGGGGGGAGGGGAGGGCGGGTTCTCACCTCCGCGATTGATCATGTCAGTTATTTAACATGCACATACCACACGCCACTCACATTAGTGTTTTGTCATGGAACGTCAACGGCCTACAGAATAAGATAAAACGCACCATGGTACTCCAGTATTTAGGCACGCTAAGGGACATTGTCTTCCTGCAGGAAATGTATCTACTGGGGAACCACTGCAAGGCCCTCAATAGATTTGGCTATACGCTACGGGCACGCGCGGGTTTTACAACAGGCTCAAGGGGGGTGGGGATGCTCATTAAAAACTCCATGCCACTGGTAATCGGGAGCCACTGGTTAGACCCCTTAGGGCTCTATGTGGCACTGACAGCTCAGCGAGAGGCGAAGGCTGTCAATCTGTGCTCGCTATACATCCCACCGCAGCTACACAGCACCACCCTCCCTGATGTCGGAAGCTTGCTGCTGGAAATGGCACCGGGGATCCTGATCCTAGGGGGGGACATGAATTCCGTAATGGAGAGGGACTTAGATAGGTCACAGACGAGGCCTGCAAGGGGAGGGACTTGCCACTTCCGGGACTTTGTACACGCAATGGGGCTGGTGGATCTTTGGAGGGCACACAATCCCCTGGTTTGGCAATACACACACATATCGGCAGCTCACGGTTCAGGGTCTCGAATTGATTATATACTCACACAGGTGGGAAGCATGGGTCTGTTCCAGAACGGGTGCCACAGGGCAATAGGGATATCGGACCACTCCCCAGTGGAGGTACATCTCCGAGATCCGGATCGAGATTGGACTAGCCCCCCCAGATTGGATACCTTTTTATTTAAGGATCAGCAAGGGGGATATCGGACCACTCCCCAGTGGAGGTACATCTCCGAGATCCGGATCGAAATTGGACTAGCCCCCCCAGATTGGATACCTTTTTATTTAAGGATCAGGAGTTCCAGGAAGCAGTTAGGGAGCGGGTAGACCAATATTTCATGGACAATGTAGGCTCTGTCAGCTCGCATACTATAGTGTGGGAAGCGAACAAGACTGTGGCCAGGGATTTTGTACAGTCGGAGGTGGGAAAACGTCGGAAAGACAAACTTGCGCAGATTGATGCACTGGAACGGGATCTGCAGGCCCTGGGAAACGTGGGAGATGGGTCTCCTGAGCAGGATCGAGATAGGCGGCATAGGCAGCAGCTCCTGGAAAAAGAGATAAGAGATGTGCTTACTGACCAGGCGAGATCTCATGCCCTGGCAATCCAGAGACGGGTGTATGATTTGGGAGATAAGGCCTACAGAATGATAGCCTGACTAGAGAACAGAGATCGGGAATGTAACTGGGTCCCGGGGATTAAACGGTCAGACGGATCGGTGCAAACCACGGGCATGGAGATAGCGGAGAAATTCGCAAGATACTATGAGACAATCTATAGATCGCGCACCGCTAAGCGGGAGCAGGAATGCCAAGACTTTCTGGCCCCTCTGCAGCTACCTGCGTTAGAACAAGCAGATAGAGACATCCTTGAGTCACCAATAACGGTCCAGGAAGTGGAAAACGCCATGGAAGACCTGCAGGCGGGGAAGTCGCCGGGACCCAATGCGTTCCCGGCGGAAGTATTCGGGTGTGTATCGAGCCGACTAGCACCCCACATGCTGAATATGTTTAAGGAAGCCAAACAGCAATGGATCCTGCCCAAGTATCTGCGGTGGGCAACCATCGTTGCAATACATAAAGCCGGCAAACCGCAGGAGATGTGTAGTTCCTATTGTCCCATCTCCCTACTTAATTTTGAAATGAAGGTGCTTATTTATTTATTTATTTATTTATTAAGCAATTTGTAATGCGCAGACTAAACCCGAAGGTATCAAGGCGCCTATCAAAATCAATAAACAGAAAAGATACTGAATATAGAGTCACTAATGCAGAGTGCCACTAGGGGTATGCAAGTATGAAAAGATGAGTCTTGAGTGCAGATCTAAAAGTTTGCAGAGAGGGACTGGATTTTACATCGAGAGGGAGGTCATTCCACCACTTAGGTGCCAAAAAGGAGAAGGCCTTACCTCCCCATCTTACTTTTCTGACACGAGGTACAGAGAGGAGAAGTTTGTGACCGGAGCGAAGGTTTCTACTGGGGTTGTGCCGAGAGAGAATGGAACCCATACTTGTGGGGTTGGGTTTAGCAAGAGCTTTGTACACCAGGCACAAAGATTTGAAACGGATCCGGTATTCAACGGGGAGCCAGTGCAGTTGTTTTCGGGCTTCAGTGGCAGAGGCACGCTTAGGTAGGTCAAGTGCAAATCTCGCTGCCGCGTTCTGGACCACCTGCAAGCGCTGTAGATGACTCTTGTTCAACCCTGCATACAGCGCATTGCAGTAGTCAAGACGCGAGCCCAGAAAAGCGACAGCAAGTTGCTTTCTTGCCTGGGGTGACAGGAAGTGCCTAATTTTCCTCAGTGTGTGGATAATCCCCCAGCAGGTCGAAACAGTCCTGTTGACCTGTAGGCACATACTGAGGTTAGGGTCAATCATAACTCCCAGGTTTTTGGCTGACTGAGTGGGCTCTGGACATGCACCCAGCGAATCCGGCCACCACTCCGCCGACCAGATCGATTCCTTACCACCAAAAACCATCACCTCTGTCTTCTCCCCATTCAGCTTTAGTGAATTGTGGATCATCCACTGGCCAACTGCCTCCATGCAGGATCTAAAATTGGTGGCAGTTGACGTGGCTGGCTGGGAGAGAGAGACTAGGATCTGGGTGTCGTCCGCATAGGACACTACCTCCATCCCGAAAGATCTAATAAGTCTGGCAAGGGGGGTCACGTAGATATTAAAAAGGGTAGGGCTAAGCGCTGACCCTTGGGGGACCCCACATTGCACAGACAGGGATGGAGATAGGAATGAGCCCAGCATTATCCTTTGTTCTCTGTGGTCGAGAAAAGAGGAAAGAAGTCCCAAAGCAGACCCGCAGACACCAATTTCCCTTAGGCGAGATGTTAATACCGCAGGAGAGAGGGTGTCGAAGGCCGCCGTAAGGTCTAACAGGATCAGGAGGGAGGTCTGGCCCTCATCAACTCTGGTGCGGATGGTATCCAGCACTATGGTGAGGGCAGACTCGGTGCTATGTTCCCTCCTGAACCCATGCTGGGAAAGATCCAGACAGATGCTTGGTAAAATACTGGCCACAAGGCTTGGGGCAGTTATCCAGTCCTTGGTCCACCCGGACCAATCAGGATTCATGCCCCATAGGAGCACGCGTCTCAATCTAAGGCATCTATTCGGGGTCCTACAGGAGGTGTCTGAGAGGCCCGGAGTGCCCGCACCCCTGTTGTCTCTGGACTCCCAAATGGCGTTTGACAGTATAGAATGGCATTACCTTTTTGCAGTTTTGGAGAAACTGGGCTTCGGGGAACACTTTCGAGCATGAGTGCAACTGCTCTATACTGAGCCACTTGTGAGAGTCCGGGTAAACGGAGTGCTGTCAAGGGAGTTCCAACTGCACCGGGGGCACGTGCCAGGGCTGCCCCCTCTCACCCACCTTGTTTGCACTTGCGCTGGAACCCCTAGCGCAATGGATACGAACAGACTCATGGTATGGGGTATAGACCTGGGAGGAGGCTGGGAGGACCGTATTTCGTTATACGCTGATGATATCCTCCTGTATGTTCAGAGACCGGCCGCTTCCATTCAGAGATTAATGGAAATCATATGTGAGTTCGGCACCTACTCCGGGTACAGTATAAATTAGGGTAAGTCCTTGGGTCATGTCCTGTCAGTTCCGCAACCACAGCTATCGGCGGCCTGTGGGGGCCTGGCCTTGCCTGGAAGGAAACCTTCAAGTATTTAGGACTGTGGATCACACGGTCCAACTCAGAGTTTTTGCGCCTAAATGTATCGACGCAGTTAGATCGGCTTCACGGAGATGTGGAGCACTGGAGGTCTCTACCATTCTCTTTGATGGGACGTGCCGTCTTATTCAAAATGATGACCCTCCCCCGCTTGCTCTACGTCTTACAGAGTGCACCCTTCCTGGTCCCAGACCAGGTTTTTCGGCAGATTAAATCAGAACAACGCGCCCTGCTTTGGGGCGGTGGGTGTCCTAGAATAGCTCTTAAAAAATTGCAGAGGGGGCCCTACCAGGGAAGGCTGGCGGTGCCAGATGTCCACCTATATTACTGGGCGACGCAACTAGTTAATGTGAACGGGGGGTATTTGCTCCGTTGGAGGAACCAGCCTACAGGATAGACAGATTTGCCTTTGGAAGCGGTACATATCTGGAAGCCCTATACACTAGAGGTCGGCGTGGCCGTCCTTTGCCCCCCCCAAATGGCAGCGGTGGTTGGAGTATGGAAGCGAGCTACAAAATTGTTGGGATGGGAGGCAAAGCTCACGGAACGGACTCCTTTGTGGGCCAGGACTTTGTTACCGGCAGTGGCAAAATTGCAGGATCTGAACCGGTGGAGCCTCATAGGTATTGATGTGCTGGGGGGCATCTGGAAACGGGGAGGGATGGTGGACTTTGCGGAGTTGCAGGCTGAGTACCAGATGGGGAAAGGAGAGTTCCTACACTATCAGCAGCTCAAGTTTGCCCTGCACAGACACCTGACTCCAGGGGAGTAGATACCAGAATATGCTCCGCTGGAGGATAGATCACTACTTGGTCCTATGATTGACAAGGCGATCTCCCTCACGTATAGAGAACTTGTTAATAATGTTCCGGACATATTGGGGCCCCTGGGGGAAAAATGGGAGTCGGACCTGGGACTGCTGGAGGATGATGATTGGGGGGAGGCCTTACAATACCCCCGGGAAGTGGCGATTCGGGCCAGGTTCAGGCTCATCCACTTACGCATCCTGCATAGGTCATACACCCCGCGGACCACGCTATATCTGATAGGCTATGCAGACTCCTGCTTCTGTCTCCGGGGGTGTGGGGAGGAGGGGACCTTCTTCCACATACGGTGGGACTGCGCTAGGATTAGGGCATATTGGTCCAGACTGACAGGCATCATGTCAGAGGTGGTGGGAGCGGAGGTCCCGCTTGAGGCCCGGTGGCATGTTTTAGGAGTCACAAGTGACATCACCTGGGCCGAAATGGGACAGAGTGTGGTTAGCCCTGGCTAATATGGTGGCCAAGAGGAACATCGCAACGCTGTGGGGCAGTGATCTGACGCCTAGAGTGGAGGAATGGGAGTGGGACCTGGACTGGTGCCAGTGGGCAGAAAAGGTGATTTACAAAAGTCGAGGTTGCCCAAAGAAATAGGAAAGAATTTGGGCGGCTTGGAGGAGGTATAGAGGGGAGTGGATGGACTCACAGTCGAATGAAGAGACACCATGAGGGGGACTCAGTGTGAATCTTTTTGAAATGGGTCTTTGTCCTTACCATTGGGGGCCTGTGGCGCCCGCCCAGTATTGGACTTCTGGGGGAAGGGCTGTACTGTGGCCTGGTGCTGTATTGTCCTGATGGAAGGGGGGAAGGGATTGGGGATGCTGTTCACTACGTGTAGGACTTGCTGGATCAACAATGGGATCCATTGGGGCTGTGATAATGTTTGGTGGGAGGGAATGTTGTGGTTGGTCTGCTTCACCTTTTTAATGCAGCTGTGGGTGATTTGCTTAATGATTGTCAATGAATTCCTGTTGCTAACTGATGTTCTATGTTATGGAGGCGGTTAACTTAATAAAAAGAATTTTTTTTTAAATATATTCATGTAGAACGAGCAGAAACCTACTGTTAATGGAACAAAAACCATGAAATCAATGCCTGGAAAAGATAACTCTGTCAGAAAAATGATATATCAGTAATAGTCGAAAGCTCAATGAAACCGCAGCTCAATACATCACTGAAGTGAATTTGCCTGAGCTGTTTCCATACTGTGGGAAGTATTTCTCTTGGCGTCGTAGGGTATCAAATCCACCACATGTATCTTACTTGTTTAAGTTGAGTTATGACGCTCCAAGAAGAAATATGCGGTATGAACAAGAAAAGGCAAACCAGTAATGATGTAACAAAGAGGGATGCAAGCGCGACAAAAGCATTCCCTAATCCAAGTATACAGGCATATGAAGAAAATTAGTCAACGTTCTGAAGCAAATTCGATTAGGCATTTCTGCAAAATGGCGGCCTTTTCAAAGAAGGAAGTGTTACATCCTAATTATGTGGCTGACATAGTCATTAAGCAGAGTAAAACATTGGAGAAGCGTATGCAGGGCTCATGCAGCGGTATTGCCAGTCATTGGGGAGAGGATTTTAGCAGGAAAAGCATCAGCATGAAAAAATAAGGGTTCCGTTAGCGTGATATACAAAATGACAGGCGCTATCACAGCAGAGCCGCGTCACAACTCACGAGTCCGGTAATGGTGCTCCCAGTGCCGTAATCACGATGGAAAGCAGAACACCATGAAGCTCAATGCTTCTGCCCATAATCCTTCGGTTTAAAGGCTGTGCCAGTGAAAACTGCTGCGTTCGGGCCAATTTCGATCCCGCCATCCCAGGAGAGCTACGGGCGAGCCGCCATCTCTGTCGGGCGCTAGCCACGCCCCCCCCAATGATTTGTTTAATTCCAAAACTTAAAAAAAGATCTTACTCAAAGTAAAAACCACCGACCCATCTCTGTAGTCAATATGTATATCTCTTTTTGCCCGTTCTCATAAGCCTAAAAGAGTTCAGTTTTATCAAAGGCTAATTAGTATCTGTTAATGCCTGTATCTTTTTCAATGCATAAGGTAAGACTTCCATACTCTGCCTGCCTTTACTTTAGATGCATAAAAAGCCTTTGAACGGATTGGTTAAGACTTCATGCTTCATGCATTAAAATGGATTGGTTTTCCATTTCAAACTGCTTTTTTGAAATCCTGCAGACCTGTGGACCTTTGCTGCTGCCCTGTCGCTGTGTTGTGCGTGGGTGGAGAAGTCCGTCCTGACGTACCTGCTACCCTGGTGGGACTCCTGGTCCCAGGGTGCAACTGACTACCCTCGCTGCCGTTTGAACCTAATTGTACACAGCTGCTGTTGGGAGAGGCGCTGTATTCACGCTTAAAGCGCCGCCTTCCCCCACGCAGCGCGGGGCTCATTCCAAACTGCTTTTTTGAAATCCTGCTGACCTGTGGACCTTTGCTGCTGCCCTGTTGCCGTGTTGTGCGTGGGTGGAGAAGTCCGTCCTGACGTGCCTGCTACCCTGGTGGGACTCGTGGTCCCAGGGTGCAACTGACTACCCTCGCTGCCATTTGAGCCGAATTGTACAAAGATGCTGCTGCTGGGGGAGGCGCTGTCATCGCGTTTAAAGCGCCGCCTTCCACCACACAACGCGGGACATGCGCGGGCGGCGCCGGGAGAAGCCCAGGACAAGGGCGGGGCCGTCTAAAGCCGTCAGAAGCCGGAGGAGGCGGGGCTGGGCCATATTATTGACATTTTCCTCTTTGGACAGTAAGCATTAACTAACACTGATTTACAGCACTCAGCTGGCGGGGGCTGACACTGTGTAGTCTATAAATTAACCATCTGTTATGAGTAAAAGGAAGGTTGGGGACAGGGTGGTGGGTACTTTCGATGCCTTTTTAAATAGAGCCGAATCAGTGTTAATACACGAGATTCAGGCGACAGAGGGTAGACTGTCGCTCGAACCGATTCTAATAAGGGGGGGTCGTTGCCCAGTGCCCAGATACCACCTAGGCAGTCTTCTTCTGAGGTTGATTCTACAGTTGATTCTATAAATGACCTTTCTCCATCGAGGTTACCTTGTTTGCTGCCTGCTCCACCTACTCCGGTCCCCCCGCAACCACAGAGTAGTGTTGGGAGCCCTGTTATGGTAAAGACTAGAGGGAAAAAGCCCTTAGGAGGCAATGCCCCAGAACCACCACACAAAAAAAGGAAGGGGCGGGGCACAAGCAAACAAAACCCATTGCCAGGTACTAACAATCCTAGTGGGGCTTTTGTCTTTGGTAAATCAAATACTAATATCTTAGATACAACCCCAGCGGTTTTCACTATTCCCCAGTTGAATCTTAGTGATCTTCGCTCTATACTAAGGGAACAATTAGCTGCACTCATTGACCCTATAATGAAAAGATTAGATTCTGTTGATGCAAGACTTAGTAAGATTGAAGATGCCCTGTTTCGTCCGCCCCAAGCGAAACCTGCACATCCCAGCCCACAATCAATTGTAGGGGCACTCCCTGTTAGTGTAGGGGTAATACATAAGGATCAGGGGGGTATTACGGTGAACGCCCAGATAATAGCGGATGGGGTTCAATCAGCAGGGAGGGTTGCGAGTGGACCCCCTACTGGTGTTAGTAATGCTAAGCCTATGCCACAGCAGCAGCCTGCTAGGGCTGAGGAGAATTGGAGCCAGGTCGAATATAGTAATGATGGTGGGTCAGTTAAGACTCCCTACCTCCACCTTCCACCAGAAGCTACCCCATATTCAGTTATCCTAGCAAATGTCCCTCCCCTCGCTCCGGGGAAATATGAGCACTGGTCCACACTCAAAAATAAGGCTCTCCACTTTCTGAGCAAGAAGACTGGTAATTGAGATGACTTATTCCAGGAGTTTAAAATGTTTAGACACATTAAATGGGTAGGTCACTCTACTAAATCCATGCCAGGTGATTGTGTGGTTTTGAGTTCTGGGTCCCCTGCTTTGGTTCGATATATCTTTGAGACGGATGATCATTCATCCTACACAGCGGATGGAATTAGACTCTTCCCCCTTGGATTCTTCTATAAACAGGACATGCTGCCTAGAAATAGGGACCCTGAGGTTCTGTGAATTCTGAACCTGTTTTATAAAGGTCATGGTTTCGTTACGAATTTGGTAGTAGCGGACCGTAACTAGTGAGTGCGGCATGTACGAGTGATTTCGCCATGTTAGACTGATGGAATCACTATGTATTTAGGGATTTCGTTCTGAACCCTTGGGTTCCATTTTGTGTACGGCAGCCATTTTGTGGTTGCCCTCACATAGGCCAATGACTACGGCCGAACGAGTCTTTGGTACACGTACACTTTAGCTGACTTCTGAGTGACCTGAGCGAACTGACCCTGTTGCCTGAAGCTAACCTTGCTGAGCCAGTGCCTTGTCCGGTAGTTGATCGAGATTAGGATCAAAGAACAGGACATTGCTGAGTTTATTGCACACGCACACACCCTTTATCTTGCTTCTCATCTGTTTCTGCTCCTTCTTTTATGGTCTGTTTATGGTTTGGGTTGTGGTCCTTTATTATGGGTTTGTCCGGCCTGTCCGAGCAAGAATGTTGGGCTTTCCTGTGTAATTGATGGTGGGCTGGACAACTGAAAAGCGGGTTTGTCGTCATGCAATACCTTTTGCAAAGTTACCTTTGATTGGACAGTTCGTAAATAATGAGTGTTTGTCAGGAATGTGATTTTTAGCATAAAAGACGATGTCTCGCAATACGTAAATTGAGCAGATTCTGACAAACCTACTTGTGTCGTACTTCGTAGAAGTTCTGTTCCTGGTTGCAGCCAATAAATTTGATCTTTGACGTCACAGAGAAGTATCCTGTGTCTCTGTATTCCAAGACAGTAGAACTCGAAGACTTCGGGCGTTTCCCCTGGCGCCGCTGGGTTCTAAAACCCGGTTCTTCAACCCTTATATCCCACAGGATTCACATATTTGGTCTGATTTTCCCATTCATACCAATAACCGCTTTAGGGTTTCATCCTCACTTGAAGATATTGATTGACTGGGATTGGATGGTAGTGTTCAGTTGTGATTAGATGCAGGGATTAAGAAGGTGGGGGATACGGAACCCCTGATAGTAGGGTCTACAAACCAAGGTACAACGGAGATACATCCCCCATTGGATACCCCGCGCCATCTTACCCCCAGTTCTTGAACTCAGTTTGAATGTGGCTGGGCCACCTACTGGGTACGATGGTCCGGTCACAACAAGATCATCAATGACTATCTCCTCCTGGAATATAGCGGGTTTGGAATCGAAAGTATCATCTGCAGACTGGATAACATATATAGAAGGCTCGGATATCTGGGTATTCCAAGAAACATGGTCTACTGAAGGGGTTTTTCATGTTGGTTTCCTACATTTTTTCAAACCAGCCATAAGGGGTATAAGGGGCAGATCAGTGGGTGGATTGAACTGCTGGGTAAGGCAAACTGAGGGGACAAGGGTGAACAAGATTTGTATTGACAGTTCAGATATCCTGGTAATAAGGGTTAGATCTGAGAGTGGCCTTGATATAACCCTGTATAATGTTTATGCTAGGGGACAACCCGGTGGGAGGAGTTCCCAAGTCTTTACGTCGCTTAAGAATCACCTGTCTCAAGAGCCCCATAATGGTAACCTAATTATTGTGGGTGATTTCAACACCTGCTTCGAATCAATTGATTTAGAAGATGGCAGGCTTAGTGATGATGTGGATGAACTTTGGGGAGTGCCACAATTGGATCTCCTTATTACAGAGAACAAGGGTCCTAAGGATTTACAATATGACAAGAGAATAATAATATAGACCACAATCAGTACTATATATTTTTTCAACGCCCAGCCGGGCGTGGGTTTATTCAAGGAATAATGTAGAATCGTGTTGACCCAGAGAGGGGCAAAAATAAGCGGCAAGATGGGGTACAGTCCTGTACCTATCCCAAAAGGTTTGAAAAACCAATCAAAGCAAGAGAGATAGAAGGAACAAAGAAGTTTTTCAGGCAAGAAACAAGTTTTTGAGCCAGAGGGTGACTTGCAATTACAGTAAATAGTTTCACAAAATTCACCCGACAGTGTAAACAATTTCAAGTATACATATTAAATCATATGTTACACTGTTTAGCGCGTCGACGTTTCGATCCCTAAGGGCTCATAATAAACTGGGATCATCATCAGGACAGTTTTAAAATGAATGCCTGCTTTACAATGCGAATGCCTGGCGCTACTTGGAGCAATCGCAATGGGGTTATGGTGGCGATGGTTGTTCCGAACGGAGGAGAGAATTCCTCCTACCGGTTCGAGGAGCTGGATGCTGGCTACGCTTGAAGTAGCCGTCAGGGGGGAGTAACCGAGGATAGTAATCCGTTTGGAGGAGAAGGTAGTCTCCTTTGATTTGCTCCAACGATTATGCTTGCTTCTCAATCGAAGCAGCGGCGGGGCGGGAGAAGTGTTTACACTGTCGGGTGAATTTTGTGAAACTATTTACTGTAATTGCAAGTCACCCTCTGGCTCAAAAACTTGTTTCTTGCCTGAAAAACTTCTTTCTTCCTTCTATCTCTCTTGCTTTGATTGGTTTTTCAAACCTTTTGGGATAGGTACAGGACTGTACCCCATCTCGCCGCTTATTTTTGCCCCTCTCTGGGTCAACACGATTCTACATTATTCCTTGAATAAACCCACGCCCGGCTGGGCGTTGAAAAAATATATAGTACTGATTGTGGTCTATATTATTATTCTCTTGTCATATTGTAAATCCTTAGGACCCTTGTTCTCTGTAATAAGTTAACTAGCCCATGGTCCGAAGGCCTCCTATTGGGTTTCCTTGTGTTCTAAAACAATTGGATCTCCAGCCTATAAAAAAATGGACTTAGGTTGCACTACAAGTGAAAGGGTTGTGCCTGGAGCGGGGCCTTAGTCCATCAATCCAATCATAGACATTTATAGAGCGCTCTACTTACCCGGAGGGTCTCAAGGCGCTAGGGGGGGGGGGGGGGTGCTGCTACTACCCGAACAGCCAGGTCTTGAGCTTCTTCCTGTCTTCCTGAAGGCGAGGTGGTCTTGGGTCAGGCGCAGGTCGGTCGGGAGGGAGCTCCAGGTCTTGGCGGCCAGGTAGGAGAAGGACCTTCCTCCTGTTGTCGTTCTTCGGATGCGAAGGACGGCGGCGAGGGCGTGACTGGCTGATCGGAGGTGTCGTTTGGGAGCGTAGAAGTTGATGCGGTTGTTGAGGTAGCTCGGACCTTGATCGTGAAGAGCTTTGTGTGCGTGGGTAAGGAGACGGAAGGTGATTCTCTTGTTGACCGGGAGCCAGTGCAGGTCTCTTAGGTGTCCGGAGATGTGGCTGTGTCGTGGGATGTCGAGGATGAGTCTGGCTGAGGCGTTCTGGATCCGTTGGAGTCTCTTCTGGAGCTTGGCGGTGGTTCCGGCGTAGAGGGCGTTGCCGTAGTCCAGTCGGCTGGTGACGAGTGCCTGGGTGACAGTGTTCCTGGTCTCGGTGGGGATCCACCGGAAGATCTTCCGTAGCATGCGCAGGATGTTGAAGCACGACGAGGTGACGGCGTTGACTTGCTTGGTCATGGAGAGGGAGGAGTCCAGGATGAAGCCCAGGTTGCGTGCGTGGTCTCTCGGTTTGGGTGCGGTTCCCAGGGCGGGGGGCCACCAGGAGTCGTCCCAGGCGGAGGGCGAGGATCCCAGGATGAGGACTTCCGTCTTGTCGAGTTCAGCTTCAGGCGGCTGGTCGACATCCACTCGGCTACCTCTTTCATTCCTTCGTGAAGGTTGGCTCTATCGTCGGCGTAGGAAATGATGTTCAGGTTGTGTTGGCGTGCGATGGCTGCGAGGGGGCTCATGTAGACGTTGAAGAGGGTTGGGCTCAGCGAGGATCCTTGGGGTACGCCGCAGATGACTTCGGTGGCCTTTGATTTGTACGGTGGTAGGCGGACTCTCTGGGTCCTTCCGTCGAGGAAGGAGATGATCCATTCCAGTGCCTTCTCCTGGATTCCGATGTTGTAGAGGCGCTGCACTAGGGTGTGGTGGCAGACGGTGTCGAAGGCCGCAGAGAGGTCTAGGAGGATGAGGGCCGCTGTTTCTCCGTTGTCCATCAGGGTTCGGATGTCATCGGTGGCAGCGATGAGGGCGGTCTCGGTGCTGTGGTTGGCTCGGAAGCCAGACTGTGAGGGGTCGAGGGATCCGTTCGTTTTTGAGGAAGGCGGCCAGTTGCTTGTTGATGGTCTTCTCGATGACTTTGGCCGGAAACGGGAGCAGCGAGATGGGGCGGTAATTTTTGAGTTCGGTGGGGTCCGCTGTTGGTTTCTTGAGTAGAGCGCTGAGTTCGACGTGCTTCCAGCTCTCAGGGAAGGTGGCGGTGGTGAAGGAGGTGTTGATGATGTCCCGCAGGTGGGGTGCGATGACAGCGTCGGCCTTTTTGAAGACGTGGTGAGGGCAGGGGTTGGTCGGTTGGAGATCCGGAGTGGATGGAGTTCATCATGCGGACGGTGTCTTCGGTGCTGATCGGAGTCCAGGCGCAGAGGGTGGTGGTGGGGGGCGGTGGTTTGGTCGTGTCGGACGTGGCATTCGTCGGTTGGGTGTTGAAGCTGTTGTGTATGTCTGCGATCTTGTTGTGGAAGTAGGAGGCGAGGGAGTTGCAGAGTTCTTGCGATGGGGTGATGTCGTTGTTTCCGGCGTTGGGGTTGGAGAGCTCTTTCACGTAGGGCAATTAATGGCAGGACTAAGTCGGATCCTATGGGTGCGGAGACCTTTGATAATGGCAGATCCAAGAGCTGCATTGATTACATCCTTGTGAATGTGAAGCTCTTGGTCTTGGTTGTAGATATGGAAGTGAAATGCCGCCCTGAAAGTGATCACAACCCCTTGGTTTTCAGTCTTAATGATAGGAGCTTCTCTGGTTCTGAACCGTTGGATGGCGAAGCTTCTCCCAATCTGATAACTATTGCTAATGATTTAGGAGGGTTCAGTGGGCACGGGTAGTAATGGATGAAAATAAAGTGGCAGAGATTAGGGCGTTAGTAGCAGGGTCTTTAAGGGAACTTTCGGATTGTGGCTCCCAAGCTGTGCTAAATACTAAACTTGCAGAAATCCACAATGACCTATTTAGCGGGCTTAAAAGGTTTTATTTTAGTGTTAAACCAGCTAAAAAGCCCAGTATGTATAAGCCTAATACGTGGTATGACAACACATGCAGGCTAGCCCACAAAGCTCTAGTGGTTAAATCTAGGTACCATGGAAATATCAAGCTGTGTAGAGCAACTTACAAAACAGCTTTAAGACATGCTAAGAGAGAGTGGGACAAGGATCGTTGGCGAAGTCTATTATCAGCTTGTAAAGGCAGGCATATGACTCAATTTTGGGATCTCATTAAATGGAGGAATGGGCAGCGGTCGATTATACCTAGCAATAATGTTGAACCGCAGCAATGGGTAGCCTTTTTTAAAGCTCAATTTCAACCAGGCTCAGAAAGTATAGGGGTTGCCCCACACATTAAAATTGATGACCCCTTGCTGATCAACACTCAACTAGTGGAGATAGTGCTGAAGTCCATCCCAGGCGGTAAGGCACCGGGACCTGACTGCATCCCGGCGGATTTATTTACGCGGGATTCCAATTTATGGGTCCCTTACATTACTAATTTAATAAACTCGCTAGCTGGCGGAGCACCAATTTCTGTATCTTGGTTCGGAGCGGAAATCATTCCGATTTACAAGAAGGGTGATCGTTCCACCCTGGCCAACTACAGACCCATCAGCTTAACCCCTACGGTGCTCATGACGAGCTCAGCTCGTCATGCAGTACAGTGCTCCTGTACTCATGACGAGCTGAGCTTGTCATGACCACACCCATTTTTATTATGGCCCAGCACAGGAGAGGAATAAGACCAGCAGCGATGATGTTAATTGATGCAGTGCAAAAGATAGTGGCACGCATAATTCTGGGTAGTATCTAGGCCTGGATTTCCGAAAAGGACATTTTAACACCTCTACATGCGGGATTCCGGTCTCATATGGGATCGCTGGACCAAGCTTTTAGATTTGTACTACTTTATTGCAAGGAGGTCTTTTTGGGTAAGGGAATGCTTTTCGCTGCATTTGTGGATCTAAAATCCGCTTTTGATCTTGTCCCAAGAGTGAAATTGTGGGAGGTCTTACTTAGATTAGGGATTTAAAAAGAGCCAATCTAATTTGTGGTAAGACTCCATGAATGTACTTATGCCCAGGTTCATTGGGGTAAACCGGGCGAGGTCACTGAGAAATTTGAGGTAGGGAAAGGCATACAAAAATGGTGTGTACTGGCACCTACCCTACTTTCTCCATTCATTAATGGGGTGGTGCAGTATTTTGTTAACTACCCTACTGATGCGCCAATGTTAGCCGGCCAGAAGGTGCCGTTGCTCATGTTCGCGGATGAAACCTTGATACTATCCAAGACGAGACAGGGGCTGCAGTTGGCACTGTCTAGTTTTGAGGTGTATTGCCGTAAACATGAGCTTGTGGTTAATGTAGGGAAGACTAAGTTTATGGTGCTCCATGGGTCTAAGCTGGTTAAATCACGTGTGTTTATGGGTGGTAAACTCCTGGAGCAGACGGATGCCTACACCTACTTGGGAGTTACTTTCAGTGACAAGTTGAGTTGGAATCTTCAAGTCAAGATCCTTGCACAATTAACTGGATCATTGATTAAGGAACGCTGGCCTCAATGACTAGGCCTATTGCACCTGTTGTTAAAATCTACTCACCGAAAATTATTCCTGCCATTTTATATGGTGCCGAAAATTGGGACTTTTCCAATCTGACCCATCTGTCTTCTGCCCAGAACAAATCTATTAGATCGGTTGTGGGTTTTCCCCAATCCTCTCCCCGAATTCCATTACTTTTAGACCTAGGTTGCCATATGATTGAGGACATTGCTGGCTATAGGCCGCTGGCTTTTTTCAAGGCGGCTCTGGATTACTCCAGAGCTCCACCTTTATGCCAAGGCACTGTTTGAGGTAAGGGGACTGGATCGCTCACAAAGGATCCCATGGTTGCTCGGTATTAAAACTCTACTTACTGATATGGGGATGAGGGACCTCTGGGATAGCCCAGAGACGATGGAATTCACCTCAAAAGGAACTTTTAGAGCAGCATACTGGGATTTAATTAAAATCAGGAGGTTCTCTACCCTTACTAGGTCTACTTTGTCTAAGGACTTCTTTGAGCTAAAAGATGAACCCTGTTTGGAAAACTATTTGGACCTAATTACAAAGCCCCAAGATCGCAAGCTTTATCACCAGTTCAGAGTTGGGACACTTCCGCTCAGTAGACTAACATGTAAATGGCACCCAGGAACTAGTGATAAGTGCCGATTCTGCACTGACCATATAGAAGATATTGGCCATCTCTTATATGTTTGCCCGGCTTACCAACAACTTAGAAGCATGTGGCGGAAACCAGTATATCGGACCTTGGGAACCGGCTCTGCAATGGTAGCCAAGAGGATACTGAAATCTGGTTTTAATGATATCGCTGTAGTGGGTGTTGCTAAATTCCTGAGTTGGGCATGGGTACTACGGGAGAAAAAAAGGGGGTTGCTTTAGTCATGTAAACAGATTACTGGGTTAGTGTATCCACTGCGTGGAATTGGAAATTTTATGGGATTATGATGTGTTTAAAGTCTTGTGCGTTGGAAATATTTAATTCATTTATATGAATTGGTTTTAAATTGTAACTATAGGTATTTATTTATTTTGAACTGTATTGATAAATTTTTTGTAAAGACAGCTTTGTTATATTAGGTGAATATATGGTGTATCCATTTGTAATTAATTGACTGTCTTGTTTTTTAAGATGAACAATCGCAATAAAGACTTTTTTTACTTTGACTTTGACTTTGCTTGCTTTGATTTCTTTATTGTCCTACAGCTCCAATTTTTGTTAATGATAGCCTCTCAGAATATTTCCCTTTGTTTAGAGAAGTACGTCAAGGATGTCCTCTGTCTCCCCTTTATTCATTATTGGGATAGAATCCTTTTTAACTCAAATTAAACAATACCCACACATTTCAGGATTTCAATTTGGGGAACAACAGATCAAAATGTCTGTTTGTGCTTATAACATCCTTTTATATTGTTCCAAACCTTCCTCATCCCTTACTCCGTTTTTCGAACAAGTTTCATATTTTTTCACGACTATCAGGATACTGTTTGAACACTGATACAGCTGAAATAATACCCTTAAATGTCTTATATAATAAACACATTTTTTTTTAATCATTAAGATTTCACTTGGCAACGCATAATAATAAAATATCTTGTATTATGGTTCACAAAGACCATTAAAGGCATGATCAAATTAAACTTTGATCATATTGCTAAGACTTTAAACAATGCACTCATAGAGAAGCACCCATTGTTTCTTTCTTAGCGGGCCGGATGGACTCCATTAAAACGACACTTACTTTTATGATACTTTGCATTTCCATGATTCAAACTCATTTAGCTGATTACTACTTTGAAAGAATAGACTCTCTTTTGTCAATAAGGGAAATCCTCCCATATACCTCTATTAACCTTAAAAAAAGATAATTCTGAAGAGGGTCTTAAATTGTCAAATTCTAATGAATAGCATCATGCATTCTCCATAAAACAATCTGCTAGCTGCCTCGCTCAGGATTCCCCTTCCTATACTCCTTTATGGATGTTGATAGAAAAATCTCTTATCTTCCCTTTTGATTTTAAAGAAATATTGGATTTTTTGTTGAATATTTCTGAAATGTGTACTCCAGCCATTGCCCATTCTCGTAACATTTTGGTTCCTCTACTTCCTTCAACCTATTTTTCAGCTTCTATTTTTCAACAACAATCTATTTTGTATAATCGACATATTCAGATTCAAAATTGAAAATCGTTCTATATATTGGAAAAGCCTGGAGAGATAGAGGATTGTTTTGGTTATCGTAGATTTTTAATAGCAATCTGATTTTCTCTTTTCGTGATCTCCAAACTAAAAGACAACTGTGACTGCTTGGAGGGAGGAGCTAGAACACTGGGGATAGGCAGAAAGTGGGGCGATATGAAGGGAAGAAAGGCCAGGGTTACGTAAAATACTCATTGCCATGTCCTGGGATGCATTACTGGAATACTTCAAAGCTCTGAACAAGGATGAACCCCTCAGGCTTGCAGACACTATACACACAGCAACACCCGTAAATTAGCCTCCTTCTGTGACACACACATAGCAGAGAGGAGTTACCAAGATGAGGAAGGAGAAGATGAAGGCAAGGTTCATATAATATACCTAATCACCCCACAACATTCGAATGCCACAAAGTGGATGATTGCATAATGTACGTACTTGACACCAGAGACAGGCGAGGGTCCGTCTGAGGTCCCTTACATAACTGGTTGGTAGAGAGGCTGCCCCGTTAGTTCTAAGGGGATATGGGGGTTGTTTAGTTGACAAGGGTATACAATGAGAATTTGCCTAGCCTTAGTGCTGGTAAGTTCCAATTCTATTAAGGACTCGGAGGCGAGGATTATGCCTTACTTTCTTCACTTTATTTTTACAGCAGCAAGGAAAAAACATCAATAAACTACTTTTCCCATGAACACTTGGGAAACAGGAGAAAATAAGCACAAGTCCTTTCTCAGTCTCTGCGTCACGGCAGCTCCCATCATGCTCCTCTGCTGCCTCCTCCTCCTCTTTCTTCGCGCGAAGCCCATGTTCCGGCATTTTCACGCATCCTGTTTGGGACCGTCACTCCCTGAAAGAGATCGCAACATCCGACTCTGACCTCCTACCAAAGGCACATAGTCAGCACTTACAAGGCACATAGCCATCATTTTACAATGCAACAATAGTCATAAAAGCATAAAAGCATAACAACAACATAAATCGCTTACTTACATTCCATACGGGGAGGGTCCACTTCTTTGAAGTCATTGGGAGGGATAATCCTCGCCTCCGAGTCCTTAATAGAATTGGAACTTACCAGCACTAAGGCTAGGCAAATTCTCTTTCTATGGCAGGACCGGAGGCTTCGGATTATGCCAGTTCAAAGCTTGTTGACAACCAACCGTGCCACTTCCAAAACTGGCTTGAAATAGAACCTCTTAAACGTGGAATCTGAGGACCAATCGGGCGCTCACATCAGATCCTCCAGCCGGGCCCCGAGGGCAAAAGCTTTGGAGGCCATAGCTCCTCTTGCGGAGTGAGCTCCGAACTGCTATCCCCACCTCCTGCATCACCCAACGCACCCATCTGGCAATCGTCGGGGAAGAAACAGCCTTGTACGGTTTCCGTAGGGCAATGAAAAGCTGTCTTTTGCCCGGAGGGCGAGTATCATCAGTCATGTCTTCATAAGCACAGAGGCACTGCACCACACACAGTTTAGGGGAGGTATGAAATAACCCGTGAAACTTTCCCAGGTTCATGACTTTGGAACCTACAAACGACTGTGGGAGGAGGAAGTGACACGACTTCCCTCACCAGGAATTCTAAGCACCGGAGCGTGAGATGCCACCTATAGGGGATTCCATATTATCCTTATCATGAGGTTTGTTGAAGACTTTAGAACCATCAAAAATGAAAACTAATCCATCCATACTCAATACCAAGGACAAGTAGAAAACTCAACCATCAGGAACAAGAGATATAAACTCTGTTTATGAAATTTGGAGGATCCGTGTGTGCGCCTCCGGTGTAAACTCTAGTCCCCCTGAAGAAACTCCCTGGTAGAGAGTGAAAGGCGTTGGCTGATTTGGTTGTAAAGTGCACAATGACTACTTTTAAAAAGAATGAACAATAATAAATAAAGAACTTTTCTATATACACAGTGACAATCTTTCTGGACTTCTTTTCTAGTGCGCCCCCATAGAAAACCAAACAACATATCATCAGTCATGTCTTCATAAGCACGGAGGCACTGCACCACACACAGTTTAGGGGAATCAGGAAAAGCTGGGTATGAAATAACCTGTGTAAGGGTGTTGGTACGCCTATGCACAGTAAAAGACACCCCGTCCGGGGAAAAAACTCTGGCTGTAATGTCAAGAGCTCGCACGTCTGAGACCCGCCTGCAAGACACCAGGCATAACAACATTGCCAATTTAGCAGAAAGCTCCTTGCGGGAAAGAAATCTATTCGGTTGCCAGGAAAGGAATAAATTCAGAACTATGTTCACGTCCCACAGGACGGAGTAGCGCGGTTCAGGCGGCAGCGAGAGGCGGATCCCTCTCAACAACCTGCACACCAAAGGGTGCTCCCCAACCGGGGAGCCCTGCACCAAGTCATGTCCGGCTGAGATCGCCAAATGAAAGGTATTGATGGACCGATAAGCCAGGTCCTCTTCCGCCAGACCGGCATGGAAGTTAAGGACCTGCACTACATCTGCTCCCACGGGATCGAAACTCCGTCGCACACACCAGCGACGCCATCTATGCCAAGCTGATCGGTATCTCTTGGTCGTGCTATCCGCCCAGGCCCTGGAAAGCAAGTCTTCTTCTTTTCCCGAAAGGCCAGGGAGCGTCCAGCGACGCCGGAGATCCTTCATGCCATCAGCTGCAATGACCCTTCCTGAACCAGTCGGTGGGAAATCCCTTCCGGACTGAGTAGAATGCGAGGAGAGAGGGGGAGTAGGATTGGAAAATCCCAAGAAAGTTCCAGAAGAACCGGAAACCACACTTGAGACCTCCAACATGGCGTGATCAACACCACCTCCACCAACTGACGACGCAGAAGCGCCGACACTCGCGTTATCATTGAAAATGGGGGAAACGCATAACCCCTCTCGCCCGACCAATCCTGGAGGAAGGCGTCCGTTGTCTCTGCCAACGGATCCGGCCGCCAACTGAAGTACCTTGAAAGCTGATGATCCAGGCGAGACGCAAACAGGTCCACCGTGAAGGGACCCCACTTGTCCGCCAATAGTGCAACGACCTGTGGGTCCAGCTTCCACACACTGGCATCCAGCAGGTGCCGGGAGTGCCAATCTGCTACCTCATTCTGCCGGCCTGGCAAATACTCCGCCGTGACCGACACCTGATGGTCCAGGCAAAAGTGCAAAAAATCTCGTGCGAGGTCCGCCAGCATCTTGGATCTTGTCCCACTCAGATGGTTGATATAGCGGACCGCAGACACGTTGTCCATGCGCAGCAGGACACATGAGTGCACCTTGTCCTTTGTCCAACACTGGACTGCAAAAGACCCCGCGAGCAACTCCAAACAATTGATATGCAAAGACTGCTCTTGGGCCGACCAGACGCCCCCCGTGGAAAAATCGCCACACCTGGCACCCCAGCCGGACCGGCTGGTGTCGGACTCAATAACGATATCCGGGGCTGAACCGAAAATTGCACGCCCGTTCCAGGCCTCCATGTGCGACAGCCACCACTGCATCTCGTCTCTCACTTCCTCCGACAATGGGATAAGCTGAGAGTACGTTAGGCCTCTCCAAAGGTGAAACGCCTTCAGACGCTGCATCGCCCGATAATGAAGAGGGCCCGGGAAAATTGCCTGGATCGAAGATGACACAAGGCCCACCAAACGCGCCAATTGGCACAGAGATATGAGTAGCCTCGCAAAAGTCTGGCGCAGCTCATGTCTGATCTTTGACATTTTCCTTGCTGGAAGGCTCAAAGTGGCAGACACCGAGTCTATGTTGAACCCCAAAAAGGTGGCACACTGGACTGGAACCAGAAGAGATTTCTTCTTGTTGATAACAAACCCCAGACCCTGGAGAACGTCGACTGCCGTCTGTAGCTGGGACGTTAACCGCTCTAGGCATTGGTCCATAAACAGCATGTCGTCCAGGTACACGATCATCCTGACGCCCCGCGCCCTCAAGGCCTCCACCGCCGGGCGTAGCACTTTTGTGAAGCACCACGGCGCTGAGGAGAGCCCGAAGGGCAGCGTAGTGAATTCGTAGACCTGACCGTCCCACTTGAACTGCAGGAAGCGGCGGTGGGGAGGAAAGATCAGGACCGCCAAATAGGCATCTTTTAAGTCGAGTCTGACCATCCAATCGGACGGCCGTAAAATATCCCTCAGAAGGTGAATTCCCTCCAATTTGAAGTGGCAGTACACCAGCCACTCGTTAAAATCCTTCAAATTGATGACCGGACGATGGCCTCCGTCGACCTTGTCGACCAAAAAGAGGTTGCTGAGGAAACCCCCTGGATATTTGCTCGTGTAACAAATCGCCCCTTTGTGAAGGAGGGCGGCAACCTCTTCGCGCACCAAACATGCATCTTGCTGAGAGAAAACTAAGGGACGGGGACGCTGAAGCTGACGAGGACGACCATGGAACTCCATCTGAAAGCCCTGGACCGTCTGCAGCACCTAAGCGTCGCTTGTGAGGGCAACCCAGGCTGGGAAAAACTGCGCCAAGCACCCCTACCCGCAAACTCGCTGTGGGCAGCACACTCACCTCTTCCAACACCTTGTTGCTGGCCTCTCTGGCCTCCTCGGCTGCGGAATTTCTGTCCCCTCGTAGGGTAGAAGTTGTTGAAGCGGTCGCTGGACTGAAATTGACCGCAGCCGGAGCCTTGCCCCCTGTCGGAGCTGTTGCCACGGCCTAACAAGCGGCCCCTGCCACGTCCGGCCCGGTCAAAAACCCGCGGGGCAAAGACCTTCTTGATATTGGACTGCGCTCTTTCCAGGGAGGTAAATGTGGCAACAAATTTCCCAAGTTCTTTGATGAACGTGTCCCCAAAGAGCCTGCCTTGAGCCATAGCGCCGGCCTCAGAAGAGGCGAGGTCACCCAACTTGGGGTCAATCTTAATTAGAAGTGACCTCCGTCTCTCAGTACAGAGCGCGCAGTTGTTGTTGCCAAGAAACACAATGGCCCTCTGCGCCCAATTTGAAAGGACCTCCGGGCTAATCAGGTCCCACGACACATTGGCCTCCTCGGCCGTATCCAGAATTTTGGTCATGGGACCGATGGCATACAACAACTTGTCCTGACAGGTTCTCCATGACCTGTCGATACCCTTTCTAGGGTCCTTCACGAACTTGGCAAGAAAGGTCGCCATCTTGGGGTCTATATCCGGAGTCATCGCCACCTTTCCTTCTAAGGTGGGGCGAGGACACTCCGCCCTGAGGCGACTGCGGGCATCTTTTTCAACCGGTTTACGCAAACGGTTCGCCACATACAGCGCCACCTTCTCCCCGGGGACCCAGTCCGAAGACCGGGAATGGACGATATCGTCCGGGTCCAACATGTCGGAAGGGCCTGCAGAGGAAGACGCCTGCGACGGAAGCCACGATCTGGAGGAACAAGCCTCCTCGTCCGTGTCTGGCGAATCCCCATCTTCATTAGGGTCCGGATCCGGGGACATGGTAGGGGGTGGGATTTCACCAGGGGCACAGGAGCCGGTTGGGCCTCCTCATGCTCCGCAAAGGTGCATGCTTAACCTTATCAAAAACCGCGGAATTAACCCCCTCTGAACACTGCTTCTTATTAGGAGGGGGGGAAGGCAAAGGGGCCTGGGCAGGGGCTGGGGCCGGGGCCGGCGCAGGAATCAGGAATCAGGGCCGCCAGCTTTGCGTACGCCTCCTCCATACGCGCCGTGATTCGCTCTTCAAGAGGAACGATCGCCTGATCCACCGCCCTGTATATGCTATCATCCAAAGCTTGATAAAAATCATCGTCCCAGGGTACGTAATTGAGAGGATCCTCCCCGTGGAACTGGACATGGCCCTCGTGAATGATGAGGTAAATCAGGCTCCACAGAGAACCTGGGGATGGCACAGACCTTAACCGTTTGCCGACACCGGCACCACCTTTTTTGGCTGGGAGGAAACCCAAGAATGTGGGGGCCCCAACAGGAGCACAATTTAAGGGGGGGCAACCCCAGGGGACGCTGCCACCCTCTATATTTATAGGGTACCACCTGGAAAGCGTCCCACTGCACCACACAGAACCAACCAACTGGTGCTATTACGACCCCTCAGGGTGTCCAAAAACGAACCATACAACCCACACCGGGCATCAATGCTAATCTACAGTGCTGATTGCGACCCTCCAGGGGTGTCAAATACGGGTGGCAGGGGCAAAGACAGCAAAAACTGTGGAGAACACGGGAAAAAACGCCGTAAAAGCGACTTTCCTTCGTGCTGCCCACAGAGTTGCCAGTGCACCCCTAGCGGCGGGCCGCGCTACCAACTGGGCCAACAAATCACGTGAGGATCGCGCAAGGCATCCCGCGATATATAAGGGACTCTGTAAACCAAAAAACAGTTGAGCGCAAGCCTGCAGGACAAAACGCTACCCTTAGAGCCCCAAAACCCAGGAGAAACAGAAAAAGCCACTTAACTTGCTGCTGAGCAGCGAAGAAAGAGGAGGAGGAGGCAGCAGAGGAGCATGATGGGAGCTGCCATGACACAGAGACTGAGAAAGGACTTGTGTTTATTTTCTCCTGTTTCCCAAGTGTTCATGGGAAAAGTAGTTTTTTGATGTTTTTTTCCTTGCTGCGGTAAAAATAAAGTGAAGAAAGTAAGGCATAATCCGAAGCCTCCGGTCCTGCCATAGAATTACAGAGAGTTATAACATCAGATACGGGTCCTTTGGGCATGTTCAATAATAGTCCTCAAGCAGTTTTTTTTTTTTTTTTTACCAAATGCAGAACTGATGCCTGTAATAATCTCACAGACACACATTACCTTTAGCATTATGTGCAGAATGACACTGTATGCTATACTGTGCCAAAAAATTAACAGAAATGTACTATGACTTGATGTATATGCTCAATACTGTATTTACAATAAAATCTGTTATTAAAAAAAAATCCTTTTCACCAGTTTTGGAAGCTGGTATGACAACAAGTCAACAAGATTTTTAAGGTTACTATTCCCTGTACTCTCCCAAATATTTTCTAGGGAAGTTTAGCTCCTCATAGGACTCAGTTAATTCAAGGGCATAAATTAATCAATTTGTTGTTGGCTCTTGCTTTTCACTTAATACCATCTAATTGGAAACAGGCTCACAACGTTACTTTCAAATCCTTGTGGAATGCTGTCTGTTTTCATCACAGGCTGGATGCCCCCAGACTATGAAAACTTTTATGGCTCCCAGTAACTAATTTTGTACCCCAATCTAGCTTACTTGGCAGCAAAACTATTTATGTTTTGGCTGAAGTACGGAACCAGGCCCGGACCGGTTTTGGTTCCCAGTCCGGCTCTGTACGGAACCCACCTTAAATTTAATTCTCCGTCTTTTTTCATAAGCTTTTCAATAGTTTTGAAAATGCATATCAGCGGGGTCTCCTCCGCTAAGGTGGAGGAGCGTAGCCCCAATGCTCTATGAGCAGTGTAAAGGAAACATTAAATGATAATAACTAAGCCTTATTATCATTTTAATTTTACTATAATGGACTGCAGTCAGGTTCAGGTTATGGCGGCACAGGGTTGGGCTTGTTTCAGAGGGAGGAGTGGATAGTGCGCCTATGTGTGCATGCCAGTTTGGCCAGCCGTCAGTGAAACCATATAGAGGAGAGACTTTAGGCATCAGGCCTCTTATGGGTTTTAACACTAAACCACCACCTATGAGGAAGACAGCATGGGTATAGTGAATGGATCAGAAAACCCCTGGAGCTGGCATTCAGATCACAAAGGGTAGTAGAACAAGAGAAGGAAGTAACTTTCATTTCAGTTCAATATGTAGTGCTAAGCTACCACATGCTCCCTGAATACCTTGGGTCCTGCTTCGCTCCGAGAGTTCAAGGGGCATAGTGCTTGCCAGCTCAAGTCCCTGTGATTCCAACCCCCTCCCCATCAAAACCACATTAGTTAAACACACATTCGTGCCCCAACACCACACAGTACGGACCCCTTATTGGTACTCACCTGGGGCCAGGTGTGTAACACAAGCCCCCTGACAACCGTCACAGGGAGGGAGGACTTGTGCATTATGGAGGCGGGTCTGCTGGTGTTATTTAGGTGTAAAAGATTGGAGGAGCCATTAACTGATTTATAGATCTGGCCCTACTGGTAGCCAGGAGAGCCAGTGCCATAAAGTGGAAGGATGGCCACATCCCCGGTATACCGTATTGATTTGCAGCAACGCTGAAGTAGGGTATGGCCGAATCGGTGTCACTCCGTACAGAGGAGGCTTAAGGACTTTGCAAAGTCTTCAATGCCCTAGAGTGGGATACGCTCCTAAATGAGTTACAGGTGCTCTTCGAAGACCTTTAGGATGATGCCTTGGATGGGGGACCATGACCACTCAACACATACTATTCCAAACAAATATTTCCGCCTAGTACTCCCTTCCTCCCATCCTTCCCACTCTACCCACCCCCTTCGATGTTCCTAGACTCCTAACCAACCTCACTGAAGCTTGGGCCATACGCAATGCCAAGTATTGCATTGTTATGCTGGAGAGTCCATGCGTCCTTGCCCACATATAATTAAAGCCATACCCAATAGCTGATATTAACCAGTGCCAAACAGATGTAAATGTAAATGTAAATGTACAGGAATTTATATAGCGCAAATCACCGAGCGGTTTCTAAGCGCTTGCTTAGGGAACCCATCCTGGTATTCCCCTGTGACATAACCCCGGCAGGGTATCCGCAAGGTGAAAGCCAGGCATCCCGCCGCGAGGGGCCATTGTGGAGATTAAGCAAGCTATTGCCCTGAGTCGCAGAGTGTGAACCCGTGAATCGAGTAGGCACCGGAGCGAGAATTGTCAAGTCCATGGACATTTTTTAGGACTCAAGACCCCGCCGAGCCGGGAATTGAACCCTGGACCCGGGCTGACCTCTGCTTCCAGGTCTGCCTCTTCTAACCAGTGATCCACACTTCTCCAGATGATATATCACATGTGCAGAGATTTTGACGGTTTGTAATGGTTATGACCTGCGACTGTAACTTGTTACACATGATGGTTGTTGATTATGTAAAGATGAACCAATGCATCCTGTTATAATAACCATCATTGTCTGTAGTATATTGACCCACTGGGAACATGTAATTGGCTGATGATTCCATTCTCATACTGTAATGGTTGTAATACGGACCATGCTACTTTAAAAATCAAAAAACATTGGTCTTAAAAACAAAAACATTGCTGAATAGGACACTTAAGTTAAGGTCTGAGTCTCCATGTATTTTCATCAAGGTCTTCTTCTCAGGCTCTCTCCTTCTATCACTAGACAGTTGTTAGACCCGGGATCTCTGGTTGGCTGAGGTAGGTACCTTAGGCCAAATAGAGACCCTTGTTTCCACGTCTGGGAAGGAAGGATGCCTTCTGAGATAGCCCCCACTCACCCCCTTGGTAGCTTGGCAGGCTTATTTTCAAGGCAAATGTGTATTTGCAACCACACTCACAGAAACCCAATGATGATACTACAAATGGTAGTAGTAGTAGTGCACGGCCCCGTGTGCCCGGATTCTGCTGCCGCTGCCTGCTTGGCCCTCTTGCTACCGCCTCTCCTTAGGGCAACTGCTCTCCAGGCTTACCCCCGCTCCCCAGGCTTGCCCAAGCTTGCCCTCGCTCTCCCCCGCTCCGCTTTCCCGCTCTTTCCAACCCCCCCTCTGCTCCCCGCCGCTGCTTTCCTCCGGCCCCGCCTCCTTCTGGTGTCTCCCACTCCCCATTCGCCGCCCCGCTCCCGCCTCCCAGCTGCTCCTCCCTCCCACTTCGCCATAAATTGCGGGGAACGTCTACGTAAAAAGAGGATGAATCCATGTCGGCCTCATAATTAGGGCAATAGCATTAAGTTTACATTTATAATCCTCTGTTTCTCAACTTATCTAAATACGCCTAATTGGGCGTCCAATCGTAAATAGTGATGGGGATTCTTTCGAACCCCTCCTCATCTAAATCCTCTTTTTCACCGTTCTTAGGAACCCTGCCTACCCCATCCCTCGTCCTGATGAAGACCCGCTCCGTAAGGGGTACTGTCCCTACTATCTCAAGGGTCGAAACGTAGACTATACCTACCACAAAACCAGCTTCTGGCCCAAAGCGGGATTAATCCAGCCACATCAGAAGACTGTCTTTCATGTGATTCTCTCTGACTTATTGAAGCAGCTTAATGTGGCCCCTGGAAAGGGAGCCATTGGAAATAATTTTATGTTTGTATAATAGAATGAAATGCAATTCTATCTCTGTTTGTTTTAAGGAAATGAAGTTTGTCTGCACTCAATCACAGATTTCCTTCACAACACCAGCACTTCCCCTCTTCCCCTCCCTGTTGCGCGCGTGGGCACAAAACAAAGTATAATTAACCAATGAATGTAATTGATTGAATATTGTTATAACCAATAGTAGGTTGTGGGTATGTTGTGAATAAAATCAACCGTACCACTGAGATATATTTCTTGTATATTCATTAATTTTGAAAGTGAAGTTTTCTATGAATCTAAATCTATTCCTAGTCTGGGACCCCTCTATTTCTAATACTCAATTACCCAGGTCCCTTTGACTAATTGGGTTAACCCTTTCTTATATAATGATACAAGCCTAAGCAGAGGCTCGCGCTGCCGGAATGAGAGAGAAGCAGAGAGCATCTCCCTCCGAGCCCCACCCCACCCCATGCGTCGACATACGTTACATGGGGGTTGCGACCTCACTTCCCTCCTCTCCTCTTCCAGCGACTTGGGCCTCCAATGCAATCTTTGTGAATTGGCAACAGCGGGCTAGGCCGGCTGCTCATCTCCTCCGGGGCTGCCGGACCGGGCCGCTACTGCTACAAAGATATCAGGCTGCCACAGGGCACACACACACAGCGTCGCTGAGACTCTCTTGAGCTTTGGGTGCACGATCACGGGCACTCCTCTCGAAGGTCCCAAGTTGCATGAATAACATGCAGACAGCGTTGCTAAGACTCACTTTAACTCCGGGTCCATTGAGGTTCCGTGACGATTTGAACCCGTGTTTTCAACATTGTTGTAAATACATAATTTTGGTATCAGCGAACCGCAAATGATCCATTTAACATATCCTGGTGTTTTCGCTATGCTACGAGCAAGAGTACTCCTGTTACAAACACATTTCCAATCTACCCATGGCATCCATCTTAGATCATGGCAGCCATTTTGTGTTTCTTGCCCTCACATACGCAATGACCTCTGATTACTTCATTTCGATTAAGGACACGCAGGCTTAGCCGGCGATTCACCTCTCTAGTGACACGTGCACCTTAGAACAGAACATGCCGTAGCTGCATGACTCGACAAAGGCTGCCTCCTCTGCCCGAGGCCAGCCCTGCTATACTGGTTCTCGTGTTCGTTGGCCTGATCATGATTAGGCGGCCGAAGCTGGTAGCCTTGCCCATTTACGACCCACAAACATCTCTTATCCTGCTTTTCTATCTTCTGCACCTGGCTCTGCTCCTTTCCTTCTGGGCCTTTATTAGGGGGAGGTAACGAAATTTACGATGAAGCGGTCCGGCTCTTGAATGAAAAGTTGACATGGGATTGTGATGGAATAGTGGGAACCCCTCTTCGTAATGTTTGACATCAAATATTATCAACGATTCCTGTGCAACGCCAAATATTTATTGTTTAGGACACAAAGGTTTGGGAATGTACTAGCATTGTGAAGAATTCGCCTGAAGGCTAATATTTTGTATATAAGGAGCAGCCCTTCTTGTACAAATCGAACAGGCTCCTAGACACTGCCCGTGTGTAGTTTCTGTGACTTCTGTGTCCCTGCAGTAATAAACCTTTGGTCTTTGACGCCACCATCGAGAAGCCCGTGTTTCTGTTTATTTGTGCACCAAGACAGGTAGAACTCCGGGGTCTTCGGGTGTTATCCCTGACACCTCTGGACGGAACCAAAAAGTCCAGAACTCCACCATAATGACAAGGCAATCCTCATGAAGGTCTCAGGCTGCACCAAGCACATGCACACAGCGTTGCTGAGACTCACTTGGATTCCGGGTGTGCACGTTAATAAAGCAATCCTGACGAAGTTCTCAGGCTGCACAAAGCACATGCACACAGCGCCACTGAGACTCACTTGGATTCCGGGTGTGCAGGTTAACAAGGCAATCCTCACGAAGGTCTCAGGCTGCACAAAGCACACGCACACAGCGTTGCTGAGACTCACTTGGATTTCGGTGTACGCGATAACAGGACGATCCTCATGAAGGGTTCAGGCTGCAAAAAGCACCAGCACACAGTGTCGCTGAGCCTCGCTTGGACTCCATGTGCCCATGATCACAGGGCACTCCTTACGAGGGTCTCAGGCTGCAAATAGCACACGCACAGCATCGCTGAGACTCTTCTGGATACTTTTGTGTTCCTGTGTTTCCGCAACAGGGAGCCAGCTTACTTCGGGCCCTAGGGGATACGTTGCTTCTGGACATAGCACAGCAAAGTCCTTTCAAGCAGGGGGACACAGCACACAGCAAAATCCCTTTAGCCTTTCCATGGTTAAAACAGCAAACTGCAGGCCAGCCCCAGAACACACAGCAAGGGTCAGTCCTTTCCTTCAGTCTCTTCAGTTGTTTCTTCCTTGGCAAAAGTTCCTCTTGACCACAAAGTAGCTCGAGTCTTGTTTGATCTTGATCAAGCCATTCTCCAAAGTTCAGGGGTGTCAGCTCTCATAGTTATACCCCTCAATGGCTTTGAAGGTTTTGTATTCAGTGGGGCACTGACCCCTGTTCAAACCAGTTCTGGGTGCTTCCCTGTCAGTGACACTTTCTTCCTTTGATTAGTTGGGGTCTGGATTCTGAATCACTCAGCAGGAGATGGGATAATTGTTTTATGGCAGCAACCCAGGCCTCTTCACCTCTAGGGGCTACTCCTCACCCTACACCATAGATACAGGTCAGCCTATTGCTGTCTCATCTCCTCCCCTGGGTCAGGACATTCCCCAGATTCTATCGCTTTCAAATCCAGTCAATCCACAACAAGGCAGAGACACACAGAATGTTAGAGCACAAAAACCCAGCCACTTTTAAAAGAGTGGCTTCTAAACACATAAGTCAAAACCCACCTTCATAAAAAGATGTGTTATTACATTGTGAGTTCAAGCATACTAAACTTCACCTCTCCATCTTAAGCCTTTGGAAAGATTAGCTGGAAAACATATTACACAGCCTCCCCATTCTATCATATGGGTAAGATGGCCTTTCACAGTGAAAAACGAAATGGAGATTATTTCACTGTCAGGACATGGTACACACCTTAGTACATGTCCTACCTTTCACATGCATTGTACCCTGCCCAGGGGGTACCTTGGAACTACCAGAGGGGTGTCTGATGTGCATAGAAAGGGAAGGGTATGGTCTGGCAAGTGGGTGCACTTGTCAGAACAACATGGCAGTTTAACAAACCGCGCGCAGACAGTGCAATGGCAGGCCTAGTTCCCTCTTTAAGGCTACTGTTGTGGGAGCACAAGTAGTGCAGCAGGCCCACTATTAGCATTTGCATTACCAGCCCTGGCACACATAGCACACATTTTTAGGGACTTTACTAGTAAGGCAAACATACCAATCATGGACAACCAATTACCATTATACTTTATACAGGGATCACTTGCATTTTGCCACTGATCAGCAGTAGCAAAGTACCCAAAGCATCTAAGTTGGCAACACCATGTCAGAAAAAAGGTCTAGGGGGAAAACAAAAAGTTTAGGGAACTTTAGCCAAAAAGGGCCAAGTCCTACAACAGTAATGTATCTATTCTCAATCTAACAATGTGTGTGAATACCTGCAAGAAAGTCATGTTAGCAGAAAATGGAAAACAGTATTGCATGCGGCATGGAAAACAGGCCTACTTAAAGCAATTTAAAGTATTAACTCAATGGTGCACAATTAATATATGTGTGCACATTTAAAAACAAGTAAATATAAAATGTCAGTACATTAGGTTCATAGTACTTGTGACATACAATCAAATATTAAATGTATATGTGTAAGTATGTTTAAGAACTAAATTTTAAGGTAATATATGAAATGTTAGTACACACATTACATAAATCAAACGTGTTTCTATTATAAATTACATTTCATAACATGAGAAAATATTATTGTTGTTTGATGATAATAATAATATCAAAATAATAAATAATGCTCATCATCATCTTATTCTACGAGTTATTTCACCAACCCAAGAGACTAAAAGCATCATAGTGCATTGGTTTGCTGAATGGAAACCCAAGACTGTGCACATGGGGTCTGGAGCTTCACAGCCGTCCCACCAATAAACAAGTGTCGAACCTGATGAAAAGAATGCCACGTTTTCACCTGTATGGGAGAGCCCCCTAAAGTCTCCTTGAACCAGTATATCTGTATTGTATCTAGGACTGCTCAACAAACATCGCAAGGAGTACTGATGAGAAATATTTATGAAAATGGGGTGTTAAAATAAAAATTGAAGTTGTGTATTTTATTCCTGAAGATGTACTTTCTTTTTTTTCTGCCACAGATTACATTTCTTTAGACATGTAATTAATGATTCTTTTCTGTCTGTGTGTGCACAACGGCGATCCTTAGCAAATTGTCACTGGTAAGATCGGAGAAAATAGAGGCTTCAAGGAAGGGTGCCATGCAGCATGCCTAGTGCAGCATGCCGACGTGAAGTCAAGTCAAGTCAACCGCCTTGCTTCGCGCGATTCATTTCAGTTTGTTAACTGTAACACTGCAGAGCCTTGCTTTCATCACAGTAGCTGTTAGGTGTCATGAAGCCAAAAATACGTTACAATGTAGGATATACAACTTCAGCTTACTCGGTGAGGCGGGGATAAAGAAGTGGACCGCATTTGAAATGATACTATTACAAACGGTGTGGGGTTCCGGTTTACGGGAGTGCTGTTGCTTTAAATAAATCTCTTTGTAACATTTCCAGGAAGTACTAGAAAGCAAGAGCAAGGACATCATTCAGAGACAAGCAGTTTGCGGGTCCTTCTGTTACTCGAAATAAATAGGAAACACGCTGCTCCCAACTTGAATGCAGAAATGGACACTTGGGGTTTGATTTCCTGGCTCCTGCTCGTTGTGCTGTCTGTTGCCGCGCTCGCCTTCCTGCTGTACTGCTGTTATGTACAATATATTCACATGAAGTTCGACCACATCCCAGGACCCCCGAGGGACAGGTGAGACCAGCTTCAAGAGATGTTATTAAAAGAAAGCAGACGCAAAGGGTTAGTCTGCTAGTGATGCGTTTATAGCTTCAGTCCAGGTGTTTTTTCTTTGAAAGCTGGAACTTGTAGCACCTGTTTTACAATGGAACAAACAGACTACAAGTCCCAGAATTAAAAAAAAAAAAAAACCTTGACTAGAGCAGCTAGTCACACATGGACCAGGGAAACTTGGCAGTGCTATCTGTGTAGCCATCCATGAGTACAACCTGTGCATGCATAGCTGCAAAGGGGCCCATTCCTGGCTTGTAGTCACTCACAACTCTGTATGCTGCGACTTGTTGACCCGTGTTTATGTTTACGATGAGTAGAGTCAGTGAAACTGGAAAACCCAGAATGCAAAAAATGGCATTGGCTAAAGAAACACAGTATCGGATAACAAGCAGTAATGAGAAAACAGTTTGTGATTTATCGGTGCGCTGCCGCTACATTGTACATTCTGTAAAGCAAAACAGTTCTTTCTAACAGTAAGGCACAATGTTGAGATGCCTTGTTTCTTGTTAACCCAACTGCATACCCTATCACATCTTCTTATCCATCACATCAAGTGCTGCATCCGATAAAGCGATAAGCACAACATGGAAACATGAGTCTCTCTCTCTCTCTCTCTCTCTCTCTCTCTCTCTCTCTCTCTCTCTCTCTCTCTCTCCCCCCCCCCTCCCCCTCTTCCTCTCCCTCTCTTTCTCTCTCCCTCTTTCTTTCTCTTTCTCTCTCTCTCTCTACTACATGAGGGTGACCTGCCCCAGTCTGTTTTTTCTTTGAATTCTGGATTTGTAATCTTGTTTATTTCATAATTAAACAGGACTGCAATTCCCAGAAATCAAAGAAAAACACTGGACTAGAGAAGCACAACACTCATGAACCTGGGAAACTTGGCAGCTATGAATATATTGCAGCTAAAATTCCATTGCAAAGAGGCATTTAAGTATTTTAGTGGGGTAATGGTCATTGTGCCTGTTTTGATGTCCCTTTTTATTCTTGGGCGACAGTCTCCTGGTTCATTACTTTATTATGCAAGCGAAATCAGAGGTGCAAATCTAAAATATTTGTCATAATTTAGTCCTGCCAAATTTCCCAGGTTCGTGTGTGATATGCAACATCTGTCTAGGGGTTTCCTTTGAATTTTTTGAGTCTTATTTATTCCACTTGCTACAAGTTCCAAAATGCAAAGAAATGCATCTGGACTGGAACAGCACATCACACATGGAGCTGAGAAACTTGAAAGCTATAAAGATTGTTTTGTTTTATTGTAATGTGTAGCGTAAATCTGCATAATGGCTCACAAGTATGTGTTTCAGCCCCATTTAAAACCTCGTAATATATTAACATAGCTGCCAAGTTTCCAAGGTCCATGCATGATGTGCTGCTGTAGTCCAGCTTTTTGATTTGAATTCTTGTAGTTGTAATCCTATTTTATAATAGAATAAACAAGACTACAAGTCCCAGATTTTAATGACAAGACATGGACTGGGGAAGCATATCACAAATGGACCTGGGAAACTTGACCGGTTTGAATTAAGATCATAGTGCACCCCTTGACTAAGAGTTGTCACCCCAGAGTTAGTCCACAAGTATTCTATTTACATTTACACTGTCCTATCACTGATTGTGCTCGAACGTTTGCAGCTCTTGATCAGTTTTAATGTAATCTTGGTTTACGTGCATGGTTGGTAGTGCGAAAAATACTGTACATTTCCAGGTGGACCATGGGCTTATGGTGGATATAGAATGTGCAGGTAAGTATAATACATTTACCAAAGAAATACATTAAACTACTATGAACAGAAGGAATGGATTATGAACTTCCTCTTCTGTCCTAGACCAATGTATGGAATGTAAATGTGGAAATTGCTGGTTCTGCACAGTACAGCAAATAAAAGAAGTGGAGATCAACGGCTACATTTATTTATTTGCTCAACATGCTACTAGATGACAAAGATAATACACTTACATGGAGTACTATGACCGGCACACATACCAAGGAGGAGGGGGTTACAGTCTTCAGTTGCTGTGGGGACATTTCTGGGTGCCTGTGTATGACTGTGGGCAGTCATCGCAAAGAGCATACTTTCTCAATTCCAATAAATAGCCCATTCACAAACTAAGGGGCTTATTTACGAGGGGGTTGCTACACGTTTGCACCCCGCAACGTTGTACATGCGTGACGCAAACCTTTAACCCCTTGCATGCTGTGCACATTTTCGCGCTGCGTGGGAGATTTGAATAGTGGAAGGGATTTGGATTGCCCCTGGCCGTCCTCCGCACACGCCAACTGTGACGTCGGACGGCTGGGGGCCGTCCGAAGCATGCGAGGGGTTAAGACAAATTTTTTAAGCGACTCATAGCTACTTTGCCTGGCTCTGAGTGGCTTAAAAAATCTGGAGTAACGCAACTCTGACCTGGGAAGGCATTTCATGGCGCATACCCAGATTTACAAGAACTTGTAAACCTGGGGATGCTCCAAAATCTTACACCTTCCCAGGGGACAAAAACCTCTATTTCTCTTCATTTCTTCCTCTTTCTATGTGTTCTGCACTCTGCAGCACACATAGAGGAATATGACTCCCAGGATTGTTTTTGTGCAGGATGCTTTCCCCCAGCTGCTTTGTTGTTGTGCAGCTGGCTCTGCCCCCATGCAGGTCGGTGTTGAGGCCCTCCTCCAACCGCAGGCTCCTGCCTGCACCTCATCCATGGTGGTCCAGTGGGAGAGCATTGCTCTTCTGCCGGTCTGCTGTTGTCTGTCTCTGTCTTTTGTGTCTGTTTTTGTGTCTTAAATCTTTCTTTTTACTGTCTGCACCTCGTCCTTGTTATTGTGCCTGTGCTTTCTTTTTGTATTGTGACCTCTGCATCTTAGTCGTTTTCACCTGTGCCCATTGTTCTGTGTGCCCTTTCCTGCCGCTGCTGTCCCCGCGGCCCCTTCCCCCTGCCAGTTCTCGCCTCCCTTTGAGGTTTAAATGGGCTCCTAGATAGAAAAGCATTAAGGGATCCAAAATAATGAGACCATCCTGGACTAATTTGAGTGTCTAGTTACCAGAAAAGTCTGGGTTTGGAAGTTTTTTTTCTGGTGGTGGGTGAGCTAGGGCCCAAATCTTGAAGCTACCCTTGTGGTAAAAAAGTGTTCATTTTACTGGTTGAAAGGTGATTTTTCCACATTGCATTTTGGGTGTTTTATGTTCTGGGCCGTAGGCCCAGCCACAAAAGTGGGCTACAATGTTTCTACAAAGACATGTGGAAACTCATAATAGTAGCGCACTTGATATTATTAACTGGAGATTACCTTTAACCCTGACAATACTACTTTGAGCATTCCGTTAGTTAAGTTTGTGGCCCGAGCGGCTAAGAAGCGAAGTTTGAGAGTAACGACATTAAGGGCCAGATGTAGGTCGCCCAATACCGGTCGGTAACGGCCGAAATTACCGAATTTCGACCGTTACCGACCGCTATTGAGCTTTTTTAGATGTAGGTGGCATTTTTGTAGGATTCGGGATTTTACCGAATCGGTAATTTAAGGATTCGGTAAAATACTGAATTCTTAACATACCGATTCAGTAAATTACCGAATCCAGTATGTAGGGAGCACTCAAGTTAGTGCATTCCTCAGTTAAGCATTCGTTATTTACCACCAACTACAAGTTGGTGGTAAATAATGAAAACCTTTGAAAAAGCCTTTTTTTTTGCATTTCCAACAGTGTCATGTAGCAGACATACATGCCCTTAGGGCATGTATGTCTGCAACATGTGCACCCATACACAATTCAGGGGTGCAACAGGGTGTCGAAGTGACACCCTGCCACCCTTCAATGTTTTCCCCCTTTTACCGAATCAGTATTTACCGATTCGGTAATTGACATTCATTCCTATGGGCCTCCAGGCCCATAGGAATGAATGGCAATTGCTGATTCGGTAAATACCGAATTTTAACGAATCTGTAAAATTTAACGCAAAATTACCTACATATTATTTACCTATTCTTAAATCCCGAATCTGTATGATTCGGTATTTAAGAATAGGTAAATAGTATTTACCTACTTCTGGCCCTAGGTGTGCCCCAGCCATTAGTTCAAGCACTTAATTGGACTGCCCAGTGGTGCCACAGCATATTATGGCAAACTTCTACTGTCAACTGTCTCAAGGTTAGGGACTTGGTACTCTATCTCACCCTCTGTTTCAGTTCCGTATACCTGATTTTATTGCTTACTGTAGAGCTCATCCATGAGGCATTTTTTGCATTGTGAGGATAGCGTTGTAAATGCACTCTGTGCCTTATGCAATTACTGATGATGCACGAAGCCTATTTGTGTTAGTACTCAAAGGGAGCAACCAACCCCTGCACTTATCTTACAGTGTTAGTTGCCTGCTATTTTCCCTTGCACTGCACCTCGCACATGTTTAGCACTAACCAGCATAGCTTGTTTGTTCTTGCTTAATTGACTTATGTTGTCTTAATGTTGGTTTGGTTGTCACAGTTTTAAGTAGCTTGAGTAAGCTAGGACCTAGTTTCACTAGTGAACATTAACCTCCTGCACCTTACTTCTGCTGATAAATGTCTGCTGCCATTTTATACATTGCACTCCGCACTTTGTTTTTATTAGTCATTGGAACAGTTGTCGGCTTCTATCGTACTGACAAATTGTAAAATGTTTGTGAGTCATTTTGATTTGCAGTTTAACCTCACTCTTTTGACTATTGATTGTAATGGAAAGCTTTGAAAATTGTTTGATTTGGAATTTTAACATTTTTTTCACTATTCTAGATTGTAATGCTTTTAAGTAACCAAACAATCAAACAGGGGTTTATATAGCGCACTACTCATTTGTGAGGGTCTCAAGGCGCTGGGGGTACAGCTCCGGATCAGCCGAAGAGCCAGGTCTTGAGGTCCTTCCTGAAAGTGAGCAGTGTTGGAGAGCATCTGATGTACACAGTAAGCTCGTTCCAGGTCTTGCCTGCGATGTAGGAGAAGGCTCTACCACCAGTTCTGTTTCTACGGATGCAGGGGACCTCTGCCAGGGCAAGGTCTGCGGAGCGGAGGTTCCTCTTGGGAATGTGGAAGGATACTCTCTCGTTGAGGTATTTGGGTCCGATGTTGTTGATGGATTTGTAGGTGTGGGTGAGGAGTTTGAAAGTGACCCTCTTCTCGACGGGGAGCCAGAGGAGGTCTCACAGGTGTTGGGTCAAGTTCAAGTTCAAGTTCAAGAATTTATATAGCGCACTACTCACCCAGAGGGTCTCAAGGCGCTTGGGGAGGGGGCACATTATTTATCGAATAACCAGGTTTTAAGTTCTTTTCTGAAGGAGGAGTGGTTCTGTGTAAGGCGGAGGTGAGTGGGGAGTGAGTTCCAGGTCTTGGCCGCCAAGTAGGAGAAGGATCTACCTCCCATGGTGGATCTTTGGATGCACGGAACTGCGGCGAGGTCTTGATTGCATGATCTTAGTTGGCGGGTGGGTGTGTAGAAGGATAGTCGAGTGTTGAGGCATTCGGGTTCTAGTTTGTAGAGGGCCTTGTGTGCGTGGGTGAGGAGACGGAATGTTATTCTCTTGTTGACGGGGAGCCAGTGGAGGTCTTTCAGGTGGCCGGTGATGTGATCTTGGCGAGGGATGTCCAAAATGAGTCTCGCTGATGCGTTTTGGATGCGCTGGAGTTTTTTCTGTGATTTGGCTGGAATTACGGCGTAGAGGGTGTTTCCGTAGTCTAGTCGACTCGTAACCAGTGCGTGGGTGACAGTCTTTCTTGTCTTGGCGGGGATCCAGCGGAAGATTTTTTTGAGTATACAAAGTACGTTGAAGCAGGAGGATGAGACGGCGTTGACTTGATTGGTCATCGAGAGTGACGAGTCTAGGATGAAGCCTAGGTTACGTGCGTGGTCCGTGGGTATGGGTGCTGGGCCTAGATCAGAAGGCCACCATGAGTCGTCCCAGGCAGAAGGGGTTGATCCTAGGATGAGCACTTCCATTTTGTCTGAGTTAAGTTTAAGGCGGCTGTCTTTCATCCATACGGCTACTTCTTTCATGCCTTCGTGAAGATTGGTTTTGGCGGTGTTGGGGTCTTTGGTGAGGGAAAGAATCAGTTGGGTGTCGTCAGCGTAGGGGATGATGTTAAGGTTGTGTTGACGCGTGATGGAAGCGAGTGGACTCATGTAGACGTTGAAGAGGGTGGGACTGAGTGATGATCCTTGTGGTACACCGCAGATGACTTCGGTGGCCTCTGATTTGAAGGGGGGAAGTCGGACTCTCTGAGTTCTCCCAGCTAGGAACGAGATGATCCAGTCCAAGGCTTTTCCTTTTATGCCGATGTTGCTGAGGCGTTGAATGAGTGTGCTGTGACATACAGTGTCGAAGGCGGCGGAAAGGTCGAGTAGAATAAGGGCCACTGTTTCTCCGTTGTCCAGTAGTATTCGGATGTCGTCTGTTGCTGCGATGAGGGCGGTTTCAGTGCTGTGTTTGGCTCGAAAGCCGGACTGTGAGGGATCGAGAGAGTTGTTGGATTCGAGGAAGGCGGCGAGTTGGCTATTGACGGCTTTCTCTATGACTTTGGCCGGGAATGGGAGGAGAGATATGGGGCGGTAGTTTTTAAGTTCAGAGGGGTCTGCTGTGGGTTTCTTCAGGAGGGCGCTGACTTCGGCATGTTTCCAGCTTTCTGGGAAGGTGGCAGAGATGAAGGAGCAGTTGATGACATCACGGAGATGGGGTGCGATGATGGAGTCTGCTTTGTTGAAGATGTGGTGGGGACATGGGTCGGTTGGTGAGCCAGAGTCGATGGAATTCATGAGGCGGATGGTGTCTTCAGTGGTGATTGGGTTCCAGGCGCTGAGGTTGTTAGAGGGCGGTTTAGGTTCTGAGGGGGGTGGAGAGGATTGTTTGTTGGAGCTGTTTTGGAAGCTGTTATGTATGTCGGCAATTTTGTTGTAGAAGAAGGAGGATAAAGAATCGCAGAGGTCTTGGGAGGGAGTGATGTCGTTTGAGGCTGCGGTGGGGTTGGTGAATTCTTTGACGATGTTGAATAGTTCCTTGCTGTTATGGGCGTTGTTGTCGAGTCGATTCTTGAGAGCTGATTTCTTGGTGGCTCGGATCAGCTGGTGGTGTTTGCGGGTGGCTGCCTTGAAGGTGGTCATGTTGTCGGTGGTTGGGTTTTTTCTCCATGTTTTCTCGAGAGTGCGGCATAGCTTTTTGGATTTCTTAAGGTCATCGTTGAACCAGGGGGCCTTTTTGTTGTCTTGTTTGGTGTGATGGTTTTTCAAGGGTGCTAATTCGTCAGCGCTGTGAGTGATCCATTGTTTGAATTTGATGGCAGCTTGGTTTGGGTCCGATGAGAGGGCGGGTGGGTTTTGGTTGAGCGATGTGAGGAGTTGGTCGGTGGTGATTTTGTTCCATTTTCTTCGGGGGATAGGTTGTGGGGAGTTGTGGGTCGAGGTGGTTTTGTAGCTGAAGTGAACACAACTGTGGTCCGTCCAGTGGAGAGCTGTGGTGTGATCGAAGGAGATGTGTTTGCTGGAGGTGAAGATTGGGTCGAGCGTATGTCCGGCTACATGGGTGGGGGTGTCAACAAGTTGTTTGAGGCCGAGATTGGCCAGGTTGTCATGAAGGGTGGTGGTGTTGCTGTCGTTTTTCTTGTCCAGGTGGAAGTTGAGGTCTCCTAATAGAATGTAGTTCTCGGAGGCGAGGGCATGTGGACTGATGAAGTCTGTGATGTCTTCGCTGAATTGTATGCGGGTTCCTGGAGGCCTGTAGATGAGGGTGCCTCTGAGTGTGGTTCTAGGATCGGTGTGGACCTGGAAGTGGAGGTGTTCGGCGGTTGAAAGGTTATCGTCGGAGCTGGTCGTGATTTTGATGGTGTTCTTATGGACGATGGCGATGCCTCCACCTGTTTGGTTGGTGCGGTCTTTTCGGATAATCTTGTAGTTGTCCAGGATGGCTATGGCGATATCGGGTGATGATGAGGCGTTCATCCATGTTTCAGTTAGGAAGGCGACGTCCGGTGATGTAGTGTCGAGTAGATCCCAGAGTTCGGTGGCGTGTCTGTGGACCGAGCGGGTGTTCAGCAGGATGCACTTCAGGTGGTTAGAGTCGGAGCTGGGTTTGGTGTTAGTGGATGTGGTGTGGGTCTTGATGCTGGTAAATTTGCAGGAGTGGCAGGCGAAGGGTCCATAGGTGAGTCCTGGGGCAGCTACGCAGCATAGAGGTGTACGTCCGGGGTTAAGGGCTAGGAGGGTGGCGGCGTCATACCTTAAGCAGGAGGGGTGCGGTTTGCGGGGGCCAGGGGGTCTGGCACTGGGTGCGGTCCAAGCGCGGACGGGCGTAGACGGGCTTACCTTTGGCACACCTTCGGCGCGCATGGGGCGCGATCGCTGCGCGTGAACGCTGCACGCGAAGCCATCTGTCATAAGTGGAAAATGGGGGGAGGGGCGAGGGAGGGTCAGCTGGGAGGCGGGATCGGGCGGAGAGGACGGGCTCTGAGGCACAAACAACAAACAAAATGGCAGCAATGTGAAACTGGCAACAGGATGGGGCACACCAAGTGAATGGCGACTTTAAACACTCAATATGTATTAAAAAACACTCGATAATGCGTCTAGCAGTCAAGCGCTATGCTAAGCAGCAGCTAGCAGACACAACAACTGGGCTTGCGCATGTGAAACCAGGACAGTGCTAAAATCGGCAAAGCGCTATTAATAAATAATATACACTCGATTGAGGCTTCTAGCACTCCAGCGCTATGCGGGATCCATTTGAAGGTCTTGTGGAGGATCCGCAGGCAGTTGAATGCCGGTGGAGGCGACGGCGTTGACCTGGTGGTTAATGGAGAGGGAGGAGTCAAGGATGATGCTGAGGTTTCATGCATAGTCAATAGGAGTGGGAGGGTCCCGAGGGCGGAGGGCCACCAGGTGTTGTCCTAGGTGGAGTTGCAGTGTCCGAGGATGAGGATCTCGGTCTTCTCGGAGTTGAGCTTCCAACAGCTGTCTTTCCTCCAGGCTGCCACGTTTTTCATTCCTTCCTGGAAGCAGAGTCTCGTGTCTTTGGGATTCCTTGTGAGTGTCGTCGGCCTAGGATACAATGCTGAGCCCATGTTGTCTGATGATGGCGGCGAGGGGGGTCCATGTAGATGTTGAAGAGCATGGGGCTGAGCAATGAGCCTTGGCCTACTCCGCAGTTGATATCGGTGGGTTCGGAGAGGAAGGGGGGAGTCTGATCCTCTGGGTTCTACCGGAGAGAAAGGATCGGAACCAGTCGAGGGTGGTTCCTTGTATCCCTACGTTGTAAGAAACTGTATCGAAGGCTTGGTCTCTTGAGGAGGGGTTTTACCTGCGCCCACTTCCAGTCATTTGGGAAGATGCCAGACATGAAGGAGGCATTGTTGGTCAGTCCCAGTTCAGGTACGATGGCGGCGGTGGCCCTGTGGAGTATGTGCGGTGGGCAGGGGTCCTTTGGGGCTCCTGAGTGGGTTTTCTTCATGGCAGCGGTGATGTGTTTGACGGTAGCAGGAATCCAGGTGATGATGGTTGGCTTATCGGCAGTGTTGTTGGGGGGGGGGGGGGGGGAGTGTCCATCGCAGGATCACTGAAATTGTTGTAGAGGGCCTTGATCCTCAGATGGAAATATGAGTTGAGCAAAAACAATAAAATTATTATTATTATTATTATTATTACTATTATTATTATTATTATTATTATTATTATTATTATTATTAACTGGATTTACTATGTTTGGCGTCTAAAAGTCACCTAGTAGTCAATAAAAAAAAGCATATTGTGAAAAATGCCCTCTGAATCATATGGATGGTAGTATGGGTAACCACATCATCAGAGGTGTATAAACAACCACTGTTCCTAATCTTAGTATTTTGTCCACATTTCAGAAATATATAGGTTTCCTTCATAACCATGTCTAACTCATTAGATTTTAGCATATTAATTTCTGTGTGGTTAGTACACGATGAAAAATCATTTTAAGCTGCAGCTCAGTTTTTGGCTTTGGGCTTCAAGTGTTTTTGGAAGAACCTTTACACCCTTTATATCCTTGCAGCCAGAAGGGTCTGATGGAAGTTATGCTATATTCCTTTTGTAAATTGACCACAGTACAAAAAAATGACAGATGAAACATTGTCACCAATAGCTATTTTTTCCTACTCATTTTTATTTTTTTTCTATTTTAGCAATAGTTTCTTTTCTGTTTTCCATGAGCGCTGTACTCAAACGACCCCATGCTGAACTTAACATTTTGTCTACTTTTAAAAAATGTATAATTTTGGAGATCATTATTGGGTTTCACACCTGCTTTCACCACAAACAGCAAGTAGTTTGAAAACACAACAATTAGGAAAAATTGACTTCTTATCAGAAAAATGCAAATACAGTGGTAAACTTTTGATATTGTTCTGTTTGTTCCTGAAAGCTGGGAAGATGATGATCCTAGCACCTCAAACCTTTCATTGATGACATTTTTTGAAAAAAGCATGTGCTTTCTTGCTAAGCACCCCCCCCGCCCCCCATGAGCGTGAGCTATTCCAAACATCCATAAAGGGTTTAGCACCAAGGAAGGGAAGCCATAGCTGTCCAGTGGTTAATCTCCTTTAAAATGTTTTCCAATGTCATAGAAACACAAATTTCTCAAGTGGAGTATCATGCCCCGGAAACTCTGTGTAGTAAGATATAAAACAAATAGAAATCTTTAATGACTCCTTTTACAACAGTTTCTGCTCAAGTCGCTAATTTCTTTTATAAAGCCCCAATACCTTGTGTCCTCCGCTACTCATGGCAGGTGGTTTATGGTTCAAATCGGTTTATTGGTATTTTATCTAACACATACTCTCACCTACATCCAGAGGCTGGTTGGGTGGTGGGGGAGCATAAGGGAAGGGGAACATCACTTACAACGCATTTATTACAACGCACTACCATTACAACTCAACCATTACAACGCAAACCATTACAACGCATTGCGCTGGGGGGCGCTCTAGGATAGGGAATATATTTAATTTACTATCCAACACCTTCCCTACTATCCACGGGGACTGGAGTTGGAATAGTAAATTAAATAAATCACTATCCAGCGCTTAAAAGCACTATGCGTTGTAGTGGTATGCGATGTAAAAACCGCGTTGTAACGGCAGGCGTTGTAATAGCCTGCGTTGTAGTGACACCAATCCTAAGGGAAGAATAAGGGGGCAGGCGGATGGGGACTCAACATAAATGGGAAACAGTCTGCAGGGAAACACTCCAGTAAACATGGGGTGACTGTTCAGGAGGCCTAGGTTGAGTCCGAGCTCTCAGTGTGAAATTAACCTCTCATTAGGCGGAGTACCTGAAGGTAGCGGGGGCAGATGAGTTCTTGAAACTCTTGAACTAAGAAGCGAAGACACGGTCCCCACGGTCTATAGAAACGTGGCATTGCTCTTTTCACGGAAGCTGTGAGTTTCTCCATTGCCACTGTATTCCAGAGCCTGTGCAGCCAGTTAAGTGGGGTGGTGTGGTTTCCGTGGCCCATTAAGAAGTGATAACTTCTCCGGCAACAGTTAATGCCATCGTTATTGCCCTCCCTTTGTCTCAGTATAGTGGGTAGGTCTGTTGGTTCAGGAGACCCAGCTACGTGTAGCTATGGAAGCGGGGGATGTCGGTCGCAAATATCTTGTCAGGGTCTCGGAGGATGGCTTCCCAGTATCTCTGTAGTTTGAGGCAACTCCAGAGCAGATGGGTAAGCATGCCCACCAGGGTGCAATTATGCCAGCAAGTGCTTGGGGGTTTGCATTTCCATTTTGCAAACCTGGCAGGGATGTAGTACCAGTAATGGGCAATTTTCATTGTAAATGATTTCCCTATTTGTATTGAGAGAAGGGATGCTTGCTCTGTGAAGTATGTCAGCCCATTCCTTCAGCGTGAATGCATTGTCTATTTCCTATTCCCAGTGTTGCTGAGCCGGGGATTTACAGGTTGTTTTGGGGGTGTTCAGAAAGGCACAGAGATCGGAGGGCAGTCATTTGTGATCAGACTTAGTAATCAGCAATTTTTCAAACTTGGCCATCGGTCTGGAAGTACAGGGGTGGGTGGAAGTCTGTGTCACCCAGTGCCTAACAGCTCTGTATCACCAGTATTAAGCGCTAGAGCGGCCATAGTAAGATTGGAGTTGGAGGAAGTTCATTACACCCCTTGAGTTGTGCATGGTCCCAATTCGTTTGAAGTTAGCTGATTGCCATTTATGATATTCGGAGCCAGTGTGCACTGGAAGGAATGGCAGGGTTCCTACAATAGGTATTAAGAGGGAAGTAGGATTAGACAGACCCTTAGCCTCCATGACTCTGTCCGAGGCTGCTATAGTCTGGGTCGGTGTGCTTTGGGAAACCATGGGACCTTCCATATGTGAATCCCTGCGATGAACTGGTCAGTGAAGCACCAGTATCTTTCTATAAGTGTTCTGTTATATTTCACAATGTATCTGAGCTGGGCACCTAGGTAGTAATTGGCGAGGTGTGGGATACCCAGACCACTGTCGGCCAAAGGGAGATGCGATCTGAATTTGGCCATGCATAGTAGTGTCCCATCCCAGAAATTAAGGTCTATCATTTGTTGGAGCTTACTCGGGGGTTTTGCGGTGGGGAGGGGGCTCCGACTTTGAGTCTGCATGGGCTTTCCCACCCAGGAAAGCCCTCCTGCCCTTCATCCCTGCAACTCTTTGTGTGCCACAATGTGGAGGTCGGCAAAGTTTCCCTCCACAGCTTCTCGGATTGTGGAGGAGATCATGAGCTCCAGGTAATGGCAGGCGGTTGAAATGGGTTATGTCACAAGCAGACATTGATATTTTCACTTGTGGGCTCATTCCTCTAGAGGTCTTATGACTTCCAAAGCTTTTTGGGCCAAACCCAGTTTAGAAGACATTCTGAGAGCTCAAGTGGTCAACAGTATCAACTTCCAAAGCTTTCTATTACAAACCAATCCCAATCGGGTTTTTTGGTCGTTGTAAATTTGCTTTAATAAAGCTTAGGAGAACTTTCTGGTCTTGGCATGAAATGCAGATTTTCCAAGATCAATTGCTTCAAAGTTCAAATTTCTTTAAAAACAGGAAGGCGGTATTATCTCACCTCAGATTAAGCAAATACTAGCACATCGCTGTTATTTTCCCTCCTTTTAATTCTGGCTGCTATTTCCTTGTTTTCTTTTAACATTTTCACAATCAGTACTGCCCCAATCAACACTGTGCTTCCAGGAAATTGGGGAAGGGACCATGGTCTTCCTCCTTGGTTTTGTTTGAATGTTCTTTTGTTTTATATCCAGTTATAGATAAGATCAACGAAATCGGCAGCATCAAGAAAGAGGAAGAGATAGAGGCTATGGGGGCTATATTTAATGATTCACCTGTGTAGTTTGCATTAGAAGTCCAGCAAAACAGTGCTTCTGGATTTTCTAGTTCTTTCTTTCCTCTTTATTGCTTTCACTATCAAGCTGTTACTGAATAAAACAGCAAGAAAAACATCATGATAATTGACTCTGTGTCTTTAATATAATTGGGACTTTCCCACAATAGCGCTTGGAATTGCCACATTTCACTGAGTCCTACTTACAAATAGGAAATTTTTGCGGTCATACAGTAACTGCTCCGACCACTCGTTAATGGTCCTGAAGCGTATTGAACATTTTAACATTTTCACATGGGATTGCCCTTGTCCATATAAATAGAGCCTTTGATTTATGCACGTAAAAATATAAATTCTCCTGGGCACTAGCAACAGCAAATAGGCCTTTGTTTTCACATGTTCAGTAAGTAGCTGCTTTCAGTACAATATGCAGTATAATTAATAGACAGGATTACAAAAATACATCAAATAATAAAGTACAGTAAGAGCACGTAAATAACCTCAAGAAAAGAGTTATTGGAAAAGACCAGCCTTTCTCCAGACCAACTCATACCTTAAATGCAGCTCTTACGGATTTAAAGACTGTAAAGCAGCTGAATTTCTTATTAAGTCTTCAATGTCAATAGATCAACGGAAGCAGCTCTAGGTTTTCTATTTCTCAGTAAAAAAAGGACTGGACAAAATAATTTCCTACTGGGCTTCACAAATATTTACAAAAAAGTTGCAGACAAGACTCTTATGATAGGCAGACAACTGGGCAGCAAGGTAAGTACACCAGTGGAGCCGTGTATTTCATCATAACTCACCCTTTCTAAAAATACTCCCATCCAAATGCAGATATTCTGCTAACAGACCTTAAATACCCAGCTCAGGACAGTAACTTAAAGTTGTCCACAAACATGCCCTCCCATATTTTCTCTTCATGCTCAGAAACAAGTGCCCCGCCAATTACTTTGTTATTAAGTACTGTCCTTCTACCATTTCCCTGTACAGTTGCTTTAGTCATTCTTGCCCTCTCTCTTCAAGCTACTCTAACAAGCACTGACTTCAGTCTTGGCAGAAACTATCTTGGTCAACCACGTTGACCCTGTGAGGGCACCTGTTAGGATTTATCTCATCTTGGAGACTGTCCCTGGTGGCTCTGGTGCCTTGTGGCTTTGAAGCTGTAGCCAAGGTCACCAATCCTGCGGTACAGCCATGGAAGGTGACATTGAAAGTTGGTTTGTGGCAAGTGCAGATTGTGGCTGTTTGTTCACCTGAAGAACCCCACTAGGATGTACCACGTTACCACACGTACTTTTAGCACGCAAACCATTACCACGGATTTTTTACAACGCAGGTCATGTTACAACGGATACCCTTACAACGCAATACACTACAACGCACATACTATTACAACGCATACCATTACAACGTAAGTATAGGTAAGTATATATATTTAAAAAAAATATTTTTGTAATATTTAATTTAATAATTCATTATTATATTTAAAATAATTATTTTTTAAATATTTAATTTAATTATTCATTATTTAATCATTAAATAATTATATTAATGAAATTATTTTTAATTGTAATTTTTTTAAATATATATTATAAATACCCCTGTACCCCAAAACCCAAACCCAGCCCTAAAACCTAAAAATACCCCTGTAGCCCAAAACCCATACCCAACCCTAAAACCTAAAAATACCCCTGTACCCCAAAACCCAAACCCAACCCTAAAACCTAAAAATACCCCTGTACCCCAAAACCCAAACTCAGCCCTAAAACCTAAAAATACCCCTGTACCCCAAAAAACCCAAACCCAGCCCCAAAACCTAAAAACATCCCTGTACCCCAAAACCCAAACTCAGCCCTAAAACCTAAAACTACCCCTGTACCCCAAAACCCAAACTCAGCCCTAAAACCTAAAAATTCCCCTGTACCCCAAAACCCAAACCCAGCCCTAAAACCTAAAAATACCCCTGTACCCCAAAACCCAAACCCAGCCCTAAAACCTAAAAATACCCCTGTACCCCAAAACCCAAACCCAGCCCTAAAACCTAAAAATACCCCTGTACCCCAAAACCCAAACCCAGCCCTAAAACCTAAAAATACCCCTATACCCCAAAACCCAAACCCAGCCCTAAAACCTAAAAATACCCCTGTACCCCAAAACCCAAACCCAGCCCTAAAACCTAAAAATACCCCTGTACCCCAAAACCCAAACCCAGCCCTAAAACCTAAAAATACCCCTGTACCCCAAAACCCAAACCCAATACCCCAATACTTACCTTTAAACTTACCTAAACTTACGATGTAATGGTATGCGTTGTAATAGTACCTGCGTTGTAAAAAAATGCGTGGTAAAGGTATCCGTGGTAATGGATCCTGCGTGGTAATGAATCCGTGGTAACGGTACTGCGTGCTAAAAAATCCGTGGTAACAGTTACATACCACCCGACTAATGTACGCTTTTAAGGCAACTGCATATTGCTGCTTTAAGAGCAGTGTCAGACATCTTGTAGCCTGGCAGTTTATATAGAGACTATTTCACGTGACTGTTGCTAGTCCTTTGCAACTACATGCAGCTCTTCATATGCTCCACTTAACTACACTGGATCATCTGTGTCTCCTGCAATACAGCGATTAAGGCCAAACCTGCTGGCATGTCACCACCACCAAGACATCGCATCAGGTGGAATTGGACATACAACTGTACATGTGGTGCTTTAATCTGACCTTTCCTGTTGTCTTTTAATCCACTGGCTCCAACTGGACTCCTTAATCTGCAGACATCTTTGTGCCGCCTGGCCTGCATCTTTCATGGTACACTGATAGTCTTTGCCTGGAAAACAACACTCATGACTGACACGCATTCTCAGTGCCAAGATTAAATATCCTTCTCAAGTTTGTCTCCCTCAATTTCATAATGATGTCATCACATTGTGCCACACATCCTGATATAATGCTTTATCTTTCCTTTGCTTTCCCGCTATGAGAGTCTGCACCATGGGACAGATTTATCAAAGGATTGTGTTTGCCTTGCATCATGCAAGGTGACGAAAGGTGCAACGCAATCCTCAAGTCGGATTTACCAAGCCACACAAGACCACCCTTCGTGGCCCTGCTTCGCTTGGTAAATCTGGAATAACCCAGGGCAGCACACTTCTCTGCCTTGTGTTACTCTGTGCCAGGATGGTGTTACATAGGTGGAGAGTGGGTGTTATCACTAATCATCCATCCATGCTTTCTGGTGCATTCCCAGATTTACCATAAGCCGTAAACCCGGGAATGTGTCAAAATTGTCCACCTTTTCGATAGAGGCACACCGAGGAGAAATATCTTTATTTGTCCTCATTGTTTCCTCTATCTGTGTGTGCTGCATTTTGCAGCACATTTAAAAAGAGGAAAAAGATTCTAAGGATTGTTTTTGTGCAGGAAGGCAACCCTGGTGAGTACCTGCCAGGTTCCCGTTGGTGGTGCGCCCGTGAGGTGCCATCTCGCTCTCACACACTTTTTTCGTTTTTCTTGTGTTACAGTTAGACACTAAGGTGTGTGTGTTTCTGTTGTCTCGCAACTGGGTTTTTGGATTTTTAATCTTAGGGAATGGGCGACTGTTAAAGGAGGCACATCACCAGGATATACCAACTACCCTGTTAACTAATGGATGGGGAGTAAGTTTGGTAATAATTATGCAACATACGGTATACCCAAAAAGAATGAATTTATAAGTGCCTACAAGGTCTAGGTCTTTTTTGTACGAGGTGCATTCCGAGATTTACCATAAGTCGTAAACCTGGGAATGTGTCAAAATTGTCCACCTTTTCGATAGAGGCACACCGAGGAGAAATATCTTTATTTGTCCTCATTGTTTCCTCTATCTGTGTGTGCTGCATTTTGCAGCACATTTAAAAAGAGGAAAACGATTCTAAGGATTGTTTTTGTGCAGGAAGGTGTCCCTTACTGAACAAAAATAATTCTGCCTGCAATGCAGGCAACCTTGCACCATGACACAGGGGTACCTGCATTGGCGCTAGGCAGTTCATAGTACACCAGCGCAGTGCGAGAGCAAGAATGCACCATATCTTGATAAATGTGGCTTATTCTTGCCCTCTCAATTTGGTGCACAGCAGCAAGTTGTTTTGATGCGTTGCGCTGCCTCAGATATTAATAAATATTACCCCGGTTGCATGTGCCCCTAACTACAGGACTAGTGCCTTTAATAAGTTTGACATTTTTTCTGCTGCCCTCACCTTAGCCTCTGTGTAGCCATTTTTCCAATCACTTTCTGATCCCTTTTGTCGAGTTCCTGCTATCCCATAATTAGGTAAACAGCAGCTTTTTTCTCTCTTGGCTCCATTTTGGATAGCTCTAGTCAAGCCCATGTTTGCTAGTTTTCATCTTTTTTTCAGACATCCAGCACTATGCCTTTGTCTTCTCTCACCTCTATCATTCATTCCCTTGAATTCTAAATCGTCCTTTATACGATCTTTCTAATTTTCCTTTAATTGGATTTTCCTTGCTCAATTTTATCTCCTTCAGTTCTATATTGGAGGCATATATACTGACCAGTGGCGGCTGGTAATTTGTCCAGGGAGGTGAGCCACACGCACACATACACACTTACTCACACCCTTGCATTCACGCTCGTAGACACATATTCCACAATACTAACAAATACACTTACTTTCATACATACACGCATGAACTAACCCGCAAAAACATAAAACTTACCTTCACTGTAAAGAGGGAAGCCTCTGAGGTCCCATAAGGGTTGAGACTGCTGCCTTCTCTCATCAGCTGGAGGGAAGGCTTTTGTCAGTGAGATTGCCCACCTCACAACCCTCTGGGACCCAGTGTGACTGATTTACACTCTGCCCTGGGCACTTCAGGGCTTAAAACTGAACCACCCAGGTCCGGGGCAATCAGTGATGCTCCCCCTTGTCCCGAGGGGGAGGGCCTCGAGTCACTTTGGCCAGGCAAAGAGCAGCTCAGGCAGCCATAAGCATGCACATTTAGCACATGTCTACCTCCTGGCTGCCTAACTGAACAAGAAGAGTGTCTGTCAGGCTGACCTTTGTTCAGCCTGGTAGACACTCTTCTTGCTGGGAAAAACATGGGGGCGTGGCCTCTCAGCCCATATGGATGGGCAGCTGCTGATCCTGATATAACGCTTTCCCTTTCTACCATGAGCGTCTTTGCACCTCGTGCACTTGCCCCATACAACTGAACTAGCACCTTTAATAAGTTTAAATTTTTTTCTGCTGCCCTCGCCTCGGACTCTGTGTAACCTTTTGCCACACACTTTCTGATTCCTTAACCATCTGCCTCTTTCCATTCTGGTTAAATTGGCTGTCATGCTCGCTCTGTTGCCTCTTCCCTCTTAGGAAAGCCACTCTCTTTCTTCTCTAATTCTCTGATATCCTTCTCCCCCGTACTTCTTTCTTTTGCCCAGTTACCCCGCATTTCTGTAATATGCCCTTTCCTCATATTTTAGGTCTCGCCCTGGCGAAAGTGCGCTCTCGCCGTGAGACTATAGCTGTCAGCTCAGCTGACAACGAGGGGAGACAACAGCTGGCCACGCGCAGCATTTTGCTATGGGATTAGGTCGCGCGAGTGAGCTTCTGCCGTAGACAGCATGGCAGAAAGAATCGGATCACGACGCGCGCCTCGTGAACAGTTCACCTGACTGACTTAGGAATGCTCGTCATGAGCACACAAGCACTGTGCCTCATGACGAGCTGAGCTCATCATGAGCACCGAAGGGGTTAAGGACTTCGGAGTACATGAATTGCATAAAATATACAAACAGATAAAGTCCATATTCACTTAAGAGTGGTAGTAAGCACATACGTCTACTACTACTTGTTTTTCTTTTTTCCAATGCGGTGTAACTTTTTCTACTACAGACCATGCAAGTAGCTGTTTGTAATAAAGAGAAGGTGAGATGAATGTCATGGACTAATTTTTCATTAGCAATGGACTCGATTCCGTCATTGGAAGACGTAAAATGTTGATTGAGCTATTGTGCAGGCATTACACACACTTACTGTGAATGTGTACATACATGTGTATAATACATACTAGCAATACCTGAGGTTTATACCCACAGACACAACTCACATTTGCTCACCTTAACGTTATATAAAATTGGAGTAGCACTTCTGTGCAACACAAAGCAATGTCTGCCTTTACACGTGGTAACCCTTACCCACTGCCTTGCCCATTGAAGGTATTGTTATTGCCAGCGGGGGCGCAGGGGACAAGGTAAGCGATGCTGCGGGCGTGTGGGCGGAGTCTACTGTGAATCTTGCTCCTGCCCCCACTGTCCTCGCACATCTTTCCGGAGCTGCTCAGCTCCGCTCGCCTCCCCCCCTTTCCGCAGCTCTCCTCCGTGCCGCTCTCGCCCTCCTCCTGGGGTGTGGCAGCCAAGGAGCCCCCCAGGGCTGCCCGCACCCCGCCACCAGCCCCGAGCTGCTGCTGCACAGCGGGGGCGCCGGTGACAAGGTAAGCGATGCTGCGGGCAGTTGGGAGTGTGCGGGGAATCTTGCTCCTGCCCCCACAGTCCTCGCACAGGGCGCCTCCGTTGTCCCCCCCGACTGTTTTAACCCCAGACCCGTTGATGGACCACATTTTCCAGCCCCCGCTCCCACGACTGTCTTCACTCATTCCTGAATTTCCTCCCAACGCTCTAGCTGTTACTCACCCCCTGTATCCCGCACATAGGTCTCCACTCCACCCTGCATCCCCTACCAGTCCCCTGTCACTCCCTCTGCGGGGTCCCCATCTAAATCCGCTTGGCTGCACAGCTTGAAGGGCGACATCTGTTTTATACACTTGTTTTCCTTATTTCTGCCTTTACAAGCTAGCTCAATTTCGCAATCGGGTATTTTAAAGTGAGGCCTTCCTTACCAGCAGCATATTTCGTTTCCTACTTTATGTTGAACCGCCGGGGCCGCAGGTGGATCACGTGAAAGGTATGCCTTTGTATAGTGCTTGGTGTTTCAACTTTCCGATTCGAAGCGCTGTAAATTGCATCTGTTGCTATTGACTAACTTGTTTGTGCTGGTTTAATCGACCTCGAGAACATAGGCCGAGTGAGCCAGGAGGTTGAACAGAGTTCTGTTTGAGTGGATGCTTTATTTCATACTTCGAGCTGCACAGCCGGTGGTGTTAAACATCATTCTCCTTTGGGTTTAACGGCATACTTGTTTGGTCTTGTTTATTTATTTATTAGTTTTCACTTTTATATAGCGCAAACTTTACCTGCAGGTATCAGAGCGCTTTAAATCAGCATGCTTATAACAAGCAATACTAGCACAATATTACTGCCAACTTAGCTTAGCTTAACCAACAGCTAACCATTCACAAACAATGTTTATATACCAATTGCAAATAAAAAAATAAAATAATGCAAAGCATTGTCATTTACAATGCCAGTAACGCAAACTTTAATGCTGCGAGACCTATTGCATTGCAAATGCTTGTTTATTCTCTGTTTGATCTTTCTTTCTTTCTGCTCCTCTTGTAATACCTGTGCCTGAGGACACCCTTTGGCTTGCTAGTCTACATTTTTCTCAAACTCTTTTTTTATGGTCCTTCCGCACTCGTGTAGGCTATAACTTACTTATATCCTGACCTTCTCCCCTTTCCTGTATTGCCCTTTTCGTCCCAAATGTTTCACTCTTTTAGACAGTCTCTTTCATTTCCAGTTTTCTCCCCATCTTAGTCTTGTCACCAGAACACACATACAGACACACCCATCTCAATATTCACTTGTGTGAAATCACCCTTACACCAACTAACCTTAGGGTGAGGCCAATGTGAACGTCTTTGGGAACCACAGATAACGATTATTATAATGCTGTATACATTCCATACTGTACTAGTCACAAGCTTTTACGTCACTGAAGATAAGAACAGAGGAAAGACAAGTACAAGTCGGGCACCCACACAGAGTTCAACCACTGAGAGTTAGTAGAGGAAGCACACAGCCTACCTGGATGAGAACATGGACGTATGGGGCTTGATTTCCTGGCTCCTGTTGGCTCTGCTGGCACTGGCAGCAATTGGCTTCCTGCTTTTCTGCTGCCTAGTGAAGTACAGCCATATGAAGTTTGACCACATCCCGGGACCTCCCAGGGACAGGTGAGCAGTAAGAAGATATGATTTACAGGACCAAGCGGAGGACATGAATTTTACTGGAGGTTTCTGTCTGGTCTGAAACACTGCTTATGATATGCTTTGGCTACTGTTATTTTGTCGCTTTGATTCAGAAGTAGTGGTGCGATTTCTTAGACTGGTAGAGTCAGCCAACTGAAGCCAACGCAGCTTTGAGAAATCCTAACCCTACTGGCAAAATAAATGCAGAAATGGGCGGAGCCAAACACCAACCAATAAGGAGTGAGAGAGTGCCTGTTTATGCACATGGGTGAGCGTAGGTATGGGTATGTGTGAGGGAGACTGTACCTAGTAGTAATAATGGCTAATATTACCACAGTGGGATGGAAGAATGCCCCTGTGCCACTTTGAAACCCTTGCCATATTACTAGGCCTAGATCCTGACCTCTGACTAAGGGCCATAGAATAAAGCTTCAATATATTGTTGGGGTAAAATCGTCAACACATTTAACTACTCCAATGAGGGCAGTGCGAGGACAGTACTTTAATGATTCAAACCAGACACAGCCTCGTTCTGTGACAACCTACTGTATTGAATTTGTGAATAGTACTAGTTCATTTTATCTGGGTAGGCTGAGGTGAAAGGGCTTATCTCTGCGGAATTCTACAGTCTGAGCATATCATGCGGTTCTGATCCCATTTGTTATAATACAATGGATTCATTCTGGATAATACCCAAAGATCATCAGAAAGATTCTCTGCATAATATGCGGGGTTATTTGAAGTTGTGTTCTTCATATTATCTGGAGCCTCATTGCTATGGTATTTATAATACACTCGGTGATACCGAGCTCTATGTCGGATATCATTCAAAATCATTCACAACTGTTATTCAGCGAGGCTTATGCAGGGCCTGTAATAAAGGCAGGCCCATCAAATAATCTGATAATGTCCCTTTTTACTTAAAATGTACAGCTACAGGTCACACATCATACATATGTGTAGGGGTTTTAAAAGATATACCCCTTTACCCCCAGGAATAAATGTGCATTGTGTTTGGCAGAGCTCAGTGGGCACTGTGCTTCTCCAGTACCTTGAGGTCAGTTCTCGTGCCCCTTGGACAGACAGCCTTTAAAACAGGCAAATAGTTGAGGATCGATCCATTAATCACACCCTTAACCCAGACCATGTGCCTCGAGCCTCAAAGTGCCCGGTCTTCTTCTATGCCATGATTACAGTCCTTGTGCCTCTAAAACCACCTTGCACAGACTTGGCTATGTTCTAAAAGCTATCTATCCTTCAGCATCTAAGCACAATGAGGATGGTTTTAGCATGTTGCAGCGACCACTGGAGCCATTCCATATCCTTAGTCCATGCCCTGTGCCCACTTCCCATGTCCCCACAGCAGCCTTCAGCCATGCACCGTGCCAATTGGTACAGGTGGGCCTTGCTTCATACCTTGGACCTTTCACTTTAGCAGCTTTCAGCAGTGCAAGGCAGCTTCTGAGTACAGGGTGCATCTATCCCTCCTGCACCTACTTGATTGTCACTTGGTACACGCAATGGCCGTGAGTCATGCCGCACACCCAGTCTTCAGATCGCCTCTGACACTACGCACAGTTATTCTTTAAGCCAATCATTTTTTATACTGTTTGCCAGAATCAGGACAATTCAGCCAGTTCTCAAGAACAATAAGGGTAGTATATAGCTAATGCATGCACACTGGATGTTTACATTTTTGGATGTTTTCCAAAATTGATGGTTGTAAATGTACAGCTTAGTAAAAGCCATTGAATGTTGCCAGGCAGTAAGTGGCTGCCAAATCTGGTGTTCTTTACTCCAGCTTATTTGATTTCACTTGACAAATTTCTCTGTGAAGGTTTCCATGGCAAATGGGACTTTTTTAATGTCTCTCTCTATCTTAGCCCTCTTCTTGACCATCAGTAATTGTTTTAAAAATTCAAGTAAGTGGAATCTATTACTGTTTTGCAATGTTGAATACAGATGGGTGAAGTGCGACGAAAGGTATGTGTGAGAGTTAAAATACCTTTATATAATGACGTAACATCTCCATATTAACTACAGAAACGTGAATGCTGCTTTTGTAAAAAAGAAACTCCCACCAACATTTATATAGATTGAAGCACCATCAGATAACATTTAGTTAGATTTGACAGTGAGGCAACAGCGTGTACAAGTTTAAACATAAAAAATCCTCAGTAAAAATAACCTTAATTCCCAACCCGCTAGGTCTCACCATACATCAATAAGAAAGAGAGTGTGTGGATGATATATTAAAATGGGAGTGAGTATGTGGATGACTGTGTGAGAGTTTAAATGATTGATTAGATAACTGTACAACCATTTGTTTCTGTGTGTAAACATATTTATTCTCTGAAAGCATGTCAAATGGAGGACTTCGCTCTTAGGTTTATTTATATATTGATTGTGTGCCTTTGTACGATACTACATGGTCCTTAAATGAAAGAGCATGACCTTTGTTTGTTGTTTCCAATTCCCCTGTTGAGCCCAATGTCAATGTGTTTCGACCTCATGTTATTCTGTGGTCTATTCGGGACTTGGGCTGGTGTTTTATGGCCCGGCCAAATGCCAGCTATCCTCTGGGTTCCGTTATAGACCTGTAGTGCTTCCGTTGGGCATCCAGGGTTGTGGCTAGAGTAAGCTGGTGAATCTGTTTCAAAAGACAGAGAGAAACAAACTAGTGAGTTCTAAATGAGCCGTGTTCATGTGTTGCTTGTAAAGCCTACAGACATAGGGATGGTAACAACCTTTTTTAGCAAAATATCTGGAAGAAAGGTGTGCATAATTCTGAATATTTTACTAAAGTGACACATTCAATCATTAGATTGCAAATTCAGAGACCGACACTCACTTTTTTCAAATCTTGCTTTTGCCTTTGGTTGTCTGATCACGCTGTGATCAGTTTATTGAATCCCCGGACATAATGAGACTAAGATTGGTGATAATATTATTGGTGCTTCCAATTGTACCGGTAAACTTACACATGTACTGACTGAGCTTACCTCTATGTTGTTGTGAATTCCCCTTTATTATTATTATTATTATTATATTGTACTTATACAGCGCACTTATCACCCCTACAGGGGTCTCAAGGCGCTGTACGCATACCGCTGTGGAACCCTTCCTGGCTTTCCCTGTGAAGTGCCCACTCCTGGGCACCCCCAAGGTGAAGCCAGGCAACCTAGCGCTGTTGGGGCCCATTGTGGAGATTAAGCAAGCTATTGCCCAGAGTTGTAGCGTGGGACCCATGATTAGAGTAGGCACCGAGGCGAGAATTATCGAGTCCGTGGACATTGAGCCCAAGACCCTGCCGCGACGGGAATTGAACCCTGGTCCCGGGCCTGACCCCTGCTTCAGGGTCTGCCGCTCTAACCATTGAGCCACACTTCTCCACTATATGAGTTAAGATGGGGTCTGCAATTTCCCACTCCCAGCCAGCACGGAGGCGGGGCTCCCTGATCTCAACTTAATGAGTCGGGGAGAAGTTTATATCGCACGAATAAAATGTGTCATTGGCAGCTGCAAGAGTTCCTGGGTGTTGGAGTTTTTGGGGATTGTCCTGCTCATGAAGAGCGAAGGTCTTCAAAAGGCATCAACGTGGCTACCAATGTTCATGAATATTGTAGTTTAAAAAAAAAACTTATGCTGTTTTTTAAACAAAGGACAGCTCTGAATGGACAATGTAAACATTGTTATTGCTAGTTTCGACCCGCTCGAAACAGGATTACCAGTTACCACATTGTTTTATAACTCAAACTGTGGGCCCTAAATGTAAGGGTTGGGGTGGGGGTGTGGGGGAACAAAAGAAGGTGGCATGTATTCTGTTAGGATGACAGCTCAGTAAGACATTGAATGTTCACCCACTTCTTATCTCGGACAGTTCATTGAGGCCAGCAATTATTGTGTTATATTTCAATATCATTTGTCACTTCCTTTAACAGTAGCAGGGTCTCAATATTGCTCCCTCTGGGGTCTTTTTTTGATGGCATAAATCACAGTCCATTACAATTCCTGGTGTGTATGTCCCTGATCTAAAAAATGTCTCCACCCCAACCCCACACTGCAAGGGCTGCAAGGGCCTATGTTATGCCACTGGTGGGCTTTTGAATGTGGGTGGTGGGTTTGTGGCTCGGCCTCAAGATGTAGAAACTGTTCATCAAGGAGAAAAACCAAAGTGAGAGTGCGTTGTCATATATCACAGCAGCTCCCTGTTTCTGCCCTCAGTGCTGTCCCATTAAAAGTACAGCAGTTCTGCTGTGAAATGCATCTACTGAGAGGCTGATTGTAGCTGACTATTTGCATCTCTGAATGGTGGAATAGTTCAGAAAAACTAAGCTGTACCATACACTTCCATCCTCCATCAACTGTTCTAGCCGCATGAACACGTCAGGAGGGTCTTCATTATAAATTGGATGTTTTATGTTTCCTGGCCCTGCTTGCTGCAATATGGTAGAGATCATAATGCATTATTACTGGGATGGCCCCCATCACTCAGCCATTTATAATGATATTATTTGAACAATTAATGAATTCCCTTGGCATGCTTTTAGGAGCCCATCAAGCATATCCAAAGCTAAATATATATCATATTCTATACATTTTGGAGATATAACCCGCTTGAAAGAAAATCATTTTAAAATACGCTGTACTGCTGTGGAGGTGTCAGTAGAATGGAATGAAAATCAATTCAATTCAATGGTAACTTCTTGCTACCACATACTCAGCACTCTTTTATCAGTCGCCTGACAAATATTTAGACCCAATGAGGGATTTCAAGCTATTAGCATTCTGCCTGAGGCTCTTGGAAGAGAGGGTAAAGAGCAGCCTTTGACACCATTAATCAGCACTGCGCCATAAAGGTGGGACTGTGCTTTCCAATCTCACTTGCTATCTTCAAGTTCAATTGTGCTGCGTCATTTCCTGTAAAACAATAAATTGTGCGGTACTGATAAGATAGTTATTTTATATAAAAACCTTGACTCCAGTCCTGAACTCCTTTATAAGTGCTGAGGTAAGGATGTCTACCAAGAGAACCAAGCTGAACTCGGAAAGAGCGGCTGCTACTGTGGTTGCCATTTTATAAGGGCATTAAGTGAGTTTATGTTCCTGCTAGGAACCACATGACCAGTCTGGCTCCATGGTTTTCAGAGCCTGAATAGGCTAAATACCAAAGCTCATTGCATGTCAGTGCTGGGAAGGTTGTTTTGTACTGTATAGTAATTTAATTTATATACCTCTGACTACCCCTCATGAAGCAATGAATAGCTTGATGCTGCTTGCATTAGAATATGTCCCAAGTAAAGGTAGGGCGGGATTGTGAATGGTGGTGTCTAATCTTAACAAGTATTAGTGAGTTGAATCTTTGTCTTGAGTGTGCCAAGACTGTCTGGGTGAAATTTTAGTTACACCAGTATAAATCATGTAAACTTGGTAATTTTGCATTCCACTTGTTACAAGGAATTCCCGAAATCATGCCATTACACCACTTTGCATAGTTTCGCACCTTTTACGGTACAAATTTACCACGGATGCACAATTCATTGTAAAAACTGACAGCAAACACTTAAAACAACAGAATGGAAGTGGCTGTTGTTTGCATTACGTTTGGATTTTGCGCAATATTTTGCATAGAGTGCATTCCCATGTCAAATGTGAGGACTCATTTCACGCTAATACATAACACTATATGAAGGATTTGCATTAAGCATTCTTAGGCCAGAATTTTTCCTAATTATTCAAAATAAATGTACACGATTTTCACACAACCCTAGTCAAAACATGCTCTTGCCCATACCCAACATGAGACATTTGGCCAACAGAGAACACACAATCGCTGACCCAACATGAAAATCGGTTCTGACCACAGGAATCACGGACCACCACGCAGCATTACGAGTGTCACAGGTAAGTTTATTATCCTTTTTACAGGTTTTCTTTGGCATATATATATATATCTGGCAGCATGGTTCTTTTATTAGATGCAATACATTTTGCTTCTTTTATTTACAGGCAATGCGCAATGAGAGTTTGGCAACATAAGGCATATGTAATTATTTGTTCTCAACGAAGGCAGATGGAATGTACACCACAAATTAGTTTTATGCATTGAACCAAGACAGCGATATATTTTGGTAGTTGATTGTTTACACCATATAATTTAGACATTACTGAATGTTTTTACCTGTTATTCATGCATAGCAATCTTGGAAAGCGATCGCAGGGTTGCACTGTGGTTTCATGTTTCTGAGTATGTTGTCCATGTCTATCAATGCTTTAAGTGGGAGGGGCTATGTAAACTATTGATGCAATGGCGCCAACCAGATTGATAAAGGCTTCCAGTAAGCCAAAACGCGTCTCTCTGTTGTCTCTGAGATTGAGGGGGACCTGAGCTAATTAAACAGACGCTGTATCCTGACTGCCTTGAGTCTGTGCCTTCTTCCATGGATGTTTCTGTGGGAGCTGGTCGCTGTTGTGTATATATATATATATATATATATATATATATAAATTCAAACCTCTTCTCCGTCAGGAAGACTGCAAGAGACACGACGGGCTTTAAACAGGTAATTTATTCAGGATCTTCAGGCATAACTAGTTTCGGCGTGTGCCTTTGTCGAACGCCATCGTCCTTACACCATGTAAACCCCCTCAAGCAAATGTCCTTTTAAGCTCCTCCTTCCCTGTGGTGGAGGGCTCACCTGACGCAGATTGTTCATGCTCGCTTCTGTTTTTGGGGACTCCTAGTCCCAGAGTGCAGCGGGCCGGCAATCACATCAGGATGACGGGGTTCCATTCATTTCATTAACCTTGTGGCACCTCAAGTCCCGTTTTTCTCTGCCAACTGCCCCCGAGTTTTCACAGCTGTAGGAAAGCACCCAGCACCAGCGTCCTTCCGTGCTGTTCGTGCCCGATGATTTCAGCTGCTTGCTGTTACTCCGAGGCTTCTGTGGCGGGCCTTTCAAACTTCCGACTCCTCGGCAACAATTCACTGACTCCAACTGTTGTTCAGGCCACTTAATGAGAAGGTCTCTTGTACGCGTTGTTGGATCCGCGTTATATGTAAATTCAAACGTCTTCTCCGTCAGGAAGACTGCAAGAGACACGACGGGCTTTAAACAGGTAATTTATTCAGGATCTTCAGGCATAACTAGTTTCGGCGTGTGCCTTTGTCGAACGCCATCGTCCTTACACCATGTAAACCCCCTCAAGCAAATGTCCTTTTAAGCTCCTCCTTCCCTGTGGTGGAGGGCTCACCTGACGCAGATTGTTCATGCTCGCTTCTGTGTTGGGGACTCCTAGTCCCAGAGTGCAGCGGGCCGGCAATCACATCAGGATGACGGGGTTCCATTCATTTCATTAACCTTGTGGCACCTCAAGTCCCGTTTTTCTCTGCCAACTGCCCCCGAGTTTTCACAGCTGTAGGAAAGCACCCAGCACCAGCGTCTCTTGTACGCGTTGTTGGATCCGCGTTATATGTAAATTCAAACCTCTTCTCCGTCAGGAAGACTGCAAGAGACACGACGGGCTTTAAACAGGTAATTTATTCAGGATCTTCAGGCATAACTAGTTTCGGCGTGTGCGGACGGAATTGGCTGAAATTTGCAGGAAAATGGCACATTTTGTTTCTGAGCAGCCCCTGAAAATTTGGGGGGGTTTCGTCAAGGGGGGGCCGAGAAAAAAGGGGGTCCCAAAACGCGTTTTTCCCATTCATTTTTCCATAGGGCGGTTGGAATCACTTTTAGTTCGAACGGCTGAATGGATTTACACGAAACTTTGCAAAATTGTAGATATGGTTTGCCCGACGTGCCTTTGCTATGTCTTAATATATGTGCTCCAGTGGATTTTGAGAAATTAACGTTTTAAAAAACAGATATATCTATATCTGTGACAGCATCCCGGTTAGCGTCCCAGTTCGCGTACCTGACGCTTAACGGAACTTCGCGAGGAGAAGCGGATTGGCTCCCCGGTGACTGTGAACATTCTAAACAGTCCGGAGCGGCCGCCATCTTGTGTCTTGGTAGGATCGAGACACAAGAGGTGGCAAAAACAAAGGGGGAAATGAGCATAAGGGGGCAGAGTACATCCTCCCTGACCCCCTAGGTTTGATGAGGGGGCTTTAAAAGGGCCCCACAGGGCAAAAAAAAATAATTTTTATTATCGTTTTTTTTGCGGGGAGTGCGCTCGGTACGCGCACCGGGAAGCGTAATATAGGGAAAATAGAATGAAAGAATGTTCAAATAATGTATGTATATTGATTGTTCTTTTTGTTTTTTTTATTTGTTTTTTTTATTTAAGTACCAACATGTAGGTACCAATGCAGAGTCTAAAAATAAAAATACACCGTTTCCTTTGTAGATATCTTGCATGTTGTTTCAGAAGTTATTGTGGTATATGGAATTCATAGCATAGTCTGTGAGGAAAGCAGAAAGAATATGGCGGCAGGAGATGAAAAAGAGATGTTAAATACACATTGGAGATAAAATAGTGGGAGAAAGGAAGTAACTATGAGCAAACTTACTATGTTACACAAAAAAGTTGCACAGTATATTTAAAGTCTGACTTTACATTATAATCAATTTGGTACTAGTTTAAAAGATACATATAAAAATGAATAATGTCTCAAACAATTTTTGAATTATTAAATATAAATTTATTTCTCAGATTCGTTTTCAAAATTTAAAAGAACTTCTAATATTTGATTGTCAGAAATGTCCTCATTTTCAATCAGGAAATCTACTGATTCTACACATTGAAGAAGTTCAAAGTCCCGTGATTCATCCATGAATTCTGAGTCATTGGGTTCAATATCTGTATCTTTGGTGCTTTCCAGAACAATTTTGATGGTATTTTTTTGCTCTCCTTCCATTTTTGTGCTGTAATTTGAATTTTAAAAAAATATATCAGTAGAGATAGGGCACTGTTGGGTTTAAGTTCAGACAGGTAGTTTGGTTTTTTTAACAGTGATTTTATCTTTGGGCAGTGTATGGTATCAGAGTGGAAGTAAAAATATAAAAAAGTGTATGTGATAAAGCCTAAGTAAATTCATAATTATACAAGACAAGCCTAACTCCACCCATTACTATAACAGAGAAGTCTATCTCAATCTATAACTATTACAGAGGGATAGTATATAACTTTCAGAAAATGTTTTCCTAATTAACTTAAAGTGCACAACATACTTCAGTTTTTAAAATAACATCTTACCTTTCAAAAAGAAGTTTAAGTTGTCAGTTGAAATGCACTTGAAATGTACTTCAGGAAGTAGTAGTCAAAATGGCTGTGTTTCTCTCTCTTTCTTTATATATATTCAGGTACATAACCAATCAAATGTCATGAAATAATAGAAGATAATGAAAGTAGCATTTTAATTGGTTGTCAATTCTAACACTTCATAAGTGTATTTGTTAGGTAATTTACCTCAGGATATTTAGTCAGGCCTACAGCATAATTTTCTCAATGGAATTCCATCAAATTTGGGTAAATGGTAGGGACTGCTATGTAGTAGGGCCTATTCTATATTTGATGAAAGTGTCTCTAGTGGTTTTTCTGTAAATTACTTTCCCACCTTTTTTTAGCGAGTGCTCACCGGTGCACGCCCCGGTACGCGAACCGGCAGCGTTACGGGAGTCCTCCATTTTGTGTATCGGTAGAATTGAGACACAAGATGGAGGACAAACAATGTTTGGAATGGGTAGAAGGGGGCACGGTAGACACTTCCTGACCCTCTAGGTTTTCTGAGGGGGGCTTAGGACGCTGATATAGGCAAAAAAAAAAAAAATCGCGTGGGATGCGCCCAGTACGCGCACCGGTAAGCGAACCGGGGAGCGTACTTTGGTGAAAAAAAAAAAAGTTAGAAAAAGATAAACGTTTTGAATGATCAGAGGTAGGGAAGCAATGAAAAGAGCTATTGGGTTCTGTGGCTAATTAAGGTACTTACAAGTAGGTTCCAATGCACAGTTTTAAATTCAGGAGGAATATTCTATTCCCCTCATCGGAGAAGTGCACACCATCTCCTCTGTAGATGTCTTGCATGTTGTTATGCAAGTTATTGTTGTATATTAAACCTATTGTAAATTCTCTCATGTAAGCAGAAACGGATTTGTTCACATGTTTCCGTGCTTTCTCAAATTGTGGAAAAAATTGGTTGGACCACTTCCATTTCTGTCATTGGCATATATTGGAATATACCAAGGCAGTTTGGGGAAAAAGTGTCATCAATTGATGAAAGGTGTCCTTTAAAAGCATTTCCACACCAACCCCAGTCATAGTCCCAAAATCAATTCCACCACAGTGCACTATTAAGACGTTAGGGTTTGGCAGATGCATCAAAAAATTATATTACAAACATATAAAATATATTTTTCATTTAAAAGAATAATACATTTAACAGTTTTTGATATTTGCAATAAACAAAACATTGAAATTCAGTGAAAAAAACATAGGTTATAGACCATATATAGTTAGGAATTAGCATTTACAAAACCTTGAAAATTCACAGAAAAAAACATAGGTTATAGACCATATATAGTTAGGGATTAGCATTTACAAACCTTAATTTACTCACACAAATCCATTGAAATTCGCATATATAGTTAGTTGTACTAACTATATATCGCGCACCCGCAATCCACTGCTAATGATGTCACATATTACATCATTCATGACATTGTCAAGTGGGGGCCGAGAAAAAAGGGGGGTCCCAAAACGTGTTTTCCCCATGTTAATTTCCATAGGGACATTCTGACAAGGCTACAGCTCGAACGGCTGAACGGAATTACACCAGATTTGGCAAAATGGTAGGGACTGGTAGGCAGCAGTGCCTTTTGTATGTTTGGTGAAATCCCTCCAGTAGTTCTTGAGAAAATTGAATTTGAAATTTTTCAAACGGCATTTTCTATGGGACCTTTAGACACGGCTACAGCCCGAACGGCTGAACGGAATTACATCAAACTTGGCAAAATGGTAGGGACAGGTATGCAGTAGTGCCTTTTCTATATTTGGTGAAAATCACTCCAGTAGTTGTTGAGAAAATTGAATTCGAGCAAATTATATATCTATATGCGCTCACCGTACGCGCACCGTACGCGTAGGGTACGCGTACCGTACGCGTACGTGTTCGTACCCTTACATGCGCGAGCGAGTTTCTGATTGGCTGGCAGTCGATTGTCAACATTCCAAACTGTCCAAACCAGGAAGTGTTGGCCACCATCTTGTTTTTCAGGAGAACTGAGGCACAAGAGAACCCAAAACAAGAGTGGAAAACACGAAAAGGGGGCAGGGTAGAGACCCCCAACCCTCTAGCCCTTCTCAGGGGGGTCCCAGAAGGACCCCCAAGGGCAAAGAAATAAAATTAAAAAATTCAAAAAAATCGAGCGGTACGCACACCGTACGTGCACAGTACGCGTACCGTGCGCGTACCCCGCGATTTAAAACAAGAAATAACTTTTTTTTGCACTTGGTGGTCCTTCTGTGACCCCCTGAGAAGGGCTAGGGGGTTAGGGGGTCTCAACCCTGCCCCCTTTGCGCGTTTTCCACTCTTGTTTTGTGCTCTCTTGTGCCTCACTTCTCCTGAAAAACAAGATGGCTGCTCAGGTGGTCTCAGAAGGATAATAGCATATATAAACGTTATTCGCTAATAGAATTATCATTTACAAAACCTTTAAAATTTATTGAAAAAAAATATAGGTTTCACGCCTGATATAGTTAGGAATTAGCATTTAAAAAACCTTGCAAATTCACAGAAAAAACCATAGGTTTCAGGCCTTATATAGTATTGTAGTTAGGAATTCACATTTAAAAAACCTTGCAAATTCACTTAAAAAACCACAGGTTTCAGGCCTTATATAGTTAGGAATTGGCATTTTAAAAACCATTGAAATTGCTCCTATATAGTTAGTTGTACTAACTATATTTCGCGCACCCGCAATCCACTGCTGATGATGTCACATATTACATCATTCATGACATGGTCAGTGACATCACTGATGACATCACGGATGACATCTCAAATCACAAAATAGAAAAGGAGAGTACCCTGCCTCAAGATATATAGGCCCTAACTAGGGGGTCCTGACTGATATGTTTGGAGGGGTGGTTAACCTAGGGGTTGACAAGACATAAAACAATCACATGGTCGAATCAAAAGGACTAAACAGTTCAATTTTAAGAAAATATATTTTTTATTTTTATTTTTATTTTCTGATACTAGGAATTAAAAAACTTTTTTTTGGGAACAATATATTTTTTTGGGGATATATCATAGGTACATATAAGTCATAAATAAGACAGACAGATATGGAAACAATAATGTCACAACAATTCGTCCTACCCAGTAGCAGCCTATATTTACACGCACATAATCATTCACTTCATCCCTACTCACACTCTCTCTCCTAATTTCATACACCAATCGCTCTATCATTCATTCTGCTTTTCCTTGCAATTATAGCACATAGATGGTCAAGTCGGGATGTTCATCCGGGTAGTTGGTTTTAGCTACGGGTCCTGGTGTAATGAGGACAATAACCGTGTTCCAGGAGACATACGCCGACGCGCGTTTCGGTGACCGGCCAATGAGGCCGCACCTTCGTCAGGGCAAGGGGCAGTATACTGGGGCGGGCACAAAGGTAAAAACTCTGCAATATAGAGAGCAGAACAAAATACATTTTACTATTCTGTTTAGTCATGTACATATTCAGAATACTGTTCTTTTTTTTAAAAAACACAACAACCAGTTTTCATCAACATAGATTATTTCATTTTTCAAATGTTTAGAGAAACATGCTTCCAATATTTCAGTCAATCACTTTTTCAGTCTAAACAGTTTTGGAGCAAGGCTCCTACATTTGGCCAGTGATCGCTATGCTATGTCAACCCTCTTAAGACACTCCCTTGCACAGATTCCCTGATAAGTGGAATCTAGAAGGCATCATGATAGCCTTGACTGTATGGACCATAGAGCACATTTAGCACAAAAAGAGACATCTTCACTTACATACAGCTGTATCTTCCTTTTATCACACACATTCACTTGTATCTAGGTTTCTTTCAGTACTCCTCTAGGGTACACGCATGACTTGTTGTTACAGTCCAAAAAGAGTTTTGGGACAGCACTATAGTCAACTAATCCTGGTTAGTCAGAGTAGGTCCTAGTGGAGAGTAGCCAGGTTTTTATGACCATGTGTACAGTTGTTAGATTCTTTCTCCGCCATGTAAAGTCAATACTTTCAATATTTTACCTGATTCCTTATTAGGTTCTGCTGTTCAAGAGTAGCAGACTTTAGATGACATCATAGGGTGCATGAGCGTCTACGCTGTAATTATTTCACGAGACAGGCTATTTACAGTTCGATTCCTGTGGGGAGCAGATGGAAAACCTATTTTATTTCTAGACAGGTCAAATTTAAGTAATTAACTTGAACCTTAATCTTTTCTAAGCTTCATATCATACTGAATTTATAGGAGTATCTCTCTACCATTTCTCTCATTTATTTGGTTAGATAGAAACTATTTGTATAGACTCCTACTAGAGGGAACCTATCTATTGTTGATGGCGCCCAAAATGTTATTTATGATGTTCTAATCACCTACCAGAATAGTTTGACTTCTCGGCGTTATATTTTATAGCACCTTCCGATTTTAATGTTCATCTGGGTTCTAGATAGCAGTTCAAGATAGCAGTTGGCAGACACAGGGCCTATCAAATAAAACATAGTTATATTGATTTAGAATACTGGCCACCCCTAGTAAATAGTTATCGCTATGAGGAGATTTGGGGGACATTTGTTAACACATTCCAACACTACTCCCCGTGGCAGGTGTTCTAATCAGGTACATGACATGGTCAGTGACATCACTGATGACATCACGGATGACATCTCAAATCACATCACTGATGACATCACTGATGACATCTCATTTGACATCACTGATCACATCACTGATGATATCATTCATGTGATAATACGATGCACCTCCTCACACTCTAATATAACCTTTGATACACCCAGTGTTAAATACAGACTACCATTCTTGAAACCAATGACACACCAATACCAGTTACTACATACGCACTGACTGATTCCTAGGTCTACACACACATTCACTCATTCACCCATAGAATCACTCATACATGCATTCACTCATCAATACAACACTATCATATGCACTCATACACCTATACAGACACTCACACATTGACACTCATCCATGGAGTTACTCACACACCTAGTCAGTCATGCAAAGAATCAATCACACTTCCATTTCCTCAACTATACAGTTATACACACAACACCTTACTTATTCAAACTTATACTAACACATACTTACTCTCTTATACAATCACTGATACAAGTACACAATGATCCATACAGCCACTCGCACATTCACTGGCTCTCATGTATAGTCATTTATATATGCCAACTCTCACATGCACTGTGTTTTACATATGTACTTACTTGGACATGTAGCACTGAGATATCCATTCACTCAGCAACACACCCATGCACACAGTCAACCGCCCATATAGCTGTTTCCACATGCACTCTTGAACTCATACACCTGGTGAATCAACTGCTCACACATCTATGCACAGAGTCACACACCTCCCAGCCACACACACACACACACTCAGTCTCCCATTCAAATACTTGGGCAACCAATCAAAACCCATATAGCTACTGATCAACACATGCAGCAGCTTACACAACAACAGGCATACTGATGCACACATTCAGACAGTTTAGTAACTAACCCATGCATTTAGTAAGACACATTTAATCACTCACTCATACAGTCAGTCACACACCTACTAAATCCTTCATCCAGACACTTATACATCCACCCATTCTTCAATATGAAAAACATATTTAAACTTTACAGAAACACACAGTCACTGGATGATGTCATCAGTGATGTCAAATGAGATGTCATCAGTGATGTCATCAGTGATGTCATTTGAGATGTCATGAGTGTTGTCATCAGTGATGTCACTGACCATGTCATGAATGATGTAATATGTGACATCATCAGCAGTGGATTGCAGTTGCGCGAAATATAGTTTGTACAACTAACTATATAGGAGCAATTTCAATGGTTTTTAAATGCTAATTCCTAACTATATAAGGCCTGAAACCTATGTTTTTTCAGTGAATATATATATATATTCACTGAAAAAACATAGGTTTCAGGGATGTTATAGTTAGTTGGACATTTCACTCGTACGAAACCAGAGAAATTCGTCCGTTATAGTTAGTTGAGATAACTATAACTCGTGCCCCCGTGCCTCCACAATGCACTGCTGATGACGTCACATATTACATCATTCATGACATGGTCAGTTACATGACTGGTGACCTCACTGATGACATCTCAAATGACATCACTGTTGACATCACTGATGGCATCACTGATGACATCATTCAGTGACTGTGTGTTTCTGTAAAGTTTAAATATGTTATATGAAGGTGTATTGAAGAATGAGTGGGTGTATAAGTGTCTGAATGGATGATTTAGTAGGTGTGTGACTGACTGTATAAGTAAGTGATTAAACATGTCTGAGCTTCTCTGATATCTTGGCAAACTCTTGTGGCCCTATTTTGCTGAGACCCTACCTGCTGCCACTTCATTGGGGTCTGCACGCCGCCTGTGCTGCTGTTTCAGTCCGCCTCCCGCTGCCGCGCACCTACACCACTCTGGTGCGGCCGCCGTGTGGAGAGCGGGCTTGTGGGACTCCAACTCCCAGCAGCCTATGTGGCCGGAAGTCGCTCATGGGGCAATCGCGCCAGGAGGCGCATGAAATTCAGCGTCACCTCCGGGGGAGCGGGGAGCTTCTCTGATATCTTGGCAAACTCTTGTGGCCCTAGTTTGCTGAGACCCTATCTGCTGCCACTTCACTTGGGTCTGCACGCCGCCTGTGCTGCTGTTTCAGTCCGCCTCCCACTGGCGCGCATCTACGCCACTCCGGTGCGGCCGCCGTGTGGAGAACGGGTTTGTGGGACTCCAACTCCCAGCAGCCTATGCGGCCGGAAGCCGCTCACGGGGCAATCGCGCCAGGAGGCGCATAAAACTCAGCGTCACCTCCGGGGGAGCGGGGAGCTTCTCTGATATCTTGGCAAACTCTTGTGGCCCTATTTTGCTGAGACCCTACCTGCTGCCACTTCACTTGGGTCTGCACGCCGCCTGTGCTGCTGTTTCAGTCCGCCTCCCACTGCCACGCATCTACGCCACTCTGGTGCGGCCGCCGTGTGGAGAGCGGGCTTGTGGGAGTCCAACTCCCAGCAGCCTATGCGGCCGGAAGCCGCTCACAGGGCAATCGTGCCAGGAGGCGCATAAAACTCAGCGTCACCTCCCACGTCGCGGGATTGCGCGGGCAGCGCCGGGCAAAGGGCTGTGGCCGTCCTGCGCCGGCAGAGGCTGGGCTGGGCCACCTCTCTTGGCTCTTTTATTCGGGACACTGAACCAGGTAAATTGTGTCGAAACATTAGACTGCAAGCAAATTATACTATTATATAGTACATCAATAGGTGGAAATGCCAAATATGGGTAAAAACAGTCCTATGCCAACTCGTTCAACATCGAGGAAAAAAGCGCAAGTAACTACCCCACTTCCAAGCCTGACTGCGATAGACAGGATGCTACAAAAAACTATAGGGGTTGTTGTCAATGCAATAGAGAGTACTGAGAGGCGTCTCTCACTACCCCCAAGTATGTGTTTACCAACTCAACCCACACAAGATAAAAATGTAAATACATCCACAGCCATGGCGTATTCACAGGATTCCATTCTTATGGAAACATACGCGGACTTTCCGGGGAAAGATTCTAACTGCGCTATTATACAACAACAAACATCCCCCATTGATTTTACATGTCGGGAAAGTAGGTTGTCACTAACCCCCAATATGCGCTCAAACGAGGAATCTCCTCTTTTAATTAATGTGTCTGACGCTATGGAGGGGTTGGATGAATGCAGTAATAATAACATTAATTTAGCATACACGATGGATAACATGATTCCCCCACAAAGCCCAGGTGGCAAAGGTTTTAAAGGTAAACCGGCAACTAGCCGGAAATTGCTAATTTGTAAATAAACTTAGGGAGGAACCGAGGGGTAAACAGAGGAAAATAGTACCCAAAAAGGTGATAAGAGTAAGCCAGATCATATAACTGATCTACAGCTGCATGAAGACAGGTGTACTGCCCAAAAAGAAATATCATCCCTAATTGTAGCGGACCTTATGATTCAAATTGAGCAGTTGGTGAAGTCATTTACTTTGACGATAGGGGAAAGACTAAAGGTCCTGGTAGACAAAGTAGGGAAGCTAGAAAAGTTGGGCATAGCCAATTCAGAGACGCTGAAAAAAATGAACACACAAGTTAAGCCAGCTCAAGAAAATGTCCCCATGAAAAAATCTATAAATAAACCGGCTAGTGCCGGACCAAGAGAAATTAGTCGCCCTGCACCAACTAGCATAGCCACTATCCCGGAAAAAGTAGCATCAAATGACCCTACTATGATCACAGGGCATATAGGTTCCATCGGACAAATAAAGAAAGGCAATTTAGAACTTACTAACATGAGCAGGGCAGTTCCTGTGCAAAAAATACATAATGCAACTCCTGCGGTGATAAATTTACCCCCTGAAAGTAGCGCGTACGTAGTTATTCTTGCCAATGTACCAAAGTTAAAGCCTACCCAATCCGAAAATCAAGAAACACTCAAAAACAAAACATTACATTGGCTTTCAAGAAATTGTGGCTTTCCCCTGTACGGGGCAAATCAGATAATTATGACCCAGAGAGTAGGTTGGTTGGGCCCCAGTAAAAAGGAAATTGAGGGTGATTGTATCGTTATCCACTTCAGGACGCCAGATTGGGCTAGGGACACAATCCTTAATGCACCTATGCCTTCTAACTGGGAATATAATACAACTTTACTCCCGTTAGATTATTTTTATAGGGACCAGTTAGGCAACCAACACACAGTGCGTATGATCAATCGCTTTAGAGCTAACCATTATAATACAGCTCACAACTTTACCCCCTTACCTAAGCCTTGGAACAGCTTTTCATTTCCCACTTACAAAAGATTTCAGGTATTTGATTCAATAGATGAGATTGACTGACTCAGGGACCAACCCGAACCACTGCATGTAAACAATATAATAGTTGACAGCAGGGGAAAGGCCTCTCTGGGAAGCATCTCCAAGGAGAAATTTCTTAGATATGAAACTGAACCTGAGGTGGCCGGCTCAAAGAGGGCAGGTGGGGACAATATAGAGGGGTTAGCGAAAGATGGCATGTACATAACTGCAACAACAGGTTAACGTGATACTACCTCTGTTATAGATGCCAGCCTAACTGAGAGCTTAGTAATAGCCCAACCTCATATTATTTTGCATGACATAACCGATGAAGGTCTTAAGATCACCACATGGAATATAGCGGGTATTGCAGGAAAATTAATTACCCCATTCTGGAAGACCTTTATTACACAAGGGTACGATATAATTTGTCTCCAGGAGACATGGCATAGAGAGCAAACCCATGTTAAGGGGTATATATCTTATAGTGTAGATGCAGTAACCCCTGTAGCGGGCAGGGCAAAAGGTGGGCTTTTAACCTTGGTGTCAACAATGCTAACTGAGTTTAAATTTTGGAGTTGTTCTGAGGTTGCCCCGTACGCACAGGTATTGCGTTTGGTACATGACAAAGGTAGGGACTTGGTCATAATACATTTTTATTATAATATTTTAGGAGTTAACCGGGAACCGATAATACAAGACATAGGGAGGGCAATAGAGGGAATCCTAGCCCAATCTAGAGGTTTACCCGTCATTGTCTGGGCAGGAGATTTTAACGTACAAGCCTGTAAATATGCACAAAAGGGGATTTATGGTCACCTAGGTGAGCAGGATAGTAGAGAAAGCACCCCATATAATCATTTCCCTCATACTAACTACGGAAATGCCCTGAACAACTTAGTTGCCAAATTGGACTTGGAGTTGCTGGACTGCACAAAAAACAGTGACAATAGAGAGTGTCCATCTTTCAAGGGAAGGGATGCCCATTCTAATATTGACCATATTCTAGTGTCCTGTGGTTTAGTTTATTCTGAACTATGGGTAGTTGAGCAGACTGTAAGTGATCATAACAGCATTTCACTTACATTGTATGGTTGGGGGCGCAAAACCAATACTCATGGGAGACCTATCCAAGGGATTATAGCCGAAAGACCGAACGGCATGAGAATAAAATGGGTCAATATTAACCCCGACCAACTTTTGAAGGATGTTCACTCCAAATGTATTGCAGAAATAAATTACTGTACAGGTATCGAGGTGACCCCTGGTAATTTGCTTACCAACTTTTTAAAAATAAATATGGTAATTGAGGACTTACTGACTGCTAGGAGTCGAAAGTTGAGGAAAAACCAGGTGGTTTGGTTCGACAAAAATTGTGCCTTGGCATTAACTAAACTAAAACTGGCCCTAGATGTCAAGCCCAGAGAAATAAAAAAAATTAGAGAGGAGTGCCATAACTATAAGACCTCGTTGGTAAAGCGGAAAAAGGAATTACAAAACAAGGCTTGGTCTAAATTGGATATGGCGGCAGCTACCAAAAACCAAAAGTTATTCTGGGACACTATTAATTGTCCTTTTTAAAAAAAATGAAAATATCCCTGAAATTACATCTCATGTAAGCTGTAGTGCTTGGATAGCTCATTTCTCTAGGATTTTTAATTCAGATGGGTTGATTTTAGATACAATCACGGAAATTAAATCGAAATGGCAGGAAAAGCAGTTATCTATCGGTTTGACTGAGGTACACGAGGGACTAAAAAAGGGCAAGGGCCTGTAAAGCCCCGGGCCCCGATGGGGTACCAGTGGACCTCTATAAGCATGAGATGGATTTATGGGCACCCATATTGACACGTTTATTTAATGCTGCTATTGAAGATAGGTTACCACCGACATGGGGTCAGTCGATAATTGTTCCCCTTTTAAAGAAGGGCTCAAGGTCAGATGCATGCAATTATCGTCCCATCTCCCTCCTGGACTCTTCAATTAAGGTTCTAAGTAGAGTCCTCTTAGAGAGATTAGAAGCCTGGGCCGAGGAAAACACTATTTTTTCCCAGTGCAGTACGGGTTCAGAAGGGGGATGGGAACGATGGAGCAATGTGTAAACCTCAAGCTTATTATTAGCAAATATACAAGAGCTAAGGAAGGTAACTTATTTTATGTTTTGCCGATTTAAGTTCTGCATTTGATTTGGTTGAACATTCTCTTTTATGGCCAGTTTTATTAGAAATGGGAGCACCAACAGAAATCATACATTTTCTGGCAAGACTCTACGAAAACTTGTCTAGTAAAGTACAATTTGGTACTGCCGGTGAATGTACCCCTGTTTTTTTTTTTTTTTTTCATTTCCAAAGAATTTTATTTTATAAAGAAGCAAAAGAAGATACAGAATACAAATATAAGTGATACAATTGATACCAGATAAAAAGCAATCAGAAGCTGAAAATCAAAAATGAATCGTAGCAAATGCATCCATAAACAAAAGTAGCCTGCCAAAAACAGAAAAATGAATTAATTAAGGGGAAGTAAGTATCTTAGGCAGAATCCACAATCAAGAGTATCACTATCAGCTGGTATAATCAGTGTAAGGGAGGGAAAGAAAAAAGAAAGAAGAAAGAAAGAGAGAGGGAAAAGATGGAAAAGGAGAGAAGACAGGAAAGGAAGAGAAGAAGGAAGGAGAGAAGGATTTCCAAAGGACTAACCCGACAAACAAGACGCCATTCAACCAGACAAATCGAAAGGATATTGGTCAACCAACCCTTTGATGACAAAGCATTCCAAACCCCACTAGAAATAGATGGAGAGAAGTGAGCATGATCGACCGAGGTGTGAGCACTTCGTAAAAAGGAAACCCAAGCCCACCAAGTATGATAAGAAACAGAGGAAAAGGATTTCCATTCCATAAGAATGACTTTCACTGCAATAGTCAATAGGTGATCCAACAACTGTAATTCCATGGGATCCAAGGGGAGAGGGACAGGGGCAGCTAATGGACCTAATAGAATTAACGGAAAAGAGAGTTGGAACTTAATATCAAAGATGAGCATGAGATGTTTATGAATGAGATCCCAAAATGGTTGGAGGAGGGAGCATTCAAAAAACATATGTGGAAAATCACCCGTCAATAAACCACAGCTCCAACATAAGTTATCTTCTTTGAGATTGAGCGAATGTAAACGAACAGGACTCCAATGAAGAAGGTTGACAGAATTTTTTTTAGATTGTATTAACGATGGGGCGATTTTATTGCGAAGAGAAAGTTTACCAATCAGCTGCCAGGTGTCTGAAGAAATATGATCAGTAACTCCATGATCAAAATGGTGCAACCATTTTTGTTGAGCAACCGTATGCGTTGGTAATGAAACAGATGATAAAAATGTATAGATTTTAGAGGCTACGTGACCAGATTTAGTCCATAATTGAAAGAGATTAATCGTAGGAGAAGTAGGATGAAGACGCACCTTAGCAAGTGCTACTTTGATTTTGAGAAAAGTATAAAAATCCAAATTAGTTAAAGAATGTTGTTGAGCTAAGGCGGAAAAAGGTAGTGGCTCATTATTTGAACCATAAAGATGTTTAACAAGCGAGATCCCCTTAGCTGCCCAATAAGATATGAGAGTGGGATTAATATTAATTTTAATTTTAGAATTCCGCCAAATAGACGACCACCTAGATTTGTAAAGTGGAATTGCCACTTTCTTGTCGACTTTCCTGACCGCAGCAAGAGTATCTAGAATTATAGAGCGAGAGAACAGGATGGGCAAGGTAGACGCAGTGCAAAAGGAGGCAGTCGGTAATGTAGAAGCCAATTCCTGCTCTATTAACAACCAGGAAGGAACATGAATAGGGGGAGAAGAGAACCATAGAGCACCTTCAGACGCCAAAAAGGCAGTTTGGTATTTTTCCCAATCAGGAAGATTGCATCTCCCATTTCATAAGCTTTCCGCAAGAATTTATAAGCAATTCTAGCCAGAACATCAAGTTCATGAAAGAAGGAATCCGATAACAATGTACCCCTTTTTTTAAGATCAATAGAGGCATTCGGCAAGAATGCGTTTTGGCACCTCCTTTATTTTCTCTATTTATAAATCAAATAGACCAAACCCTTAGATTAACCCCAGCGGATGCCCCAATTATTAATGGTAACCCCATCCCAATTTTGCTGTACGCGGACGACGCAGTCCTCCTGTCCCGCACCCAAAATGGTCTGCAACATCTCATTAATAAATTCCAGACCTTTATAACTAGTACGAAACTGATAATTAATAAAGGTAAAACATTTGTAATGTCATGTGGGAAGAAGACCAGAAAAAAACAGGACTTTTTATTTAGATGGGGAGAAATTAGAAACTGTTAGAAAGTTCTGCTACCTTGGTATTACATTTTCCGGAGATGGAAGGTGGGCCCATGAACAGGATAGCATACGTTTTAAAATGGTTAGGAACACTAGCAGTGTTTTTAGATTTGCGGTTAAATTAGGGGGTTGCAGAATAAAGGAGATGGTGTTGATCTATAACTCAAGGTGTTTGTCATCAGCCCTATATGGGGCGGGTGTATGGGGCTACAATACTCAAAGTGCCAAGCTCATTCAGACTGAGGAAAACTCATTTCTGAAACGCTTGCTTTGTGCCCCAGCTTCAGCCTCCACTGAGATAATCCATAGAGAGGTGGGCCTTAATTATGCCAAGGATTTAACAGCTCTGCGCCCATTGGCCATATGGCGATCAATTAGGTCAAAAATCGAAACCAAATTTACCCAGGACGTGATAAATGACTGTCTAAAGCTCGACTATTGTACACGTATACCATGGCTTAGCCACATTCAATATTGGTATAAAATACTCTATGATTTCGATGCTTTTCATGAACCTGAGATGAAGGGTTTTATATCTAAAAAAGAACTTGTAGAATCCTTTTTAAAACATAAAAGAAACACTAGAACTATTGAATGCGGGAAACAAAGCATGTTTTCTTTTTATCAGGAGTATAGCGTAAGCGAAGGCTTTCAATCGTACCTGACAACAGTTACAAAAAGCTCACATCGCTTTGTATTAACTCGCTTACGCATGGGTACTGTGCACCACTTGGTGGCATTCCCTTTGATTAATCAGTACAGCACTTCCCAATGCCCTTGTGATGGTACTTCTAAGCAGAGTAGCTATCATTTTATGTTGTTTTGCAAATTTTATATTTCACTTAGGAAATTTTATTTAAAGCCCATCTTTTTAAAATATGAGCTACGACGTACTAAGACAGCTATGCAGACAATGTTTAACCTGCAGAGACCAGATATATGTTTTTATGTAGCTACATATATTTTAAAATGCATATTTGCACGGAAATCGATGATTGTATGAATATGGCCATATTATGAATTTGGTACATTAATGACATTGTGAGTTTTAAATCTGTGTTCCAAATTTATTATGTGTTCGAGACACCAGTGAAATTGTAAATTTTAAATTTTTAATCTGTGCCCTAAATTTATATGCACTTTAATATTGCTAGTTTTGCACATGTACCGAAAGACGAAAATTGAATCTTTGAATGCGAATTTTGCACATATGTTTAAAAAATCATACAATATGTATTGTGTTTTTACCTTTATTGACTGTTAGCATATGTCACTTTATTTGCAAATTTTGCACATGTATTATAGGGATAAACTGAAGTGTACCATGTGTACTTTTTGGCTTAAGAAGGAGCAATTCTTGCTTGGACTTGTCATTTGATGGTTTAAGATTTGAATGTTAACATTGTCGGGTTAAATATATCTTGCATTTGTAATATTTTATGTCTTGTTATTTTGTTGCTATAAGGTTTTATATATATATATATATATATATACTGAATAAAGCATTTTGAAATGAAACATGTCTTACTCAATGCATGGGTTAGTGACTAAACTGTGTAAAAGTCTATATCAGTCTGTCAGTTGGTGTGTAAGCTGCTGCATGGGTTGGTGAGTAGCTACATGAGTGTCTAAATTGGTTTTGATTGGTTGTCTGAGTATCTGTATGTGTGCCTGAGTGTCTGTGTGTGTGGGTGGGGGGAGTGTGACACTTTCCATTGATGTGTGAGTGGGTGATTCACTGGGTGTATGGGTTCAAGAGTGCATATGTGAAGGACTGTATGGGTGGGTGAGTGTGTGTATGGGTGTGAGTAACTACAAATGTGAAAGGCAGTATATGTGAGTGTTGGGGGTATATAAATGACTATATATGAGAGTGAGTAATTGTGAGAGTGGCTGTATGGATGAGTGTGTGCTTGTATCATTGATTGTATAAGAGAGTAAGAATGTGCAAGTGAGTGAGTGAGGTGGTGTGTGTATAACTGTATAGGTGAGTAAATAGGAGTGTGATTGTTTCTTTGCATGTGACTAGGTGTGTGAGTAACTCCAAGGACAAGTGGTGGTGTGTGATTGTCTGTATAGGTGTATGAGTGCAAATGATAGTGCTGTATTGATGAGTGACTGCATGTATGAGTGACTGTATGGATGAATGAGTGGATGTGTGTGTAGACCTAGGAATCAGTGAGTGGGTATGTAGTAACTGGTATTGGTGTGTCTATTGTTTCGAAAATGGTAGTCTGTATTGATGAGTGTATCAAAGGTTATATTATGGTGTGAGGAGGTGCATCAGTTTATCATGTGGATGATGCCATCAGTAATGTCATTTGAGATGTCATCAGTGATGTCGCTGACCATGTCATGAATGTTGTAACTTCATCAGCAGTACACACACAGCTACAAAGTTTTTAGAACTTGAAGCACAGGAACGAAGAGAAGATGGAGCAGGAATCTTCCCACCGGAGCAGTTTTGTTTTTGGTCCTGGCTCAAAGTACAGCAGAGTTTTTTTTTTATTTGTTTTCATAAAACATACAACAATAGGACTCAGCATATCATTAGTACCATAAACATTATGCTTAATTTCAACATTGAGCATTCAACACCTGTTGACGATAATACCAAGAACCCGTGAACAAAGTAATACTCTCACAAGTTCCCCATCCATGTTTGAACATTTTGATCAACATAATTAAGGACTTGCACATTCCGAGTTACAACTAGCCTCCGGTGATAAACCATGTTTTCTGTCAAATAAGTACAAGTGACCCTGCTTTTGTGAATGCCCTAACTATGCGTTTGAACGGGTTTATCATTACCGCCACTCAGAAGTAAGGCGATAAATCTATACTACTATAATAAATAGAGAGCCCAAACCTTTGAGGCGGGTAATCTCAGGAACCACAGCACCAATCACAACACCCAATACAGCGTTGGAAAGGGCAGGACATAGGCTATGCAGACGCCCACCTTATACATTTAAAAGGTAAAAGAACCGTGCCAGCAAAGTAGGCCCTTGTGGGCGTGTCTGCATTGTGCTGTGGGCATGTGCTGGGGGACGTGACAAACGCTGGGGGCGAGTGGTACGTTCCGCCCTTCATGCCATGTCTCATATCATGTGCTGTGGGCATGTGCTGGGGGCGTGGTGTGTGCGGGGCGTGGGATTACGGAAAAAAAGCGAGCGTTGTGCCCAATATTTCATTCTTTTTTCTTCCCATGTTCTGTACATTCCAGCTCCGGGTGTCGACCCTGCTCCCTTTAAATACCCCTGCACCCCATAATCATAACCCACCCTTACTCCTTAAAATACCCCAACACCCTCAAACACTAACCCATCTTAACCCTATAAATATACCCTGTACCCCAAAACCCAAACCTATCCCTAAACCCTAAAAATACCCCTGTAACTCAAAACCAAACCTAGCCCTGAACCCGATAAATACCCCTGTACCTCAAAACCCAAACCTACCCCTGAACCCTAAAAATACCCCTGTACCCCAAAACCCAAACCTAGCCCTGAACCCTATAAATAACCCTGTACCCCAAAACCCAAACCTACCCCTGAACCCTAAAATATCCCTGTACCCCAAACCTCAAACCTAGCCCTGAACCTTTAAAATACCCCTGTACCCCAAAACCCAAACCTACCCCTGAACCCTAAAAATAGCCCTGTAACCAAAAACCCAAATCGAGCCCTGAACCATGAAAATAACCCTGTACCCCAAAACCCAAACCTACCCCTGAACCCTAAAATACCCCTGTACCCCAAAACCCAAACCTAGCCCTGAACCCTTAAAATACCCCTGTACCCCAAAACCCAAACCTACCCTTGACCCTAAAAATACCCCTATACCCCAAAACCCAAACCTAGCCCTGAACCCTAAAAATACCCCTGTACCCCAAAACCCATACCTATCCCTAAACCCTAAAACTACCCCTGTACCCCATAACCCAAAACTATATCTGAACCCTTAAAATACCCAAACACCCCAAAACATATACCTCAGTACCCCAAAACATATACCCCTATACCCATACTTACCTTATCCAAACATTAAAAAAAATGCTTTTACCATTCATGCATTTACGAATTTCGTTGTAAATGTATGCATGGTAAAAGCATATAAAATGTAATGCCATGCGTTATAATGGCATTGTGGAGTCATGGTACTTTCTTAATGAAAGTATGCGGAGTGATGGTATGCGGAAAGAAAGTTGTGGAATAATGGGTATTTACCCTCCCCCGGTAAGTACATTGGTGGCACGGCGGCCCACATCTCCAGCAACATACTCATATTTTCCCACCACCGATTTGAAAAATGCACATGTCTCTCTCATTGATGACCAGCAACGACATACACTTTTAGACACACCTCCCGCCACAAGTTCTAGACTTACTAACTTTAGAGCTGGGGAGCTACGTTCGAATCTCGGCATCAGTTCAACATCCTATGATTCCAGGCAGATTGCTTTGTCTCCCTGTGCCTACCACAAATGAATGTGTTCATCTGTAATGTAAATTGTACTCATGCCATGTTGTAGAGTTCGCGCTATATAATATTGCAAGGAAAAGTAAAGTAGGGAAACTCGAGTTCACACACTACTGAACACGCACTCTTAAGTGCATCAGCAGTGCACTGTGAATCGGAGCGTTTCACAGGCCTGTCACAGATAAGAAATGCTATCAAAACGAAATACTACAAAACAATATACTACTGGCCGGCAGCAATTCATACCCAGACAACGTCGGGACGGGATGCTAGTATTGTATAATTCCCAAATGTTCTTGGGCCTATTGCGTGGAGGGAGAAGCTCGCTGAAAACCTCTGTCTGCGTACTGCAGAATGTCATGTCGTTCTTCCATTGGGTAGGCGTAGGGAGAGGGCCTCGGGACCAGTTCATAGCAATCCTGCTCTTGGCCATCAGCATTCCCATGTCTACCAACCTACGAGTCACCTTGGGAATATGTTTAGAATACCCTAATGTAGGGTCAGGTTCTAGAACAAGTTTCGTGATCTGACCTATTTCCTTGAAGACTGGGCCCTAAAAGGCAGCTATGCCTGGGCATGCCCATGCCAAGTGAAAGAAGGCCACCCTGAGCACGACATCTGTCACAGTTCGCATCCTCTCACAGACCATACCTGTGTAGCCTCTCCGGCGTGTAGTATACCCTGTTTAGATATTTGAAGTGTACCAAACGGTGTCTGCTGTTGAGTGAAATGTGCATTTTGCTGGTGCAGCAATAGCTCCACATGGTATCAGTTATTTCTATGTTCAGGCTTGTTGCCACGCTAATCGTGCTTTGGTGTAGTGATTGGCTCTGTATAACATGGACGCGCTGTATTTGGCCGCAACTATGCGCTTGGGAGATTTCGCTCGTATACTGCGGTTCTGATATTCGTCCCACAGTAGCTCTCTCAATGCATGTCGTATTCTGTGAAATTTATATCTCGTCAGTACAGTTGGGGCAGAATCATTATTGCTAAATTCCTCCCACTTTCAAGAAACCGCACCATCAAGCAACTCCCAACAATACGTACCCCCATAGTGTGAAGCGCTTGCGTGACCCCTCTTTCTCTGCATTGAGGCAACCACATACACCAATCTAGCAAGGCTGATGGGGAATAAAGGATCGTGCCAGCCTGTTATTGCAGTAAATAGTGCCAGGCATGTGTTGTGTCGTTAATAGAGTCTAATATGCATGTCCGACGATCAGCGGCCTGAAACCGCAGCAAAGGGAGCAGCCGCGGGGCTGCCACCTCCGATTCTATGCATAGGTGTGGTATGACTGGGGAGCCATGTATCCAATAGTAGGCATGAGCACCCCGAACAGCTCTGTAATATAAATTAAAATTCGGTGCCCCCAACCCGCCCATAGCGTAAGGTAATAACAATTTCTGCCACTTTACCTGCGGTTGTTTACCTGTCCTTTCCAATCTAACCATGAGTGAAGTAAGGCGGTCAAAAAAGACTCGCGGGAGAACCATAGGTATATTGGTAAATAAAAACAGGAGTCGTGGGAGCACTACCATTTTCATGATGGATATTCTACCAAGAAGGGAAAGCAGAAGCTTTATCCACTTCTCTACGTCGTCTTCTAGCTTGCTAAAGGCTGTCCCATAATTCTCACTGAATACAATGTTGGAGTCCATGTCTACTTTAATCCTCAAGTATCGTACAGCCTCCGTGGTCCATAGCAGGGGATAATCCATGTCAAATTGGGGGGTGTTCGGAGTAAGAGGAAAGATAATGGACTTCGGCCCGTTGACAGGTAGCCCCGAGAGGCTGCAGAATCGCACTTCCTCCCGTAGGACTGCCGATAGATTAGATTCTGGGTGTCTTATGTACAGGAGTGTATCATCAGCGTATGTGAATACTATAATTTTATAATGCGGGAAGCATATATCCCGATTCTGATGGTATTCCCATAGTGCGCAGGCTAGGGCTTCTGCAACTAAAGCATAAATCAGCGGTGATAATGGGCAGCCCTGTCTCGTTTCTCGTGAAATGCTAATGGGGTCAGTCACTATATTGCCTCTTTATATACGGGCCGTGGGATTGCTGTAGAGTTTCTCCACTAATTATAGAAAAACCAGGCTAACTCCCATCCTAGTAAGCTCATGTGTCAGGAATGACCACTCAACTGAATCAAATGCCTTCTCTATGTCTAGGAAGACCCGCACAGCTGGTGTCTCTGGCCTGATGTGTGGCAGGGTTCCAAAAACCGTTCGTAAGTTATAAGTTACATTTCGGCCGGGAACAAATCCCGCTTGTTCCAGAGTGACTAAGATTGTGACTAAATGGACAAGATGATTAGCTAGAATCTTTGCAAATATCTTTGTGTCCACATTAAGGGGGGACAAGGGACGATACGATGCACAGTCCTCCGAGGATTCCCCAGGTTTAAGGAGAGCAACTATCACAGCCTCAGACATGGAAAGTGGCATTTGTCCCGTAATACACATGTCATCAAATAGCGTAGTTAGTTGTGGAAGCAATACATCTATGAATTCCCTGCAGAATGTAACCGTGAGTCCAAGTACAGCAGAGTTGCAGTGTCCACCAACTGAACATTCTTTGGACAGTCACTCGGATCTTGAAGTTGTTTTCAGGACGGATATACGAACCCACCATCAGGGAAGCACTTAATTAACCCTAAAAAGGGGAAGGACCTCTTTTCTGGTGACCCACCTATCAGAGGGGGTCAGGGACATTACTCGGCTGTCCTAGCGAGTCAGATGCTCCCAGAGGCCAAAATCCAACATGGCAGAATCAAGTGGCCACCTAGAGGAGCTCTGATGACCTCCTTATGGAGGAACTAGACATGGGGTGGATACTCCCCTGTCCTTTGTGTGGTTTCACCGCAGAGTGGAGCTAAGAGCTTCTGATCTGGGCAAAACAGGTTTATGCAATGCAGTCTGGTGGCACTCGGAAGCGCTCCTACCCTACTAATTCTAAAGGAGAGGTGGTCACATCTCTCCTTCGCAGGAAGTCTTTTGTTCGGCTTCCCCTGAGTTAAGCTTATCAGCAGTGGGGTAGAATACTGTCTAGGGTCGGCAGCAGTGTGGGCTAGCAGGTAGACATTGTGGGGCCCTCTAAGGAGCCCCCCAGTATGTAGTATCATGCAACTAACATTGGAATTGGTGTAATTGCATTATTACAAAATGTGTTGGACATCTCAACTTGCCAGTGTCCACTGCCACTGGGGTCCTTGTCAGCAGGATCCCAGTGAACTACAGTCAAAACAAACAGACACCAGTCAAAACGTTGGGGTATATATGCCAGAAAGATGCTTCTCTCCTACAACACGTTTCTGTTGATTTAGATATAGATGCATATAACCAATATGTGAATCAAGATAACACATTGGTCACCATAATTGTTTAGTGTTGTAATGCGTTAGTGTCTGCAATTGCTGCATTTGTTTTCAAACTGTAGGATAAAATCGACATTCAGAATACTATAGAAACCGAGGTATCAAACCATAGTCTGAGGAAGACTTTGCACTAGTGCTATCACGTAGAGTCTGTGCCAGTACCAAGCTTGAGGGTGTAAGGATGCTAGAACTCAATAATCATATTGGAAATGTTCTTGCTATTTTCTCTGACCATGACATGCTTAGTTGCATTCATTCTGCACTCTATGTCGTTATCTTTCATAATCAAGATGATTTCAGGTGTGCAACACTTTTGTCAAAAATACAGAATGTTAGTGCTCTAGTTGTTCATTACAACACTGAGGGGAGGGAAGAGGTAGGGGCAGGGCATAACCACACAAATAGAGGGCAGGTGAGTAGAGATCGGGGCAGAACCAGCAAGCTGACCAAAGCCGGAGAAAGGGGCAGTAGCAGCACAAAAGACCATGGAAGGCATGAGCATGAGCACAATGGAAGGACAGTGGAAGGCAGGGGTTTGGAGGTACATACAGGGGCATCGAGCTGACCATGCTATGCAGGTGGGAGGAACAGCAGCTGCACAACAGACCATGCAGGGCTTGAGGAAGGGGCCAGGAGCATGGACTTGGACATCTGAGAGAAAGGAGGGGGCAAGAGCAGGGACAACAAGATAACAATGGAGGGCAAGCGGGAAGGGCAGTGGTAACCCATTGGACTATACAGGCTAGGAGGGAGGGGGTAGGGACATTGACTCAGACAACCAAGGGGCAGGGAGTTGGTGGGTATGGGCTGCAAGCTAACCATGGAGGGCAAGCAAGAGGACCAGTGGCATAACTAAAGACCATGCAAAGCAGGAGGGAGGTGGCAGGGCACCGTCGGACAATTAAAGGTAGGGAAGAGGAGCAGCGTCAACAACGCAGAGGAAATGCCTGCAGGGGCAGCACAACAGACCATGAAAGGCCAACAGAAGAGAGCATGGGCTTGCACTCATACAACGGTAGGCACGGACAGTAATGCGGTGCAGGTGCAGGAGCAGCCAGCTGACCACGGAGGGCAGGAGTAGGGGTGGTGGAAGCATAGGACACCACAGAAGGCAGGAAGGAGGGGATAGGGGCACACACACAGATAATGTATGGAAGTTGGGAGTTCATCAGGGAAGCAAGCCGACCATGCAAATGGGGTGAGAGGTGTAGTGGCAGTACAATAACCCACTTATGATAGACACAGGGGGTGGTGGCAGCACAACAGACCATTGTGCGGAAGAGGTAATGGGCAGGGGCATGCACAAAGGTCCTTAGAGGCAGAAGGAACGGGAAAGGGATTGCATGCAAACAACGTAGGGTGTGGGAAAGGGAAGGGTCAGCAATCTAACCAGGCAGGGTGTGCATAAGGGGCAGTGGTAACACAACAAACCATACAGATCAGGCAGGAGGGGCAATGGCAGTCCAAGGGACCATGGAGGGCCGGAGAGAGAAGACGGGAGGGGTCGCAGCACACAGATGGAGAATAGAGGGAAAGCTGCAGTGGGTTGGCGACCAGCAGTGGCAGGCCTGTGCCAACTGCTTGTTGCGAATGGTCAAGCGATGTGCTCAATGGAGATATTAGCTGAATATGTTAAAAATCCCTGGAATTGTATTGAAAAAAACAAACCTTAATTAGACTTTATAGTCCGGTATGGTAAAACAATGGCCAATAAAAATAAAAAAACACAGATATACACTGAAAAATCAAATTTTAAAGACATATTATAGTTATATATGATAATACCATCTTAGCTTACATTTAAAAAAAAACTGGAAATTCAGTGAAAAATACACAAAGGTTGAAGTAACTTTATAGTTAGGTGTTGAAATGAGTTAAAAACATGTGCTTAAAAAAACTACTGAAGTTCGCCAGTTACAGTTCAGTGGGCTAACTATAACCTGTACCCCATGCACTGCTTATGACCTCACATATCACATCACTCATGTCATGTTGAATGACATCATTGATGACATCACTGATGCTTATGAAAAACTATACATTCAACTTCTGCCAATATGCACTACTGTTGGAGGCAGGCCTAGCAACAAATGTACAAACAATGTTTGAGTCCTGAACTTGTGACTGGCAGCTTATGATGAGGGCAATGTTTAGCTGTGTCAATAATGACTTAAACCACTTAGTTACTGATTAACCCAAATCACCATGGTAACCTGGTCAGGGCTTTACACAGCACACTAACCAAAAGGGAGATAACATGTATATAGGCTTCCTCAATCAAGGTGTGACCTTCATTGGCTGACAATTGTGAAAAGCCTTTCATTCTCATGGTCATATGCAGACAGGGAAGAAATCTGCACATTTGGTTATGTGACCTAATAGTTAAAATGCTGACTGAAATGTCAGATGCTGTCAGGTCTAATTCTGGCTTCCCTCCTTTAACCCATTGTGTGACCCTGGGCTCATCCCTTAATCTCCCTGTGCATCAGCTCGTGTGGTTTTCTGCCAACAATGAGAATCAGCCGCAATGTAATATTAAGTACAATACAGCTTGTTAAGTTCGTGGTGGTGGTTCAGTCATTAGAATGCGCAAAACAATGATTTGATAGAAAGATGCACAACTGTGCAGATGAAGAGTAAAGAATGGCAAAGAGTAGAACAAACATATGATATATGTGCCACAAACTGCACGTGCTCAACTACTAAGTGCTATTGATATTTTGTCTAGGTGCCCCCATGAAAGTGTCTGCCCTGCCGTGGTTCATCAAACCTATGATCTGGAAGTCTCTTCTTTCTCCTGCTCTTTGTCTCATCTTTTTGCACACTGAGGACCTTTACAACGACTTCCACTAGGGGGTGCGCTGGACTTAGGAATAGTATTATTTACTATTCCTACTCCAGTTTGCGCAACAGTAGGGAAGGTGTTGGAATTCATTTCCAATACCTCAGAGTCCCCTAGTGGAAGTCGTTGTAAAGACTTGCGATGTAATTGTATCGCGTACTAACAAAGCGGTCGTTGTAACAACCGCACTGTAAAGGTATTGCGGTGTAATGACCGCATTGTAAAGGTTGTTTCCCGGAATGCACTGTATCCATCAGATACGGCACATTCCTGTCCTTTTCCCCTGCGCTGGCGCACAATGGGCTGTCATGCGCCAACACAAGCACCTTTGTGTCATAGTGCAAGGGGGCCTGCGTTGCAGGGTTGATTGTTTTTGTGCAGGAAAGGAAACCTTCCTGAGGAAAAACAATCACAAGAGGCTTTTTCCTCCTTCTATGTATGCTGCAGAATGCAGCACACATAAAATAAAGAAAAACTAGGCGAAATAAAGGTATTTCTCCTTGTTGCGCCTCCTTATGCCTCCCCTGGGGACATGTATTTTTTTGGCGGTGCCTCAGAGTTACGATTCCTCGTAAACCTGGGACAGTGTCAAAAAGACATCGGTGTTGCTGGGAACGCCCACAGCAACACCAATTGGGCACCCCTTTAATGCAGAAAACTGCATTAAAAGGAACAATATTTACAAGGCCGCATTAACCCTTTCGACGCTGATGACGGAACCGCTCCGTCATCAGCTGCGGTGGCGCTGTGCTGATGACGGAGCGGTTCCGTCATGGCCCTGCCGCCGCGCCTGCACGGCGCTGATTTTGCGCCTGCGCTGCGTGTTCTACTGAGCGGGCGGGGCCATGACGGAACCGCTCCGTCATGAGCACAGCCCAACCGCGGCTGATGACGGAGCGGTTCCGGCATCAGCATGCGGCCGTCGAGCGGCCGCCCCGCCCACTTAGCGCTGCGGCGGAATAGCCGCTGCAGCGGTGTGGTTAAGCAACTGAAAGTGTCTTAGTGTTGCCTGATAAATATGCAGCAGGCCCCTGCACCACAGGAGCACTGCAAGAAGTGACGTTCGGGTGGCATCGCCTCATTGTAAATGAGACCCTGAAGAATCTGTCAGCATTTTACATATATCACTACACATACACGTGCCCACGTATGCTTGACCTTTTGAGGTAGAGAAAGCATCTGGTTCAACGTTAAAACCAAAACACAATGTATAACAGAAATGGTGCAAAGCAATTAGTAAAACTAAACACACTTCTTTGAAAGCCATAGGAAGAAGAGAAATATGGGCATGATAATTTTGTATGAAATATAATGAGGCTGGAGTGGTGCTCTGACTTGCGGATGAAGGGGTAAATCTGGATCTTCTAGCAGGTGCATCAAGTGCACCATATGTGTTAAAAAAGGTTGGCGACTTTAAGAGGGCAACGCCAAATAACCGTGACCTGGAATACATTACAAGATGAGTTGCCATTTTATTTAAAGGTGTTGCCTGAAACCTGTGTTTGACATTGCATGCCATCTGTATTGGGTGCCTCTGAGTGTGTTTCTGTAAGTGACAAATTTATGACACAACAAACATATACTACTTACATAAGCTATGCCTATTGGCATTTGCAGTGCTAATTAGAAATGTTTTTTGTGTCAAATAAATGCGTAATAACAATGGTATTGTTTGGGAATATATAGAACTGAAAATGTTTTAACTATATAAGTATGAGACTCTAAAAAGTCTGAAATTAGGCAATTGTGAATTAAACCTAACCAAGGTCTGTGGAATGGTAACTGTCCTTCTGAGTCTGAGTCATCCTAGTTAGGTCTCGCCTAGCGCTGCAGCGCATGCGTTGCTCACTTTGCGAGACCTGCAGTGTATACTATAGTGTGGAAGCTTTCTGGAAGCTCCGCCCACTCTCCACCCATCTTTGTCATTGGCTTAGGTCCTAAATGCTGCCTTCCAATTGGTTTTAGTCTTATAAGTCCCTCCTTATGACAAGCATGTCGTCATTTATATCCTTCCACGGTTACTGGCCCCTTTACTCCTAACATTGTTTTCTTTCCTGTCCCCCCTCTGCCCCCACTTCCGTTCGTGCCTTTTTGGCCACCTGCACTTCCGTTTTAAATGCAATAGGTCTCGCATAAATACGAGTCCTATTGCATTACTAATGCTTTTTTATTTCTTCTTGGAAGCACTATTTCTTTATGTGTCACGAAGTGCTTACGTTTGCCGTGCACGCTTTCACTTTCACGCCGGAATGGAGCCCAAAACAGCTGGTGCTTGTTTATTCAGTTTTTAACAACAGGTCTGCATTGCGTTTGCCATGGGGTTTTCGGAATGAACAGCCAGAGACCAGAAGTCATTAATTGATTTCATGCTTCGAGCAATGAGGACAGCAGATTCGCTTGTTCCACGATAATTTTACAGGCTAGCTGCCCGACAAAAGTCCGGATTTTGAGCATTACAGCATGAGAGATTTTGAGGCTATCCCCCCCTCCCCTGTTGCTGACCCATTTACGGATGGAACGTGTTGCAGTGTATTCTCAGAAAACCTGCATGCAATAAATCACCGCATCTTCGTAATTCTCAAGGGTTAGAAGAATTTGGCGCCGTTTGTAGCTAAATATGAAAGACGCTCTGCAAAATAGACCCAGATCAGGTGAATTTATGTTTTTACTTGAAAATTGTGATCTTTGGAGAACCTTTGATCAGTGTAAATGTGGTGACTTGTTTTACTGCGTTTCTAAGGTCTGCTGTTGTATCATTGATTTAGGTGTGTCATCTTGTGTGTTTTGTGGTATTAAAACAAAGGTACTGCAAGATCTGTGAGGTCCCAAGAGGCGCTGTTGTGTTGGTGTTTGACTGCTAAATGCTAGCTATTTGGAGCAAGGTGAGGATCTCTGGTCATAACTTATTAACGGAACACAATGTGCACTATCACACGTTACAGGCCATCGGTAATCCATACCTAAAAAATTATTTAGCAGTATGAGTAGGTTGTGAATGATGGCATTTTGTAAAGAGATGATACTCACTGAACAGTCCAATAATGTGAATGACTTGGTTATTCAGTGGCCTCTTATACTCTCACAGAATCTATTTGGCAATTAGGTGCATTTTATTGTAAAATGTGTACCACTGCCCTCCTCGGCGAGAAGCTGCGGGTTAACTTTTGACTCTGTGTTGAGGTAGCATAGATGTGTTCACATAGTTCACCCTTGTCTACCAAAAAAGCCTTGCTGTTCTTGTTATGCAGCAGCTTTAACGTAGATGACTTGCTGTTTATTTGGAATGTGCTGTGCCTCACCTGAAAAGGTCTGCTTTTGAGGAAACATAGATAGTATGCTCTAAAAGATCTGCCCTGTTCAGGCACATCTAATACTGAAGCCCAGGGAGGCCCTGCTACTGAGGTAGCAGTGATCCGGAACAGGGCCTACTGTTAAGGCATTGCTTCTATTATTACCTATACTTCTCCTGTTGATGAAGAGAAATTAAATATTAGTGCCTAGTTATGTAAGGTGTGAAACTTTACTGCAACCGTCTTGTGATTCCATCCAGAACAGGAAGTGGGTTATTATAGGTTCTTCTGGTTGAACTTGATCAAAGAACAACACTTTCAAATAGGCCAGTGGAGTTTCGCAGGCAAGGTGTGACAATAATTGCCACCCAAAGGAGTAGCCTTTGAGGTGTAACTTCCAGAGATCTGATGTAATATGTAAAGTGATTATGCAGTGCTCCTGTAAGTTCATAAATACGCCAATGTCCAAAGGAAGGTAGGTTTTCTTTCGTCTTGAGCTGTAACTTCACCACTGTATGAGCTTACTGATGGGATGAGCCTCTTGTTTTTCATTTTGGTATTTTAATGGCAAAAGGAAACTCAAGTATGGCATGCCTTTGTTTTCCATATCTTGGTTTAAGGTGGCCAAACTGTTACGGTTGTGGAGCTTGTCACTAATTAACTTGCAGAAGCCTGCTGCAAGCATTTAAGGGAGATCTGTTTCACACACATCTGAACCCTTGTGGTGGGTAGATAAGGTATCCTCAGTGCTAGGTGAAGACAGTGGTAAAGTGTGCCGTTCTGTGTGGCTAGACACATATTTTTGGACATGCTCACCATGAAGATATCAGATGCCTCTGATCATTTTGCAAAAAAATCTGGAAGAAGAAATATCTCCAAAACACTTCCTTCTGTGCAGAGGCTCTTTTTTGGAAGCAGAGAGTGTCAGGTATTGCAGTTTAGTGCTTATGTAGCTGTCAAAGTGAAGAAACCAAGTGCACATCTGAGTAGCTTTCCTTCAACGTCTTAAAACAGAGGCTACAGTGAAGGTTACTTGATAGCAGTAATAATTGGTAACTGCAGGTGGACCTGGAGACCTTTTTCCAGTGTTTCTTTCTACTTTATTTTTTTCTATTTATCTACACTTTCTCTAAATCTAAAGCATGCACTACACCAAAAACCGATTTATTAAAACAAATCTCTACCATTGAGACTTGTGTGTGTGTGTGTGTGTATATATATATATATATTTTTTTTAATAAGATCTTTGCCCATACAGGGCGATACGAACAACAAGAATAATGGGTCAGTGACCTGGTTCCTGGACAGAAATTATAAAAAATATACATAGGGGATACACCCCTCTATAGGCACAGAAATTAGAATTTTGTGATATCCTATGAATGCCATGTAGGATCCGGTCACGATTCCCAAGAACAAAATTATCAGTATGTACTTAAAAGATTGTTTGTTGTTACAATGTTTTTAATATTAAGCACTTGATCTCTTTATTATTCGCCAGGTTAAACAATTGTAATCTATGTGGATATATATATTCAAAGATGGCCACCGCTTCCATCAAATTTACCATCTTCTATGTCGATGAACAGAGTAATGACTGGTGGGGTTTAAAATGGCGATTGATCTTTAACACAAACTGACACTGACGAAGCTTGTATAGCGAAACACGTCTGACTGGGGTGAGGGGGGTTTGCAATAAATAATTCACCAAATCGGATACCTGAGTGCTTGCCGTCCTTTCGACTTCATCGAGTTGATACTTGTTGCAATATATATATATATATATATATATATATATATATATATATATATATCGAAAAACACAGATGGCGTGCTTCTGCCGCTTTCACAGCGGGCGCTTGACAGGGTCGCCAAACCTTGAAAATATTAAGTTCCTGGCGTGTTGTCCGTATCATGAAACACCAGAGTCAAAGCCCAAGTTCACCCTCGTCGCCAATGTAGAGATAAAGAAGTCCAATAGACAGCTCTTGTACTTGTAGTTTATTTCTTAAGTTACAGCATAGTAAGTTCCAATGTAGTCTTAATGTAAGTTCCTAATATATGCCCCACCAGGAGCGGCCTCCTGGCTGCTCAGCCCATCTTCTCTAACTGCTCTCACTTCAAGCACAAACCTCCTCAACATTCTAAATGACATCACATAGCAAGAGCATCAAAGCCAGGGACATTCATTACATAAGAAGGAGATTACTACACATCTTCCCCTTTATAATATTTAACAAAACGAAATAGTATAACATAGGAAGAGAAGATAAACATTCCAGAAGTACATATAAAAGAACACCATAATAATATAACCAAATCTTCTTATGTAATAATAATAATAATGTAAAAGTAAAGCAATAATGAGAAATGTAAGTAATAAAAATTATCCTTGCCTATGTACTAATAATAAATACAATGCAATAGTAATAATAATGTAAGTAATAAACAGTAAAACATCTTTAATAACTTTAACTATAATAATAGTACTGTACGTAATAAAATAGCCTTCCCTATGTAATAACAATAATAATAAATAAATGGTAAATAGTAAATGTAGTAATAGCAATGTAAATAACAAAATATTAATATAGAAGTCGTAAATTTAAACAAATTGCAGGACCAGGAAATATCACATCCCCTCTACTGCACACATTGTAATAAATTGCAGGACCAGGAAATATCACATCCCCTCTACTGCACACATTGTAATAAATTGCAGGACCAGGAAATATCACATCCCCTCTACTGCCTACACTGTAACATTCCGTTCACCTACCAGGGACAAGGAATGCCCTCTCTTGCACATATTTGCAGGAGAAAATAAATTGCAGGACCAGGAAATATCATATCCCCTCTACTGCACACATTGTAATAGATTGCAGGACCAGGAAATATCACAATATACATATCGTATAACAGACTTATATAGATTGCTGCTTAAATCATTTTAAAATATAACAATCCTACTCAAATAGCTGTATATCACATAGTATATAAAACGTAGCTGTCTTACTTAAATTGCAGCATGACTTATCACAAACAGCACAGTCTTATTAAAATGTCGGCCTATTAAAATTGCTGCCTGTTAAAATATAACAGTGCTACTGAAATTACTGCCATATCATTAAAATATATATCAGTTTTACCTAAATTACTGTATATATTATCACAACAAGAACAGTCATATTTAAAATAAGGAGTTCCAGGAAACCTGAAAAATAAACATTGAAGGAACAATACAAGTTGAATACCAACTTAATCCAGTAGATGGCAGTATGACCTTATTTAGAGCATAGCAAAACTGTTCATGTACCATGAACTCGTTTCCCACCGGAGCCATAATACAATTCCTTTTTCCTGTATAAACGAATCAACTTGTGAAATATAAGAAGTACTTTTAAATACATCCAACCGCTGAGTAGAAGACGACGTTCTCAGACGATCAAGATGTCAGGAAAGAAATGAGCATATGAAGCAGTCTCTCACCTTAGCAATAAGTGTTGCCCCCTTCCAGATAATGTCAACAGCTGCTCAGTATCACATATGTAAGGCTTTTTCCCCCGTGTGCCTTCGAACATGAAATGACAAGGTGCTAGCTTGAGCAAATCGTTGTCTACCTCTATCACAAACGTATGGTTTCTCACCACTGTGTTTACTGGCATGGATTTTTAGATTACTTGAGTTATCTGCTGCACACTCGGCGGTATGAAGCAATAATGAAAACGTCATTACCAACGTTTCTGGCAGACTGCAGACCCAAACCGTGACTTCCACTCCGGAAGACCACAGTGTGCGTGTTGAACTGAAACCACACATTTGAAGAAGATGGTGGCACGCTGTCACGCCACCGCCGGATGGCTCACGGGCAGAGCGTGTTGAACAAAGACAACAGGAGAACTGCATCCAAAAGAAAGAGAAACGTCATAGGAGACCTTCGCTAATCCCCAGATGCATTCCACAGACGTCATCAAAAGGGCTGCAGGCAGGACGAAGAGAAGATCGTTCCTCACCAACCGTCAACCACGGACATTGGGCACAGGAAGGTGAGTAAACAAGCATCCGAGGCAAAGTTAAAACTTAGAAAACCAACGCAGAGAAGGTGCAGACCTTACAGCTAATGGCGAGTTTCTTGGTAGAAAATAAAAATGCAGAAAGTCACACGAAATACAAGTCAATGTTTTAATGACTTCACAGACTCCTTACACGAGGCCCAATAGTTGCCAAAAGTCATCAACACAGTGTTCTTTGGCTAGCCATTTAACATCAAGGTTGGATGTCTGTCTCCAACTGTTCAGTGCATTTTCAGTGGATCTGGCACATAGAATTATTTAGGGCGACCGGTGTCAGGGTCACTGGTGGGGCGGGTGCCAGATAGTTTAAATAGTTCAATGTCTTAAGTAATATAAGTACCTTCAGTTCCAGCTTTCCACGCGTAAGTTCTTCTCCTTTTAAATCGTCGCCAATGTAGAGATAAAGACAAGCGGTAAGCTGCATCATTAGCCAGCTCGAGACTGACATCTGGTTCCCCGCATTGTTTTATCTGCTCATCGACACTCACCTTCGAGTAACTGTTAAAAAGACTGTTATATGGAATTTCTAGTGAGGCAGTCACCTGTGACTTCAAAGTTTCAGCACATGTGTGAAAATTGCCACTCTTCTTAACGCTGACTGGCACAGCATATTGGTATAATTACTTTATGTGAGATTTGCAAGCTGTGTTTCTTTCTGCTGTTAGGTTGCTCCTACTTTCTTTACAGACAGCATCCATAATTTCGTGTGTGAAAATTGCCACTCTTCTCAACGCTGACTGGCACAGCATGTTGGTATAATTACTTTATGTGAGATTTTGCAAACTGTGTTTCTTTCTGCTTTTAGGTTGCTCCTACTTACTTTACAGGCAGCATCCATAACTTACTGTATTGCTTTAAAACATGCAAAATGTCACTGCCCCTCCTTTCTTTCTATCTTAGCCAGGAGATCCTCCTATTCCTTGGCTCAAGTGGAAGAAGGTGTTTGCTCACTACGCCAGGGTCTGTGGCACTTCTCTCAGTGCTGAGAGAAAGTCTTCTTTGTTTATGCATTGTTTAGGCTCGGAGGGTCAGGATGTATTCGAAAATTTGCCTGATTTACCTGATGCAGAAGCCAACACACTTAATGAATATGAGGTTTGCATAAGAAAGATGGATCTCCATTACCTTCCAAAGTTAAGCATGGTTTTAGAGCGTTTTCACTTTGGGAAAAGAATGCAAAAACAAAATGAGACTGTAGAACAATATGTTACTGCTCTTCGTAAACTCGCTTCTACGTGTTCTTTTGCTGGTACCTTAGATGAGAGACTTAGAGACCAGCTCATGCTTGGTTCTTCTCTCGAGAAAGCTAAGGACAATCTTTGGCAAAAGGATAATCCCAGTTTACATGAAGTAATCACTGCCCTTAAACTTCATGAGCACTCTAACACCTGCTCTGAGGTTATCCGTAAGAACACCTCAGAAGAAAAAAAGGGTCTACTGAAGTAAAAGAAATAAAAACGTCCTCAGTTCCCACAATTCAAAAGTCTAACACCTCTGACACGGGAAACACCAATGATAACAAAAATTCTGGTTCGGATGTCAAACCAACCAGCTTTAAATGTTATCGTTGTGGAAATGTAGGACATTTAGCCAACGCCAAAGATTGTCCTGGTTGGAAAGCTACTTGTTCTATTTGCAAGAGAAGAGGGCATTTCACAAAATGTTGTAGGTCCAGTAAGGCTCAAAAGAAAGTGCGAGTGGTGGATATTTATGAACAAGAACAAACAGACTCAGTTGTATGTCAAGTGAATGCAGTGGGTCTTGACGGCCCAATGGAAGATGTTTCCATTGAGGGATGTTCTGTTAACATGCTATTTGATTCAGGTGCCAAGATTACACTAATTCCCAGGGTTTTTTTTGAAAAATACTTACGTAACAAAGTAAAGTTACTCAAACCAGATCTAATCCCTAGAGGGTATGGTGGCAGAATAATAAGTCTTTTAGGATACTTTCTAGGTTCAATTGATTTTAAAGGGAGAATCACAGCCGGTAAAATTTATATTTCTATGAAAGGAGATTCCCTTATCAGTTGGCTACATCAGAGAGACCTCGGGGTCTACCTTGATCCCAATCAGTCTCCTTCGGTCTGTTTGAGAGAAATGCCGGTTGATGTAGCAGCTGTCTCGGATCACACTGGTTGGGCCAAAAGATATCCTGGAGTGTTTTCCAAGGATCTGGGGTGTCTTAAAAAATACCTTCACTTGATAAAGTTAAAAGAAAACTCTGTTCCCATTGTGGCGAAGGTAAGAAACGTCCCACTTCTGGTTCGTGACAAAATGAAAGCTGAGCTTGAGAAACTGAAAAACAATGGTGTAATAGAGGAGGTCGAAGGTACAGAATGGGTTTCGCCTGTAGTGATGGTCCGCAAGGCCAATGGCGAGGCAAGATTATGCATTGATATGAGGGAGTTAAACAAAGCTGTGATTGTTGACCATTATCCCCTACCGAACATTACTGAAATGCTATCGTCTTTAGGTGGGGCCACACATTTTTCCACGCTAGATCTTTCCTCTGCCTACCACCAGGTAAAACTACACCCATCTTGCCTAGACTTCACAACCTTCATCACTCCCTTTGGGACGTATACATTTCTTAGGATGCCGTTTGGGCTTATTTCTGCGGCTTCAGTGTTTCAAAGAGTGATGGAGGGTATTTTGGATGGTCTGTGTGGTGTTAAGGTCTATCAAGATGACATCTTGGTTCATGGCGTTGGTTCTAAAGAACACGATGACAGAGTGTGCGCGGTCTTACATAGGTTGCAAGACGCGGGTCTCACACTTAGATTAGATAAATGCAAATTGGGGGTTGAGACAATTGAATATTTAGGACATCTTGTGTCAGGGTCTGGTATCAAACCTAAACCTTCGTTGGTGGAAGCCATATCCAATCTCAATTATCCCAGTAATAAAGATGAGTTAGTTAAGTTCCTTGGGATGTCAGAGTTCTATAATAAATTTGTTCCTGGTTTTGCCCAGAAGACTGAAAAGTTGAGACTTTTACTTAGAAAAGGACAAGAATTTGTTTGGGACAAAGGTTGTTGTGAGGAGTATGATCTTATTAAGAATTGTCTCAATAATGCGCAGAATCTTGCTAGCTTTGATCCCACAAAAGATTCCTATATAATGACTGATGCCAGTTGCAAAGGTATTGGAGCTGTTCTTTTGCAGAAGGGTGAAGAAACTGACAACACCATACTCTTCATTTCAAGACCTCTAAGAGGTGCTGAGGAAAATTATTCCGTGGTGGAAAAAGAAGCTCTGGCTGTTTATTGGGCTGTTAATAAATTAAAGAAATTTGTCTGGGGCAAAAGGTTTTCTGTTATCTCTGACCACAAACCTCTTAAAGAAGTTTTTGAAAAAAAGGGGATTGATTGCATATCGCACAGGATAAGAAAATGGGTTGTCGCTCTGCAGGACTTCGAATTCGGTGTGTCTTATCTACCTGGATCTAATAATATACTTGCCGATTGTTTGTCCAGGCTCACGGGCAAAGCTTCTTCTGAAGAACAACGTGATGATTTCTTCTGTTGTAATGAAGACTTGTCAGAGGATATAAAAGTTTGTGTGGTCACCGAGGGTGTTATTACGGAGGACGAGTGGATCAGTGAATTGAGGTCTGATTTAGACCTTCAACAAGTCATTACGCATGTTCGTGATGGTTGGTGTCTAAAAAAGGATTGCAATGATGTTGTGAAGTGTTTCTGGACTGTGAAGGATCAGTTGTCTTGGGTTGATGGAGTGTTAATGAGATGTAGCAGACTTGTTCCTCCAACTAGTTTGAGACATAAGATTGTGGAGTATGCACACTCTAGTCATATGGGCATCGCAAAAACCAAATCAAGAGTCAGGGAAATCTATTGGTGGCCTGCCATGGACACTGAAATTGAAAGATCTGTGAGAGATTGTCCACAATGCTCAGTTAGTGATAAGATACTCAAGTGCAGAACTCAACCTATGGTAATCAGAAAACGGTCTACTGGTTCATGGATTGATGTCTCATTGGATATCTTAGGTCCTGTCAAAGTTAGCAGTCAAGACAAATATGTTATTGTGTGTGTTGACATGTTTTCAAGGTGGCCGTTTATTAAGGTGGTGAACAAGGTGGATTCCTCTTCTGTGGTTACCTTTTTGGATGAATTGTTTTCCAGTGAAGGTCTGCCTAACTCGGTGCTCACGGATAATGGTGTGCAGTTCGTCTCTGGTTTGTTTGAGAGTTTTCTTAGAGAGAGAGGGATTCTGCACAAGCGTGCCTCTGTTTATCATCCAGAGAGCAACGGTGTTGTAGAAAGATTCATCAAGGTCCTGAAAGAAACGATGCAATTAGCTCTGGTTTCCAGCTACAATTGGGAGGAAGCTATTAAAAAGAAAGTATGTGAGTATAGATTCACCACACATTCCTCTACTGGTGTGTCACCTTTCGTCTTGTTCAAGGGAAGGTCTCCTTGCACTCCTCTCAAGCCTTCTTGGGTTGGTACGAAGATTGGGGTTAATGACACTTTGAGCGCTGACTGGAAAGAGAAGGAGTTGGGTAAGGCAGCTAAAAGGAAGATTGAGTATGACATAAGAAAAGCTGCTAAAAAAACCGTGGTGAGAGTGGGAGATGTGGTAAGGATTAAATTGCCAGAAAGAAAGTTTGGTGTTTCAAAATTCAGCCAACCAATCAAAGTTATAAAACTTCTAGGTAATGCAGTTAAGACACAGGATCATAAGGTGTGGAACCTCAGCAGAATAGCTGTGTGTCGCGCCAAGAATATGGAAGACAATGTTGTGTGTCATTCTCCTGTACCCTCAACCTTTGTTCCTGTTAGAAGATCTACAAGGAAGAGTTCTGTTCCTTCTCGTTTTATTGACTGAGTTCTTGCTCACTTGTTACTGCAAATGTAACTGTTTTGCTTCACATTTTCTTCCCTGAATGTTCACCACATCCTCCACTTACCTTTTGTGTTTTATTGATAAGAGGGAGGTCTTGTGGTATCCTCCACTTCCCTTGCATGTCCTTGCCTCTACCTTATGTATTCTACCTCTGTTCCATCTTGGAATGTGCCTTATTCAAGGTGTTCCACCTTCTCTGGTCAGTTGCCTGCTGGTCTTTGGAGGATGAGGTCCCTAGTTTATATCCTACAATAAACTTCCTCTTTCTCATCTCTACTTGCCTGGACTTCATTTATTGGATGATACTACACAGTGCTTAGGTTTATTGGCGAAAAAGAACAGCCCCTACGCGTTTCGAGGTAAGCCTACCTCTTGCTCACGGGTGGAGTACAGGTAAACACGCCAAACTTTTAAAGTGATACAAACACATTGTTCCCATACCTCGTGGTGATAGACATCAAAGACATACTGCCAGAGCTACAATGTTACAACTCAAAAGTGTTAGCAACTGCATTGTGAATAATAACGTAGCGCAAGCTACACCGGATCCATTGGCAGCGGCAGCTCCGGCTAATGCGTGATTGTTTTCTGCGGTAGAAGATTGTCCGGTGCACACCTGGTGACCCCAGAAGGAAGAGACGCGATGTAGAGGCAATTCCGCCTCTCTATGGATCGGATGCTGTGTCATTCGAAGCCTCGTAAAAACGCAACCTGGGCGTTTAGGGTAGCTGCGGCTTGGGGACTCGAGGGAGCACTTAACTCGATAATGACGGAAATGGAGGCACGCTCTACTCTTGAACTCACCTGCCAGTCACACATTTGAACAGGCAGACTTCTCGAACCTTGAAATCCCTTTGCTGGAATGTGGCATTCTGGGACATGCAGTTCAGCAATCTGGTGAGAGCTGCATGTGGGGCAGCCCACTCCGGCCGGAGTGGGAGGAATGGAGACAACAGCCAATCAAGACTGAGCAGGACATTGATAGTAGTCCGAGGGTAGGAGGCGTGCTCATTTTCTGCAACTGGGGGCATTGAGAAAGGCCTCGCGGCCGAAATGCATTTGCCTGTTGCCTGTTGCTGTGAGAATAAAGGCTGTTCCCTTGAATCTCCCCATGGTGGCTTCTACTTTCTTTCACAAGAAAAGCACGTCGATATATATATATATATATATATATATATATATATATATATCAAAAAACACAGATGGCGTGCTTCTGCCGCTTTCACAGCGGGCGCTTGACAGGGTCGCCAAACCTTGAAAATATTAAGTTCCTGGCGTGTTGTCCGTATCATGAAACACCAGAGTCAAAGCCCAAGTTCAATATCCAGTGCTTAGGTTTATTGGCGAAAAAGAACAGCCCCTACGCGTTTCGAGGTAAGCCTACCTCTTGCTCACGGGTGGAGTACAGGTAAACACGCCAAACTTTTAAAGTGATACAAACACATTGTTCCCATACCTCGTGGTGATAGACATCAAAGACATACTGCCAGAGCTACAATGTTACAACTCAAAAGTGTTAGCAACTGCATTGTGAATAGTAACGTTTGCATTACGCATTATAAAGCCCAATAACAGGGGAAAGTTCTATAATTTACAGAACATCATAAATGGCACATTAAATGTGAGAAATATCGCCACATATTTGTATGCAATAAAGAAACATTTTCTCCAGCCTAACTAGGCAAAATAGGGGGTGCTGCCCAAGGGGGCATACAACAATACAATGGATAACAGTATTATATGAGATAACCTGTCGTGTCACCGAAATTCGGTAATTTTCATTGTGAACAACATTGCAGTGTTGCTTTAGAATGGAAAGCTAGAACAACATGCACGTACATTGTTTTTATGGCAATAGTCTTGATAAGTACCACATGTCCATTTTAATTGAAAGAAAAGTCCCGCAATCTTACAGCACATTGCATGGTAATTTGAGAACTTGGGATAGTGCCCATGTGGGCATATGAAATCTGGTATGTTGTAGAGAAAATTCCTCAGTTTTTACAATTCAGCCCCAGTGGGCAAAGAGTCCAACACCTGCAACAATAAATTGACAGTATATTTTTTCAGCTCGTATGTTTATGACACCTATCTATACTGTGAACGTGCACATTAAAATAATAAATACTTTTAAAAGTTAGCAGTAATACAGAAGAAACGGCTGCACAGTGATGCTTTGGTGGCGTTAAAGTGACGCATGGCTTCATAAATGAGGCCTTTTACCTTCAATTCCAGCAATGCATCTTTTCTTATCCTTCAACACTCCTGTTCCTTTTCAACATTTTCATTGAAAATCAACATTCCCCATATTCACTCTTCTTCTCATAACTTTCTTTCCTAACACTCACCTTCTTTCAGTCTTCCTACTTCACTTCCTTTTTCCTCTCATACCTTTCTGGTCTTTCTTACTCATTCTCCTTTCCATTATCAATGCACTTTATTTCACTTACTCTTTTTCACTTTTTTTAAGAATATAGCTCTTTGATGAGAATTGGAGGTAGTTCTGACAACAAAAACAGGGAATGGAAACTGCTCAACAGGAGCAAAAAAAACAAAAAAAATTAGGGGTGGGAAGGGCAGCGATGGTTCTCCAATGCTCGAACCATGAGCTGGACACTTTGCTCCCCATAGGTGAGGAGTTGATTGCAGTATCTGCATCTGAGGACACCATGGTTAAATGCAGGTTGAATGTTTGGCACCTGCTCCTGTGATTGCCCCCTCCCAGAAGAAGTTGCTCCTCCGTGGATGTAGAGGCCCCATCACTGGGAACCTCTTGTGCCAGAGCCCTGACACTTTCCCGGGCAAAATTTTGGGGGTGCTTCCTCTGCACATGCCGGATCATTGTGAAGTTCCCAAAAGAGTACTTTTTCAAAGGGTTACCTCGTGACAGCTCTTCTTTGCAGATCCTGCACTGCACTTTTGAAGCATTTACCTTTTTTTGTCCAGGTGGGATATCAAAAAATTTCCAAATGAAATGTTCCTTAACTTTTCGTTGAGGAGGCTCTTCATTAATGAATTCTGGGTCATCCTCACTGCTGGATTGTCTGGCAGCCATTGTAAAACCAAGGAGCAAAAAGGCAGGTCTTGCAGTCACAAAAGTGAAAGAAGAAGTGAAGGAAATGGGTGGGGATTTCATTCGTTGTAAAAAAAAAAAAACTGTTAGCAACCAATGAAAAGTGTTATTTTAAGGTCACATGACCCGACGCGCTTACGCTGCGCGCTCCGGAGCGCTTCCGGGTGCGCACACGCGGCGCGAACGTAGGCGCTTCCGGGGCGCATACGTGGCGCGAACGTAGGCGCTTCCGGGTGCGTTTACGCGGCGCGAACGTAGGCTCTTCCGAGGGAGCTTACGTTGCGCGCCGAAGTGACGTCATCAAACTTTTACGGAAATGCATAATCATTTTCCTTATAAAAAAAAACTGATTTTATTTGTATGGTACGAAATGTTTTGCATTATTATTAACTTTTCATTCATATTTATTTTCACGAACGAAAGTAGCGCTCTGGGTGCGCTTTCCGGAGAGCTTACCGGTGAGCTTATCGGAGAGCTTACCGGAGAGCTTACCGGACAGCTTACCGGAGCGCGCACCCAGAGTGCAAAAGAAAAAAATTATATAAAAAAAAATCAAAAATGAATACTTACACAAAACAGCAAATTGTAAAAAAAAAAGGTTCGAAACTCGATATAGAAAGGAATTAGCATTTAAAAAACCTATGAAATTCACTGAAAAAACCATAGGTTTCACACCAGTTATAGTTAGGAATTAGCATTTAAAAAACCTATGAAATTCACTGAAAAAACCATAGGTTTCACACCAGTTATAGTTAGGAATTAGCATTTAAAAAACCTATTAAATTCACTGAAAAAAACCTAAGTTTTACACCAGTTATAGTTACCTGGAAATTTTACTGACATAAAACCATTGAAATTCCCACGTTATAGTTAGTTGGACTCACTATAACTTGCGCGCCTGCAATGCACTGCTGATGACGTCACATATTACATCACTCATGACATGGTCAGTGACATCACTCATGACATCACTGATGACACTATCCTTGTGACAGAGTGACAGACCTCCTTCCAGTGTAATATAAGCCTTTAAACACATATTCAAAAATAGTATTTAACATTTTCAAAAAAGTGGAGATACCCATACCAGTTACAACAAACAATTCAGTAATTCCACCATCTATATACACATCCACTCATTCACAAACAGTTCTATATAGTCACTCATACATATACTCACTCATCATATGTAGTGATACACCTATACATCCTGTTACACACCGACAGTCATCCAAAAGTTACTCACACACATACTCACACATGCAAATAAACTATTGAACATCCATTTATTTGCATATACAACTATACACACACTACCACCTTACTTGTAAGGCAACTTACACATACTTACTCTCTTAAACAATCACTTATAGAAACACATACTTAATTAAACAGGAACTCTTACAATCTCTCACTCTCACATATAATCACTTATATACATCAATACTCACATATACTAGATTAAAACATATGTCGTTACTGATAAAGACACTAGTGACACAGTCATTCACTCAATAACACACACATATACACACTCATCCACCCATACAGTCCTGCACATATGCTGTCTTCAAAACACATACAAACAGTGAGTCAGTCATTGATGCATCTATGTGCTAAGTAATACCCCCACCAAACCATACAGACACTCATACTGATACTAAAAAAAAACATCTAATAACCCCTATACACACACATGTAGCTACTCACCAACCCATGCTGCCACTTATACACAAAGTGAAACACTGATACATATATTTAAATATTTAAAAATTATTCGCTAATATATGTATTCACTAAGATACATTTAATAAACCAGTTAACCAATCAACTTTTTTTTAAAAACATCCATTTAAACACTTAAACATTTAAACATTTATTCTTCCATCGACCTTTACATATACATATATAAAACATATTTATTTTTCAGAAAGACACACATTCACTGGATGGTGTCATCAGTGATGTCATGAGTGATGTCACTGACCATGTCATGAGTGATGTAATATGTGACGTCATCAGAAGTGCATTGCAGGCGCACAAGTTATAGTGAGTCCAACTAACTATAACGTGGGAATTTCAATGGTTTTATGTCAGTAAAATTTCCAGGTAACTATAACTGGTGTAAAACCTATGGTTTTTTTCAGTGAATTTAATAGGTTTTTTAAATGCTAATTCCTAACTATAACTGGTGTGAAACCTATGGTTTTTTCAGTGAATATATATATATATATATATATATATATATATATATATATATATATATATATATATATATATATATATATATATATATATATATATATATTACCTACTGGCGGTCGCCAGTAGGTAGTTATAGTTAGGATTTTTTTCAATGTTAAATCTCAAAATTCTATTTGGAATAACTTTGGCACCGGTTGACGAATCTGCCTGAAAATTTCATGAAAATGGCCTCGTTGAGCTCCGGTCCTTCCCTGAAAGTTTGGGGGGGATACAATAAGCGGGGGCCGAGATAAAAGGGGGGTCCCAAAACGCGTTTTCCCCATGTTAATTTCCATAGGGCGGTCGATTTCACTTTTAGCCCGAACGGCTGAATGGATTTACACCAAACTTGGCAAAATTGTAGGGACTGGTAGCCCGATGTGCCTTTGCTATGTCTCAAGATATGTGCTCCAGTGGATTTTGAGTAATTTAGGTTCAAAAAAATATATATATATCTATAGCAGCGCACCGGTGCGCGCACCAGGGAGCGCTCCGGCGCGTGACGCGAGGTGCGCATGGAAAGCTGATTGGCTCTCGGGTGTCTGTAAACATTCCAAACAGTCCAGAGCGGTCGCCATCTTGTGTCTCGGTAAAATCGAGACATAAGAGGTGGCTAAAACAAAGTGGGAACTGACCATAAGGCGTCAGGGATAGACCCCTTTGACCCCCTAGGTTTGATGTGGGGGCTATAAAAGGGCCCCGCGGGGCATTTAAAATATTTTTTTTTTTTTCGTTTTGCGCGGGGGAAGCGCCCGGTACGCGCACCAGGTAGCGCACCGGAGAGCGTAAAATGAGGGAAAAAGATGACAGAGTTTTTAAAAAATGAAGTTTTTATTTAGAAATTGGAGGTAGTTCTGAAAAGAACTTTTTTTTTTCTTCTTTTTGTTGTTTTATATTTTTTTTGTGTTTTTGGAACTTTTTGAACTTTTTTTGGCTTTTCAAAACAGTTTTATATTTTTTTTGTATTTTTTAGGGGGAGAAACAAAAAAAGGGAATTGAAACTGGCTCAACTGGAGCAAAAAAACAAAAAACCCCAACAATTATTTCTTTTTGGGGCACTTGTGATTATCACCTGCAAGGACGATGAGCTTAACACTTTGTTCCCCATAGGAGATAAGCTTGCCACAAGCAGTACAAGTAATTTTAAAATCAGCAAATCTCGGCTGAATGCAAGGCATCACCTCAGATGTTTCTGGTTGCGAGGAAGTGGGTTGGTTTCTTTGGGAGGGGGTCCTTGATGACTGGGGGAGGTTACTGGCCAGTTCCCGGAACTCTGCACGATAGTAGTTGTTTGGATGCTTTCTTGTCATGTGCCGAATCATGGTATAGTTACCAAAAGAATATTTCTTGTTTGGGTTGCCCCATGAAAGTTCATCATTGCAGATGAGGCAAGTCACCTTGGGAGCATTCACCTTTTTTTTCCCCTCTGGAATTGAAAAAAACTGCCAAACAATGTGTGGTTTGGGTTTGTAAGGTGTATTTTCTTCTGGCAGCCATCTTCTTCTCCCCTCCTCCTCTTCCTCTTCCTCCTCCTCCTGTTCTTGACCACCAATATAATTTGGAGCTGGTCCTCTTGGTGGTGGTGGTGGTGGTGGTGGTGGGGCAATGCACCAGCTGATGCTACTACTGAAGCCATTATTTGGAGCAAAAAAGTAGAGAGAGCAACAAACAGGTCTTCCTCAGTCAAAGGACAAAGTCAGAATAAGGAAAAAAGGTGGGGTCTTTCATCATTTAGAAAAAAAAACTGTCCTGAACCAATGAGAAGTGTTATTTTCAGGTCACAAGACCAGGGGCTTCATCATTATGAAACTAAAACTGTTATGAACCAATGAAAAGTGTTATTTTCTGCTCACATGACCCGACGCGCTTACGCTACGCGCACGGGGGCGCGCAGCGTAAGCGCGTCGGAAGTTTACGTTGTGCGATCGTATTCGCTCGAGTACTTCCGGGTGCGCTTACGCCGTGCGTATCACGCGGTCGCGGCTACGCGATACGTCACGATCATGTTTTCGTTTGCGATATTGGCGCTCACGAGACGCTTCCCGGAGCGCGCCCGGGGGCGCTTTTCAGAAATACGCTTTTCGGGGCGCACTCCAGGGCGCGCTCTGGGAGCGCTCCCCCCAAAAATTAAAAAAAAAAAAATGGGATAATTGTAGAGACAGGTAGCCCTATTCTGAAGTGGTTTGTAAAAAAATTAACTTTATAAAAATATGTATTGTGCTACATTGGGCTTAATATATGTTAGAGCCAAAATGTAGCCCAAAGTAGCCCAATGTAGCCCAAAGATGGCCACCAGAGATCAAAAATTGTAAATGTAGCCCAAAATTCAACTAGATGTAGCCCAACTGTAGCCCAATGACAGAATGTACCAGAGTGTTAAAAAGAACAACTAGAGTGCTAACAGTCTTATTTATAAAGTGAAACTTATAGTTAGGAATTAGCATTAAAAAAACCTTTGAAATTCACTGAAAAAAACCATAGGTTTCACACCAGTTATAGTTAGGAATTAGCATTTAAAAAACCTATTAAATTCACTGAAAAAACCATAGGTTTCACACCAGTTATAGTTAGCTGGAAATTTTACTGATATAAAACCATTGAAATTCCCACGTTATAGTTAGTCGGACTCACTATAACTTGCGCGTGCAATGCACTGCTGATGACATCACATATTACATCACTCATGACATGGTCAGTGACATCACTCATGACATCACTGATGACACCATCCAGTGAATATGTGTCTTTCTGAAAAATAAATATTAGTGAGTTATGTTTAAATATTTAAATACATATATTAGTGTTTCACTTTGTGTATAAGTGGCTACATGTGTTGATAAGTAGCTACATGCGTATGTATATGGGTTATTTGATATTTTTAGTAGTATCAGTATGAGTGTCTATATGGTTTGGTGGAGGTATTACTTAGCACATAGATGCATGAGTGACTGACTCTTTGTTTGTATGTGTTTTGAAGACAGCATATGTACAGGACTGTATGGGTGGATGAGTGTCTATATGTGTTTGTTAGTGAGTGAATGACTGTCTCACTAGTGTCTTTATCAGTAACTACATATGTTTTAATCTAGTATATATGAATATTGATGTATATAAGTGAGTATATGTGAGAGTAAGAGATTGTAAGATTTCCTGTTTAAATAAGTATGTGTTTCTATAAGTGATTGTTTAAGAGAATAAATATGTGTAATTTTCAGTAGAAGTAAGGTGGAAGTGTGTGTATAACTCTATATTCAAATAAATGGTTGTTCAATAGTTTATTTGCACGTGTGAATAGGTGTGTGAGTAACTTTTGGATGAATGTCGGTGTGTAACAGGATGTATAGGTGTATCTCTTCATATGATGAGTGAGTATATGTATGAGTGACTATATAGAACTGTTGGTGAATGAGTGGATGTGTATATAGATAGTGGAAGTACAGAATTGCTTGTTGTAACTGATATAGGTATGTCCATTTTTTAAAAATTTCAGTTTCTATTTTTGAATATGTGTCTCAAGGGTTACTTTACACTGAGAGGAGGTCTGTGACTGTGTCACAAGGATGGTGTCATCAGTGATGTCATGAGTGATGTCACTGACCATGTCATGAGTGATGTAATATGTGATGTCATCAGCAGTGCATTGCACGCGCAAGTTATAGTGAGTCCGACTAACTATAACGTGGGAATTTCAATGGTTTTATATTAGTAAAATTTCCAGCTAACTATAACTGGTGTGAAACCTATGGTTTTTTCAGTGAATTTAATAGGTTTTTTAAATGCTAATTCCTAACTATAACTGGTGTGAAACCTATGTTTTTTTTCAGTGAATATATATATATATATATATATATATATATATCTGGATATCTCCGAACCTCTCTGTAGTGCCCAGCCGGAACACAACCAAAGGACGAAATACAGACTCCAAAATATTGTGGAAAATGCAGGTCTTTATTTCAGGATGTCAGACGCGTTTCGAATACCCTTGTATTCTTTCTCAATTAACAAACAAAATAGTCCACTTTCAGTTTTTATATTGTTTTTTGTGTGATGCTTTCACCTCCCCTCTGTGATTAGTGGAAATAGAGGAAATACTAGACCAGAATGCATGCTGGGACTTGTAGTTGTAAATAAAAGCCTCATTAGTTAACTGGCATTTTAAGTTTGCATAACATTACCGCATGAATGCAATTTTGTAAATAATAGCGTAATGCACAATTGTCATGACATTGTTATAAAATCACGTTTTGTTTTGAATGGGTTGCCAATTTCATTATATATTTTCTCAATGAGTATAAATAAATAAATAAATATATACATTGATAAAATATGCTATACAAAAATATATTGTTAAAATATATATCCATCATTCTCCTTATAGTAAAAAAATGACAAATAAATACATATTTCATATATACAGAATACAATATAAAAATAGAAATATGCTATTTAAAATATTGACACTCTTCAATTTTATACATGGAAATCATGGAATGAATTCCGAAACCCACGTTTAGGCTAACTCTATTGACCAAAATTGGTCAAATATCAAAAAAACGTGCAACACTACGCAATGTGCAAAAATACAAACTAAGTGCAAGCTATGCATTGTTTTGTAGCAGCATAAAGGTATTTCCTTGAATAAAGTGCAAAAATAGTGATGTGATGATTACTAAACTTCACTGTATTTGTGCTTCTTACTAAACAAAGTCTTGACATTTTCAAGATAAGTGTTTTAAAACTTATAAGCAAAAAATAAATTATGCTTATAATGTGAAAGACTAAAAACAATATTGAGACAAAAATAGCATGGAGTAGGGGCAACGGTAATATTCTCAGGGATATTAATAGATACAAGAATTTGGAAACATATAGGGAAAATATGGCTAATGGATGAAGCATCAGAGGAAATGATGTAGGTCCTCTGTGTTGTTTAATCCATTTGGCTGTCTACTGTCCAATTCAATAATGAATTTGGATTCCAACTGCCGCAAGCACTTTTCTCTGTTTCCACCTCGCGGATTATCCTTCACAGCTCCGATAACAAAATATTTTAAATCCGCTAGATTGTTTTGGTGGATTGCTTTGAAGTGCCTTGCGACCGGATACGTGCTATCGTTATTTACGATTGCACGCAGGTGTTGCAGGATTCTGACGTGCACTTGCTGCTTGGTACTACCCACATACCTAAGCCCACAAGTGCACGTCAGGATATAAACTGCATAGTCAGTTTTGCAGTCATAGCATCCCTGAATTTTTTGCTCCCTCGGGCTAAATGGTGTGTTGTATTTCTTGGTTGTTACGCCAAATTTACAAGCCCGACATGAAGAGCATTTGTAAAAACCATGTTTTTCAGGTAACCAGAACGTACTTCTCTTTTTGATACTGAGGTCTGGGATGCTTTTAGCTATTTCACTCCTCATAGAGATGCCTCTGCGGTATGTTATTGTGGGTTTCTCAGGCAATTCTGGTGTCATGACTGCATCTGTCTGTACTATCGACCAGTTTCGATTGATTATAGATCGAATTTGGCGATGCTGGTTATTATAAGTTAGGATTAACCTGGGTGTATTGGAGGTTTCCTCACTTTCCTGCAATTCATTTCTTTCCAAATCACACAACAATGATTCCCTGGATCTACAATTGGCTTTATCCAAAGCCTTTTGTAGACTGTATGCCGAGTAGCCTCTTCTACGGAACCTTTCAATTGCTTCTCGCATGCATATATTTTGTTGTTCTTCACTACTGCATATGCGTTTAATCCTGAGAAGCTCTCCGTAGGGAATGCTATCAATTAAATGTTTTGGGTGAGCACTCGAGGCATGTAACGTTGAGTTACCGGCAGTAGATTTTCTATGCAGAGTTGTTCTCAGTCCACCATTTTCTACATATACTCTTGTGTCCAAAAAGTCTACTTCATTGCAACTTAGATTTGAAGTAAAATTAAGATTCATCTGATTTACATTGATGTCGCGTATAAAATCATTGGCACTTTCATTACTCCCCTTCCACACAACAAACACATCATCAATGAAGCGTAACCATACTTTTATGTGGTCGCCATATTTTGAGAATAGTTCTTGCCTGAGTGTCTGCTCCTCCCACCAGCCAACCACTAAACAGGCATAGCTGGGGGAGAAGCAAGACCCCATCGCCACACCTCTGCATTGTCTGTATATCTTTTTGGCAAATGCAAAGTAGTTGTTGTTGAGGCACCAGTCGATACTCTTTATGATCATTTTATTGTGTTCATAGTTCTCAATTGATCTTGTCGATAGGAAATGTTTGATCGCATTTAATCCCACTTGATGATCAATGCACGTGTATAGGGATTCAATATCCATTGTTATCATTTTCATTCCATCTTCCCATTCAACATTGCTAATTTTGGTTAAAAAATCACCGGTGTCCTTTACATAAGAGGGCAATTCTTTGACCAGATCTTGCAAATAATAGTCAATGTACTGTGATAGATGCTCACTGGCACTTTCAATGGCCGATATTATTGGGCGTCCTGGCACCGGTGTTCTCTCTTTGTGGGTTTTGGGGAGAAAGTATATGGATGGTAATACAGGTGAATCATTCCATAGAAAAGTGTATTCGTCTTTTGAAATCATATTGTCCCTTTTACTTTGTAGAAGATGTTTCCTCAATGTTTCCAAAGCTTTCATGTATTCTTTGTTATTGCTTTCCACATAGCACTCGGTATCTGACAACTGTCGATTTGCTTCCATCAGGTAGTCTTGTTTGGGCCACAAGACTATGTTGCCGCCTTTGTCTGAGGCCTTCACTATTACTTCAGTGTCATTTCCTAGTTTGGTCATTAATCGATTATATTGCAATTGATTGGAACTCAGTTTTTTGGGATGATGATTGACACTATGATACAGATCTTTTATGTCTTCCGTTACTCTGTCGTGGAAGATGTCAATCGCATCCTTAGGCATGACAGGTACAAACACTGACTTCGGTTTAAAAGGGCTTCTACCTGCCCCAAACTGATTTATTGATGCCAGTTGTAGATGTTGTTGAGTAGACATGTTGTTCTCAGCTTCATCAATGGAGTTTTCTTCTAGTTCTTGTGCTGCCAGCACTCCTTCCACATCATTTGCTGTTAATCTAATGGCACTTGTCAAGGATGAGTGTCCTGCGGATTGTTTTTTAGCTAATCCGTTTTTTATCTTGAAGAATTTCAGTAATTTTAATTTTCTGATGTAACTGAAAATATCTATTAGAGTTTGTGCGTAATTGAAATTTCTGGGTGGGCAATATGACAACCCCAATTTTAAAATTTGTTCTTCATTTTCATTTAACTTTAAGGTTGTCATGTTGATGATTGTTTTATCCATTGCATTGGTTATTGTTGATTGCGCCAAAAGTTTCTTTTTCCCCTTCCTCTTGTTTTTGTTGCGCCTTTCTCTCCTTTTTGTATTTCGGGTTTTTGCGTGGCCTGGGGTTGTGGCTGTTGTTGTTTCCGCGGTCTTAGCGTTTTTAACCTGTCCTCGACTAAAAAATCAATTTCTTCACCGAGGTTCAAGGTTCTAGGTGTAATATCTTCGTCATCCGTGTTGTTTGTACTGCTGGCGCTATATACTGAGCTATCGTCGCTCTGCTCACTTGTTGGAGTGTTTCCACTGATAGCTTGCTGGTTTGAACATGTAGCTTGTTCCCCCATTTGCTGTCCCTTTGTCTTGTTTGAGCTGGCTTTGAGCTTTTTGGCCATATCAAATTTTCTGGCGAACGTATAAATTCTGCCTTGTTCATAGTCTGCCAAGTCACGGGCGAATTTATATACCTTGCGTTGTTTGATTTTTTCTTCTTGTTTCTGCAGCCTGTCTTTTATATCTTTTCGCGTTTTGGCAATGTAATCATTTGGCTCCAGCTTTGCTAATTCTTCATTTATAGTTTTGATCTCATCCAGTAATTTTATCCTATCGGATTCAGCATATTCAATTATATTTATATATATATGCATATATATATATATATCAATTCAAACAAGTGTTGCCTGTCATGAAGGAAGCCCACAGCAGGTAGTTCCATTGCCAACGATCTTTATTTGAGCAATTGCGAGGAAATCCGGCTATGCAACATCCAATTAAAGCCCAGCCTGACGCGTTTCATGGAGACCACTTTATCAAAGGCATCGGACTTGGAACGTCGATGGAAAACAATTATCACCACAGTTTAAATCTTCTTAGACACACCCAGTGAGCGCGGCCACTACTGAGGCATGCTGGTATTTGCAGTGTAATTGGATAATTTTTAAGTTGGTGCAAAGGCAGCTCACAGGAGCAATACTAGCAATGCAAATACCAGCATCTGTTGGTCTTGAGGAAGGTGGAGAGTTGTCTGTTGACGGTCTTCTCAATGACTTTGGCTGGGAAGGGGAGGAGCGAGATGGGGCGGAAGTTCTTGGGGTCCGCGGTGGGTTTCTTCTGGAGGGCGCTCAGCTTGGCATGTTTCTAGCTCTCCGGGAAGGTGGCAGATGTGAAGGAGCTGTTGATGATGTTCCGGAGTTGAGGTGCGATGATGGTGTCGGCTTTGTTGAAGATGTGGTGTGGGCAGGGGTCGGTAGGTGAGCCGGAGTGGATGGTGTTCATCAGGCGGGTGGTGTCTTCGGTGCTGACAGGGGTCCAGGTGCAAAGGCTGGTGGTGGGGGGCGCCGGTTCGGTGGTTGGGTGCGTGGTCAGCGTGCCGAAGCTGTTGTGTATGTCGGCGATCTTGCGGTGGAAGAACAAGGCGAGTGAGTCGCAGAGGTCTTGCGAGGGTGTGATGTCGTTGTTGCAGGCGCTGGGGTTGGAGAGCTCTTTAATGATGCTGAAGAGTTCCTTGCTGTTGTGGGTGTTGTTGTCCATTTGTTCTTTGAATGTTGTCTTCTTGGTGGTGCGGATACGCTGGTGGTGTTTGCAGGTGGCGTTCTTGAGGGCGGTCATGTGTTCTGGTGTCTGGTCGTGGCTCCAGGCTTTCTCGAGGGTGCGGCAGGTTTTCTTGGAGTCTTTGAGGTCGTTGGTAAACCACAAGGCTTTCCTGCTGCCGGGTCTGCTGGGAGGATTCTTCTGTGGTGCGAGTTCGTCGGCGCAGTTGGTGAGTCACTGTGTGAGGTTGCAGGCTGCTTCGTTGGGGTCCGTTGTGTTGGTGGGCGGGTTCTGGCTAAGGGCGGTAGTGAGCTGGTCAGCGGTGATCTTACTCCAGCTTCTGCGGGGAACCTGTTGTGGGTGGTGGTGGGTCGTGGTTCTCTTGAAGTTGAAGTGGACGCAGCTGTGATCTGTTCAGTGTAGTCCGGTGGAGTGGCTGAAGGAGATGTGCTTGCTGGAGGAGAAGATGGAGTCAAGCGTGTGGCCGGCGTAGTGGGTGGGGGTGTTCACCAGTTGCTTGAGTCCGAGGTTGGCAAGGTTGTCCAGCAGGGCGGCGGTGTTGCAGTCCTTGTCGTTCTCCAGGTGGAAGTTGAGGTCCCCTAGGAGGATGTAGTCTGTGGAGGTGAGGGCGTGCGGACTGATGAAGTCTGCGATGGCTTCGCTGAATTGTGTGCGGGGTCTAGGGGGTCTGTAGATGAGGGTGCCTCTGAGGGTGGTCTTGGGGTTGGTGTGAATCTGGAAGTGAAGGTGTTTGGCGGCGGTGAGGGTGTCGTCGGAGTTGGTCGTGATGCGGATGGTGTTTCTGTGGACGATGGCGATGCCTCCTCCGGTTTGGTTGACGCGGTCCCTCCGGGTGATCTTGTAGCCCTCCGGGATGTCTATGGCGATGTCAGGGGCTGAGGAGGCGTTCATCCAGGTTTCTGTGAGGAAGGCGACGTCTGGTGATGTTGTGTCGAGGAGGTCCCAGAGTTCGACGGCGTTCCTGTGGACGGAGCGGGTGTTGAGCAGGATGCACTTGAGGTGGTTGTTGCTGGAGCTCGGCTTGGCAGGTGTGGTGCAGGTTCGGAGGCAGGTAAATTGGCAGGATTGGCAGGTGAAGGGTTCATGGGTGCGTTTTGGGGTGGCTCGATAGCAGGCGGGGTTCCGGCCGGTGTTGAGTTTGTGGAGGGTGGCGCCGTCGTAAGTACGTCGGGTGCATTGGCATCGTCGAGGACCAGGGGTCCTGGTGCTGGGTGCGGTCCAGGCGCGGACGGGTGTAGACAGGCTTGCCTTTGACGTGCCTTCGGCGCACAATCGGCTCGCCCGCTGCGCACGTCCGCTGCGCTTCCGTGCGGCGACCTTCATAAATGGCGAAGTGGGAGGGAGGAGCAGCTGGGAGGCGGGAGCGGGGTGGCCAATTGGCGTACAAGGGCGGGGTACAGAAGAAAAAAGTGGGCGGGCCGCAGGGGAGCAGCGGCGGGGAGCGGGGAGGGGGAGAAGCAGCAGGAGTCAGTCACGGCACAGGAAACAAGAAACTGGCAATAATACAGGGGCACAAGCTAAGACAAAAAACAAAGAACTGGCACAAGTCGCACGCAAACATTCCTGGCAGATAGGCGCTCAGCTGGAGCGAGGCAGCAGCTGAGGGCTAACGGCAGCAGCCGAGGGATCAGGGGTCCTGGTACTCACGGGGGGAGCCGCGCGGTGTGTGGAGCGACCAGCCCTGCAAGCAGGGACAGAAGCATAAAACAGTACCAGTCCGTCTATTCGCAGGTCTGCGCCTGCGAGCCGTTGTGTCCCTAGCTGTACATGTGCGAGCCAGTCCGTTAGGTGATAGGTGTGTCTCTGCTAGCAGGAACGTTTGCCCGTTGGTGTCCCTTTGCGAGTTAGACCCGAGCTCTCCATCTGCGAGCCGAGCCGACGGGCCGCAGCTCTCGGTCGGCTAGCCTGCCCGACGGCCTGCAGGTCTAACTGTACCAGCCTCAGATTATTCAGAAAAACTCGATTTCCCTGATCTGTGAAGTGTACTACATCACTTCTGTAGATATCAGCCATATCAAAACATATGTTGTTGTTGTAGATCGACCCCATTCTATGGTCGCTGAGGTATGTAGACACAGCTTTGCTGACATTCTTCCCATATTTCAATCTGAGGACAAAATTGGTTTGACCATTTCCACTTCTGTCTTTGGCATGTATTGGAATATACAAAGACAGTTTGAGGCAACATCAATTGTCGAAAGGTGTCTTTCATTAGCATTTCCAAACCTACACCAGTCAATGTGCGTAGGTTCTTTCCACCACAGTGCACAATAATGAGGTCAGGGTGTTGGAGATGCAAACAGGTTTTAACTAAAGGCAACAATTGGTGCCACTTCAATCCTCTCTTTCCAAACCATTAAATGTCCACATTTTGTAAACCTAAGTCTAAGTCAATACGTCTCGGTTCTGCATACCTCTTGCACCAGAAAACATAGCTATGTCCTACGATCCACACTAGTATTTTGAATGTATGGCTGGGAAGTTTGGATAGATGTCTGTAGCTCATGCAGTACATTGGTAGAATAAGAGATATGTTTAAAGGTGGAGAACAACTTTTTTTTCATTCAAAACAATAACTGATTGGGAGATAAAAAGCCTTGTTTTTTAAAAGTAGGGTGCACATTCGTTTTGTGGAAAAACATCTTTGGGATTGGTTAAGAAAAAACAGTTTAAACGTGGAGTACATATCATAGGATAAAATTTGGTCAACTCAACCACAACTGCTACTTGCATTTGGAAGGCACTGTTCGAACTTAAAAGAGTCGTGAACTTTTAACCCGCATGTGCCGTTAAATGTTCGAGAAAATGTTGCACAAAAATATTATTAGGTTTAAAAAAAATTATGAACTTTTAACCTGCATGTGTTGTAGAATGTTCTAGAAAGTGTGTTGGAAGATTATGTTGCACTTCTGACTTCTATGTGTCCTTGAATATTAAAAAAATAGTTTATATGGAAAATTCTAAAATAACAATCTAAAAGAATCAAGGAACTATTCTAATTTGTTCTGTTCATGTATTTATGTGTGGAGCAACACAATTACAGACACAACAGCACCAGGAAGAGGAACAAGCAGGAAGTAGGGGGACGGGGGAGATGGCTACATGGCACACATGCACAATTATGTACAGCACAAGTATAGACAAACCATGGCCCAAATGAAACACACCAACAAGGAGAACAAGTAACAAAACCCGCCAACGTCATACCACGGAACAAGCACAGAAGTGAAAACCACACTGCCTGAAAGGGAGAAGGGTGACAAACCTTCACATGAAGGGACATCTCACACACAATGCAGCACACACACACATAGGAAGCAGACCACGCAAACATCCAACACAATGTTGTCCAAACACAAACATTCGCACAATCAAACACGGGACACTAGTGCACTCGCCTGTGGCGGATAAACGTCCAAAAGCGTCAGTACGAAACAGGCACATGAGAAAGCATAAGAACAAACCCACAGTCCGGATGGGGTAACAATTCATGTATGGCAGGCAGCCAGAGAGTCCGTGACACACACAATGGCATACAAATGAAGACACAACACATTTGGAGACAAGTGAAAATGTGGAAACTTTATTAAAAAAGTGTGTGTCAGTACTGCCAAGAGTAGTGCCATGATATGCAGACAAATCCAGCAGCATGCCTTAATAAGGAACATAGGAAAATGTCCATGTTCACCTCAGGGTAGTCCATCACTAACACACGTCAGTGTCAAGCAGCAGTGGTTTTCCGCGCCTCTGACATGAGTCGACGCCAATGCAGCCATGTCCACTATCCTCTTGGGACATGTGACCAGATGCACAACGTGCAATAATGCGGCGGGACACGTGCAATGTAGCATATCCAGTTGTGGTTGCAGGTACCTTGTCACTTGTCCATGAACGCAAGTGCAGCTGCGTAAGCCACTATCTCTAATGAGTGATGGTTGGCCACAATATTTGACATGTTGTCGACGTAATCCATCAGCTGACCAGGTCAATTTGCTCACTGCATACTACGACACATGCAATCTCTCAGGCCCAGTTCCCAACATGAATGCCAAACATCCATGCATGCCATAAACTGCCATCACCATGACACTCCTCGTCGCGGGCCAACAGGGGCCGCACACACCCTTCATAATCCATGTCAGCTACCCACACGTTGGAGAGGCACACGTCCATGCACCACTCGGATAGGCACGTGTGACATTGCAATACAGGTTGAACGCAGGTGACGTCCGCAATGCGGAAGCTCAGCCGGTAGGTGACCCGCAGCACTGCCAAGTGCACCCAGGACATGCAGCAGACGTGCAAGTGATAGGTGGATGTGAATGGAGTCGAGCATGTTTTCAGATGCCATGCCATTGCGTCAGTGCCTCTGCTTGTAGCTGCACTGGCTTGCCGTGTACCAGTCTTGTGGATGAAATGGCACAACTTGGTGCAATGAGCCGGGTCTGTGTGCAATAGGTGCAGGGGTGTGGTGGGAGTACGTGTGAAGGCCATTTCACGCACGCTAACTACGACAAAGAACTTTTGAGTGTGGGATGTGTACTTGTTGTTCTCAAATCGGGCAGTGCATAGCGTGGGAGACCGATGCAAATATTATTGTATCTGTCAGAGGGGGTTGGCCACTTGAAAGCTCCCTCTCGGAGCAGCAGATGTGTTAGCACAAGATAGCTCAGGCAAAGAACCTTTCATCCCTACAGTAACTTCTCCAGTTGCATTTATACAGATTGTGTACAAAGGCCGGTCGTGGGTGTTGTGGGATGTCTGTAACCCTGTTCATCATGGAGGAGATGCCCAGCACGTGGCACATGGGCAGGTTCACTGTGTGTTACGTTGCCAGACAGCTGCTCCTCTCTCCCACGAGCCCCCACACTTTTGTGTGCTGCGCTGTTGTATCCCGTGCACTCCTACGGCACACCATTGTGATGCCTATTCACGCATGTCCTGCGGCATTCCAATCACACTGTGACACTGCCGTTTGAAGGTGGTGCATGCCACTTTACAACATCGACTGCTGCGGCCCTTGTGGCGGCCACACAAGAACACAGAGACACACTAACCGCACTTCTTTCTCATGGCATGTCCGAGACACCCCGTTCCCCTTGCTAGTTAGGCACACCCCTGTGCGGACCTTTGAACGCCGGACCAGCACACGCCGCTTGTGCATGCAGGAGGATGCGTGTGTAGCTACATGTCCAGGCTCACTGCCAACGCTGAGGTGACATGGTAACGTCCGCTGAAGACAGCACACTGTGATGTTGCAGGGCTCATGCCCATCATGCTAACATAATGACCACACAGACACATTTGTTCAGATGTGGGTTCGGGGGCGATGGCGGTCCCGAGGTTGTTGCGATGAGTGTTGTGGCCCTCATGGGTATCCGTGTATCATGCTCATTGAGTCTATGGCACCTGTGGGTGTTCCAGTGTGGCTCTTGGCTGTGTTCCCTTTCATGCTGCAGGTAGTCGTTCTGCTTAACACCAGCAGAAAGCAGGTGTAAAATCCCTGGTGCTAACACGGTTTATCGCCGGAATTTGCGGTTTTTGCCTTTTGTTGTGAAAGTTGTGATGTGGTTTTTTCGTGCACTGAAAATAAACGAACTGGGCAGTGTTGCCCATCAAGATCCAGCACCTGACCCACTATTCCCAATCAATATAAATACAATGAGATTCCTTCATTGATTTTGTGTGTACACTGTAAATGCACCCACTACCACAGTGCAATTCAATACAGGATTTTAGTATTTAGAATAAATCGCAAAGGTGCACCTCGTGTGTTTTTGCATAGGAACGCCTACTCAGCATCTCATTATCAGCACTTTAATGCAACTAAAGTTGAGTTAAATCTAACACACTATTCAGAAGCTGGTGCAAACTGCAGACAAAACTAGTATTCCTGCGATAACTGCCCCAAAATTTAACACCATGGTGGACACCACCAATTAACTAGGCATGAGCGAATTTTGCGGATCTCGCGTTCGCGAATTTTGCGGATTTGCGGATTCGCAATCCGCAAAATCCGCGAATTCCCGCGAATTTGCGGATTTTTTTTTGTGTTCGCCCGTGTTTCTGCCAGTTCGCGAGGGTTTTTACAATTTCGCAATTTGCGAACTTACCTGTCGGGTCGCAAGTTTTGCGAACTTGTTGTTTCTACGTGTCCAGCCTGTTTGGGACACTCTTCTTCATCACTGCCACTCTCTGTCACCACTGCCACTCTCTGACTACTCATGCCACCCTCTGGCCCACCCATGCCACCCTCTGTTTCATCACCACACCCTCTGGTTGTCCAGTGTACATTATTTTCGGCAAAGCAAACCACACCTTCCCTGCCTCAAGTGACCTGAATTAATTTGGGGCTGATTAATGTGTCACAGAATATTTTTTTAGCTGGCACCTGCTTCCTTAGTGCGCCCTGATTAGTGATCTTTTGCACTTGCTAAGTGCTTTCATTGTTGCAAAATTAGTTACAACACCTGCCCTGCCCCAACTGACAATAATGAATTAGGGGCTGATTAATGGATTTTAACTTCCAGCCTGGCTCCTGCTTGTCTCCCTTAGCTGTAATTCAGGACCTTTGTGGCATATGTGTAACTATTCTGAGGTTCAGAGCAGGGTCACATAATAGTTTCAACTGGCAACTGAACTCTGGAGGGGCCCCTCAGGAAGCACTACAGGAAATGGCTACTAATGATGAGCCTGAACTTTTGAACCTGGTAAGTAGTTACTTTCAGTTTTGCTAAGATCGTATTTCTGCAATTTTGCACTTATTCGCGGGGCGCGAACTCACGCGAACAGTGCGAGCAGTGCGAGCAAAATCCGCTGCTCGCGGATTTGCGGATTTTGCGGGAGATTCGCAAATCTCGCGGATTGCGGATTTCCCGAAAATCCGCAAAATCCGCGAGCGGAACGGATTTTCCGCCCATGCCTACAATTAACAGCAATACGAACGAGAAGGAGTCACACAGCACTTAAGTAACAATGAAAAACTTTATTGAAATAGATGTTTCATTTTTTTTTCAAACTTTATTTTTCCGTTTACGTACATATAGAGTATAAACTAAATTTACCAAACTCAACACAGAACAACAAAATGGAAGACTCCTGTCGGGTCCATTAATGTCAATGACACAGCCTGGAAAATAAAGCACAAAATAAGGACGTGTTTAATGCGCATATCAAAAGAGTGAGACACAGAGAAAGAGAGAAGAAAAAAAAGCCAGAGAGAAAAAGAGAGGGAAGGAAAGAAAGGGAGTGAGAAAGGGAGAGGGAGAGTGAGAGAGATAGAAGGAAAGGAAGGAAGAGAGTGAAAGAGAGACTGAAGAGAGGGAAGTGAGAGAGACAGAGAGAGAGAAACTGCCGCCCCTGTGCATCCATGACCAAATAATTACCTGCCACTAGAGTGTCTACCAGTGGGCACTTCACGTGCCCGTGAATGCTCCAGGACCCGGTCCCACCACCATGGCTTGGTGCACATTATATGGACCCGCTCCACGGCCCAGCAGATCCCACACATTTAACTGAGTTCTGAGTCATCAATGGCGGTGACCATATCAACTTTTGGTGTTGTTAACCCTGTGCAATGCAAGTTAGCGCCGTGTGGTGGTAGGCCGCTGATGGCCATACAACTTAGGGTGCGACTAACCCTGTGCAACTCAAGTCCACACCAGGTGGTGGTAGGCCCATGACAGCCACATCAGCTTCGGGTGGCACTAGCCCTGTGCAACTCAAGTCCACGCCACGTGGTAGTATGCCCCTGAAGGCCACATCATCTTCGGGTGGCACTAAGCCTGTGCAACTCAAGTCCGCGCCACGTGGTGGTAGGCCCCTGGCAGCCACATCAGCTTCGGGCGGCACTAACCCTGTGCAACTCAAGTCTGCGCCACGTGGTAGTAGGCCCCTGATGGCCATACAGCTCAGGGTGTGACTAACCCTCTGCGCAACTTTTCATGGACTCTTTATGATTGAGACCTGTGGAGAGTCCGCCATCCAGTCACCACCGGCAATAAAGGATGTGACATTGTCGATCCATTATATTGCGTGGATGGGTGTGATGTGTGTGCAAACCTGCCCTCAGGGAGTGGCTGAGACATGTTGATGACTAGACCACTGACCTGCACACCAACAGCGAGTACCCCTGCGACAGCTAGCTATGTGGGGGGGGGGTGAAAACTTGTTTTCTCAAAGGATTTTCCATATGAAACTTTAGACAAGGCTTCAGGTGTAACTGCTGAATGGAATTACGCCAAATTTGGCAGGGAGAAAACTCTTGGTCCAAAAAGTGCGCTTTCTCGCATCGAGTGAAAATATAAAAGAAAAGTCTTGGGGCAATTTAATACACCGGAGCTCTGTCTGTGCGAGAATAACCTTTCACGCTCCCTCTGCTCAACATCACCACTTCGCAGCTATGCCATTAGAAGCCAGTCCGTCGGCTCGCAGCTCTCTACCTTTGCAAGCTAGTACGCTGCTGTTCCTTTGGGAGTGGATGGCTCATAGTACTGCGTCTGTGAGTTGAGGGGATAGGCTGCAGTTTCCCTCTGTGAGCCTGGGTGCGAACTGTTCATAAGTCACACAAAATAAGCATTGAAAAGCCATTTTGTGATTCAGTCCGTCAGCTGGCATCTGTCTGAGGCATATCTGAAAACATACCGGAGTTCTTTCTGTGAGAGATACACCTTTCAAGCTGCCTCTCCCCACATCAGCATGTAACGTACCCTCTTCCATATTACCAACATACCCCCAACAACCTTCTTGGGCCCGGAAGTGTGCCTGTGCGGTTGGACAAACAAGAATAGATTTACGTATAAAACATTTTATTTAAACAAAACAACAGCAAATAAAACTGAAGGGAGACTGGTGCTGTGGTCGCTGCCACGAAGTTGGGGTCACTGCTATTCAGGACTCAGGACACAGTTCCACATGTGGGATCGGCTTGTATTGAACAGGGTTAGTGACACCACGTGTCGCCGGCCTTGCATATGGAAATATGCCTCACTGGTCGAAGGGAGTCTGGTGCTGTGGTCGCTGCCACGGACTTGGGGTCGCTGCCATTCAGGACTCAGGATCGGCTTGTGTTGAACAGGGTTAGTGGCACCACGTGTCGCCGGTTTGTGTCGAACAGGGTTAGTGGCACCACGTGTCGCGGCTTGTGTTGAACAGGGTTAGTGGCATCACGTGTCCAAATTTCTAATTGTGAGCTCTGCTGCCCGCAGAGTAGACTTCTAATGAGTGTTTATTTGTACTTGGAGATGAATTTGATGATTGTACTAAAGCTATAACTGAGTTAAAAAAAGTTCTTGAAGCAAGGATACTGAAAGGATATTATGTAGGTTTTAGGCCTGTGATAGTTACTTGCCTAGTGGACTCTGTAATTAATGAATTAAGACTTAATTTTAATATGAGCCCTGATGACCGCAGTGCAGGCCAGAGGTACAGGTCAGCAAGGGCCCATAGCCACGTGGTGTTGACTTGAGGTGCACAGTTAGTGGCACCAGAAGCATTGAGAGTGTATGAGCCTCTGATGATGCTTGGTGTGGACAGGCCGCAGAGGGTTCAATGTCTCATGCTTGCTGGACTGTGTCATCTGCAATCGCAACTGTATCTGAATTGTAAGCCCTGCTGTCCGCAGTGTAGGCCAGAGGTAGCGGTGAGCAAGGGCCCACAGCCACTTGCATAGGGTGGTGGCCCCACCAGCCTGCGTAGTTCAGGTTCAGTGGCACCATGTGTCGCCAGCCTTCCATATGCAAATAAACCTCACTAATCGAAGCAACAACAAATAAAACGGAAGGGAGTCTGGTGCTGTGGTCGCTGCCACGAAGTTGTGGACACTGCCATTCAAGACTCAGGACACAGTACAACGTGTGGGATTGGCTTGTGTGGAACAGGGTTAGTGGCACCACATGTTGCAGCTTGTGGTGAACATGTTTAGTGACACCACATGTCGCTGGCTTGCGTTCAACAGGGTTAGTGGCACCATATGTCGCAGGCTTGTGTTGGCCAGGTTTAGTGGCACCATGTGTCGTCGGCTTGTGTTGAACAGGGTTAGTGGCAATGGACTTGGGATCACTGCCATTCAGGACACAGTTCCACATGTTAGATCGGCTTGTGTTGCATAGGGTTAGTGGCACCACGTGTCCCCGACCCTCCATATGGAAATACGCCTCACTGATCAAAGGGAGTCTGGTGCTGTGGTCGCTGCGACGGATTTGGGCTCACTGCCATTCAGGACTCAGGACACAGTTCCACATGTGGGATCTACTGTGCGATGATGTGTCGTTCGGGCAGAACATACTGGTAACAATGTCTGTTGCCTACTGGACTGCGTCATCTACAATCGCGACTCGATCTGAATTGTGAGCCCTACTCACCCCAGTGTAGGTCAGAGGCAGCGGTCAGGAAGGGCACACAGCCATGTGTTGTTGACTTGAGCAATGTATGTTGCCAACTGGACTGCGTCATCTGCAATCTTGACTCCATCAAAATTGCAGGATCGATGGATCGAGCCCTACTGACTGCAGTGTAGGCCGGAAGCAGGGGTCAGGAAGGGCCCACAGCCACGAGTTGTTGGCTTGAGCAATGTCTCTTGCCTACTGGACTGCGTCATCTGCAATCGCGACTCGATCTGAATTGTGAACTTTGCTGTCTGCAGTGTTTATCGAAGGCAGTAGTTTGTACAGACATAAATCCACGGTGCTGTGCCGCTGGGGGCCTGTGTGGCGGAAGCCAGCAATCGGCTGAGGAGGCTGGCGGACACATCGGCGGCACCATGGCAGGGCGAGGGGCGCCGCCCTGGTAGATGCTTTGGCCTTCCCACAAGTGAACCACGCCCAGAGCTCCAGCCTATTTATTCACACTCCTACGCTGAAGTGGCGTACGTCGGACCAGCCCACTCCGGTTACGCCTATGTATACAAGGGGGACAACACAACTACATGACTTAGATCTTCCCTAGTGTTTGACGTAACCTGGTTGGGTCCACTGTCCACAGCATTACAAGAACCAGTAGTATTTGTGCACATGGAGAGGTGTGTGTTCTGCATACTGAGATGTGTCCAGCACATCACCGCTACACTTTGCATTGTGGCATTGTTATTCATGGGTGAACTGCTTCCTTCACATATAGTTTGTTCACACCTGTTCTAATATTCAGCTATTGTGTGGCTGAGGGGCCATTTCTTTTTCGGAAAGTTTGCTATCTTGTTCTGCGCTGCCTCCGTGGTAGAGGGGGAGTCCTGGGGGTGGTGGTGGGTGTTGTGGCGTTCTTGGGTGTCATAGTTGCTTGATCAGTATGTCTATGACATGTGTTTTGTCTTCAGATGTGGCTCTGGGCTAGGCTCCCTTCCATACTGTATGTAGTTGTTTAATATTTAAAAAACAAGAAGACATTATATAGTTTAAATAACAAATAAAACAAAATTACTAAAACTTTTTTTAGGATATTAAAGTTACAAAATATTTAAAAAATCAAAATTACAGGTTTTATGAGCATTAAAGTTAGAAAATAGTATTTTAAAAAAACATTCAAATTTACTGAAAAATTTCCCAACATTGAGCTATTATATGGCTGAGGGACCATGCTATTTTTGGAGGGTTTTCCGTCCAGTTCTGCACTGCGTTGGTGGTAGTAGGGAGAGGGGTGGTATAGGGGGGAGGTCCTTAGGGTTGTGGCAGTGGGTGTTGTGTCCTTCTTGGGTGTCGGGAAAAACTATAGGTTAAATGAACATTATAATTAGACGTTAGTATTAAAAAAACATTTAAATTCACTGAAAAAACCATAGGTTTCAGGGACGTTATAGATAGAAATTAGTATTTAAAAAACCTTTGAAATTCACTGAAAAAAACAAGGGTTTCAGGCACGTTATAGTTAGAAATTGGCATTTAAAAAACCTTTGAAATTCACTGAAAAAAACATTAGGTTTCAGGGAGGTTATAGTTAGAAATTAGCATTAAAAACCTTAGAAATTCACTCAATAAACCATAGGTTTCAGGGACGTTGTAGTTAGTTGGACATTTCACTCATACAAAACCATAGAAAATCCACGGTAATAGTTAGTTCAGCTAACTATAACTCACGCCCCGCAATGCACTGCTGATGGCGACACATATGACATCATTCATGACATGGTCAGTGACATCACTGATGACATCTCAAATGACATCACTGATGACATCATCCATGTGACAATCTGATGCTCCTCCTCACACACTGATATAACTTTTGAAACACTCATTGTAAAATACAGACTACCATTTTCGATACCATTGACACACATACCAGTTACTACACAACTACTCGGTGATTACTAGGTCTACACACACATCTACCCATTCACCCATACAATCACTCATACATGCAGTCACTGATCAATAGAACACTATCAAATATACTCATACACCTATGTAGACATTGACACACCAGCACTCATCCTAATCAGTTATGTACTCATCCTAGTCACTCATGCAAAGAATCAATCAAAGTTCCATTCACTCACCTACACAGTTGTACACACACCACCTCATTTATTGAATCAATCAATCAATCAGTGACACTTACAAAGCGCGCTACATACCCGTAGGGTCTCAAGGCGCTGGGGGGGGGGGGGGGGGGGGTGCCGCTACTGCTCGAACTGCCAGGTCTTCAGCTTCTTCCTGAAGGAGAGGTGGTCTTGGGTCAGGCGCAGGTCGGTCGGGAGGGAGTTCCAGGTCTTGGCGGCCAGGTAGGAGAAGGACCTTCCTCCTGTAGTCGCTCTTCGGATGCGGGGGACGGCGGCGAGGGCGTGGTTGGCTGATCGGAGGTGGCGTTTGGGAGCGTAGAAGTTGACTCGGCTGTTGAGGTAGCTCGGGCCTTGGTCGTGTAGGGCTTTGTGTGCGTGGGTGAGGAGGCGGAATGTGATTCTCTTGTTGACGGGGAGCCAGTGAAGGTCTCTCAGATGTCCGGAGATGTGGCTGGATCGTGGGATGTCGAGGATGAGTCTGGCTGAGGCGTTTTGGATCCGCTGGAGTCTCTTCTGGAGCTTGGCGGTGGTGCCGGCGTAGAGGGCGTTGCCGTAGTCCAGTCGGCTGGTGACGAGGGCCTGGGTGACGGTCTTCCTGGTCTCTGTGGGGATCCACCAGAAGATCTTCCGTAGCATGCGTAGGATGTTGAAGCACGCCGAGGAGACGTTGTTGACTTGCCTGGTCATGGAGAGGGAGGAGTCCAGGATGAAGCCCAGGTTTCGTGCATGGTCTGTCGGTTTGGGTGCGGTGCCCAGGGCGGGAGGCCACCAGGAGTCGTCCCAGGCGGAGGGTGTGGAGCCCAGGATGAGGACCTCCGTCTTGTCCGAGTTCAGTTTCAGGCGGCTGGTCGTCATCCACTCGGCTACCTCTTTCATCCCTTCGTGCAGGTTGGCTCTGGCGGCGGCGGGGTCGTTGGTCAGGGAGAGGATCAGCTGGGTGTCGTCGGCGTAGGAGATTATGCTGAGGTTGTGTTTGCGTACGATGGCCGCGAGGGGGCTCATGTAGACGTTGAAGAGGGTGGGGCTCAGAGATGATCCTTGGGGGACGCCGCAGATGACTTCGGAGGCCTCTGACTTGTACGGTGGTAGGCGGACTCTCTGTGTTCTTCCGTCGAGGAAGGAGATGATCCATTCCAGCGCCTTGTCCTGGATTCCGATGTTGCTGAGGCGCCGTACTAGGGTGCGGTGGCAGACCGTGTCGAATGCCACGGAGAGGTCTAGGAGGATGAGGGCCGCTGTTTCTCCATTGTCCATCAGGGCTCGGATGTCATCGGTGGCGGCGATGAGGGCGGTCTCGGTGCTGTGTTTGGCTCGGAAGCCGGACTGTGAGGGGTCGAGGGATCCGTTCGTCTCGAGGAAGGCGGCCATCTGCTTGTTGACGGTCTTCTCGATGACTTTGGCTGGAAACGGGAGAAGCGAGATGGGGCGGTAATTCTTGAGGTCGGTGGGGTCCGCTGTTGGTTTCTTGAGTAGAGCGCTGAGTTCGGCGTGTTTCCAGCTCTCAGGGAAGATGGTGGTGTCGAAGGATGTGTTGATGATGTCTCGCAGTTGGGGTGCGATGACAGCGTCGGCCTTGTTGAAGACGTGGTGAGGGCAGGGGTCGGTCGGTGATCCGGAGTGGATGGAGTTCATCGTGCGGATGGTGTCTTCGGTGCTGATCGGGGTCCAGGCGTGGAGGGTGGTGGTGGGGGAGGGTGGTTGGTCGGTCATGGTGTGCGTCGGTTGGTTGTTGAAGCTGCTGTGTATGTCCGTGATCTTGTTGTGGAAGTATGAGGCGAGGGAGTTGCAGAGGTCTTGTGATGGGGTGATGTCGTTGTTTCCTGCGCTGGGGTTGGAAAGCTCTTTCACGATGTTGAAGAGTTCCTTGCAGTTGTGTGCGTTGTTGTCCAACCGGTCCTTGAATGCTGTTTTCTTGGCGGCGCGGATCAGCTGGTGGTGTTTCCGGGTGGCAAGTTTGTAGGAGGTCCTGTTGTCCGGTGTCGGTTCCCTTTTCCAGACTTTCTCGAGGGCTCGGCAGTTCTTCTTGGAGCTCTTGAGTTCGTCGGTGAACCATGGGGCCTTCTTGCTGCCGGGTCTGCTAGGCGGGGTCCTCAGCGGGGCGAGTTCGTCCGCGCAGTTGCTGATCCACTTCGTGAGGTTGTCGGCGGCCTGGCTGGGGTTCGCTGAGCTGGCAGGAGGGTGCTGGCTCAGGGAGGTGGCGAGCTGGTCTGCTGTGATCTTGTTCCAGCTTCTGCGGGCGGCCTGTTGCTGGTGATGGTGGGTCGTCGTTCTCTTGAAGGTGAAGTGGACGCAGCTGTGGTCCGTCCATTGAAGCTCTGTGGCGTGGCTGAAGTCGATGTCTGTGCTGGATGAGAAGACGGCGTCGAGTGTGTGTCCGGCGAGGTGGGTGGGGGTGGACACCAGTTGCTTGAGTCCCAGGTTGGCGAGGTTGTCGAGCAGGGTGCTGGTGTTGTGGTCGTTGTTGTTCTCCAGATGGAAGTTGAGGTCTCCCAGGAGGATGTAGTCAGCGGAGGGGAGGGCATGCGGGCTGACGAAGTCGGCGATGTCCTCGCTGAATTGCGTGCGTGGTCCAGGGGGTCGGTAGATCAGGGTGCCTCTGAGGGTGGTGTTCGGGTTGGTGTGGATCTGGAAATGCAGGTGTTCGGCGCTGGCCAGGGTGTTGTCGGTGCTGGTTGTGAGACGGATGGAGTTCCTGTGGATGATGGCGATGCCTCCTCCCATCTGGTTGGCGTTTCGGTCCCTCCGGACGATCTTGTAGCCCTCTGGGATAGCGATGGCGATGTCGGGAGCTGAAGAGGCGTTCATCCAGGTCTCCGTGAGGAAGGCAACGTCAGGGGCTGTGGCGTCTAGGAGGTTCATACATACATTCATACATATAGTAACACAAATTTAGTCTCTTATATATTCAATACAAGTATACACTCATACATACAGCCACTCTCACAATCACTAACTCTCACGTACAGTCATTTGTATACATCAACTCTCACATACACTGCCTTTTATATATGTACTTAGCTGGACATGTGCCTGAGATATCCATTCACTCACCAAGATGCCCATACACACACTTACCCGCCCATACAACTGTTTCCACATGCACTCTTAAACTCATACACCCTGTCAATCAACCACTCACACATCTATGCACAGAGTCACACACCTCCACCCAACAATACACACACGCAATCTGCTATACAAATACGCAGGCACCTAATCAATAACCCATATAGACATTCATGTAGCTATTGACCAACCGATGCAGCAGCTTACACAACAACAGATAAAGACATTCACATACTTTAGTCACTAACCCATGTATCCAGTAAGATATATGTAATATTTCACTTAAACAGTCAGTCACACAACTACTAAATCCTCCATCCAGAAACGTATACATCCATTCAGTCTCCAATTCAGCTTGATATAAATCTTTATACATATATAATACATATTTAAATTTTAAAGACAACCCCATTCACTGGATGATGTCATTTGAGATGTCATCAGTGATGTCATCAGTGATGTCACTGACCATGTCATGAATGATGTAATATGTGACATCATCAGTAGTGCATTGCGTGGACACGAGTTATAGTTAGCTGAACTAACTATAATGGTGGAAGTTCTATGGTCTTGAATGTGTGAAATGTCGAACTAACTATAACGTCCCTCAAACCTATGTTTTTTTCAGTGAAAAAAAAAAAATATATATATATATATATATATAGCCTGGAGTAAAATTGCAATGTTGTTTATTCTGTGCCCAGCACCTCCGACCTCCGCCATAACCTGTTTCAGCCCAAGTGGGGCCTTGATCACATGACACTGTTAGGAAAGCGGTTACAGTTTTTAAAGTGGAAAACCAAATGACGTGACACACTGGTAGTGCATAATCATGGAAGAAATACCACAAGTAAGTCGTAAACAAGATATGTGAAAAATAGAGCAAACCTGATAAATATCAAGTATATATGTAGCATCATAAATAAATAAATAAATATTCCTTGTCATGCATACAACGCTCTAAAATTCGCTGGAGTGTAACAAACCTATTTCATTGGATAAAATGCAACTTTAAAAACTAAAACAAATGTAAAACTTTTCATAATGAATAGCAGCATCCTCCAATTAAAATGAGTTAAAATACACTCAATTAATCGGCAATATGGTGTAGATGTTAATAATAAAGCACAAGTGGGCTCTTGATCAATATTGTAATGTCGAGCAAGATAAAAACCAGTGCAAAATATGTAAAGTCACATCAACTATGAAGTGCAAAATCATGTGCAAAAAAAGTGCAAAATGTACAGTACAAAATATAGGTCACTATAAAAATGTTGCTTTAAAAACAATTGGAAGGCAGCCATCAGCGGACATAATTATATAAGGACTTAATGCCTAACTTGTTATAAGTGCAAGTAGAAATCTTCACTGGAATTTAATCCATATTGTGTTTTACAATCCATTTCTAGAATATATTTTGTCTCCAGCTTGCGTAACAGTGGTTCTCGGTCACCACCTCTTCTCAGAGGTGGGGTCGCGTCATTCACGAAGGATTTTAACTCATTAGAGTTTTTAGTATGAAATTCTTCGAAGTGCCTGACAACCTGATAGGTAGCATCTCCGTTGTTTATTGCCTGTATGTGCTGGAGTATCCTCTTGTGGACCTGCAACTTAGTGCTGCCCAGATAGCTCAGGCCACAAGGACACTCCAGCACATGAACAGCAAATTCAGATTTGCATGTCAATTTTTTATATATGTGGACTGGTCTGTTACTGAAAGGTGTTGTGTATTTAGTTTTACTGATTCCATTTTTGCAGGCCTTGAAAACTGCACATTTTATTAAACCTTTACTGCAGTTGAGCCAAGTGGTGTTTACTCTCACATCAGGACTGCTTTTCACAAGGCACTTGCTCAAAGAGCTTGCCTTTCTGAATGTAATACTGGGTGGTCGTGTCAGATTGATCCCCAAAACTGGATAATTTTTGATCAATGCCCAATTTTTATTTACAATCTTGCTTATTGTTCTATGCTGGTTATTGTAGGTGAGGATCAATCTAGTGTGTTGTATTCTCTCAGAGTGATTATGTTGGACAACTTTAGGTGTGCCTGCTAGTACTTGACGTCTGCCATGTTCGTTGGCTTTAACTATGGCTTTATCGACCACCTCTGGAAAGTAACCTCTTCTTAAGAATCTGTCTCTGCATTCTTTTTGTGCTTTAAGGCAATCGGAATCAGTGCTGCAATTTCTTCTTATCCGTAGCATCTCCCCATAGGGGATGCTATGGATTAAGTCTGCAGGATGATGGCTAGAGGCCTGTAGTATGGCATGAAAAGCTGTTGGTTTCCTATACATTTTAGTCTGAAGCTGGTTGTGCTGAATACTAATCTAAACGTCAAGAAAGCATATGGAATTACTACTGACCTGACCAGTGCAATGCAAGTTAAGGTTATTATCATCGAGCTGCTCGATAACATCTAGGGCATCGTGTTTTTACCCCCTCCAAATTATCAGCAGGTCGTCAATGTACCTATACCATCTAATCACATTGTGGGACATGATGTTGGTGAAGGTAGGTACAAGGGCCTGTTCCTCCCACAGTCCCATATGCAGGCAGGCAAAGCTGGGGGAGAAACAGGCCCCCATAGCAACACCCCTCACCTCCTGAAACACCTGGTTTGAAAATAGAAAGAAATTATTTTCTAAACACATGTTAATCATAGATAACAACATTCTATTGTGTTCCAAATAGCAAATGGGCGTGGTATTCAAATAGTGCTCTGTTGCTTTTAAACCGTCCATGTGATGAATACTAGTATAGAGGGACGATACATCTAGTGATATAAGCCAATAGGCAGATTGCCAAATTATGCCCTCCAATTTTTGCAGCAAGTCACCTGTATCAAGGATAAAGGGTGGAGGTTTCTTCACGTGGTCCTGCAAGAAATAGTCCACGTATTTGCTGGCATTCTCCCAGATTATTTTTATGTATTTCGGGTATAAAATAAACCACCGGTATCACTGGGTGGTCTTTCTTTAAAAATTTGAATTCCTCAATCGTTAGCAATCCTGTGCTTTTTCATGCCAGCAAGTTTGTATAGAAGGTGTTCCATGCCACTTTTACTTCTGCAATTGTGCTGCGTTTGTAACACTCCCTGTCATTCAATTAGCCAAGGGCCTCCTCCATATACATCTCTCTTGGCTACATCACGACGTTGCCACCTTTATCCGATTGTCAGATAATTTTGTTGTCATTGTTTTGAAGTTTTTTTAGTCAGTTGGTGATAAGCGTGATCACGGTTGTTATGTATTTTGGTAATAATGTCTTGCTTTTTATGTAATGTTCTCAATTCTTGCGAGATTTTATCATGGAAGACATCAATATTGTCCCTTAGCATGATCAGGCAAAATGTTGACTTGGGTTTGAAGTTGGTAGATGCAATACAAACACTATTCCCTGTGCCCTGAATGTTGGGCATTTCACCATTTTCATTTTCATTTGCATTTGAAATAGATCATGCAGCAATTCAACATCACCAACTGTTAACATGTGTGGACTCAAATTATCAATCGTTGGAACCACAGTTCGTGTAGGTCTTTGAAGCATGTGGAACTTACGAAGTTTAAACTTGTGCACAAACTTGTACATATCAATTCTGGTGTCTGCCTAATTAAAATTACTTTTGGCACTAAATGATAACCCAAGTGATAAAACATTAAAAAAAAACATTTTCACTCAACGATACATTAGTTAGATTTATTACCGTTTGAGAGTGACAGGTGTTCAATCTGGTCTACTTGTGCCTCCGTTGCTTTCTTGGTTTTCTGTTGGGTTGCTTTGTACTTGCGCTTGCGTTCTTTGCTGCATTGCCGTCTTGCCCAACGCTTCCTGTTCTTGCTTTGCTGTTGTTGGCACCATGGGCACTGGAGCGATGTGTCTGTTTTCGGTCCTGGCGCATACAGTCCAGCTCCTGAGCCAGGATAAGTTTGGGAAACCCCAAACGTTGAGCTCTATGCTGGTCATTGTCAGATTCACTGTCTATGTTAGAGCTAAGATCCGAAACCGATGATGTAGTGGGAACATCGCAACTTGCTGCTTGTGAGGTGGATGGGATAGGTGTCATTCTCCTTGTTGCTTTCACGTTGTCGTATCTTTTGGCGAAAGTGAACACCTGGCCGTGTTCATAATCTAACTTATCCTGTTGGAATTTATATGTCTTTCTTTTCTTAATAATTTCCTCCTCACGATGCAGTGCTTGGTGATGAATGGCGTGACTGGAATTCTTTCTATTTCAGCAGTGAGGGCATCTATTTTTATCTGGAGTGTAATCCGGTCACTCTCGGCGTACTAGACAAGAATCTCCATAAGACACTGAGAAGACTCCAGATTGCATTCCGCCCATTCCGCTAACATACGGGGGTCAGGATTTTCATAGCCCGGAGCAAGCATTATACGGAGCCCCCGTGGTATTCTGCCCACTTCCAGATACCAGGTTAGAGAACGGTGCTCCCACCACTTAGCCTGTTCTGCTTTGCTGAGCTTTTCAAGGTTTCTGAACAGTTCTTTAATGTTGGAGTTAGGTTCTGGTAAACTGCTTGATGCAGAACTCTGTGCACTATCCCCACTTGGGGAATTGTGGAACATACCGCTTGCTGCCGCCTCCCAGCTCCTTAACATATCTGCGGACATGGTGCTTGAGATTGGGCTAAATGTTAGTCTCCGACCACAAACGCCGGTTGGATGTCGGCATCGATGTTGGCGTCTGGTACATATATATATATACGGCATCCGGCTTGTATTTGGTGCACTGTTTTCAACAAAATAAAAACACTACCTAAATCACACTGTACCCGCTTTGTTTCTTATGTGTGTGTATCTCAATGTAGAAGATCCATGTTTTTATGCACTCCATACCATGCCACGTAATTCCAATCAGCCCTAATTTTACTCAATACTACACACTTCCACGCAACATAATTCAACTCTATACATTTCCATTCCACACCACATAATTCCACAGCAAACCACATATTTCAACTCAACAACACAATTACACAACACACCACATACATCCAATTAACACAGAGTTCCACATCATGCAACAAAAATTCAACATCACGCCACATAATTAAACTCCACAACACAAAATGCCATTCCACATAATTACTCTGACACACAATCGCACTCTACATAATTCCAGTACACTCAATACCACATAATTACTAACCACATTTTTTCACTTCACACCATGTCACATAATTCCACTACACAAATTCACTCCACACATTCCACCACACACAATTCCACAATTAACAATTCCAATCCAACCCACATAATTCCACTCCACAGCACATCCATCCATTCCAATCCAAAACACAGAGGTAAAATACATTGTCATTTACATCGCCAATACCTCTAACTCTCACAAATGCGAGACCAATTTGCATTGCAAATGCTTGTTTCTTCTTCAAACCACTTTCTACTACAATCTTTGCTGCTGCTATGGTCACCTACGCCGTTTCCTCCCCCCATCTCGTTCTGATGTCTTTCTATCAGCATGCCCTAACATTAGAACTGACGTTTCTCCTTCTGCATTTACTTCCTTTCATCTCTTCCACATTTCCACTCACCCTTGCTCCCTCTCACACTTACTTCCCTCCCTCTAAGCACTACATTTGTTTTCCTTTGGTGCTCTCATTATGCCAACAGCTATCTACCTACTTCACACACTTTTCAAAAGAAAAATAATTAATATTCGCATATATTTGACCATCGCTTTGTGTGAAAATCAGAGAGGACAAGGATTGGATGAGCATGTAGTCTGAACACCTCTTAAGGCTCAGTGACAGGCACTGCTAGACAATCACACTGCCTTCAGCCTTAAAACCAGAGCTCTGATTCATGTCCTGCTTTGACACCCTTCTGTGCAATAAATGCACTCATACACCTCAAAGCAACTCAGTGATCAAAATGCTTTGTATGTGATAAAAACAATACCACAGAAAGACAGCACCTAGGAAAGGAAATATTCTTTGGGATAGGGACATATGCACCATGCAACAGGAAGTAAATGTGTAAAATATAAATAGATGCCGGCTATCAGACTTGCATTACTTTGTTTGTAAACTCATAGAAAAGCAGTAGATCAGTGTTTTAATTATAAAATGAAGAGCTGAAATGTCACAGCCTGGTAGGGATCAATTATACTATCAGTAGGTCTGGGTTTTGATAATGCAGATGTCAAGCAGGCCTGTTGTATACAGGATACCCAGATTGAGCTTTGGATCATCCCCTTTCAATGTTTCTTTGTACAGCCTCTTTCAGTTATTGGTTTGAGACTTTGTCAATCAAGTCTTGGCCCAGCCTAGTGGAGTATTTGCTGGGTGTTTCCTTCCTCCTCCAGTGGGCGCTTTTCTTGAACTGAGCAATGGAGTATTCTACAACTGTTTCCCCCAGCCCCTCCCGCTGGTTCCCAACTATGTCTCACTCTAGTGTACTATCATTGCGTGCATAAGCACATTAAAACCGTTTAGACATATTGACTTTGCAAGGATTAAAACCTGTGACGGGGAGGTAAACACCATTGCATGACACATTGAAATATTTTTTCAACCTACACAAACCATCTTAGAACCAGTGCTATTTGTAGTAGAAATAGCCAGGCTGTAGAAGAATGTCACAAGCCATTGTACGGAGGTGTTCAAGGGAGCATGAGCCATTGAATGCTTGCCCAGGCTCCCCCATCACTTCAACTTTCTCTCAATTCCTGGTGCTGTAGGGTAAGAACCCTGAGGTAAGGGCACCTACAAGCAAAAGAACGGATGAATGATTTGCTTCAGGATCAGGGAGTTGAGACATGCATGAACATAAAACAGAAATTCTTTGGTTCATCAACAATGTTGCAGAATCCAATGTAATTCCCTGGTGATGTTTTGTCTGCCCTCCATTGTTTGCCCTCTGCTGGGGTGCTAAAGGCCAGAAGAGACGAGGAGTCCGGGACCGGGGAGTGCAGGAACGCACTCCCCAGCGTCCCATGCGGCACCCAGCGCCCAGCCGCCAATGTTCCTCTCTGCGCCAGGAAGCGTCTTTATAATCTCGCAGGGGCTCCCGCAGCTCCCGTCAGAGCCTGGAGGAGTCTGGGCTGGGCCACCCCTTTAACATCGATGCATCTTCGTGCAAGAATGGGTAAGCAGAAACATCCCTGTGGCCACGATCAGGTAGGTGCTTGAGTGAAGGTACACAGTAACTCTGCCTCCATTATATCTTATTTGACCTCTGCAGTGGGAGCGTTGAAAAAGGAAATCCAAATTGCCGAGGTTGAACTGGCCCTTAAATCTGATAACCCAGAGAGTACTACCTTACCAGCTATCGCCCGTAAAAATCCTATTCCCATTGAGCCAAGAGTATTGATAACTAAACAAGGAACAGTAGGGGAAGGAACCCCACACACTGATGGACTGCTAAGGGGGGGCAGAGGGAGATATAATGGAAAATATCCCCAGAGAGGATGCACCCCTGCAGAAGGCCTATCCAACCTACCCTGGGTAAAAGAGGGGGAAAAAGAGACCAAGTAAATCTGACAGTTATCTACTGAGATGACCGCCAATCAGTTCGGAGACTTGGATTCTTGTGTCCAATTAGCTGTTCGGAAAGCTATGAAGGAAATTTGTAATTCACGTCTGGAGTCTGTACTTTCGAACATTGTTAAAGGTGTTACTGATTCGTTGAACACTTCTGTAAAAGGGACTATGGCGAAATTAGAGCATCTAGAGACCTATTTAAAGGGCCAAAAAACGCCTGTGAGATTGATAATATTAGCGTTACTCCTTAGGCCCAAACGCTGCCAACTGTTAAATGTAGGGAGGGAGGCCCTGTTACTCAAATGCCACAAAAGAATAGGCCAGGATTAAATCCTATTTCCAACGTAGATGTTACCTTTGGGAGACCGGCAGAGGGCATCACACACTGCCATACTGAGACAGCCCCAAGCCCTATGCTCAACAACGAGAGTAGACCCCATGATAATATAGTGATTAATACAGTGATAAATGGCTGCAGAGCCACCTGTCCCCAGAGGCCACTCCTTTAGTCCCCATTCTTACAAGGGTTCCCCCACTCAGAAAGCATTGCTCGGAAACCACTATGGAGCTGCTACGTAAAAGAAAATATTGGTGTGATCAACATTCCAGCAGCCGGTCCAAGGTTTCCTCAGACATTATAATGGCAAGACGAGTGGGGTGGGTTGATTATAGACCCAAACAGGTTGTTGGAGACTGTATTGTCGTTAATTTTGACAGTGCAGACATAGCAGACAGTTATTTAGGAATGTCCCCAAAGAGGGCCTGGGGGCATTAGAGGCCTGCCACTGGTCTTTTTCTATCCACCACTCAATGGGGTTCAGCCACTGGGTAGTTCCTCCAGGGGGTGTAGGCCCTTAGTGGCAAGACGGGGTTGCTCTACTCTCCGTCCAAGCCCCATGGAGGATTTTTGCGCTAAAACGTCTAATGGGAGCTCAGCGTGTGCCCCTAAAGTACCAATCCAGTTACTGGAAAAGCTGAAGATGGATATAGTATAGCCTTTCAAAATAGATTCCTCCACCTGTCCCTACTAGATGAAAACGATTAACTGGAGCAACCTTGCTGCCAACAAAGCTTCACCAGAGTATCTACTAAAGTCAGGGGATAGAAGAGAATAAAATCCATAATTGCAAGATTATCAGTTGGAACATTGCGGGCCTCGGATGCAAAAAATATGATCCAAGGTGGATTAACTTCCTAAAAGATTATGATATAGTTTCCTTACAGGAGACCTGGGACACAGAAAAAAACTTCTGGATGCATGGGTTCAAATCATACAGTGTTCCTGCCTGACCTTCTCAGTCAGGTAGGGCAAAAGGGGGCCTCCTTATGTTATTTTCACTCAAACTGTCAGGTTCACATAGGAGGGTGGACGTGGGGTCCCATAATTGTCTGGCAATTGAATTTACCACTCCTAATTCAGACCAATTATTGTTTGTTAATTTTTATAACTCTGGAGAGAGTAGCTTTTTAAACAAACATTTATGTAAATTGAAATGTTTTTAGAGGAGTACAGTATGAAGCAAACCACTTATTACTCAATTATAATTATGGGCAATTTTAATGTTCATGTCTGTGAGTTGCTCTGCCAGGTAGATGATTTTTTAATGCCGGAAAACTCCTCCACTTCCCACTTTGAGCATGCTCAGCATGGGGAATGCCCGGAGGAGCTTTTGGCCACGGTTGACCTTTTTGAGCCAAGTTTAATTGATCCAGATGAGAGGATTCCCACCTTTACAGCACAAGGGCGTGATACTATTATGGACTTTATATTCATCTTCCCTATTTTACAACCTCAAGTAATTTTTTTAAAATGCCAGGTGGTCCCATTTCATTGATCACAATCCTGTAATTCTTGTGTTGGACAGGGGTTGTGGTCTGGAAAGTATAAAAGCTAGGTAGTGACACAGGCTTGCAAACCTCTGATCAGGGACGGAGGCTATAATGGGCCAAAGTAATCCCGAACCTTTTCTTCCATGACCTCTGTGCAATACGTCTGTGTCGAGAAGAAAAGGGTAGCTGTACGGGATTCAACCCGAGAGCATTGTCATTTAACACTAATGACAGCCGGACTTGGATTACCGGTATTGAATATGCTGTCCCATATTCACTCCATATGCCGTGTCTAACCATGTCCGCGTACTGTTGTTCTTAGCCATCTAACCGTCCTTCGGCATCCGCCCAGATTTTCTTCCCGACACAGACGTATTGCGTGCACATTAACCCCTGCATTTAAGTATATGATTTCTACCTGTTTCAAAGTAGTAATATCATTTAATCCCAGATACTATGAATTCATTTGAACTATACACTGTTGCATATAGATGTGTTCTTGTTTATGGATATTTGTAAAAACTGTTGTTTCGTTTTGAAGAGACGGAACTGGTTCTGTATTTTTCCTATTCAGACCGCTGAGGAAGTGTCGTTTTTTGTTGACCCGAAATGCATTGCGTGTTGTAGAAAACGCATAACATATGATGATTAAAATCATGAAATAACAACAAAATAATTTACATATCGCAGATGAGTTTCAGGACAAGGTGTACTACTGATAGTGATCATGGCAGTGTTTGATGATTATCATCACTGCATTGTAGTGTAGTTCCTATTTTCCCAATAGGCTCTGCGCATTGGAATAACATAAACAGCAGTGTAGACGTAGGACTGAGGTCATCTAGGTCTCTACTGACTATGTTAAATTTAATTTAGGTTTGCGCCAGCTAGCTCAGAGGTCACTGGAAACTTTCTTGAATGAATGGGGAGGGATAAACTTCCCTGGCTCAGGCAAGAAGGGATTCAGTTTCCGACAACCGCATAAACATAACAACTTTGCTCCCTCAGAATAAGAGTGTATCTCTAGAGTCGTGTGAAAACAATAGACAGCTATTTTGCTCAGCCAACCGTGCATACTTAGTTTCACCAGAGTGCAGAGAAATAGAGAGACGGGCGTTTTCAATAAAAGGTGTTATTTATTGAGCAGTCTTCTTTCTCATGCAAGAGAAATGAATTGCCACAATTGCAATACTTAAAGTAAAGTAAAGTGCGTACAGTAAAAGTAGTATTAGCCATATGATACTTTAAAATGGATAAAATATATACATACACAAATACATTGACTAACGTACTCAACTGGTGCTTCTAACTAAGCCTACCCCGGTGTACCTGACCTAAGCCTAATGCATGGGAAGGGATTAGTAAGTAGCAGTTTAAGTTAAGTGGTTTAAGATTATTTTGCCAAGAATCTGCATCAAGAATTCTCTTAAGGGTTTAGTCAGCTCCGTACCTTGGTAATAGAATGTGGGAGGTCTGGTATCTCTTTCTTCAGGACTTGATCTCCCAGCAACCCGCAAGGGTAGGCTGGAAACACCGGAGCTGGATTTTCTCGGCTGGAGAAAAAGACAGCGTCTCTCTCAGTGCGTCAAACGGGAGGGGCGGCTTCCGTGGGCTCTAGCATCAGCTGGGCTCTCGGGCAAGTAGATAGCCGCTCTGCTCCAAACCACTGTGTGTTTGCTTAAGGCAACTGTTGGTATTTTATACCTGGAAGGTGCCGGATTTGACGTAAAGTTGGACATAAGACGTCACTAAGAACTAACAGTTCTTTCTGGACTTCAGGAGTTCTTGTTCAAATCAAAACAAAAGCAGGGGGTATTTTCCCGGGCTGCTGGAGGCTTGGTTTCTTTAAAGAATGCGTTGTGCTTTCTAGGAGTCTATGGGAGTAGCCGTGCTGTGCTTTGGACTGCATGGGCTATTACTGAATATGGGAAACAACCTTTACAACACACTACCATTACAACAAAAATTTTACAAAGCAACATCCATTACAACGCATGCATTTACAACGCAACCATTACAACGCATGACACTACAACGGACACCACTACAACGCATGCCATTACAACACAGTCATTACAACGCATACCATTACAACGCATAGCATTAAAACACATAGTACCCTTACACTATCCAACACTTACCCTACTGTTGCACCCCCTGGAGTTAGAATAGTAATTTTTACCCCTACACTATCCAACACTTATCCTACTGTTGCACCCCCTGGAGTTAGAATAGTAATTTTAACCCCTACACTATCCAACACTTACCCTACCGTTGCACCCCCTGGAGTTAGAATAGTAATTTTTACCCCTACACTATCCAATACTTACCTTACATGCAATGTAATGTTATGCGTTGTAATGGTATGCGTTGTAAATGTAGTATGCGTTGTAGTGGAATGCGTTGTAAAGGTAGTTTCGAAGTATTCGTTGTAATGGATGTTGCGGTGTAAAAAATGCATTGTAAAGGTAGGCGTTGTAAAAGTATGCGTTGTAACGTCATACATCCACTGAATATGGATCTGATTCTTATGCCTTTATCAGGATAATATTGATTATAACCTCACATGGGCATAAATCGGGAATATTGAATTAGGGTCCTAGATATAAACACGACACCCACTCCGCGGATTGATGTCCATCATTGCTAAAAAACTAAGCAATAGTAAACATTCAACAATGTATGTGTGTTTTCCGACCCACCCCAAAATACATATTTCACATTTGAAATGGTTTATGGTAAATACACGAAAATGAGTGTTGGTACTGTACGCTTTTCAAGCAGTGTCATCATTCAGATAAATGCATATATATATATATCAGCTGAATGAATTGCGAAAATTACACATGAAATGGCTCTAAATACAGAAAAGAAGGTCGAGACCATTTCATCACATATTTATACAAGTTGCTGTATATGTGCTAGAGGCTGAGGTAAAATATTGTCTCTAGTATCCTAAAATAGAAGCTCTGTTCTCTAAGAATAGTTCTACTTTAAGCAGAGTACCATGTGCCAAAAAAAAAGGTAAATATTTTGGAGAATGAAAAAAATAATTTCGCTTTCAGGGGAAAAAATAGTTCCAAATATTTTCTGTAGTTTTGTTTTTCAAAACTGAAGGCCGAATTCAGAGTTATTCTTGTTGACTGGAGAGAACATTATTTCAGACAGATCCTCCAAAAATTTGTCTACAACGTCAGGTGAAAGTTCGACCAAGTTCGAAAATGCTGCAACTGTGCAGTTCTCTGCGTGATTGCTATCATCGATGTTTGGATCAGCAATGCTCACAGAAGGCTGTACCTGTTTGGTGCTGCTTTCCTCTCGTACCTCAACGCCACCTATTCGTAGTGGTGAAGTCTCAACGAATGCCGTCATCAGAATCTGTAGCCGCTGGGGACAACACGATGCTTGAGTCGTTACAGGGCCTAGCAAAGTATCGATATCCATTGGTACTGCTGATTGTAGTGTAAGACAGACGTCCAACACGCATTCTTCTCCGCATAGCAGACATCGAAGCACAGGTATGATGCAATCTTGCCAGATTGGTCTGAATGAAGGAAACCAGGTTGTACTCAGATCTCTTTGCTGGGCCAATCTGAGGACCTTAGTGATACGGTCTTGGTATCGTATTGCTAGGATCGTTTCTTCCATCGTTGCTAGAGTCTTGTCTGTGGATTGGCTTGCCATATCGGTGCAGAAGGAGCAAAAATAAAATTCCTGCCACGAGTCCCAGGATTAAGGGTAGGCCGCCGAAAACAGAATGGACAAACTCAGGAAGATGCCCAGAACTGTTTCAAAGGGTTCTAACAGTCCCGAAAAAATTGTCTTAAATACATGTGCGATGCCACTGAGATCAGACATGTTTAAGATTTGGATTAGTATTTCTACGAAATGCACAGGGCAATTTGTCGATAAAAGAGAATGTATCTCTGCTGATGTCCTTGCCACTTGCAGATTATACATTTCTTTTGATGATGTTAAAGGAACAGTTGTCTGTAAAAGAATAGACTTCATTCTGCTTAAAGTCTCAATTCGAATAGAAGAGATATTCAACGAAGGCCATAACGCAGCCCCCATATCTGGATTGCTGTGTGGATACAATACTTGCATACAGCAAACAGCCCTGGAAGTTACAGTTGTCAGATAGGCTTTTCCTGGCAGCATGCCACAACAGCTATGGTCACTTATAAAAACGTAACTGCCGTTAGAAAGTGGTCTAAAAAATGGCTCTATCCGTTTTGCAGGCGTGCCATGCAGGTGACATGAAAGGTTATTTGAAGACCCTTCGCAGGCTCCATGCAAATTAATACCTTGACACAGAAGTGTACCGCTTCGTGATTTTTTACAATGTTTACCACTAAGGAATACCTCCTTGTTCCCTTCACTATAACATCTGTGTGTATAAGGTAAATCCCAGGTTGATTTGATGTATTCTTTACCCAACCTTTCATACTGGCCTGCAGGTATATACTCTTGGCAGTATTTAACCCCTTCGCTGCTGATGACGAGCTCAGCTCGTCATCAGCCACGGGTGGCGTGTGCTGATGACGAGCTGAGCTCGTCATGTAACGCGGTATTTTTTAAAATGCCGCACAGCGCAAAAATCACCGCAGCAGCGATGCGGTTAAACTGGAAAGTTGTTATCGGAATTGTAATAGTTCCGTGTATTATCCATTCAATGACAGGTCTCTCTGACATTGTCAATGGTAATCTCTCGAGTTTTTCAATGCTCAGAATCGTATAGTCTGCTCCTTTTTGTGCCAAACTGATTTGTTTATCTGTAAGGTTAAAGATACCGAATAATGACGTTGTGTTGATTAAACGCCATGGTACGTAGCCTGAACGCAGATTTTACATCGTCCAACCAAGCTGTACAATAGAACGTAATTGAGACTGACCATGTTGTAACATTAGTAAGTCCTGCTCTATTATATCAAAAGCAGATGATACAATGCTGTCTAGTGAATATATTCTGGAGGACAGAGTCGTTAACCCATTGTCCACAACAGAAAGTGATTTTTCCAAATTTATACGATCAATTTCTCGTATTTTTTCCGCTGTTTCAATTTGCATTACTTTCCATGCTTCGTTGTATGCAGCGTATATACCGGCTGCTATGAAACGTTTTTTACGCTGTTTGCGTGGTCCCAATATGAAATCACGCAAGTCAGCACCTTCTTTAACTAAACTCAAGTGTTGCTTAATTTCAGCCAGTGTGGATTTCTCTAGCCACTCAAGGCAAAGGTTCCCTACACTGTATGTTGTAACTATCCCTGGATGTTGTCTCTGGGTGTATCTAGGGTCTGGTCTGGTCATTTTGAACCCCTGTGTTTTGTTCAGGAATCTATCTTGACAGTTATTCGTGTCTGTTGGCCAGATCAACCACTTTTTCCAATCAGGATGTGTTCTGTTTTGGTGTAAAATATGGGATACTTCTATTCCACATCTGTAGTGCTGTTACTATCAATTATGGGTTTCGGAATAGACAGTGTATTTAAATCTTTTATCCTAGTTAGGCCAAGACAAGTATTTTGTTGAATTGTGTCATTCAAGAATATCATTTGTACTGGGATCATGCAGGCCCTAAATAATGCTTCTAGGCCTTGTACTTGCCAATCTTTGGAACCCCAGATCGTTTTTGTTTCAATGGTGTTTTTCCAAAATTCGAAACCAAATGTAGACATGTTGTCATAAACATTTTTAGAATAAATCAGTTTAGTATTTGTCAACATTGTTTTCATTCCTGTCCTACTTAACATTTTAAAATAAAATGTTTCTGGATCACTGTTATTAAACCCTGAAAAGTACTGGAATTTCTCATAAAATGTTTTCGAACTGCCTTTTGGTGGAGTTGGACAGTGTTCCCACTGGTTATAAGATAAAACATTTCTAGACTGAGCAGTTTTATGCAAATAGTGATCACCATAATGGTTATAACAGTATAACTCTTCATAATTCGATGAACCCTGTAAGTAATCATGTTCTGTGAATTTTGCTGACATTACTAAATCTGACATCATATTATTAATGTTTTCAAAGTCCCAATCCTCTGAGAATGTATTTGGTGTCACAAAGTCACTTAATGAAACCTTGAACTGATGTACACATTTCAAGCGCTCAACCGGGCCAAAAATGTCATAAGCAGTTCTGTCCCATGCTACCCCACCGGGTATTGGATTGGCTGAGATGTTCATAGATGACAGTTCACTTTTCTCGACGTGGGAGGATGTGTGAGGCTTTAGGACCAAGTTGATGTTCTGACTTGCTGTGTCCATTGTACTATATTTTCCATCAACGAATTTTCCCAAACAGAGAACCATGATGAGCCAAAGCAGGAGAGTAAGCACACCGAACACAATCCAAATTTCAATCCATGGTGAAATCCGATATATTTCTTTTAGTTGGTGAGAAAGTTCAATTAATTTGTCTTTGAAAGTTTTTGTTAGAGGCGTTTCTTCATGCTCGCTTGGATCTTCAGAGAAGTCGTCCAAATTGATGAAGTAGCCAGATGCAGTTCTGTCAATTGTTGGAATTCTTTCCGGATTTTCATCTGCTTTTGCATTTTTCAATTTTTCATTAGCATAGTCAGAGGCTACATCATTGTAGACTGGTGTTTCTTGACGCACTGTTGTAATTTGGGTTTCAAGAGGCACTAGTTCCATGGCATTATTGCATAGTCCTTTGTTATTCACTGCAGGTTTATCAAATGTGATTAGTCTCTCAGTACGAGCCTCTTGGATTGTAGAAAATTTAGGTATTCTGCTATTTCTTGGGAGTCCACTTGGCCTACTACTTATTATTGGCCACATGATTTTGGTTTTACCAGTTCGATGGATACAACTCTGTTCTCCCTTTCACCAGCAAGGGGCGGTAGTACAACTGATCTTGTTCCGCTGATAGATAAGACAGGTACTGCTTTTCTGTAAGAAGGCCCAAATTCCTTCTTTACCGCGATCTTTTCTCTGACCAAATCCCCAATCTTTGGAATCCAGACAGGTCTTGCTGGGACAGGTGGTTTTTCTTCAGTGGCTGTCGGCTGTTGTTTCAACTTTATGTCACTCAGGTTTTTTCTTGTTTCATTTAAATCCTGTAAAACAGCCAAACGATCTTTGATATCAAAGGATTTTGCTTCTACCACTGAAGTGTGACTATCAAGATCCTGAATAAGCATTCCAGTTCCGAACAATAGTTCGTATGGAGTGAGACCTTTAAAGAATTTCTTGGCAGATTATTAAGACTACGTTGGACACTTGTTAAATGTTTGACCCACCCATCACCCGAACCTAATACCCTCGCCGTTATAGATTGCTTTATGTCCCGGTTTTTTCTTTCCACAACCGCATTTCCCTCAGGATGGAAGGGAGAAGAGTCTCGCAATGCGATGCCCATGCTGTTCATGGCCTCTTTGAAAGCTCGAGAGCTAAACGCAGGACCCTGATCAGAATGTAGTATGCCAATTGCGTATGTGCCGATAAAGACTCGCAAATCTTTTATTACAGTTCTGGCGTCAGCCAAGTGCTGGTGCCACATTTTTAAGTGAATTAAGTCTTTATTAATTATGGGACGCATTTCTCCGACTGGATTTCTGCGCTATAGACAGCCTGATGCTATCTAATAGTGGTATCTGGGCTACAGGCTGCTCCGGTTCACAACTGCGATCTCTGTTGCCGTCCTCACAATTTTTTGAAAATTTGTAGATATCTATGCTCATTCCCGGCCACCAGTACTCTGATTGTAGTTCCATCAGAGATTTCAGGATCTTTTGGTGCCTCAGACCCAATCCCATGTGTGCATCTTCAATCAAGAAAACTCTCCGGTTCGTGTTTGGAATTACTCTATCCCCCACTCCAGGATTCGAGCAAAGGGAACGGAGTTTGCATCAATTATGTATTTATTACTGAGTGGATAGTTGAGAGGTAATGCTGCATAATCACCTTTTGATGAGGCTTTTACCGCCAGCATGGTTTCCCCATCTATGTATTTTTCTGAACGCTTTTCAGTGGCTACGGAAGCCGGTTGAACCGCTTCCGCTGTGGCTGTGTTAGCCAATGAATTCCCTGCAACATGAACGCCATCACATCGATGACTCAGGGAGTGTATCACGTGAGTCTTTCGTAGTTCTTTCTTTACAAGAACTACTTGTTCCCAAAGCGTTTTATGCTTTATTGTGGCACCTGTGTCATCTTTGTAACCGTTTTTGATCCATGTCTCTATGTCACTGTTGTATGATTTGACGCAGAAATACGAATCGCACACTACTAGTGTGGGGAATTCGCGATCAGCATTTTCAAGCGCCATCTTTAAAGTTATTATTTCAGCTCGCTGAGCTGAACATTTCCTGAGTGATTCAGTTTTGGTAATCATTGGTTTGAATTTACCAGAGCGCCAGCGACCTTTAACAATCGCGCACGCTGCATCGTAGGATTTCTTTTCTACATCGTAGTGTTGTGCAAATATGTCCATATAGATTACGCAGGTATATTGTTCTAGAGGCAGGATTTGAGCTGGCAGAGGATATTCTCGTTCATATACTAGATCATCTAGTTTTTTCAGTTTTTGGTCAAAATAGTATTTCACGGCTCCTGTAGCAAAGGAATTTTCCCATTCTATCCATTTTGGATCTAAGACCATTTAATCAGATTACGTGGACTTGTTAATGCCTCAAGGGCAGGTTCTGATGGGAAATAGCTATTCTTCTGCCTTGGGCTAGGGCTCTTTCTTTTGCTACAGCAGTTTGAACCGCAGTCAGAATTTTTTCTGTAGAGCTGAATTTCATTTCCGTTTCAGTGTACAAATGTGATTTGTAAGCTATAGGTACCGTTTCTCCCTCATTAGAGGTCAGGTATGTGAATCCGTATCTTCCTGGGATGACTCGGATTACAAGATTGCGTATGTTTTCGCGAGTTTGTAATTTTGTTTTAGCTAACATGTCTGTTTGCAATGATCTCAAAATCTCTGTGTGTTTCTGAGTCCAATTGATTTGTTTGAAATCTGGTCTTATCAATTCATAGAGCGGTTTAACCCTTTCTGCATAATTTAGAATGTATGTTCTTCCGAAATTCAGGAAACCTAGTATTGATTGTAAATTCTTCAGCGTTTTTGGTGCTTGGAGTACAGCACATTTCTCTAAGAAATTGTCTGCCAGGCTTTTGCCTTCACTTGATAATTCATATCCTAAAAATAGGACAGTTAGATGGGCAATTCGTGACTTTTTGAAGTTGAATTTGTAACCCTCTGACACAAACCCAAGTATTATGGTGTTCACCCTTTTTAAGTGAGTCTCCAGGTCATCATCTGTGAGATAGATGTCATCGACATAGGATAATGCCTCATCATCATATATTTATAGTAACTCTGTTACCCTTGCTGAGAATAATCCTGGGCTATTCTTGAATCCCTGTGGGAGTCGGTAAAATTGTTTTTTCGATCCCATTATGGAGAAAGCGGTCAAATACCTGCTTTCAGATGCAATGTTCTGACAGAAGAATCCATTAGAGATATCTAATGTCGTTTTATATTTTTTTGTGCACAATGTTATTCATTAGTGCTGCACTATGTGAGTTTTGTACTGCAAATGTTTTACTACAGGAGTTAAGGTGTCTGTAGTCCAAAACTAGACGATATGAATCGTCTGGCTTGGAGGCAGGAAACAAAGTATTGTTCATTTGAGAGGTGCATGTTTCAATCACCCCTTGATATTCAAGATGATCTAAGATCTCCCTGACTTGCTTTTTAGCTTCTTGTTTAACTGGGTACTGCCTTTGACCGTCCTGACTCGTGCAGATCCGGTTGTTCCCTCTGTTCTCCTGGGTATCGTAGCGCTACTCCTATGCTGCTTGTGCTCTGTGCTTTGTTCCTAATATTACATCACTGCGCCGCATTGTCTCTTTACCTGGCTCTGACCTTAGCGCTGCTTTGCTGCTTTGATTACTGATTGCACTGCGCTTAATTTCATAGAGCCGATTTATACTCTTAAAGTGCTGTGTTCATTGCGCTGCTTTGTGACCCCCCACTGCGTCCACCACTCAGCCATTTCATTTGTAGATTTATTATTTCAGTAATAGCGCTCCACTGCTCGCCCCAACCTCTCCCTGCGTACAGTTGTTGTTATTGTTGCAGCCATTTGCTGGCTGTGACGTCCAAGCCCGGCCCTCCAATCACGCTCCCGCCTTCCAGCTGAGCCAGCCTCCCACTGATAGTTTAGGTCGACCCATCCCCCTCCGAGAGCTGTGACCGTCCTGACTCGTGCAGATCCGGTTGCTCCCCTCTGTCCTCCTGGGTATCGTAGCGCTACTCCTACGCTGCTTGTGCTCTGTGCTTTGTTCCTAATATTACATCACTGCGCCGCATTGTCTCTTTACCTGGCTCTGACCTTAGCGCTGCTTTGCTGCTTTGATTACTGATTGCACTGTGCTTAATTTCATAGCGCCGATTTATACTCTTAAAGTACTGTGTTCATTGCGCTGCTTTGTGACCCCCCACTGCGTCCACCACTCAGCCATTTCATTTGTAGATTTATTATTTCAGTAATAGCGCTCCACTGCTCGCCCCAACCTCTCCCTGCGTACAGTTGTTGTTATTGTTGCAGCCATTTGCTGGCTGTGACGTCCAAGCCCGGCCCTCCAATCACGCTCCCACCTCCCAGCTGAGCCTGCCTCGCCCCTCCCCTCCCATTATCCACTTATGACAGAAGCATTTGCGCGCAGCGTTTACGCGCAGCGATCGCGCCCCAGTCGCGCCGAAGGTGCGCCAAAGGTAAGCCCGTCTACGCCCGTCCACGCCTGGACCGCGCCCAGCGCCAGACCCCCTGGTCCACGCAATGCCCAGCCCTCCCGCATTACTTACGACGCCTCCACCCTCCTAGCCCTTAACCCCGGTCGACTATCCAACTGCGCCCAAGCCGCTCCTGGACTCACCCATGGACCCTTCACTTGCTACTCCTGCAAGTTCGACGGCACCAAGAAAAACTCTTCATCCACGATCACACAACCGAGACCTGACTCCAACCACCTAAAATGCATCCTGCTCAACACCCGATCAGTCCACAGACACGCCATCGACCTCTGGAACCTACTAGACACCACTTCTCCCGACGTCGCCTTCCTAACAGAAACATGGATGAACGCCTCATCAGCTCCAGACATCACCATAGCCATCCCGGAAGGATACAAGATCATCCGCAAGGACCGCACCGACCAAACAGGAGGAGGCATCGCTATCGTCCATAAGAACTCCATCCGCATCTCAACCAGCTCAGACGTCAACCTCACCAGCGCCGAACACCTTCACTTCCAGATTCACACCGACCCCAAAACCACACTCAGAGGCACACTCCTCTACCGTCCTCCAGGACCCTGTACACAATTCAGCGACGTTATCACTGGCTTTATCACCCCACACGCCCTCCCTTCCGAGGAATACATTCTGCTGGGAGACCTCAACTTTCACCTAGAAAAGAGCAATGACAGCAACGCCGCCTCCCTTCTGGACAATCTCGCCAACCTCGGACTCAAACAACTTGTGACTACGCCCACCCACATCGCTGGGCACACACTCAACCCTATCTTCACCTCCAGCAAACATGTCTCCTTCAGTCACACCACTACTCTCCACTGGACGGACCACAGCTGCGTTCACTTTATCTACAAAAAAACCACATCTCACAACCATCCTCAACCCACTATGCGAAGAAACTGGAACAAAATCACCATCGACCAGATCTCCTCATCGCTTCTCCAAAACCCCCCTGCCCACTCCCCAAACCCCGACCAAGCAGCCATTAACCTCACCCAATGGCTATCCAACTGCGCCGACATCCTAGCACCGCTGAAAAAACGTCAAATCAAACTAGGCAGCAAAAATGCATCCTGGTTCAACGATGACCTTAAGAAATCCAAGAAACTCTGTCGCTCCCTCGAGCAGGCCTGGAAAAAAGACCCAAACACCAGCAACAGGGACGCCTTCAAGAACGCCACCCACATACACCACCAACTAATCCGATCTGCCAAGAAAGCCGCATTCCAAGACCGACTAGACAACAACGCCCACAACAGCAAAGAATTATTCAACATCGTCAAAGAATTTACCAACCCCTCAGCCAACTCCAACGACATCACCCCCTCTCAAGCCCTCTGCGACTCCCTAGCTTCGTTCTTCCACAACAAAATCGCAGACATCCACAACAGCTTCGACAACCGACCCGGAGACCAACCCACCCAACCTTCTGCAGGACCTTCACCCCCCTCGAATATCCTTAATGACTGGAACCCAATCTCCACTGAGGACACCATCCGCCTGATGAACTCCATCCACTCAGGATCCCCCACAGACCCCTGCCCTCACCACATCTTCAACAAAGCAGACTCCATCATAGCACCACACCTCCGAGACGTCATCAACTGCTCCCTCAACTCCGCCACCTTCCCGGAAAGCTGGAAACACGCAGAACTCAGCGCCCTTCTGAAAAAACCCACAGAGGACCCCACCGAACTCAAAAACTACCGCCCCATCTCGCTCCTTCCATTCCCAGCCAAAGTCATTGAGAAAGCTGTCAACAACCAGCTCGCCGCCTTCCTCGAAACAAACAAATCCCTCGACTCCTCGCAGTCCGGCTTCCGAGCCAAACACAGCACGGAGACCGCCCTCATCGCAGCAGACGACATTCGAACTCTACTGGACAATGGAGACACAGTCGCCCTCATCCTCCTCGACCTCTCCGCAGCCTTCGACACAGTCTGTCATAGCACTCTTTTACAGCGCCTCAGAAACATCGGAATCCAAGGAAAAGCACTGGAATGGATCACCTCGTTCCTCACCGGAAGAACCCAGAGAGTCCGCCTCCCACCATTCAACTCAGAGGCCACTGAAGTCATCTGCGGCGTACCCCAAGGGTCCTCACTCAGCCCCACCCTCTTCAACGCATACATGAGCCCCCTCGCGGCCATCGCACGCCAACACAACCTCAACATCATCTCCTACGCGGATGACACTCAACTGATCCTTTCACTCACCAAAGACCCTAACACCGCCAAAACTAACCTACATGAAGGAATGAAAGAAGTAGCCGAGTGGATGAAGCATAGCCGTCTGAAACTGAACTCAGACAAAACAGAAGTCCTTATCTTAGGTACCTCCCCCTCCGCCTGGGACGACTCTTGGTGGCCAGAGGCCCTTGGAAAAGCACCCACCCCGATGGACCACGCACGGAACCTGGGCGTCATCCTGGACTCCTCACTCTCTATGAACAGACAAGTAAACGCCGTTTCATCATCTTGCTTCAACATTCTTCGCATGCTCAAAAAAACATTTCGCTGGATCCTCACCGAAACCAGAAACACGGTCACCCATGCACTGGTTACAAGCCGCCTGGACTACGGAAACACCCTATACGCCGGTATCACCGCAAAACTCCAGAATAAACTCCAACGCATCCAGAACGCATCAGCCAGAATCATACTAGACATCCCACGTAAAGACCACATCTCTAGTCACCTGAAAAACCTCCACTGGCTCCCCGTCAATAAGAGGATTATTTTCCGACTCCTAACCCACGCACACAAAGCACTTTATGAAATTGGACCCGAGTGCCTCAACTCACGTCTTTCCTTCTACACCCCCTCCCGTCAGCTACAATCCTCCAACCAAGCCCTTGCTACCGTACCTCGCATCAATAAAACCACCATGGGAGGTAGATCCTTTTCCTACCTCGCAGCTAAAACCTGGAACTCACTCCCCACTCACCTTCGTCTCACTCAGAACCATCTAGCATTCAGAAAGCAACTTAAAACTTGGATATTCGACAAATAACTCCCCACCCTTCTTCAAGCGCCTTGAGACCCTCCGGGTATGTAGCGGGCTATACAAATCTTTTGACTTGACTTGACTTGACTTTGTGCAGTGGGCTGATTTTTTAACTGGATTTTGTGGTGAGGTGAATCCTCATCCCATCCTACATGATCATTGTATAAAGCAGGAGCTTGGGCCACTGCCCATTTTCTTGCCAATGTGTATTTTTTATGAATCAGGATATGATTCGAGAAGGCAGGCATAATCATTTCTTTGCCATGAGGGCACTCCCTGACAAACTCTGGTGGCCAGTCTTTCTCAGCTAACAGAATGTCATAGCCTTTTGAAAGTTTTTCCTAAAAGAGACATTTTATTTTCCTAGTTTTATCTCCCTCTATACGTAATGTTATTTCATATAGTTTATGGGGCACACTAACTCGTGTGTCTGCAGTTTCCACCTGAATGTATTCATTCGTGTCCACTGTCTCCAGAAGATTCATCAGGATCTTGCGAGCTATGGTGCTACCTTCTTTCTGGGAAATTGTAATTTTTTACTTTGATGAGTAGGTTCCTTGTCTTTGGACTTGACGTGCTCTTCTCCGTGTTCTGACCGTCCTTTTCTTTCCTATTTCTGTGAGGAAGATCGAGAAAGATTGAGTGAGAAGGATCGAGAGGCCAAACCCAAGGAAACAGAGGCTTTTGGGGGCAAGATGGCCGCCGAGACGCCGTAGGGGTCAGTCGCACCCTGAACCACTCCTGACAGCAGAACTAATGGACTAATGGAATACGAAGTGCACACTTCGATGACAACTTTTGTGCAGTTTTGAAAAATGATTCATTGCTTCATTGCTTCATTAAGGCTTTTTTTTTTACTGAGGCGCTGATGAACTGAGCTATACCAGCAGGCACTAAGGAGGATTGGAGCACAGCAGTAGTAACAGCGCCTTCGAACTGAAATGAGATGCTTGGAGCGATATTGACCTGGTCTGCATCATTAAAGGACTCTCCACAATCCGAGGAAAAAAGAACGTTTCTGGAAAGTATAGCTGCCCTAATAGCAAAGTCCTACCGAGCAGGGCGCTTATACTGTTTGAAAATAATGGCTCCTAAACTCCATCGATCAAGTAGGAAACCTAATGACATCGCCTCCGGGAATGAGGAAGAGGATATATCTCTTGACGGTCCCGCTCTCACCTCCAACCTCAGAGCCAAAGCAAGAACAAAGGCGCAGCTGAGACGGGAGGCAGCAAAAGAGGCGAAAGCAAGGAAGCTGCGCGAAAGGGAGACGGGAGAAAAAACAAAGAAACACGCAGCCCTGCCTAGATCAGCTAAAAGGAACACTGAGACACAGCTTGCCTTTAATGAAATGGCGGGAAGAGAGGCAGCGCTGAGGCAGACTACGATCGTGGAGTCTTTCTTACCTGTGGCAGCAGCGGCAGCAAGTATTCAGCCAAAAGCGCAGTTGACACTTTCAGTTCCAACGTTAGCAGCACTGTGCAGGGCAAAACAGAACCCCCTGCACATGGAGAGCATTGAAGCCAACGGAGCTGTGGGGAGCGCAGGTAACATGGTGGAGCTCCAAGGTAAGAATGACGTTACAGAGCCCGGGGGAGAGACCGCCTCTTCTACAGTCCCTGCGGGGGGCGGAGCTAAGAGTTTAAAGGGCCAGGAGTCGGCTGAAGCTTTAAATGGGCACAATGAGAAAGACAAACATAAAGATGGAAAAAAAACGGTAGAGGTGTCTGTAGAAATATCTTTAGAGTCACATAAGAGTCCTGGTATTGTGACTAATCTGAATAATGTCCACAATGAAAATAATGCCAGTAAGAGTGCAGATGAGCAGACAGTTACAAAGGTGATGGACAAGGAGATAGCAACTACCTCGTCGCAGCAGTTGATAAATAGCTCTACTCTTGAGAATAGAAAGGACATGAATCTAATGATTCTACAAAATATTCCTGAATCGATATTGGCATCACCAGGCGAGGAGATTTTCTTTACTGGAAATGACGAGGTGGATGATGAGGAGGATGACGGAAGTGAATTCACCAGCTCTGTCCGAGATTCTCTATCGGATACAGACTCAGAACTGGGCAGCTCAGCGGACTCTGTAGTAGGTTCAGGCACAGAGACTAATATATCGAAATCAGATAGTGTCTCTGTAACCTCTGATAGCGACACAGAACCCATAGAGCAAGAGACAGCCCTGAAGGTTATAAAAACAAAATCAAAAAATGTCATAAAGGAAATGAGGGAAACTGTGACGGACAATATTCCTATGTATAAGGTTAAGTCTAAAAATAACAATCTCAGGCGAAAGACTCAAGCCAGAGTTCCTCGCAGGAAACATGTGAAAACAGTTGCTAAACAACTTGTCTGGGACAATACAGTCGAAAGTGGAATACTTCAGTCTGGAGAGCCTGTCGGAGCAGAAGCAGAATTGTATGAGGCCAGCCCACGGGGGGCTGAGGGAGGTGCTGAAGGTGGTGCTGCAAACTTCGAAATATTACTTTCTACCCTAAAACAAATCCAGAGTGAGGCTCGTGCAGAGAGTCAGAGAGCCAGTAGGAGGGCTAGACACGCGAATAAAAAAATACAATCTTCTCTTCACAAGGTGAACAGAATGTATGAAGAGATGGTCGAGAGAGTATCTGAGATAGAGGTCAGAACAGGAAGACTGGAAGATGATTTTGTCAAAATGCAAGATGCTAACAAAGATTACGATAAGACAACAGCGGATATGCTCTGGAAGCTGGAGGAATTTGAAAATAGACAAAGGCGGAACAATGTTAGATTAATTGGAATACAAGAGGGAAAAGAGGATGGGGACGTGCCTGGTTTCGTCATCAATTTGTTGAAAGGTGCATTCCCAGAGCTGACCTCGTGGGACTGGGAGCATGAGGTTCAAAGAGCGCACCGTTTCCCGATGTTTCGAAAAGAATCACAGGGCAAGCCCCGTGCAATATTGTTATATATCGGGAATTTCCTCTTACGTGAAGAGATAATCAATAAGGCAAAACCACAGTCTAAACGTTCCTATAAGGAAATTGAATTTTTTGCCCGCCCTGATTTCTGCCATACCACAGTGGAAAGAAGGTGGCGGATGAGGCAACTTATCACCCGTTCCAAAATATAGGGTGTGAGGCTTATTTAATGTTCCCCGCATGTCTAAAAGTTGGAGTAGACGGCAAATACAGAGTCTTCCACTCAGAAATAATGGCGCAAGAATATCTTGCTTTTTTGAGAGAAAATAGAGGTCATCAAAAGTCTCATAACAAGATTCCAGAGGTCCAAGATTCACAAGATTTACAAGCTGGGGTTGTCAGAAATATACCTCGTAAAAAGTAAAGAGTAGAGGACAGAGTAATAATGCTACAGAATAGCAGTTTTTCAACTCATTAGTTAGAGATAGGTACTTTATAGGGTATCTAAGGATAGATTATGTTTTCGCATCATGTGCATGTAATTTTTTATTTTTTTTTCCCTTTTATATTCACTCTGAAGATTTTGGGCAAGATGAATTTGTTTGAAATTATTGATGGGTTGTTATATTGCTGTTTAATCAGGTAGGAGGGGATTGGACTCGTCAGATAGAGTTTAAAATGTTTTCTTTTACTTCTTAGTAGGTGAGCACTTCAAATGAATTAGGAAAGTCAGGAGGGGGAGGAGGGTGAGACATCCCGGAGGCATGCGTCGGTCAAATATAGGTCTTACGGACCTATTTGCCCGTAGGGGGGGAGGGTTCCTGAGGGAGGGGTTCCGGAGGGAGGGGGTTTCTGGGGGGGGGGAGGGAGAGCACAAGGGCAGGGCACAATGGTATTGAAATATATGGGTATCACGAAGGATGTATTCTGAATCAGGCGCACAAGCAGTATGGCTGTAAGGAAGAAGTGAGGATGGAAGAGAGTATCAAAACTCTGAATTATCCTTTTTTGGTATTAGCTGTAGCAGAGATCAAACCCATTAAAATAAGAAATACAAGTGAACAGGCAGTTAATGGTCCCGGTAAACTTAAATATGACACTTAGATTTCTAACATGGAATGTTTGTGGCCTAAATGATGTCCAAAAAAGGCAAAAGGTTGGTATCCGATTACGCCAGCTGAATGTAGATTTCATATTTCTGCAAGAAACACATATAATGAATACGCAAGAGTACTGTCTCAATCAGCTGGGCTTCCACTTAATAGTAAGTTCTAAACAAGGTGCAAAAAATAGAGGGGTCGCTATCTTGTCAAGGAGTAAAAATTTGACAATTGGGAGAAAATTAGAGGATAAATGGGGAAGGTGGGCGATAGCGGAGATAATGATGGAAGGCGTGTGGACAACGTTGGTCGCAGTTTATGGATCTAAGCAGGATGACCCGGAGGTATTACAGTTTTTAGACTCTGAACTGGCCATTTGGCCACCCCAGGTCATTATAGGGGGAGACTTGAACATTAATGGGGCAGAAGGTTTGGGAATAGGACAGACTAGTTGTTATAAAGGACGGAAGAAAAGAGTCCATAAGGCCCTTGTCGATCTTTTGATCAATAATAATTTGATTGATGTCTGGGGTACAATCAGATCAGCACAAAAAGGATATACATATTATTCTGCACCACATCAAGTTTGTGTTAGATTGGATTATTTTATGATTTCTAATAACTTAATGTCACGGGTTAAAATAGATAGGCTCCCAAGAATCCTCAGTGACCACAACCCAGTATTGCTGACAATGAAGCTAGAAGGAGGGTTAAGAACTAATCGGGTATGGACATTCGAAAGAAGGCTCCTTTTAGAGGATGACTATATATCACATATGTCAAAATGGATCACAGAGTTTTTTGAAAACAACAGAGGAAGTGCCTCGGTTGGAGTTATTTGGGATGCTTTTAAGGCGGGCGTCCGTGGCGAAACATGTAGTTATAGCAGTTATAAACGTAAATTAGAAGGGATTCGGCAAGGTGAATTAGAGAAAGCTGTGTTAAAGGCAGAAGAAGAACTCAATAACTGTGTTAATACAGGGGAACCAGTAGAGCAATCTATTTTAGATCTTATAAAAGTAAAAAGTGAAGCTGAAGATGATTTGGCGAAAAAAGCGGAGCATATTATACAATTAGAAGGGAGAGGTGTTATGAATATAATGAAAAAGTCGGGCATGTACTCGCCATGCGCACTAGGCAGATAGCGGCAGAAGGAACAGTTCGAGAAATTAGGGATGAAAATGGTAATCTGCAAAAAGATCCGGAAGAAATCAGGGAAGTTTTTAGGAAATTCTATCAGAATTTATATGATCATCAACACCCATGTGGGAGTGATGAGATTAGGGACTATCTTGAGTATATCCCAGTGGAGAGGGTTCTGGACGAAGATGCAGATAGATTGGAAAGACAGTTAGATGCTGAAGAGATTAAAGATGCTATGTGTAACCTCCCTTCAGGAAAAGCTGCTGGCCCAGACCAGATACCTTTAGAATTTTATAAAACTTTCTGGGGAATGCTCGCCCAAGAGCTAACTAAAACGATTCAAGCTGCACAGTCGGGCAAGTCTATTCCAAAGTCTTGGGGGGGTGCAGACATTGTGTTAATTTTAAAAAAAGGAAAACCGCCGACTGAACCTGGGTCATATCGCCCCATTACACTAATGAATAATGACACCAAAATATATTCAAAAGCTCTGGCAAGGAGATTTGCTGGGGTAATAAGCGCTCTAGTAAGTTATAGCCAGCACGGATTTATTCCTGGTAGAGGAACAACTCATCACACAAGGAAAGTTATAACGCTGTTCGATGCCGCTGAGGTCACAGGAGATCCGATGGCAGTAATGTTGCTAGATGCTGAGAAAGCATTTGATCGGGTCTCCTGGGACTATCTGTGGCACACTTTAGTTAGAGCTGGATTCAGGGGTGGTTTCATAAAAGCCTTACAGACCTTGTACAAAGAACCGATCGCTGCCCTCAGAGTTAATGGGGGAGTTACGGGTCAATTTATGATTAAAAGAGGAACACGGCAGGGATGTCCATGTTCCCCCTTACTGTTTGCCATGTATATGGATCCACTGATTCGTAAGCTAGATCTTTGCCCAGAGATAACACCATTACCAACATTAGTGGGACCATGTAAGATATTGGCCTATGCTGATGATGTAGCAGTGATAACACCAAACCCTACAGAGGCAACAGTCTTTATAGAAGAAGAGGCTAATAGATTTGGTCAGATTTCGGGATACGCTCTAAATGCCTCGAAGACACAGATTATTAAAAATTCAGCGACTTTGTGTGAAGATAATCGAGTTGTCCAGGCAGGGACTTATTTAGGAATAAATATCTCAGCCGACTTAAATAATCTAGTGGAAAATAACATTGTTCCAATAATAAATAAAACAAAGAAAGATTTGGATCGGTATGAAAATCTACACCTATCGTTAGTAGGCCGAGTCAATATCATCAAAATGATGGTGTTGCCAAAATTTTTGTATATCTTTAGGGCAGTTCCACTTCTATTTGACAATAAATGGTTCAAAATTTGCGAGCAGATGATTAACCGGTTTATATGGGCCAGAGGAAAGACACGCAGGGCCTTGAGATATATGTCACTCCCACGGGAGCGCGGGGGTTGGTCTTTACCAGATCTAAAATTGTATTACTGGGCTGCTGCACTCCAAACAATGTTGGGATTGGTTGGGGGGGCAGAGATGGATGGATGGGATAATATTGGTTCACTTGTTATTTTTGGTTTGGTTTTGGGTAAAAATGCGGAAAATATTTTTTTTTACGATTCACTGAGGAAAGTTATTATAAAAGAACGCGGTTTAAGACCATTATGGCTGCTTATAATATATGGAAGGGAATATCGAAAAAGATAGGAATTGGAAAATATAATGCTTACACCAGATTCAAAAATAACCCCTCCCTGCCTCGCATGGTTTTTTCAGGTGCTGTATTCCAAGATTGGGAGAGGCGGGGGATAAGAAAGATTGGAAATATCCAGGGATCTCATGGTATACTACAATTTGTAGAATTACAGAATAGATATACTTTAGATTCAAAGCATTTTTTTAAATACCTCCAAATAAGAAGTTGTTTAATAAATAGAAGAGGAGGTCCTCTGGGTTTTGAAACAAATGTATTGATGGATCTTATAGAGGCAGGTACTGATTGCACCATAAAAAGATTTTACTTGGAGATGACATCTTTAAAGAATGACGATATGGATAAATGGGTTAATAAGTGGTCTGAAGATCTGGATACAACCAGTGACATTTTTTCGGAGTCGCTAAAGATGGGAATTAAACTGTTGTGTTCATCATCTCTACAAGCTCTCAATTATAAGACTCTATATCATCTGTACTACACACCAGGGAAAATTGCCCAATGGGGGGGTCTTTCGGGAACCACCTGTTTTAGGTGTGGTAGCGCAGAAGCGGATATAATGCACATTTTTTCACTCTGTCCACAACTAGATAGTATAAAACAGGACATTGGGAATTTCTTTCAGAATGTATTGTCAACCACAATAGAATTAAACCCAGCTGTAATGCTATTAGGGGTCAACCCGGAGAGCCATGTGAATAATGAGAACTTTGCATTTGTTGTAATGGCCATCTTTAGACTGCTAGTGGCTTTGGCTTGGCTTGACCCTAATCCTCCCACATATCATCAATGGTTGGGTAAGGTGTTATCAATTCAAAAATTAGAATCCGCCATATACGCTAGGAAGGGGAAAAAAGGTAAGAAACTTGGTTTGCAAATATGGGAACCCCTAATTCGATGGAAGCAAGGCCCTGATTCTTGATTATTGATTGTCGGGAGTGGGGGGAAGTGAGATTTTGGTGTATAGCATTCTGTTTGTCTATTGTGTATATGGCCTATCTTGGTATAACCCTGTATGTTTTGGTATTGTATATGTATATTTTTATATTCCCATTGTATATATGAATGCGCGCTGTACCACTTTGAATTCAATTGTGCCCTGCTCATGTTTTTAAAAAAAAAATATATATATATAATAAAAAAAAAGAGAAGGATCGAGAGGGGCGTGAATCAACATCTTGTTATCTGTCAGGTTTTCTTATTTTATCCCTATCTCTAAGGTTATATTTTTTTCAGAGGGCTCCCTTTGGGGAGACTTGTCTTCTTGGCCTCTTGGCCTGGAGATCTCTCTCTCCGCTGAGGAGACCTTCCTCTGGACTGGAAATGCTTTTCCCTGGGAATGGATTGTTTATTACCATTCCAGCTCTTTTTTGGAGTTCTTAAATTATTTTTAATAAATATTTTTTCAGGATTTTCAGTCAGTTGGGGTTTTACCGGTTTCCCATCCAAACTATCTCTTCCTAGCTCTTCATATGATTTTTCAATGATTCTGGCAAGTTCAAATGGTTGGTCTGCTATATCTGTTTTCTTCAATTTATGGCGGATCGCCACAGATGCTGCTTCTCCTTTTATGTTGGCTAATAATATAGCCGAGACCTGCTTGAAGTCTTTCAGTAATTTCATACCTAGAGTTAAAGCAGGTCTGGACCGTATTCATTTTGAATCTGTCTTAGTAGATCTGGTATGACCGCCATAGACGGGACACCATGTGTTTTTGTGTAGATGGAAGCAAAGACTGTGCCCCAAGTGTCACAGTCTTCCACATGTGGTGCGATCCCCATTGGGAGACAGATAGTCAGAATTCTGTGTTTCTCAGTAGGAGTAGTATCTGGAAATACTGCCTCTATTTGAGTAATTTTTTGTGCTAACCAGAATGGAATTTGTTCCCGTTTTATGGGTACTTTACCAAGAAATGATTGTATGTTCTGTGGTGTGATTTTGTTTGTGTTCCCCTGGTGAGGGGTCTGCTGTGGAATATTAATTGTCGGTTGGACTATTGAAGTCCGCATGACATATTGGACCAATTGTCTATGTAGTTTAATTAGGAGTTTTAGCTGAGCTAAAAGTTCAGGAACTGACATTTTATCAATGTCTGGATGTGGTGTGTAGCTTGCTAGAACCGGCCACGTTGCTCCTGGTCTACCTAGTGGACCGAGCCTGATGATGTGATTATAATGTTTTAGGGCGCCATTAAACCAGAGCAGGTGCTCTTGGTAATTTAGTGGGATTTCAACATCCTCAAATGGAGTGTATTCATCCAGAGGTTCCTCCATTTTGTAATAGTGGAAGTCTTTTGTCACAGCGTGTGCTGCTGGAAAATGTGTCCATGAATAGAATACCTCTGTCTGCCGATATTCATGTGCCCCTACCACGAATATGACTGTACCACCTCGTGGTGTCAGTCCGTTTTTTATAAGTTTAAGAGTTATAGTTCTTCTTACATTATCCGGGATGATAATTGCACCCGGTTCATTTTCATTAAACCCTGTAACATCGAAACCTGGTTGATTCGCATCTACTGCAGCTCCACCGGTTTCGTTGCTGTTGCCGTTAGTCAACATTTTGTTTAATGAAAGTTTGCAGAGCAGGTTTCCAAGGAAACAAAGATTAGGGCACAATATTTTGGAACACAGTATCCTTCAACGTTGATGAAAACTAATACATAGGATTCTCATCCTACTAAGTTCCGGCAGATATTAACCTTTCACCCACTCCAGACGTCTTTTGGAGTTTTTACAGGGAAAAGGGGTTCTGTGTGAAAAAGCATGACTGAGTTACTCTAGTGTCTTGCGTTAGATTATCGCCTTACCAAACATTGGGCGCCATGTAGTGTAGTTCCTATTTTCCCAATAGGCTCTGCGCATTGGAATAACATAAACAGCAGTGTAGACGTAGGACTGAGGTCATCTAGGTCTCTACTGACTATGTTAAACTTAATTTAGGTTTGCGCCAGCTAGCTCAGAGGTCACTGGAAACTTTGTTGAATGAATAGAGAGGGATAAACTTCCCTGGCTCAGACAAGAAGGGATTCAGTTTCCGACAACCGCATAAACATGACAACTTTGCTCCCTCAGAATAAGAGTGTATCTCTAGAGTCGTGTGAAAACAATAGACAGCTATTTTGCTCAGTCAACCGTGCATACTTAGTTTCACCAGAGTGCAGAGAAATAGAGAGACGGTCATTTTCAATAAAAGGTGTTATTTATTGAGCTTTCTTCTTTCTCATGCAAGAGAAATAAATTGCCACAATTGCAATACTTAAAGTAAAGTAAAGTGCGTACAGTAAAAGTAGTATTATGAAATAATACTATAAAAGCATTTATATGTTTTCTTAGCCATATGATACTTTAAAATGGATAAAATATATACATACACAAATACATTGACTAACGTACTCAACTGGTGCTTCTAACTAAGCCTACCCCGGTGTCCCTGACCTAAGCCTAATTCATGGGAAGGGATTAGTAAGTAGCAGTTTAAGTTAAGTGGTTTAAATTTTTTTTGCCAAGAATCTGCATCAATAATTCTCTTAAGGGTTTAGTGAGCTCCATACCTTGGTAATAGAATGTGGGAGGTCTGGTATCTCTTTCTTCAGGACTCGATCTCCCAGCAACCCGCAAGGGTAGGCTGGAAACACCGGAGCTGGATTTTCTTGGCTGGAGAAAAAGGCAGCTTCTCTCTCAGTGCGTCAAACGGGAGGGGCGGCTTCCGTGGGCTCTCGCATCAGCTGGGCTCTCGGGCAAGTAGATAGCCGCTCTGCTCCAAACCACAGTGTGTTTTCTTAAGGCAACTGTTGGTATTTTATACCTGGAAGGTGCCGGGGTTGACGTAAGGTTGGACATAAGACGTCACTAAGAACTAACAGTTCTTTCTGGACGTCAGGAGTTCTTGTTCAAATCAAAACAAAAGCAGGGGGGATTTTCCCGGGCTGCTGGAGGCTTGGTTTGTTTAAAGAACGCGTTGTGCTTTCTAGGAGTCGATGGGAGTAGCCGTGCTGTGCTTTGGACTGCATGGGCTATTACTGAATATGGATCTGATTCTTATGCCTTTATCAGGATATTATTGATTATAACCTCACAAGGGCATAATTCGGGAATATTGAATTAGGGTCCTAGATATAAACACGACAGCATAGACCAGGAGATCCCAACAACGCTGATAATGCCAGACATTTCTCCTGATTTTGACACAGTAGATGGACATATATTGCTGATATGCCTAGAAAAGTTTGATATTGGTGGTCTAGCTTTATCCTGAGTACCAGTCCTTCTTACAAACAAATTAGTGCAGGTTTTTTTCTATATTTTCTCTTTGAGGCGAGACCTTTTATATGTGGAGTTCCCCAGAGCTCCATATGTTCCCTAAACCTTTTATATCTATTTGTATTTCTCATTCAGTGTTCTGTTTTTGTTCTTTTCGCGTATGCAGATGAAACTGGTGATGTATCTTTAAGTAATCTCCATGACTATTTGCAGAATGTCAAGTCTGAAATGTATCAGGATTAGTATATACTGAAAGGTGGAAAGAAAGAACTACTTCTTTCTCTTAGAACTTCTTCTATCTGGAAGTTGTCCTATTGCCCTTTGTGTCTCAGTAAGAAAGCACACCAGTAACCTTTAAAAAAAACTCTTGCCGTCAAAATTGACTAATCATTAACCATGTTGAAGCAAACACATTCTATTGCCAACTCCAATTTGTTTCAACTTGGCCTCTTGAAAATTATTATTCCTCTTTTTTCCCTTTTCTAATAAAGGCCTTATCCTTAAATCTTCAATTACCGCTTTCGCCTGGCCCGCACGGGTGAAAGAGGCTTTGCAGTGACCACCTCCAAACTGTGGAATCAACTGCCCATTGAACTAAGATTCTTGACATCGGAACCTCTATTCCGAAAAAACTCAAGACATGGCTCTTCCATTCCCTGGAAGTTTTCTCCCAGGGAATGGGAGCGGGGGAGGGTATTTTGTTTTGTCCCTCACCTCTAGGTTTTCTCCTGGTTGTCATAGACGGAAAACAGACATTATACCATCCAACCTAAATAGGGCATGTGATGTCTCGGGTCCAGAGAACTTGGGGATAATGAGTAACTACTCGCACCAACTGTGGTGAACTACTTTTTACTCGTCCATCTATATGCACTACATGTACCAGAGTGCCAAGGGGCGACCCGGAGGAGAGGCTAGTGGTGTGCGATCCATCTTGGTTATGTGATGTAATGAACTTCCTCCGATGATCCCCACTCCGTCAGGCCAGCTGCAATATTCGGTCGATGGAACCAGTGGGTGTTCCATTGATGGAATACGTAAGGTTTACCCATATCTTCATGATGTGTCTGACTGAGGTCTTTTGGATAGATTATTCCATAGTTCATCAAGGGTTTGAGGGTCATTAGTTTTGTATTCAGCAGAAACAAACTCCCAGTATGGGAGCTTATTTCTGAAAAATTAAAAAATGTAAAACATTTGGTGAACTGCTGTCAAAACCGACGACGGGTAGCAACCAACACAGTGGTTCATTTCAAACATTGGCCACTCCTCTATAGGGGCATGGGGGTGTTGCCCCACTGCTTTCTCACAGTGCGAGAAGCAGAAATATAAAATGGTAAAAGTAGCATTTTATGTTTCTGCTTCTCGCAATGCGAGAAAGCAGAAGTGCCTGGTTGGAGGCAGCAGGGTGGGTGGTCCTGCTTGAGGGCAGGGGGGACTGGCTTCCCCATGGTGTGGGCCCTGACTGTTTGGTCAGATCTCTGGCCAAACCAAATCCGCACACTCCTGCAAGCAGCCGACATAGAGAAAATGGCCTCCCAGCCCTCCGTACAAGTGCCCGGCTGGGCCCCGGCCATACCAATCACAACGCTGCCATTGCAGCGTTCAGGGCCACTTCTCTCTCTCCCCTCCCCCGCAACCCCACCCATCTGTCATGCCCGCCGCGACTGCGGACGACCCTGTCCCAGAGCTTGGTGATTCCTTGTGCCAATGTGGCTCCGTTCTCTCTGCATCTGCTCTCAGGGGTCTCTTGGGCACCTTTTGGGTAATTCAGATATGGGGTAAATGAGTGTGCCATAGATGCATAAAAGGGGATGCCTGGCTCTGCCTGGTGAGCAGGAGCCTGTGAAGAGCACCCGGCCTCCTCTGCTGCAAAGCACCATATTCTAATATCTTGTATATCCCAGACACCTCACCCATCCAGGTCAGAGTATTTCTCACCGTGCCAACCGTTGCATAATTAATTGAAAAGAAGTATGGTGTCCAGTTATTTTGAAATATTCTATTTTTCGTGGTGCCTCCAGTCTGTTGGATGTCTAAAGGCACCAGTGCTGCTAGTAATTTATTTTCTCAAAAACATGTTTTTCTCCGTCTTACTTGGTTTTCAGTGCCAGTTTTGGATTGTGGACAAAATCTTTGTGTTGGCTGTTAATTCTAAACCATCGGACGAGAGGATCACTGGGTTCTTTTCTTCTTCGCCCAGTCTCTCTGTGGAAAATGGGCCTCCACTGTGAGTAGCCCAATGGACCTAGCTAGGACTGTGTGCGTCATTGATGGTCACTGTTCTGCTGCCAGGGCGGGGGATGCATGACAGGATTGTGTGTGTTCTTGTCTGTGTGCGATGGTCAGGTCCTTGGGCTATTACCCTATTCTTGATCTTGGGGGAGCTCAGTATAACAATTGTGTACTGTTTTGGGGTGCTGGTGGCGTGGAAGGAGGACACATTCAATCTCAGTAGTCTGTCAGGGGTTACCTTTTTACTAGCTATCTTGTGAGGGGCATAGCTGGTGTGTCAAGGGCACTAGTGCAAGGAGGGAAATGGAGCCCCTGGCCATTGTTCGAATTGTGAAATACAGCAATATCCAGGGGGTGTCCCGGTGCCACTGCACCTGCTGCAACACTGCCTGGTCCTCCTTTAAGGAGCGCACAATTGTCTTCCCGTTGGGGTGCTCACTGTCACATATGTCCTGGTAGGTGAAGCACTTACACTGCAGGAGCGTGCGCGCACATTTGTGTGTTTTAAGGTTGGGCTTTTTTTTCACCCTTGACAGTCAGTGCCCTTTAATGTGCCAGAGAACAATGTTGCCCTTGGCCTTGCCGTGTTCATGCTGGCAATGGCAAAGAGCCTGGACTGTGCGTGTGTTTGTGGGAGGCTACACGTTCCTCCTGCAAAGGACCTGTCTTCATCAATAGTGTTCTCGAGGGTGGCTTGGCACCTCTGGGGACAGAGATGTAGGCGCCGTTATCACACCGTGAGGGCTCTCGGCGCTATTATAGTGATCATGGTGATGTACTATTGTGCATGTGAAGTGAGGGCCAGCACTGCCAGCAGCAGCCGTGAGCTGTACCTCAATGGTGTAGTTGCTTGTCTGACTTTTCTTCATGGCATTCAGGCCACAAGGGTTAAGGCAAACTTAATAATAATGCTATTTGCCAGTATTTTCAGTTTTAGCTTGTGATTGGATGTCGAGCATAGCCTATGGGCGATTTTGGCCCGTGGTTTCCACATTAAAATATAGGTCTTTTTGGCAGTCTGAACTGGTGTTTCATATCACACCTGTTGCAAACTGGCCGAGTGACACCCTTCTTCGTGATATTTTGTTGGGTGTTTGTGAGTTAAATGGGGCCTGGTGGAATTAACGGCCTCATAACTCTCCGGCCGGTGTGAGTATGTTTGGGATGCTGTAGCTTCCTGCTGATATCATGGTGCTTTAGACCAGGGTCGGGATAAAAAGGGTTTACTTCGGAGTGCTTTCTAGCACGTGGATACCCTCCCTCTTGGATGCCTTTGCATGGATGCCATGGATGTCGGCCGGGGTAGAGAGAGGGGGCAGACACACAGTGCAAAGCTGAAGCATTTGCGCTATGGGCTGTTGCTTTCAGTGTAAGAAATAGCTTTCAACTGCAGTTGATGTTCTCCGGTGTCACAGTGTGAATATTTTTTCCCAGGCCTAAGATTAAGAAGTGCAATTTTTTCTCACTCTCTTTGATCTTTAATTCTCTATTGAGGCGACGCAAGGCAGGCTGAGGCTCGGCCTTCCAGTCTTTTCGAGCATGGTCATTTGAGCACCATAGATTCAGTACTGGCAACATCTGTTATTTATTGGCTGTGCTTTGAACTGGCAGATTTGCAGTTTTAGTGCTAATGCAGGGAAACAACTTCTTCTGTTTTCTGATGGAAAATGAGCTCACAAAGGCAAGTATCACCAATGCAAGCCATACTGGTGCTAGTTTTGAGGGACCAATGGAAAACTGAGTCAATTCATTTTTTACTTTGAATGATGCATTGTTATAGTTGTATTGCCCTTGGCTCGTTCACTGTACATCAGTACATTATTCACAATTTTATTGCACTATATGGCATTTATGTAGCGCTTCCTACATTGATGCTCTTCATGCTTTTCTTGCTCTTCAATAGCTCAATATGGATTAATCCACTTTCAAATTGTTGCCTACATGGAGTGTATACAAGACTGTAGTCACTATTAAATGTTAACAGTTCACAGCTCAGGAACTTCTAACAGTACACAGAATGATCAGAGAACAGGTCACACAACTGACGGCATGTAATCAGCAATGCATTGTATCTTGAAGTCTGTTATGAAGCTCTGAGGTTATACTGAATAAGCGCTCTATTAATGTAATAACTGCAATTGCTTTAATAAGCTGCCTGCTTTCTCAAATTTGCTTATAAACGCATCATTTGTCCACTCTTTTTTCAAAATGTTCTCCGGGGGAGAACACCCCCGAACTCCTCGTAGGTTTTTCCGGCTCGCTAGCTATGCTCGCTCGCTGCATTGCAGTACAACAACAATTGTAAGTGCACCCCTTTCAAATGTCACCAGCCGCCACTTCTTTCACAGTACAGAGATAACTTTTGATGGAAGGTAGTCTATTGGGATGGCAAAAGTACAGTCCATAAAACTGTAAATCTTAGAACCAGCTTTTGTAGGTGCCTTTCAGGTGATTTAAATTGTAAAATTTGATTATTGAACCATACGTTTTCATGTCTTGTAGCTTCCTTTTTGGACACCTTCCCAGTCTCCGAAAGGGGATGAAAAATGATTCGCTTGTCCATGAGCTGCTATTAGAGTGGTAAGTGCTTGCTTTTCTATTTTGCACATATGTACAAGGAAGGTGTAAAAGATATGTTTATACTTGAAGGAATTAAATGTTCATTCTCACTTGAATAATGTTGACAGGTTTGCTATCATTTTGTAAACAAAAGAATGAAAGGCTATTAGGCCGGTACATAATATTTATAGCTTTACATTTATCCTACATCATAGTAATTAGCATTTTGCCTGTACTTAGTATATGTGAAGGGCATTTAAAAAAAGAAATGCTGTCAAATTTTAAATTAATGTTAAAAAGGCAGGCCCTAAACTAAGTCCGGTATATACGTTATTCCCTACCTTCACAAGTCCCTCTCCACGTTGCCGCTGTATTCTATGTTTACTCTCTATGAAGGCCATCCAAGTTGACAAGACACCAGTAAATACTATGAAAAATCAGTGGAGTGGAATGTTGAAATGTTCACATGCACAGCAGTAGGAGAAAAATGTTAACACCTTTTGCAACTATTCCCTATTGGTTAGAGGTACCTTTTATATTTAATTCTTACGTTTGTATAATCCTTTGATGAAAGATTATAGTGAGTATTTGTTTAATTTTTTTACATTTCCTACCCTAACAATATTGCACCCTCACTACATATCCAAATCCTTGAGCCGCATGTGTATTTTGCTAAACAATGAGCTGAATTTAGAATTATTGACAACTCCCAGAGTCTAAAAGTCCAAATTAATGTACAAAACCAGAAAACTACCACTGAGGTCTCAACAAAGAAAATTCCAGTTGCTTAGAAGCCTTAAAGGTTGTGTAGTGTGAAGACAGGTTAAGAAAGAGTGAGGACAATAGGAGATACAAGAGATGGAGATATCTTCAAAGAGCCCTTTAACCTTTCAATTCAGTGTCCTTAGGATTCTGTAGAATGACTTCTGCCAGATCACTGGACGGTCCCTGCTTCACTCAAAATAGACGAATCAAGATTACCCAAACGAGAAAAACGTCAGGCTGTTCTCCATGCATAAAGGTCTTTCATAGAAATGAAGATGGTTCTGAGGTGAATGTACAGCATGAGCTGGCACCTCCCATTCCCTCATGGCTAAAGCTTATTTTCCTTTTTTAGGTAGTTTGTTTTTACTTGGGAGGGCTATTTCAGGTTGGCATACTAACTGAACTATGTTGTGGTATTCACATGAGAGATTAGACAAACTGAGTTCCTCTCCCAATGGACCCATGTGGTAAGGATAGAATTCTAAACCTGTTCTGTAAATTATGTTTGTGAGTATGTGGCTGAGCATTGGAACTTTAGGAAGGCACTGGAGTATTATTAATGGTGCCTTTTGGTGGTGCTATAAAATTACATCAGGAGAGGGATCATAAAACATTTTGACTGTCACTATTATATTTTTTTGTGGTGAGTAAGTCAGTGCTTGGTGCAAATCACCTTTACCACTATTAGGAAAGCAGATTTCTGTAGGTGGCAATGTATGACAGGAACGTTTGTACGTATTTATTGTGTTTCACTTTATTATAGTGATGTGTTCTTTTGTGTGCTGCTGTGTTTCAAGGTACATTTAAACATTGTTTTGTAGCTGTGTTGTACTGTGGCTCTTCTCTTGTATTCTGTGTTGACTGTTTTCTTGTGTTGCTACCTGTTCTATTTTAATTGTGTTGTTTTGTCGATGTGCGTTATGTTGTGTTATGTCCTGCCAGCTTCTGTAGCATTGTTAACAAATGCTGATACACCGCTAAACAAAATCAGCCCACTCCTTTAAAGATGTCACATACAGCCTCCTCAATTACTTAAATACCAGTCAGCCAAAAACTATAGCAGAGACCTGTCTTAAATCAACACTTCCAGAACTCAGTTTTTGTGATCCGGCCATAAATAGGTTATACATTGAATAATACACATTAACTTAAGTTTGGTTGCTGTGTAAAGAGAAGTTACTGACAATTCAGGGGTTGTTTAACCCAGTGAACTAATTTACATACTTTCTGTAATTTACAGCAGCATCTTGTTGATAGCAAAGACAGAAGTTAGATACCTGAGTGATTGAGTACAGCAACATTGTCCAGGCATTGAATCCTAGTGTTAGTCATTGAGCTGATTACAAAACCTAGCTAAAGGGCTGTCACTCTGGGTCTCAAGGTGTCACGCAGCCTGCACTATGAATGAAGAAATGTTAATCTATCAGTTCTCTAGGCGGTACTGTGAGTCACTGTACCAGGGGACACTTCAAGCTCACAGTATTTGGGCTGAGGTGTGTGCCTCCTCTTCTTTGAAAACATTTACAGTGAATGTCTGGTAAGCAGAGCTCTTTTTGTCACTGTTGCCTCCCTAACGCCATCTTGACTTCTCTCACTGAGGCAATGCATATGTGTGGGGAGAAGGACACTTTGATCCTGCCTACAGCCGGTTGGTTCTCCCATACCTGAGAGAGTGTGGCTGAATCTGTCTGAAAGGTAGCACACTGATTTTTCCAACTTCAAGAAAGTTAGATGCAACTTAAAAAAAGAAATTTCTATTAATTATCATCAATATTATTCCAAAGTGTGATGAACAAAAACAGTATTAAATTTGTTATTGAATTTACAAAAGTAGCATCTTATTTATTCATCTGTTTTCTAACGTCATTCAAAGTGTGCCTATATACTGTGCCTCAATTGTTATGCTTTTAGGAGTGTTCTAATGAGACATGTCTGCAGCCTTTTTAGGTACTGGACCACATTATAGTTTATAGTTTATCCCCACCTACAAATTTACAGGTGGTATGGTTTGGCCTTTTCTGTTTTAAGTCACTGTGGTCACCTCTTTCCAAATTTCCAATCATCTTTCAATCTCAATTCATCCCTAGTCTTCTCACTGTTATATCATCATATAAGCTGCCCTTAAATCCTTTCTAAGCAATGGTGTGCCAATTGTGCAAGAAGAAGCAAGCATGCACAGTCTGTAATGCAATTTCCATAGCTTCACCAGGTCATGGAATGCACATCCAAATATTATGCCATTCTAAAAGGGTATTGACTTTTGGAACATATTGAAATTCTATTTTCTTACACAAATCAGATTTCCATCTAGCCCATGAGAACACTCATCCCTTAATTGTGACAAATGAATGTAAGCAATACAATCTTCCACCCTACAGAAAATGCATGTGTGAGGCTGAAGTCTTTTATCCCAGGTCCACATGTTACCACCACATATTGAGCAAACTGTTGTGTCATGTTGTAGCTATCCTGGCATTGAAAACGTCCTTATAAAGCCCGCCACCGTATAGTTGCAGATCATCCAGAGGCTCTAGGTCTCGAAGACAACAACATCTTAGACCCATCCAAGTCCGGCTTATGCAGCAACCACAGAACAGAGACCGCCCTCATCGCCGCCAACGACGACATCAGGAACCTTATAGACAAAGGAGAAACGGCCGCCCTCATCCTGCTGGACCTATCAGCAGCCTTCGACACGGTCTGCCACAACACCCTAACACCCTAACAGCATGCCTCCATGACGCCGGAATCCAAGAGAAGGCCCTGGCTGGACCACATCCTTCCCCCAGAACCTACCGACCACGCTCGCAACCTGGGGGTCATCCTCGACTCCGCCCTCTCCATGACCGAGCAGGTCAGCTCCATCTCCGCTTCCTGCTTCAACACCCTTCGAATGCTCCGCAGGGTTTTTCAAATGGATCCCCTCCGACACAAGTAAAACCGTCACCCAGGCCCTCGTCACCAGCAGGCTTGACTACGGGAACGCCCTCTACGTAGGAACAACAACCAAGCTCCTTAGACGGATGCAACTCATCCAGAATGCCTTTGCATGACTGATCATCAACGTCCCCTGACGCAGCCACATCACACCCCACCTGAGAGGCCTGCATTGGCTCCCCGTCAACAACAGGATCCCCTTCAAACTCCTCATCCACGCACACAAAGCCCTACACAACGCTGGACCAGCATACCTCAACGACCGACTCAGCTTCTACACCCCCACCCGCAGCCTCCTCTCTGCCAACCTCTCCCTCGCCATGGTTCCACGCTTCCGGAAAACCACCGCCGGCGGCAGATCCTTCTCCTACCTCGTGGCCAAGACCTGGAACACTCTCCCTATCAGCCTACAACAGACCCAGGACCTGCTGGCCTTCAGAAGACTTCTCAAGACCTGGCTTTTCGATCAGTAACTCCTTACTCATAGAATCACAATTGTGTTGTGATTAAACTCCAGGCTGCCATTTTCACTATGGCTGTTTATCACAAGGCCCCTTTTTTATATGGTACACAAGTCTTGTTTAGGGTATTTCTAGGACAGTGTCCATCACTCTTGTAGCTCTGCTAAGGCACCACTCCGCCCTGTTGCCTCACTAATGTTCTGAGCCCCAGGATGCGGCAAACTCACCCCACACACATGCAAAACAAGAGTGAACCTTCTTTTCCTCCCACCCCCAACATTTCCATTAAGTCACTTGTTGTCACCCATATTTCCCTTCAAAATCACAACTTGTGTCACCTACTCCTCACTGGACTGTCACCAGAACGAGATCTGTTTGCACCACTGTTGCTGCCTAGCTGTTTTCTTGTAAAGTTCTAAACTCATGCTACATTTTGTCTGATGATCTGCAAAGAGGCGAATGCAAACGAGTGAACTAGGATAAATGGGAAGCTTCACTGCTTAAAAGGTCTGTGTGTTGTGTTAATTAGAAGAGCCAGTGGGCCAATCAGAGATCTCTGGGATTGTATACATTGCTCTGAATGAAGTAGCCTGCTCCACTGCAGGTCTTGAAAGACAGCCTGCCATCCTTAATTCGGGGCAGTATGGATATACTTCTTTGTTTAACGCTGTCTTCCTTCCACTTCTATTTCAATTAATCACAGTGGCAGACCATGATTCTTCCTGGACTTTGGAAAAACATAGAGAATGTTGTGCTGCGTTTTTCTCTCATCCAATGAATTGTAAGGGCCCTGTGACAGCTTGGATGGTTATGTGGCAGGAGAATTACGAAATACAAAAATACATTTGTTTTTATGAACCTTAAACGTAATCCCTTGGTTTTGTTGACACTTAAAAGTTAACCTTCCTTGATCACATGATTATCAACCCACCATAAACACTTGAGGGCATTATAAGACAAGGATCATGACAGATTGTTGCCCAGTTATACTTTTTCATTGTTTACTTATTTTTAAAGTTATAAATATATTTTGTTTTAGATTTATAACATGAATATAAATAGATGACAATTTATATAATGTATTTATAGAAATGAAATGCAATCATTGGCATTTGGTTTATACATTGTTATTGAATATGTGTTTTCAACTATTTAACACAGGTGTATTGCAAATTGTATCCATAGCAATCTCATGATACTCTCTTATTTCCATAGGGCTGAGAAGTATGGCCATGTTGTACGCATTAACGTTTTCCATAAAGTTTCTTTGCTAGTTTCAAGTCCTGAAGCTATAAAGGTAAGACACAATATAATCTTTTGAATGTGTTGTTTTTAGGGATCCACCTTCACGTCTATCCACGCAAGTGTGTAATTCTTGGTGGACGAGCTTTACAATGATGCACTAGCTCACCTTTCTGAGTAAAGGGTGGTTGTGAAAAGGAGACTGTGCATTAACATGAACAAACGATAAAGATTATTGCTTACCCTTCCAATCATTCAATTTTTAGTTTCTCCTTTTAAGCAGAACCCTCCCCCTTCTACCCTTAAATGCGGAATTACAAAAATTAGCACGTCAGAATAATTTTAGGTGTTTGATATGCATGGGGCACACCTTTCAAAGGATTTTGTTTAAACATTGTTATTTTCTCCAGGCTCTTATTTTCAATATACATTTTCAGGTATGGTATTTTCTCTGAAAACTCAGACTTCAAGTAGGTTGCCGCTTTATATATTTCATTAATCAGGAAAAAGTATCAGGAAATGATATGGAGTACCCATATAATTTTATAATGGTTACTAATGTTGCACCATAGTTTGGGAAAACTAAGGCATCTCAGTCAACAAAACCACATTCTAAACAAAAACATTAAGGGGCTGATTACGATGTGGCCCATAAAAGGTCCGACCTGTGGTCGGAGCCTTCAGGGCTCCAACATAATTGGCCGCTCAGTGTACTTTTCAACCGCTTCATTACGATGGAGACAGTTGGAAAGGAAACTGGCCGGTCATTCTGGCTAGCTTGCGACGGGCTCGGAGAGCCAGTCCACCAATCAGAAGCCAGCTAGTAATCTCAAGAGTGGGACTTTCTGCCCTTGAGATTACAATGCATGGTCTCCGACATGGTCTCCATGCTGGCCTGCCTGACATGGATACCGTGTCAGAGAGTGTGTTTCGGGTGCATGGCCTCCAGTTAAAGGCCAAGGTAGCACATATGATCCCTGCAACTTGTGGCAGGCACCTTGGGATGCCACTGGGTGCAGGGATGAACCGCACCTCCCATTTCACTGTGGGAGCATGCATTATGGCCGGTTTACGGCTGTAATGCATCCTCCCTTAGTGAAATATATGAATGCGACGAACAGTGTTCTGTCGCCTCCTATTGATGTGGTCGGGACTGCCGATGGGGTGTCGGTCGGTCCCAGGACTGAGTCGGTGTCGGACAAAAGGAATTCCGCCTGACATCAAAATCAGGCCCTAAGTGTAACCATGTGTTTGCACATGGATCAGAAGTCAGCCCTAAACTTATAATGGGGGCCTAAATTCTATGGTATTGGCGCCATGACTACAAAAAATGTAGACACCTTTTTCATTTCATAGTTGCATTTATACTCAATGTAGGTGGAGTAAATTACAGATTTCTCACCAAGAGGTGGGAAAGTGGATGAGTCTCAATCTTCTTTGCTTAGAGAATAACAAATTGAATGGCTAATACAAGGACAAATCTTTCAAAACACACACACACTTTCGGCCTCGTTCTCTTTTTTGGCAGTACTTTGTGGGCAGGCACAGAATCTGAAAAAACAAAACTAGTAAACAAAATAGTTTTTATCCTGATTCAAATCTCATAGATGGTTCTAAAAAATACAGTTTATTAAAATACATGTTTCCTCTTCTTTCTCTCAGATTGCCCTATATGATTTTAGAATTGCCACTGGTGATAAGTCCCAGTGTTGCATAACCAGTACTCTATGACATTCATTCTTACTGTGCATACATGTACTTTCACGATAATAGTAAATGCTTGGAAATTTAAATCTTTAGCATATTCTGTTCTAAAATCACTGAGGTTCCATCTGCTTCAGAGGTGATTGATTTGTTTTTTACTAAACCAATGGTGATGAAGGTCAAAAGCAATCCTTCCTGTGTGTCATCTGTATTCAGAATTGAGAATCAAGCTGAGCATACTGCAACAGTAAATTGGGCTTAACGTTTCAAAATTGGTAATCAAACTGAATGTTTCTTGAACTGTTCTCAAACCCACCTGCCAAAATTAACCACAGTGTATCCTTAAAAACTGTTCAAAACACGTCTTTAATGAAAGTATCTTAAAAGCTGTAGAATTGCTTTTCACTAAACTACTACAAGAATTGGCAAAGCCAATAGATCTCGGCTCTGCCAAGGGATGGGATTTGTCAAGTTAAATTACTAATTGCACATGTTTCATGTAATTCCATTAAATAGCTAAATGGAGTTTGTTGTGGTTGAGAATGAAACCTGATTTTATATAGGGAATTGAAATTTAAGGTCACCCAAATTATCTATCCCTTGACTAACTGGCATGAAATTCGAAAAAAGGGTTCTTAGCGGACATGTCAATCCAGAACTTTCACAAGGCCCTGTGCCACGCTTCTCATGAACCCACCTTTCTATGTACGCAGCCTTTGGCCACTTGCAATTGGGGACGAATAGAGGGCCTGTCATGCACCAAGTGCAGATGTCCAACCTTGGGGTCAGGTATATACTGCTGTGTACTGCCATTAGCTGCACAGGCTTAACCATTCCACAGTGCAGTTGTGGTGGCCGAAGGGCTGCATCCAACTCATGGTTTGGCCAAGCCCTTCACCCAACTTCCCATGCAGACAATTTACTGTTACAGAGACCCTGCATCCAGTCAACCATGTAGCAAGACTGTCATTCAGTTGGATGCATCAGGAGGTGGCCTTGCAAGTATTCTCCCTTGCAGCTGTCTCTTCTGAGCATGGTCTTTGGCCATTTGCCATTTGCAGTGGGGGTTGGCTGCAGCGTCCGGCATGCAGCCAGGCTCCATACGCCAATTTTTCATGCTGCCAAGACTCGTTGTACATAGCATTTGCCAATACAGACAGGGGGTGTGACTGTTGGGCCTACCAGCATTTAACCCCTGCCCTGAATCACCTTTGCGGCCAGCACCTCACTGTGCACAGCCTAAGGCCATGTATAGTAAGAGTTGGTTGCAGGACTAGCCTTCCACGTCGCCACAAAGAGATGCACCTAACTCTCTTTGTGGCCAACAGCCACCATGCACACTCTGGCCTAGTTCAGGACCAAGCCCACTGAGAGGCCAACACTCACTCTGCCCGCCTATTTAGTAAGCTAAGCCATTCGGTTCCCTCAACCTTTGCTCAGCACAAACAAATCGAGCCAAAGTTAATAGCAAGTCAAAGCTTTTTTGACCTCACCTATTCCTTTCCCTCTTTTGGCAGAGCTACTAAAAACTTAATATGATAATATAATCAAGGAAGTCACTTAGGAATGCCTTTCACCTGCTTATCATACACACATTTCGACGCATGCAAAAGCATTTAATTGCACCATAGCAATTTTAATCGTGACATTTAGTTCATCCAAAATTTAAGGCAGTAAAAATATTTCTTTATCAGTTGAAAAGACTCAACGTAGTCATGAATTTATTCACATTGCGATTAAAAAATGCCAGCGAGTCTATGCAGAAAGAGTGTTTTGTAATGTTCTGGCGAAAATAGACATATTATATAAAGGCATCTCACTTGAAAGAGCTATAATGCCACTCTTTAAAATATTATGGTGTCCTTAGAACATGTTCATGAAGGCTATTCAAGTGGTTCCAGACGTTCAGGAAAAAGATACGCAACAGAGGGCAGGGTAGAGTTCTTTTGGGTTTGGGGGAGAAGGAGGTTCCTCTTCCTCCCATTTAGCCATCCCTTGTCTTTAAAACTAGAAGACTTACAGGGTAATTTAAATCACAAAAGGTCATCCACGAGGCCACAAGAGCAGCAGAGCGTCTGCCACCACTCAGTAGGTGAGGAACTGCATGCCTTAGTTAAGGTGCTCCGCTTGTGCTGCTGTGTTTTTTTTTATTGCTTTCAAGTGCTAACATGCAGAGAGCAGTTTTGCAAAACATCATTTTCAGGCAGGTTGCCAATGCATGGTGACCTGCTCAGCAATTAATTGGTTTGCTGAAAGTAGGGGTTGTTTTTGGCAAACAAACATCCAGTGACCCGGATATGGAAGACGATGGACAGAGAGCTAAAATCTTTCAGACACTCATCCCCAGTCACTATAAGTTTTGGGTTGAATCTATCATCGTTTTTTAGCTCACTTTGCCACCCGAGTTCAGACCCAGCTGTATGCAAATCAGTCTTGACCCTGTTCTTCATGGGAACAGTCCAGCTCAAACTGCCAAGCCAGGTCTTTCCGAGACCGGAAACAAGTATCCTGGGACTGGTTTTGGGGTAACACCCCTCATCAGCCAGGCTAGCTTGAATCCAGTGGCAAAGTGAGCAAGGGACTCACGCTTGGGCATAACCCACCATCTTAGGACAAACAAAGCAAACACAAGGAGGCGATGGATTGAGCTCTGAAACTTTTCAGACACTCACCCCCAGTCACTATTAGAGCTGGGTTGAATCCATCATCATTCTTTAGCTCACTTCGCCACCCCAGCTCACTTTGCTATTGGATTCAAACAGGTCCCAGGATGCTTGTTTCCGGTACAGGGATGACCTGGCAGTTCGGGATGGACTGTTCCTATGAGGAAAAGGGTCAAGACTGATTTCCATTTGGCTGGGTCTGACTGGGGTGGCAAAGTGAGCTATAGAACAATGGTGGATTCAAACCCAGATCTGTAACTGGGGGTGAGTGTCTGAAACGTGTCTGTGCTCCGTCCATCATTTCCTTGTGTTTGCCCTGATTTGGAAGGCATTTTATTGCAGCACGTCGAGGTGCTATTGGTGCCTATGTCTTGCATGGTGGTCGCCAGCAAGAAAAAAGTAATTAGATTGGGCCGCCCTAAATAAAGTGAGCCCTCTAATATACTGACATGGCGATCCTATGATGAAAGGCTGTCTAGTACATGCTTCCTACAGTGGAGCAAGCTAAGTTTTCTCTGTCAGAAACGTAGTTTATGCCACACCACTAGAGGAAGCCAGAGAACCATGGTTTTCGTTTGACACTGTGGGAGAGCCACCAATTACAACCCCACAAAACTAAAGTGACTTCTGGTGCCACTCTTGCTGTGTATCAAAGCGAAGCCATCTCTTATTGGTCACTGATAATGATGTCATTCCACAAATGCTGTTCACTTGAGAGATATTTGCACCCATGTATAGTGCTTTTTATGCTGCACTCTGCTGCCATTGTAAGAAATTATTCTCGCCCTATCAAATGAGGATCACTCTCTTTGCTGTGATGAGCATTGCCGTCATGCGATTATTGCTACAGGTCACGTTTACAAATGGTAGCGCTATTATATATAGTATGGAAAAAAATGTAAAAATGTTTTACATGCATGTTGATTTGTTTCAAGGAATTCCTGATGTCTCCGCAATATAAAAAGGATGAGAATGTCTACAAGCTGATGTTTGATATATTTGGTGAAAGGTTAGTATCATCAATCAAGTCCTTGCACACCTCGAACTCACATCTTTCATTAGTGTAGGGTCTTGAATTTGGTGATTTGATTTGTGATTAATTTGAGTTCCTGTGTTCCAATTATGGTTATATGAATCCATTAAAATGTGTGCTATGAAAAGTATGAAACAATGGTCTAGGCAAGGGGCATCACACGATAGGTTCGTGAGGGTCAAATTCATGCTCGATTTTTAGGACTATCAGCATATAAAAAATGTACATATGGAGGGTGTGAGGAACATGTGGGCATGAGGAAGCTGTGAGGGCATGAAAAAGATGTAATACATGTATGAGAAAGCTGTTCTGGACATGATGCAACTGGGTTAGGCAAAAATAATATGGGATAGATATGATGAACCATAGATAGGTGTGGGTGACAATGAGAAAGTTGTGACAGGAATGAGGAAGCTGGGCTAGACCTGGAGAGTCTAGGGCTGTCCTGAGTATGCTATATTGAGTTGGTTGAAGATGTGGTGTGCAGGAGGACGCAGAAATGTCATAGAGAAGCTTTAATGGGTATTAGGAAGCTATTATGTGTACAAGGAAGTTGTCCAGGCAATGAGAATGGTGTGTTGAGCTTTAGGAAACTGGTATTGTAATGAAAAAGCTGAGGTGAGTGTGAGCACTTTTGGCTGAGTATAAGAAAGCTGCCATGCTCGTGAGTACACACGGGTGAGTTTGCAGAAGCTGTGCAGGCCATAAGGAAGCTCTGATGGACATTAAGTAGCAGTGGTGCAAATATGAAAGCTGTGATGGGAATGTGGAAGTTGTAGCAGTTATGGTTAGGGGGCAGCTTTGACAGACATAATGAGGCTGTGGTAGTCATGGGGACTTGTTGTGGGCATATGCAAGCTTTAATGAGAATGATGAAGTTGTAATGGATTTGACAATCCTTTAATTGGAATGAAGAATAATTGATGGGCACGAGGAAGCTGTGGTTGGTGTGATACAAAGATGTAATGTTTCTATGGAAACCTATGTGTGGTCTGAACATACACTGTTTGATTTTGAAAAATACTTACTGTTGTTTCTGATTCCCAGATGACTTCTTTTTCGTTTTTCTTAGATGCATGGGTCAAGGTGTGTTGACTGTTACTGATAATGAACGCTGGCACAAACAGCGCAGAATGATGGATCCAGCATTCAGTCGCACGTAAGTCAGGCAAACTTTTCAAACTAAGAATCTTTTTCTCAGTAGATGGGGAAAAGTAATAAATGTGGATGATTAAAGGATGGGGGTGAGGGGCATAGTCATAAACAGTGTATGTTGCTTCCTTGAAATTTTAACTGTCACTAATGGGGCAAAAAGTTCTAAATGACCCTGAAAATATGGCAGAGGAAGGTTGGGTTTTCTTTTTGTCAAAAAGTAACATAGGAAAAGGTCTCTTATCTTTAGGGGTGCCAGAGTCTGCTTTGGGGTTATTAGGATGTTTCTTGATGTACTTATATGTTTCTTTATTCTTGTGCTAAAAAACATTCTCTTTCCCCTATACATGGGGATATTCCTAGTGAACAAACTCCTGTTTCATTAAAAACATCCCTCATAACTTCAGTAAATACATTATCAAGTTGTAACTATAGGATAACAGAATGGGCACTCTAGGAGATTGCATGTCTGTAAACAGGAGGAGCTTCAGTGCCTATTGTACTGTACTTCCTTATTGTGATGTCATCAATTGCTGCCAGAGCGACATTAGCAATTTGAAAATGCATTTGCAATTATTGAATGGCATTCACAATCTATTGAATCACATATTGAGATTACGGTTCATACCGAATTGCCAAATCTTTACTATGGCTTGAAATACTCTAAATTTGTAATGCATTTAGTTGATTGATTGCTGCATTAAGAGTGATCGACCATAAATCTTTTTCTTGGTGCTCACCCTTTATTACAAATACAATTACTAGTTTTCTGGTTTCCTCACCCTTTCTGCAAATCATAAGAATCCTCTGGCTATTGAAGAACTAGTTACAAAATGTCTTCTACAACATGGATTTGGTTGTGTTACAGATATTCAGGGTCTCTATGACAATCTGGCAACTCTAGTATTGCCATAAAAAGTGACGTTTTTTAAAATTCCCCATATTTAGTTAATTCCTTTTCCCCCTGAGCTAGATTACTTAAAATATTTATGAGGAAAGAAAAGGTCTGTGATGTGAGGAAAAAGTACAAATAAATTCAAAATGTATGTTTTTGGGAAATGGCTAGTACCCCAGTACTAAGGTTGCCTTCTGAGAGCCCTAGAAACACATCCTGGAGATATTTTCAGGAGGGGCGTTGGCAGATGGGTCTTGCAAAGATACAGCATCAGGGCCCCAAGATGGCTGTCTTTCCCATCATTTTCGCTAGAAACCAGATGTTGAGGGCATAGAAAATGTCAGAGTAACCCCTCAGTTGAATAGTAAAACAAGAGACAGCTAGGAAGCAGCACCCAATGGCACGACCAAGGCTGAGACCAAATCCTGGGGTTGGAGGATATAAATAAACCCAAATGCACACTCTTCCCTTTCAGGTAAACATCATTCCTGATCCAGAGGAAGATTTAGCTAGAAGTAAGAGAGATAGACATCATTGAACCTCATAAATGAGATTACCCATAATAAAATGTTGACATCGATTCCTTCACTCAGTCTGTGTGAGGAGTTATCAGAAATAGAACTATCATTCCTTTGTTTTTTCAGGAATCCAACATTGACTCTTAAATAAGACTAAATACTTCCAGTTATTACTAGTCCCCTTCCACCCGAAGATTAACAAAATACCAGAGCCAGTAAAACATGTTCCAAATCTGAGACCCTGATGTTGCAAGGGGATTCTTATCACAATTATATTAATCCAATAGCTATTTCACCATCCTGTCTTGTGTCACAGTCCATTTAAATTGAATATAATCTACATTGAACTCCACCTTTGTATAGACTCAGTCCATCTATCTACATTAAACTACATTCCTGAATTGTCAAATGCAGACAAAACCTACCAGCTCAATAGGAAAGGGATGCAGCAGTGTAAAGAGTATCATCAGGCTTACTATGAAGTATAAAGGAAACTAATAGGGGCATGATAAGGACATCTGGTGACTGTATCAATAAATACCATTGGTATGCCCACCTCTTATTCTGAATCCGCAGATAATTACTCTAGCTGATTTAACCTACCTCTACAGACAAATCTGCCAGTCTGGCAGCTATTTTTTGTTACTACCTTTAGTGTTAAGCTCTATAACATTTGGGTTCTGAGCAATGGTCAGGCAAGGTAATGAAACGTCTTAACAAGTTTAATAAAAAAAGATTAGGGTTGACTAAAACACACCACCACTTTGATACTTATAGTAATGACCAATAGTAATAGTGGATGATACTTTGCACATTGTGGGCAATGGGAACTCCTGCCTACTTTTACATTTGGGTCAGTCAGCAGTGTTTGTTACCATAGAGCACTCAATCAAAAAATATATTGAAAATATTAGCAGAGATGCAAAAATTGGATGTTAGCCCATCAACAGAAACTCAACTGACTGAAAACTGTTTTTTTGCAGATAGCCCCCCACAACAAGTACATTTTGTTAATCATACTTCTAAATTATGTATGCGCTATAAAACTTACACTTTGCTTATGGTGTAGGTGGTGTGCTGAAGTGTCTATACTGATCCCTTCTGACACTGATTGTGGTTAGAGACTCAGTTAGTTTATCCATTAATGTTGTTTGTGACTCAATTGAATGCCCTCCGCAAGTGTCAGCTGCTTCACTTTGTCATCTGGGTAACTTTTTTTTTCTTTGGGAGCCTTTTTCTAAATTCATCAGTGATACATTCTGTCACCCAAAACGTATTTATACGCGACTGTACACTAGTCAATTCTTCTTTTTGGTGGCCTCAGAAAGACTACAGGATAATGTGCCATAGAACTCACTATTATGCAGAAAATATTATTTCACCAAAATGTAGAGTTATTTTTCTGAGAACTTGTGCTTTCTTGGCCTTTCCCCTCTCACTGACAATTATATTTTCTCTGCTCTCTCATGGGTTCCTCTGAGTATGTGGTATTGTACTTCCTGATTGTGATGTCATAAGTTGCTGCCACAGTGACATTAGCAATTTGAAAATACATTTGCAAATTGTAGATGGCATTCGCAATTTATTAGGACGCAAATTAAGATTGCAGTTTATGTTGAATCGCTTAATCTTTACTACTGACATTAATACATTAGGAAAAGCAATTTGCAATTAAGTAGTTTTCACAAATTTCATGAGGCTATTGGGTGTGCATTTCTCAACGATCTGATGGGAGACCAAGGAAAGCATTGCAAGACAATTTGATGCTGTCCTAGGGGAAACATTTCTAAACTACTAAAAGATTTTTCCTGTGTGAAGAAAAAAGTGTTAATGTGCTTATAAACATTTCTGTCATGCTAACTCCTGCAGGTTGTGTGCCTCGTGGACAATATATAGCATACATGGAATTGCAGGAGTGGTTATGTAAATCCATGACTTGTGGAAATTTCCTTGCTTAGTCTTTGGGATATTTGGGGTTCCCTTAAATGTCCAGATATACTATTACTATTAATATATTGTTAATAATATGTCTATCTCTTTGAGGTGCTTTGCCGTTGTTTTAAAAAGATCCAAATGATTAATCCTTATTAGAATATGGGAATGTTGGGAGCTCCATTGCAGACAATGGAGTGTTCCCTGCTTCTACGGGCCGGTAAAGGACCGCAGAGCAACATTCCAATGTTCCACAAAGGCTTCTCGAAGCTCGAGGGGATTTATATCCCCTCGAGCTTCGAGAACCCTTTGTTTAATTTGTTAGAACATTCTGCCCTCTAATGGCAGAATGTTCTAATAGCCTTATAGCCCTTCGTAGCAGGGCTATACCGGCTATTCAAGTCCCGCTGTCTCGTTAAAGTCCCTCGCCTTCGGCTCAGGCCTTTAATAGCCGGTATAGCCCGCTACTGCGGGCTATAAGGCTATAATATATTTGCTGATTTGTTGGCCGATCTATACGTTCTCAAAATGTTCTTGCTGAAAATCACTCAGTAGTGGTGAGAGTGCATTAGTTTGTTTGTTAATGTTGGTGGAGATGTTTATTTTGTCGGAACTTCCTAGAGAAGGAAAGAAGAACCAACATAGTACCACGTACTGTCAGTCAATACTCTTGAAAGAAAAATCTCGGTGTTAACTTATCCTGTATTTCTATTTCCTACAATCCCTACTGAAAGTAATTTAACCAAATATAAAGAGGCAGAAACAATTTTTCTGCCTTGTTATACGTTTTCCTGTTGAATAAAGCATAACACAAAATGTGAGCCTGTTTCATACATCATTTTCCATACAAGTAGATTTGAGATAGAATAAATCTTACTAGGGAATGACCCAGAGAACCAGTGGTGAGTCGTCTCAGGGCACTCTGCTCTGGGAGAGGGACTTACACAACTTTGCAATGAACACAAGAAGTAACTATAAGGTGATTTAAGGGATCAGACAGTGAGTACAGGAGGCAATGGGGTTGCATCGCTGGGCTGATCAATGGTGACTGGAGGTACGAACCTGTTGACAACTAAGGCAATAGGGCAGTTAGTATGTGACTAATGCAGTTATGTAGAGTTTGTCGTATGCGGAACATCTGCCAAAATTTGGTGGATGTTCCATTTGGCTATTAGCACATATGTCTGCGTCCATAAATAATAACCTGAAGTCAGTTAAGGACAGTGTATCAGCAAATACAAGAGATAGATAAATAAATGAGGGGGAGGCACAGAGTGGTTGGGCACTAGTTTTGAGTGCAGCTGGCTGAAGAAAGGTGGTGGGTAGTGGGTACATAAATGCAGAGAAGCTAACAACACCTTACTCAGGGCTCTAAAGCAAAATTCTAGAGACCACACTGCGATCAGGGAAAGCTGGAAGCTGTATAAGCTTGCTACAAAAAAAGAAAGTCAGCCTTGAAGGAGGAGAAGTGGAAATTAATAGTGGGCTCCTGTCAGTCTAATGATCCCCAAACCTTTTGGAAAGCAGTATGGTCGGTTCTATCTCCCACACTACCAGCCGATAAAATAACCGTCCGTATATCTCCCGAGACCTGAGTGACGCATTACACTGGTCTCTACTCTGCTGACCTTAGTGCTGCGGATCCACCAATACAGCTGAATTTAACTTGTCAAATCCTTGCTTTTATTGAAGGGGAAGTCTGGAAAGCAATTGACAATAGTAAAGGTAAGAAGCTCCCGGCCAGATGGAATTCCATTGGATCTATTTAAGGAACACCCAGTATTCTGGTCCCCGGTACTCACCACTGTTTTTAATTTAGTTTGCAGGGAGGGAGTGCCAAAGTCCTGGTGTTCATATGTTATAGTGCCTGTTTTTAAAAAAGGAAACATGCACGATCCTAAATGCTATCATCCTATATCTCTCTTGGGCTCCTCTGTCAAAGTAATTTGGAGAGTCATGCTAGATCACCTACTGGACTAGTTTAATGCCAATCACATCTTGGCCTCCAGTCAGTATGGATTTAGGAAGGGGCTAGGCACAATCGAGCAGTGCCTTAATCTTCATCTCATTTTAACTAAATATAAATATGCGAAGGGCACCTCTACCCACTTGGTATTTATGGACCTGACCAGCATATTTGACTGTCTCATGCTCTAAGCTCTGGGACATTTTAGTAAACATTTGAGAAAAAGGGTTAGTTCCTTCTCGTATCTAGGCATGTAATCCGATGAAGGTTGTATGTGGCATACCTGCATAAAAAAACAGAATAACATGATTTACGCGTGCAGTTGGTACTACTTATTCCCTTGCAATGTCCATAGGTAAAAAGCCCATAGCCCCAATCTTAGAGATTTATAAGTGTAAATGTATACTGATCTTAACATATGGCATGGGCATTTGGGGATGCAGGGACGTACTTGCTATGCAGACAGAGGAGAATAGATTTTGTCTTGGAGTCCTAGGAGTTCCCCCTTCCTCGCCACACTTCTCCCTCCATCTGGAGTTATGTCTTGATTATGTCCAAGATACAATAAATGAGGCACCTCTAGCCATCTGGTGTTCTATCTGAACAAATGAAGAAGTTGATCTTAATCGGGCAATTATTAGAGACTGTTTAAGTTGCACTCATGGCCTGTCTATCCCCTGGCTCTAATAAATGAAAACCTACCTCACGGAACTTTGTTGTGCCTCATTGTTTGACCACCCAGGTTTTGGATAGCTTCCAAAAGCACAAAGAATTGTCCAGGGAATTGTCTGGAGTATCCAAACCCACTGTCGGGGATTTTTGCCTCATACAAGTACCTCCCTCTATTGCTCCGTATCTTTTATATGTAAATAATGTGCACAAAAGGAATTTGTTGACTAGATTTAGGCTGGGGTCATTTCGCTGGTTGATATGCTTCCTCCTGGGCCAGTACTCTTCTGAATCTAATACCACTTGCCCTTGTGATGAACATTCAAGCCAAACTATTTTACATTTTGTATTTTTCTGTCAATTTTATCTTCCATTTACCAGGAAATTTTAAATACCTCTTTTGCGCAGGCACACATTTTCTAAGTGTAACACAGCTTTATATTTTCTCCGCCAACTCAATGATCGTGATATTTGTTTTGCCTTTGCGAGTTTTGTGAAGTGCACTTTAGCAAAGAGAAGGAGCATGCTGTTTTAATATCAATGCATTTTAATGGTTTCTGTATATATTGTATTTGTACTGCTGCTAAAATGTTTATTGCTGCTGCTAACTCCTTTATATGACTGATTTTAATATTTAATGCTACTGGATGATATTTGCTGCTATTTACAGATCCAGTCTATCTGCACCGTCACTTTAGTTATGAGCAAATTACTGTTTTACCTGCTGTTGTACTTATCTTAAATGGAAAATGTGATTGTAACTTCCTGAAATGGGACTGATCTTAATGATGTTTGTTATTATGTGTATCTATCTGAAAGAAACAGGTTAGTATTAGATTCCTTACCTTAGAATATCCCCAGGCATGAGACTGGATCCGAATTTTTTTGCGTAGCAGTACCCCTGCGCGTCAGTAGGCGTCTGCGGCTCCTCGTCCGTCGTCGTTGGCGCCGGGATGACATCGTCGGAGTACTTAGACGCCGCCCTGGCGCACTAACGTCAGTTCTTCTTTTTTTCTGTGCCAGCAAGCGCAGGTCCGGAGAAAGTGGTACCCTTTAGTCAATTTTTGACTAAACTTTTTGATCTGATTTTCGAGTCGACCGACTCCGACGGTGCCGGTAGGGATGCCCGGGTTCAAACCCTGCATCGAATGCATCCGACTGATGTCGGTTACCGACCCCCCCATCGCATGTGCCTTCATTGCCTGGGGCCCGACCACGACGGCAAGTCGTGCCCCGACTGCTGGGCCTTGACGTCGAAGGCTAGGCGGGAGCGGTCCCGCAAGCGCCTCGAGCTCCGGCAGTTGGCCCCGCGCCATTCGAGGTCCCGGTCCGGAAGGGGGTCGAGGGACCGGTCGCGGGGCCAGAGTCGTCATAGCTCTGCGAGTCAACATCATTCCTCTGGCTCCAAGTCATCAGGTAAGAGGCACAAGAAGTCGAAGAGGCGACATCGCTCTTCTGACTCCCCCCGACGCTCGTGCGACGCGTCCGGGGGTTCGGGCGACACCGCCCACGCGGCTCCGCTGGAGCCGCAGGCGTCTCGGCCTGCTCCATACCCACCGGTCCCTGGGCAGAACGTGACGCCGGAGGAGATTGAGGCCTTCCTCATGGCCATGAGGTCGCTCACTCCTCCGTCGGGTTTTGCAGCGCCTTCCGGACCAGCGCCCCCGACTGGGTCCCCAAGCGGGGTTGGTGATTTGGCCCCAGCGCCGCCGGGTGCTTCGGGCCCGGCGCCGTCGGCGACTTCGGTCTTAGCGCCGCAGGGCCCCGCCGGATCCGACTCCGGATCCGCGTCATTGCTGGTCGACCTTACGACCTCGCCGGTGCCGGCCCCCAGGGTGTCGCCCCCGGTGCCGTCCCAGGACAACACCGTCCCCGGTCCTACCCTCGATTCGGGTCCGGCGCCGTATTCGACGCCGCTAGGGGAATTTTACTTCTATGAGCCGGCCCCATCCTTTGACCCTGAGTATCAGGAGATGGGTGGCGAGGAGGATTGGGAGGGGTCTGAGGACCCTCTGGCACGTGAGTGCCAGCCTTACCAGGACTGGGCAGGTGAGCTTGGGGATGCCAGTGGTCTGGACACTTCGCCAGACACTGGTTTTGTCTCCCCCCCCTACCATGGCTACGTAGGAGGGGGCTGCCTATAGTGTAGTGTTGACGAGGGCGGCCAAGGCCTTATCCCTTGAACTCCCCGTCGTGGCTGTGAGGACTAACCTCCTCACCGAGGTCCTTAAACCGCAGGCAAGCTCCTCAGAGCCTCTGCTGCCGTTTAATGAGGCCCTATCTGACATTCTTCTGGGCACCTGGTCCAGGCCCGCCACCGGTCCGCCTGTAGATAGGAACATGGCCAGACGCCATCGCCCAACTCCGGGCGACCCTTGCTTCCTGTCCACCCACTCCACCCCTGAGAGCCTGGTCATCCAGGCCTCTAACTCCCAGACCGCATTCCCGACGGCTCCCCCTGATCGGGAATCAAAGAGGTACGAACAGTATGGCAAGAAAATGTTCTCTTCACTGAGTTTGGGGTCGCGGTCAGTTAGCACCGCATGCCTCTTGGGCCGTTATACCCACTCTCTGTGGGACACGGTCGCGGTCGTGCTGCCACAATGTCCGGAGGAGGCCCGGACTAAACTCTCCCAAGCCCTTGCGGAGGGTCGAGATGCGGCACGGTATTCTATCCGGTGTGGACTGGATACAATGGACTCGCTAGGTAGAGCGATGGCAACAACTGTGGCGATTCGTCGCCACGCCTGGCTGAGGTCCGCCAACTTTTTGTCTGATGTCCAAAACACCCTTATAGACATGCCGTTTGATGGCCGTCGCCTCTTTGGCGACAAGGCAGAAAGTGCGCTTGAGCACTTTAAGGACTCAAGGGCTACGGCCAAGTCCTTGGGCCTGTTGGCCCACGCCAGCAACCTGCTCCCTTTCGCTCCTTTTTTGACCAAGGAAGGGGTGCCCCCACACGTCCTGCCAGCCACGGGCCGCAGACTAACATCCTGCGTGATGGCGGACGTGGTGACCGCTGTGGCAGTGCCCATGGACAACGGCGAGGGCCAGTCCACATCCACCCCCGCAGCATCCGCCTCAAAGCCTTCCTAGTCCGAGCTTTCAGGCCCACATGATGCCAGTGGGGGGCAGTGTTCGCCATCACCTCCTTCACTGGCGCAACATCACTTCAGACAGGTGGGTGCTGCAAATCGTCCGAAGGGGCTACTCCCTCCCCTTCGAGGCGACCCCTCCAGCCATCGCAGTACCACCGCGTGTCAGGGGGTCACTTGAATCTTCTGCGAGGGGAAGTTACGGCCCTCTTGGTCAAGGGGGCCATCGAGCGCGTTCCTGGGCCAGAAGTAGGGTGTGGTTTTTACTCCCACTACTTTCTGGTTCCTAAGAAGGGCAAAGGGGGCTTACGCCCTATCTTGGACCTGTGGAACGTCAATGGCTTCCTCCGCAAGGAGAAGTTCAAGATGCTGACTTTGGCTCAGGTCTTAGCTGCCCTGGACCCAGGAGACTGGATGGTAGTGTTGGACTTGCATGATGCTTATTTTCACATCCCCGTCCTGCCGGCCCACCGGCGTTACCTGCGGTTCACGGTAGGCCACGAGCACTTTCAGTTTACCGTGCTCCCCTTCGGCCTTACCAGCGCCGCACGGGTGTTCACGAAAGTGATGGCGGTGGTCGCAGCTCATTTGCGCAGGTTAGGGGTTACAGTCTTCCCGTACCTCGATGACTGGTTGTTGAAGGAGGGCTCGCCTAAGACAGTCGTCAGCCACCTCCAGACTACGACCGACCTCCTGCACCTGCTGGGGTTCTCCATCAATGTGCCGAAGTCACACCTGTGTCCCTCTCAGAAGCTCCTCTTCATCGGAGCGGTTCTAGACTCGGTGCAGTTTCAGGTTTATCCTCCCAAACAGTGTGTTCAGGATATTCAGGCTCTGATTCCGATCTTTCAGCCGTTATCCCGAGTCTCGGTCAGGGTGACGCTGCGGCTCCTGGGGCTGATGACCTCCTGCATCCTTCTGGTGTATCAGGCCAGGTGGCAGATGCAGGCTCTGCAGTGGGACCTGAAATTTCAGTGTGCCCAGCATCAGGGCAACTTGTCCGACCATGTCTTGAACTCAGAGGGCACTGCAAGACAGTTGCAGTGGTGGCTCACGGACCGCGATTGGGTCAGCGGCAGATCCCTCTCCCTTCCCCAACCGGAGCACGTAGTTGTGACGGACGCATTCCCTCCAGGGCTGGGGGGGCCACATGGGAGAGGCGGAGATCAGAGGCCTCTGGTCTCCGGTGGAGTCCCGGCTCCACATCAACCTTCTGGAGATGCGGGCGATCCGGCTTGCACTGAAGGCATTCCTCCACTCTGTCCGGGGGAGTGTAGTGCAGGTGTTCATGGACAACCCCACCGCCATGTGGTACTGCAACAAACAGGGCGGGGGTGGAGTCGTGGATCCTATGCCAGGAGGCTCTGCGCCTCTGGCAGTGACTGGAACAGCAGGGCGTGACCCTGGTTGTTCAACACCTGGCAGTTTCCCTGAATGCCAGGGCGGACAAACTCAGCCGTCGGTGCATGATGGATCATGAATGGCGTCTGAACTCGGACGTGGCGCAAGGCCTCTTTCAACAGTGGGGAAAGCCTTGGTTAGATCTATTCACCACAGAAGAGAACGCGCAATGTCATCAGTTCTGCGCGTTGGAATTTCCAATGCAGCACTCGCTCGGAGACGCTTTTCGTTTCGAGCGGAGCTGCAATCTGTGGACGCCTTTCCGAAAATACAACTTCTGCCCAGAGTGCTGAAGAAGATCAGACGCAACCGGGCCCAAGTTATCCTTGTGGCTCCGGACTGGGCACAAAGATACTGGTATCCCGAGCTACTCAGCATGTCTGTCGATCCCCTGATTCGTCTGCCTGTTCAGGAGGATCTTCTGTCGCAGCAGCAGGGGATGGTCCTCCACCCGAACCTGTCCAGTCTCCACTTACATGCGTGGAGATTGAGCGGCGGCAGTTGAGGCCATTTGACTTGTCTCCTGAAGCCTGTAATGTGATTCTGGCAGCCAGGCGTCCCTCCACAAAATCGGTATACGCCTGCAGGTGGAGCAAATTTGTGGCATGGTGCACAGCAAAGGCTGTGGATCCCCTTTCTGCCCCTCTTTCAGAGGTTCTCCTCTTTCTTCTTTCTCTTGCCCAGCAGGGCTCTGCTCTGGGCACTATCAAGGGCTACCTCTCTGCCATTTCTGCCTTCTTAAGGCTCCCTGATCAGCACTCTGTTCAAGTCCCCAGTTGTAAATAGGTTTTTGAAGGGCATCACTCATATGTTTCCTCCCGTTCCTTTCGTAATGCCTCAGTGGGACTTGAACCTTGTTCTGACTTACCTGAAGTGCGCTCCTTTGTAGCCACTTCATAACTGTCCTCTTCGTCTCCTTACTCTCAAGACTGAATTCCTGGTTGCCATCACCTCTGTCAGGAGAGTGAGTGAGCTCCAGGCTCTTTCCTCTAAACCTCCTTTCCTTTCTGTCCATCCAGACAAAGTTGGTTTGCGGACACGACCTCTTTCCTGCCCAAGCAGTCACAGCCTTCCACATCGGACAGTCCATCACCTTGCCCACCTTTTTTCCGCCTCCGCATCCCTCGAAAGAGGAAGAGAGGCTCCACCGTCTGGACCCAAAACGTGCGCTCTCATTCTATTTGGGGTACAAAAGGGGGTGGTGATGTTCGGAGGATCTGAACTGAACAAACACTCACACACAGTCAAGAGATCTGGGTTTAATCCATCACAGTTCTTTAGCTCACTCTGCCACCCCAGTTCAGACATGGCCATATGCAAATCAGTCTGACTCTGTGCCTCATGGGAACAGTCCAGCCCGAACTGACAAGCCATGCCTTCCCTGGACCGGATTCAAGCTTCCTAGGACAGGTTTCTGGCAATACAGCTGTCTTCAGCCAGGCTTGCTTGAATCCAGTGGCAAAGTGAGCAAGGGACTCACGTCTGAGCATACCCTTCCAACTTATGGCGAACAAAGCAGTACAAAAGGGGGTGGTGATGGACGGAGCATCTGAACCAATCAAACACTCACTCCCAGTCAAGAGATCTGGGTTTAATCCATCACCGTTCTTTAGCCCACTCTGCCCATTCTATTTGGATCGCACACGCCAGTTCCCGGTGGATGACCAACTCTTTGTTGGTTACGTGGGCGCTAAGAAGGGTCGGGCGGTGCACAAGTGAACCCTCTCTCGGTGGGTCATGTTGTGCATCAAGTTATTCTACTCTTTGGCTGAAAAGGAGCCTTCTCGTGGGCTGAGGGCCCATTCCACCCAGGCCACGGCGGCTACTACTGCCTTGGGTCGGGGAGTCCCCTTGCAGGACATCTGTCAGGTAGCTACGTGGGCCTCGCTGCACACGTTTGCAAGACACTACTGCCTGGACAGCCAAATCCGGAGAGATGGCTTCTTTGGCCGTTTCGTTCTCCAGGACTTTCTGGTGTGATCATTTGTTCGCAGACCCAGCACTTGGGTTTGTATTGCTGGGGTATCTATTCTAAGGTAAGGAATCTAATACTAACCTGTTTCTTTCAGATGCACAAGTTACTTACCTTTGGTAACGATATATCTGTAAGAAACAGTAGTTAGTAATTGATTCCTTACCGCCCCACCCACCCTTCCCGTTCTGCGAACCGATATCTAGGGTTAAGGTCATCCCCTTTCAGGGCCCTAGTTTCATGGCACCAGTGTTGGTTTTTATGATGGCTCTGCGTTTCTGGCGCAGAAAAGCTATGTATAAGAACTGACGTCAGCGCGCGAGGGCGGCATCTAAGTACTCCGATGACGTCATCCCGGCGGCAACGACGCCGATGACGGACGAGGAGCCGCAGACGACGCCTAACAACGCGCAGGGGTACTGCTATGCAAAATTTTCCGGATCCAGTCGGACACCTGGGGATATTCTAAGGTAAGGAATCTAATACTAACTACTGTTTCCTACAGATATATCATTACCGAAGGTAAGTAACTTGTGCTTTATGACTTGTCTTCGGAAGGATGAATAAAGACAGAATTGGGTACATAAATGATTTGGAGCGAGGAAGGGATCTACGCCAGAAGAACGGGGAGTCTAAGAGGAAGCATGACAGGGGTCTTGGGCACCTTGGTGCTTGCTGAAGGACAAAATAGGATGGGCTTCTCATGAAGTCAGGTTTTACTGTTTGATTTACTTATTTCATTTGTGTTCTATTGCAACATCCCTGCAAGTTTCCAGCTGCTTAAGCATATGCTGTTACAGCAAACTTAGATAGTAGTGGTCTTTTCACAAGACATAATTTGCTTATTAGGTAGTGAGTATGGTTGTGTGGCAGCAACTGAAAGGTAATGTGGTGCAAAAACATGAGAAGACAGTAGCAGTAGGAATGAGCCCACACATGCAAACAGAATGGTGAAGATATACAGCATGTGTGTTAAAAATGTATACAATCTGCTATGCAGGTACTTGATGGGTTTGATGGGAACATTCAATGAAAAGGCTGAGATGCTGATGGAAAAACTATCAAAAGTCGCAGATGGAAAAACCGAAGTTAGAATGCTTGATTTGATGGGCCGCGTGACGCTGGATGTAATCGCAAAGGTAAGTCATTTTTCTTTATTGCTGGAAACCGGAAGTAAATGAGCACCTTCTGGCTTAGAATTCCTGTTGAAAAAAGGTGAACGTAAATGTCGGAATTGTCATCTGTTGGCACTTTTGCATTTTGTAGTTTACAACTGTCCGCTGTGAATCTGTGTTTTTCTTCTGTTGTAAGCAGAAAGCTAAACACTGCAATCCTCTGCTACTCACATCTCTCTTCTTGAATTGTATTATAGCACTTATTTAAAAATTCACTGTGGAGATTCTGCTTTCCTTCCAAACCTATACCTGACCTGAAATTACTAGTTCATTTCTGTTCTGGACTATGCATATCCTGCGGTAATTGCGTATGATCACACACTTGCAGGATGGTAGTTAACCTGCAGTGAAAACTTTGAATATACAGTACGCGAACTAGTAAATTTCACACTTGGGATTTTTTGGGCTAAATTAAATAATTAGTCAGAAATTCAATGTGAATAGAAGACAGACGTGAGAGACCGCTGGATACAGCAAGTCTACTTCACAAAGATGGCTACCAAGTGGAACTGCTTGCCAGTAGGAAAAGTGACAACAAAGCACCAGCTGTTTTCATGTTAATGGTAAGAAAACACCTACAGCGACATCAAAGCCACAGCTTCTTTTATATAAATGGTGCAAAAACACCTACTGGGTAGAGGACCGAGGATCTCGATTCACTGATGTGGCCAACAAGTGCTGATATTCTAAATTTGTACTGGAAGCCAAGAGTGGAATTTTCGGGTACCAAACCTGATATGTCGTAATGGGATGCCAACTGCAGTCTACTGCAGCATCAGCCCCTTTATGTAGCCTATATAATTAACGTTGAATATGTGTAGATTTCCCGAGCTCTTATATCAGTCTTAATCCAACACTATTGTATATGTACTATTCAGACAGTCAACACACATCATATGTACATATATCTGTGTATTTATGTACATGGTATTTAAAACTCTTGGATACCTGCCCACAAAGACAAAACTCTCTCACAGTCTTTGTGTATCACACAATAAATGGAAGCCGGAGCAGACGCCTCAGACCCAACAAAATGTAACTGAAGAAACCTCGCATCTTGTCACCTAAGCCCCGTTCAGCAAACTAGCATCCGATCTCACACCTCCTTCCCAGTGATCCATACACTAATTTCCAGCCTATTTGGAAGTGGCTCTTTTTCCAGTTGATAATAAGCATAGTTCATGGATTAGAATCATCACCACTTGAAGCTGACACATCAGGAGACATTATTGGGTCATTTCTTCCAGATCGAAAAGCATTTGAACTCCTTGCTCTCTGAGATTGTCTTAAAAAAAATATATTGATCCTTTTTCAATCAAAAAAAATTGCAAACAGCATTTGCTTCATTCATATTCTGGCAATACATGTTTTGTTCATCAATCCTGTGGGCAGATGGTGATATGGTGAGTGCGTTGTTGGCATCTCCTTACATGTCCGCCTTCTGTCCAGGCAATATGCTGTCATGGTACATTATCCTTATATTAAAATTCGAGGATGCTAAACGTATAACTCCAGTCCCATATATATTGAATGTTCGTAGATAGAAGACTACCTGGTTAGTGTAGCTACAGCAGTGTGTAAGTGTTGTTTCGCAGTGCACTGAGGGTAGCTTGTGTATCTCAACAGTATGTTCTGTGTTGTCAAGGGGGGTAAGCACAGTGCCATTCACTTTGTTTCGTCTGAGTGGGTGTCTGGTGTAGGCTGAGAGGGGTATCCTGATTTGCCAGTGCTGTGAATGTAGTTAACACCTATATCCATTGTTCTGAAAGAGGGGTTCACCTGAGGCCTCTGGACTTTTCTGTCTTAAGGGCCGCTCTGTCAACACTTGCGCAGGTTTCCACCTCCGCTTTCCACCGTATATGCTGGGGACCCTCGGGGAACTTCTTGCACTGGGCTATGTCCCTAGAGGCGATGGTGAAGGCGAGGTCCACAAACCTGTTCCCAGCTTCCTTCCTTGGCACCCGCATGTAGTAATATGCAGACAAACTGAGGCCATGTACATGTTCTGCCTATTAAGAGTGCTTTCCAGATCAGCCACCAGAACTGGTGGATCACTGGACAGTGCTATACCATGGGGATAAAATCTGCGTCTGCCAAAGCACATCTGGGGCAACTGTGAGAATGTGTTTGCATGTTAACATTTAACCTATGTGGTGTCAGACATGCCATGAGTATGTAGTTATACTGTTTATATTTCACCCTTTTATTCATAATATTGTATAAGAGCGCTCTAGGGTGCATGCCCACTCTTTGTCTCTGAAGGGAGGCCCAAAAGTATGCCCATCTGGCCCTAGCTTTTGGTAAGTGATCCGGGAGTGTTGAAAACAGAGCTGCCAACAAACAAGACAGGTGATGCCCTTTTGCAATAACGATTCTAGTCAGCAAAATATTGTTTGATTTTGCTTCAGAACCAATTTCTCATTGAATGCTTCCACAAGCTTCCCATATGTCAAGAAGTGTGAGCCTGGTAAGCCGTTGTCTATCACCAGGTGTTCCAGGGTCCAAAAGGTAACTCCATCATACAAATTTCCCAAGGTATCGATACCCACTTCTACCCAGTCCCTATTGCGACCAACTGTGAAGGAGCCTGCCTACCAGGGGCAGCATTGGTGCATACATCGGGTTCACTCCATGCTGATGCCTTGCCCTATTTCAGCAACACAAGCCAACAGTCAGAGGTTTAGGCTTAGGCCGGGCCAATTTCCACCCCCATCAGGCTCCTTTCCTTTAGGCATCTCCATCTCCAAATTCTTCCAGTTTCTGAATATTCTGGCCTGCCAGCCACCTAGCAAGCCACTGCAGTTCCACTGCCTGGTAGCATAGTTACTAATCTGGCACGCTTAATCTTCCACAGTGGGTCAGGCACTGTAGGGGGTCTATTGCTGTTCTGTGTCTCCCACCATCCTATATCAGCTCACAGAGCAACAGGTTGAGGGACTGAAACCGTTTCCACAGCACCCGTTCGCAAAATAATATAACACTCTTGTAATGTGATCATTTTAGACATGGCTATCCTAGCCATAATAGGCAGCTTGAGAATGTGCAAGAATGCCACTGCCCTGAGTTTGACCTTGCCAGTATAACTGAAGGAACCACCTTAAACACTGACCGATACGAGTCTTTCAAGTCCAAACACACCAAACAATACCCCAGAAATAGCACATCTCTCAGATGTACAATTTCTTTAATGTTTAAAACGCGTTAAATAGCAAAAATATTAAAATCCTTCAGATTTATGTCAACAGTTTTTTTCCTTTTTTCCTTTTTAACTAGGAATGTCCTGCTGACACAAAACTCACAATGCAGTGATTACTTTACTACAACCCTCTTCAGAAGAGTTCTGAACATCTTGAGAAATCAATATTAATATTTTGCATAGGGAGGAACCGGTCTAGGAAGGAAACCCTGATAGATGTTGTAAAAACCTATTTTTGGAATCCAAACACTAGAAATTAGTAGCCAGTTGAAAAGAGAACTGCTGTCTCCTAATTTGGGAAAGGAAGAACATGGAATGTTCACCGTGTACACTGGAGGATCTTGCCTGGCTTCTTCAGGAGGCAAAACGACCTCCTCTCCATCTCTGAAGGAAGATGATGGTGTGTTGTGACTAGAAGAAAGGAGCACCTCAGAAGGTTTGTTAGAACCAGTTGTCTTATTGGATGTCCCTGGCAAGACTGTTCCTGATCCTCCCAGCTCAGATAAAAACACTCCTGCCAAACATGCATTGAAGGGAGTCTTGAACCCTGCTAAAAAGAGGAAAGCAGTTAAGTATTTGCACATCTCCTTTATGAAATGATAGCCAAATATGAATACCTGTTCTGATATGCCTGTTTCAGAATGTGCAAGGCACACCAGCTTAGAATCAATTTTATGCAAACAAAATCCTTACATTTTTCAAATGGTATTACAGATGCTTTCTCAATTAAATAAAAGGTTTTATGGTCCCAATTGAAAGGGGCGTCTGGATCCACTTGATCCCCAGACTCTTTAGTCTGCAAGAACAAAAATCTTCCCCATAGGTACCGCTACATCAAATAGTTTATCCTGACAGGAAACCCACACTTTTGATTCTCTTTTCGGGGTCCCTTAAATATTTGGAAAAGAAAGTGACCAATTTGGTATCCAGTACAGGAGTGACCACAACCATATGAGGAATAATAGGTCATGCTTACTTGGATTTAAGTTTTGACCTTATGTTTGTCCAGGAGAAGTTCGACGGGAAACATCCATTACAACGCAGTCATTACAATGCACTACCTTTACAACGTGGCTGTTACAACGCAACAGCCTTTACATCGCATGGCGTTACATGACATGCCATTACAACGCAGCCATTACAATGCATGTCACTACAACGCATGCCATTACAACGCATGTCACTACAACGCATGTCATTACAACGCATTACAAGGTAAGTAATTGGGATTTTTTAAGTTTTAGGGTGGGTATGGGTTTGGGGTACATGGGAATAGTAATTTTTACCCCTACACTATCCAACACTTACCCTACTTTTGAACTCACTGGAGTGGGAATAGTATTTCTTAACCTTACACTATTCAACAATTACCGTATTGTTGCACCCGCTGGAGTGGGAATAGTAATTTTTACCCCTACATTCTCCAACACGTACCCTACTGTTGCCCTAAAAGTATTATGTGTTATATATGTATGCATTGTAGTGGTATTCATTGTAATGGAATGTGTTGTAAATGTAGTTTCTAAAAATGCGTTGTGATGGCATGCGTTGTAAAATCATGCAATGTAATGGATGTTGCGATGTAAAAACCACAATGTAAAAGCATTTGTTGTAAAGGTTTGTGTTGTAACGTGTCCTATTCAAGTTTGACACTGGTGTGAACATACTCAGCTACATGGCCAAGTGTTGTCTAGTCTGAGGAGAATGGGTGTTCTATTGAGAAAGGGTCAATGGAGCAATTTGTTTTTAGAATGGCTAGGACAAAAACTGATGAGATTGTTAACACCATTCACATCATAATCATAGTCAGTATCTTTAGTGGTGTGACAACCATTATTTGGATAATGAATCAAAATGGCATGTGGGAGCAGAACCATACCCCAATATTCAGGACAACAAAAAATTCAGGTCACCTCAAAAACTTTACCTCAGACGATTCTGCCCAAGGTTGATCTTGGGGGGGAAAAAGGCACCCTCCCTGACATTAATGTATCAGAGTGATAATCATAAATAACTGGGACCACTCAATAACTGAGTTAAAGATCAAAGAAATGAGCGAATGGGAACCAGTGCTTGCAGATAAGCACCCCAGTCCCCTGTTCTGACTCTGAGATTTTATCGGTGCTGCTGCATTAATGGATATATGAGCGCTATCTGGGCTGCTGATCAGTAGAAGATCCGTAGGAGCAACAGGTGTTTTCCTGGGAGGTTGGAAGGGTGGGGGCCGGTTTTGCAGCAGTGGGGGCTGTTTTTTTGGGTCAAGACCTTTTGTAATTACTTACACCATGTTTATGCCTGCCTGCTGCTTGCCATAGGTTCCCTCCAGTGCCCCTCTTAATTGCTGCATCCTAACTCGTTCTGGGTGCGGATACCTTACCTCCGTTCACGACAGAGGAGCACCGGCTGATTAGAGTCTCCTTGCAGTTTCATTCTACATCTGTTTATTTTGAGAACTCTTTTCTTTATTACTACAGGGGCAGGGCAGCCTTGTCCCAGTGCTTCCTCCTTCTTGCGCTTTGGCTTTCAGTGCAGCCTTGTTTTAAACTGCTTTCCAAATCCTATTTTAATTCAGCCTTGTTCACCCCTTCCAAGTCGTGTTCTAAAAGTGTTATGAGTTCATGGAGGGGGCTGGGGAGAGTGTGTGGGATGGGGGTGGTGTAATCTGGTTTGTGGTCATTAAGAGACAGGTCAAATATTACAGGCGAATGGAACATTAGACACATATTGTTAAAACATCAAAACGAGAAATTAGGTTTTGCTGAAAATGAAGGAAATAGAAATTTCTGATTTCTTGGAACACCTGAAGTCAGCTGTAAAGAAAAAATCCAGGCAGCATGCTGAAAATCAAACTGTAAACTATACGCAACTTTAACTCAGCAAGCACACTGCAGATGGCAACATGTTCAGGCAAAGAAATTCCCGGCGATTGTCAACAAATACTTTTTGCTTCAGAACTACAGAGTGCATTGTAGAGAACAATGAAATCAATATGGCCGGTTAGACGTGATACAATTGAGGTTCCAAAGGAGGTATTAACAAACATGTTTGGTCATAGTGTTCAGCATTCACCTCGAGGAGTTTTTGCCTTGCAGCCTACTTAGGGCTTTGAAGCTGGAAATAAACTCCTTTATTTACAGAAGCATCATTTTTAAGAAGCCAAGTTAAATACTGAACACAAAATACATTTCTAATAAAGCAATTTTAAAGATGCTGATTAAGTAAGTGACAAATATTTCTGGACTTGCTAGACCAGAAAGCTCTTGGGTTTCAAAATACAGTTGAAAAATGCCCTAACCAAAAATAGATTTTAATCAGTGAGACAAAGTCAAAGAATGTTTATATTCCTGGTGGCTAGCATACTACTCATGTTCAGGTATCAGTTTCTGGAAAGCCTAGGGAGTAGCCAAAAAATACAATTACCTCCCACTTTGAACCAAAGCTCTGATGGCACCATATAAGCAAAGCAAGTGAGCACGAATTTCCCTAGAAGAGCACCCATGTTGCTACCATCCAAGCATCTACCCATTTATCCTTTCCTCCACACCGCTAATATTCACCATTTCACCTTTACAATCTGTCAACCATTCATTCTTTCATCCCTCAGTCAGTCGTTCACCATGCCATCCATCCATCATCTATGCATGCATCACCAATTCATCCACGCATACATCATTTGACTTACCCATCCATCAATAAACTTTCATCCATCAATTGATTATTTTTGCCATCCTCTTCTTTCCATTTACACTGCCAGCCTATCTTCCACCGACCCATCCTCTCAGATTTCCATCTATGCTGCTATCCTTTCACCTATCCTCTCAGATATCCATTTACATGGCCATCCTTTCACCTACCTATCCATCCAGCGATCCATCCTCTCAGATTTCCATTTACTCTGCCATCCTTTCACCCACCCACCAACCCATCCATCCATCTTATTGGATTTACGTTAACCTGCCATCCTCCCATCTATCCATCTCTGAGATTTCCATTTACACCTCCCTACACCCAGGTCATTATTGCTGCTCGGGGAGCAGCTTTCACATCTAACCTCCACCCCCCACCCCCCTCCCCCCCTCCACCCTGTGCTAAGCCTTTTTTTGGCTATTTGGGGTAGTTTGCGCTTAGACCCCTGTAACTTTTTGACCATATAAGGTATCCATGTCAAATGTGCGTCCTTTTTTTCCAACATCATGGGGATTCTAAAGGTACCCAGGGTTTGTGGATTTCCCGGGAGGGGACCCAGAAATTAGCCAAAATACAACTAGAAGTTGTTTTTTGGAGAAAAATGTGAAAAAAGGGCTACAGATGAAAGTGTCTAGTTTTTCCCCTGCAAATGGTATCAAAAAGGGGGTTTAGGTGCTGAAATCACTATCTTCCCACCTTTCAGGGACAATCAGACTTTTGTCAAAAAACCAACATTTCTTTACACAGTATTGGGATTTTTCTGGGACATTGCCTATTTTTGCTATTTTCGTGCTTTTGGCCTCCTTCCAGTTAATGGTAGAAATGAGTAGAAAGCAATAATGGATCCAGGAAAGCTATACAGTTTGGAAAAGTAGACACAATTCTGAATTCAGCAAGGTGTCATTTGTGTAGATCCTTCAAGGTTTCTATATAGAAATTAACATTTAAATATAGGAAAAAAGGAAAATTAGTTGAAAAAAATAGCCTTTTGTGTCAACATTTTCACATGTAACTTCTTATAATCATGAGAACTCTTTGAAAGCAATATAGCGTTACATCCGATGGACCTTCCTGGTTGTGGGGATATATAGGACTTGTAGGTTCACCAAGAACCCGTCGAACCCAGAGCCAAAAACTGAGCAGCACCTTGCAATGGTTTTTTATTACATACCCAGTATATAGCAATTATTCTGGGAAAATGTAGACATGTAAAAATCGATATGAAAGACACCTATGTATTTCTGAAATGTGAACAGAATATAGAGTTTAGAAACGGTAGGTATTTGCACATTTCTGAAATTGGGAATACTCATACTAACATGAGAATTATCGATCATTTTTCAAAATTACTTATTTTTTACACATTGTCTTTCATTTGGAAGGCAGAAATGCATCAAAAGTCAATAGGTAATAACAGTTGCTTTACAAATGGTACCTCACTTGTGTGGGTAGGCTTAGTGCCCATGACTGGAAACTACTCACAACGCAACGTGAACACAACAGATTTTCACAATTAAAAATTACCCTTTTTTTGCAAAGTGCCTAGCTGTACTTTTTTAAACCTAGCTCTGCTGGCACCTAGGGAAACCTAGCAAACCTATACATTTTTGAAAACTAGGTACCAAGGGGAATCCAGGATGGGATGACTTGACTGCCTTTTACCAGGTCCTGTTTCCCAGAATCCCTTGCCAACCTAAAACATTGTCAAAAAACACATTTTCCTCACATTTCTGTGGTGGAAAGTTCTGGAATCTGTCTGGATCCACACATTTCTACCCACTCCGCGTTCCCCAAAATCTTCTGAGAAAAATGGTACCTCACTTGTGTGGGTAGACCTAGTGCCTACGACAGGAAATGGTGCAAAACACAACGTGGACACACCACAATTTCACAGTGTAAAATGACCCTTTTTTGGCAAAGTATCTAGCTGTAGTTTTTGAACCCTAGCTCTGCTGGCACCCAGGGAAACCTAGCTAACCTATAATTTTTTGAAATCTAGACACCCAGGGGAATACAGAATGTGGTGACTTGACTACCTCTCACCAGGTTCTGTTACCCAGAATCCCTTGCAAACCTATAACATTGTAAAAAAAAACACATTTCCCTCACATTTCCGTGGTGGAAAGTTCTGGAATCTGCGTGGATCCGCAAATTTCTACCCACCCAGCGTTCTCCAAAGTCTCCTGAGAAAAATGGTACCTCACTTGCATGGGTGGGTCAAGGACCCACAACAGGCAAGGGCCCAAAACCTATTGAGGCGATAACAAAATTACCTTTCACAAACCAACCTGGTTTTGCAACGGGGGTCCCATGAGTTTTTGGCCCCGGGTTCGGCGGCCATCTAGGGAAACCTACCAAACCTACACATTTCTGAAAATTAGACACTCGGGGGGTCCAGCGAGTTATGGCTTGCTTTGGTCTCCTAACGTTTTCCTACCTAGAATCCCCTGCAAACCTCAAATTTAGCTGAAAGAATCACCTTTTCCTCAAATTTCTTTGTGGGAAAATTCTGGAATCAACGAGGATCCACAAATTTTCTCCCACCCAGCGTTCCCTCAGGTCTCCCAATAAAAATGATAACTCACTCGCGTGGAGTGGGTCAAGTACCAGCGACAGGCAAGGGCCCAAAACCTATTGAGGCGACATCAAAATTACCTATCACAAAACAACCTGGTTTTGCAAGGGGTGTCCCATGAGTTTTTGGCCCCGGGCTCGGCGGCCATCTAGGAAACCTACCAAACTTACACATTTCTGAAAACGAAACACCCGGGGGAGTCCAGGGAGGTATGGCTTGTGTGGGTCCCCAAACATTTTCCTACCCAGAATCCCCTGCAAACCTCAAATTCTGCTGAAAATAATACCTTTTTTCTCAAATGTATGTGTGGGAAAGTTCTAGAAACTATGTGGATCCACAAATTTCCTCCCACCCAGCATTCTCCCAGGTCTCCTGATAAAAATGATACCTCCCTCGCGTGGGTGGGTCAAGTACCTGCGACAGGCAAGGGTTCAAAACCTATTGAGGCGACATCAAAATTACCTATCACTGGCTTCTGGTGGGCAGAAAGCCAACTAGACGCCAGGGATTCTTCTGGGCAAATTTTAATTAGGGTGGGGGTTGCCCAAAGGGGTATGCTAATACACCCACCCTAATTAAAATGTACCCAACTAAATCCCTGAAGTATAGTGGGCTTTTTGCCCACCGGGGGCCAGAAAGGCTGTCATTTTTGCGGGGGAGGGCTGGGGGCATTGCAATGCCCATTTTAGGCAGCCCCCACCCTAATTCAGATTTACCCCAATAAATCACTGGCGTCTAGAGGGCTTTTTGCTCCCTGGGGGGGCAGATTGGGGGCTACTGCCCCCGTCTTCCCCCTGGGGGGGCAGAAAGACTCATTTCTCGGGGGGGGGGGGGGGGATTTCCATGCCCTTTTTTGGGCAGCCCCAACCCCAATGTCAATTTTATAAAACTGTTTTCTAGTGGGCTTTCCGCCCCCCTCCCCGGGGGTAGATTGGGGGCTACTGTCACCATCTGGGGAGGGTGGGGCTCTGGCGTGCCCAGATTGGGCAGCCCCCACCCCTATTTTGCAGTAACAAAAAAATCCCTGGCCTCTAGTGGGCGCCCTGCCGCCCCCCCGGGGGGCATATTGGGGGCTGGGAGACTGAATTTGGCCCACAAAACATGGGGGAACAAAGGCTCTTGCCCAAGGGGCTGCTCCTCCCTCCCTGGTGCTTGTGGGTGGATCCCTGCTTTGGGATCGCCCTCCTGGGGAAGGGTACCATTGGAAAGGGGAGATTCTCCCCTTTCCAACGATACCTCTCCCAAGTGTTTCGGTGCATGGGAGGCTGAGATAGCCCCACGAGCACTGAAACACTGAAACTGAAACTAAGTTTCTGTTTTGTTTTTGTTTCAATGACGATCGTGCGCCATGCTCGCAATCGTCATTGCAAAAAAAAAAAAATAGGCCTGGGGAGGTTGGGGTAGCTCTTCCCCACCTCCACAGACAAAAGAAAATGGGAAATCCCTCTGCTCCCTGCAGCAGAGGGATTCTCTGAGCAAGTGCTCATGACGGAATGGTTCCATCATGAGCACAGCAGCACATGTGCTCATGACGGAACCATTCCGTCATGAGCACTGAAAGGGTTAAGGCCAAACACTGGCTGGGGAGCTGCTGAAGAGGTAAGGCGAATTAGCCTCCAGGAGCTTCAGACAGGGAAAAGGTAACCTTCTAAAAGTTACTTTTCCTAAATGTGTTTAATATAAAGCAAACTTCACCAACAAATTAGGCCTTTAATAAATATGACAAACCTTTGAATAACTAATTTAACTGGTCCCTGTCAACAGTTACAGATTGTTTATAATCTGTAGTTTTGAGTTCAGAGCTGGATCCTAGAAAATGGCAATTTGTGGAACCTTGACAATGACTAGGTCAAGGCGAAGATGGCACCAACGATGCTGGCCATTTTCTTCGGACTCTGTCTCATTCAAGTTAAATATCTACACAGATAGCATTAGAACCCCACTCAAGTCTAGAAGATGGGGAAAGTAAGAAAACCATATTTTCAGAGAAGCAAATTCTCCCTAGGTACACATTATAACATGATCTGGAAGTGCCCGCTAGCGATGGAGTACTGGCTTAAATCATGGACACAATTAGGAAATGTGATGTGAAGAATGATTACCTTAGACCCCAGAAAGATGCATAGTGGAACATTTGGGTCGCCAGCACCACACATGTGCATTCATCGCTATTGAGCTACTAATCGTAGAAAAGAGTTGGTCCGCCATTGGAGAGAAGAAAATAATCCCCACACTCGAGAAATGGACCAGGGGAATGGACTTTTGTGCCAAAACAGAAGAATTAGTTTACACAGCAAGAGGTGTGCAGAGGAAACACACCAACATTTTGAGTTAATGGTGGAGCTTTTCACAAGAGATGATATGACCTTTGCTACAGGTCTGTCTTTTTATTGCTTTAATGTACGTACATATTATAGACTGTTGCTCTACTGATTCCAGTATGTAATATAGAACATACTGACTATATAAAAACCCTCCCTTTTCATTCTGTTTTGTTCCTAATTCAAACTAAAAGTCATAAAGAGTTTTATTTAAAACAAAATACAATTTAATGTTGAAGTAGGGTTTTTAATAACATTAAGAGAAAAATAAAGTTTAGAAAGTTACTTTTTGCCTGTCTAAAGTTCCTGGGGGCTAATTCGTGTTTGCTCTCCAATTTCTCCCAGCCAGTGGTCAGTATGAATGCGATTAGAAATTTCTCAGAAAAACTACATAATAGATCACTGACAATTGATCGGTTGATAGGTTGACCTGAATAGGCAGAGAGGGCACTGCTGAACCTCACAGAATATGTAGGGTAGTGACCGTGTGCATCCTTTTTAAGCCTTGCCTAGGCAGTGCTTGCTCTGTCTCTACGAGACATGCTGTATTCAGGATATGGACTAATAGCTCCGCCCACCGTTTGAGACAATAAAGCTTTAGACGTTCATTTTTCTTGCTTTAAAACAAGATGTGCACGGCAATTCTGTGTGAGAGTGAACTCCCTATGCAACCTTATTGTAGCAGTTGGCCGGGTGTTCTAAAATGTAATTTGTGAAACTGCCAGTCCACCACGTGAAGCTTTGAGTTGCACAAAAATGTTGGTAAATATTCTGCAGATAGAACCGTGAGGCGGTGAATGTGGCTACTGAGCATCAAAGGCAGCAGTCTGCGAGCTGCAAACTCCACATAGCACATTGCAAGGGAGTTTCCAGAAAACACAACACTGGCAATATTTTTTTAGTTCAAAACCCTTTTTATTTATTTCATATTTTCATTTGTGCTTCTTTATGGAAAATTGTGAATTATATTTTGCAGCCCACATTATGTTCAGCAGTAACCACTGAGCATGGGTTTTTGCTTACATTTGTGTACAAGCACTTTCCATATCCTCTTTCAGTGCGCTTTTCACTGAAGAAGAGGGTTGGATAGTATCTTGAACTAGCAACAATCTATCTGTTGGTGCACAACCAACCTTCATCTGCACAAAAGGTCATTGGTCACCCATTACCTTTCAGGGTGGTGTGGGCCCAGGTGTTTGGCAGACATAAACATGGGGCATTCCTCCGTCACAAATAGATGCACTATCTCTTAGTTTCTTCTGGTGCACTAGCATTACCCTGACGCAAGACTCACGCAGGGACAATCACAATGCAGGCACGGGACAAACATGCCATTGAAAATGACTGGGATAAAACTGTCTCGCAAAAGCCTAGGATACAGTCTATACTAGTGATTCCCTAACTTTTTATAATAATAATAATCAAGCTTGTAAAGCACATTGTTACACTAACTAGTGTGTCCCCGCGCTGCAGTACAGAGATGGCAGGAAGAGCAGGGGTAAGAAACAGCGCCCCCAGAAGGAACTTAAATACGGAAGAGCCAGGTTTTTAACTTCTTCCGAAAGAGTGACTCCGCTGGTTCATTGCGTAGTGAGAGAGGAAGTGCATTCCAGTGTTTAGAGGCCAGGTAACTGAAAGAGCGAGCACCCATTCTTATTCTGGGGATTATGGCCCGACTGGTCCCTGATGATCTTAGATGCCTATTTGGAATATAGGGGGTCAGTAGATTATGTAGGTAGCTTGGCCCCTTCCCCTGCAGGATACGATGCCTGATACATAGAGTTTTAAAGAGTATTCTCTCCCGCAGAGGTAACCAATGGAGAGCTGAGAGGGCCTTTCTGGAGGGTGAACTTCTGGGCAGCATCAAGACCAGGCGGGCAGCCACAATTTGAATGCATTGAAGTCTGTGCATACATTTATTACTTGCTCCTAGATTGGGAGCATTACCATAGTCCATTGAGAGGCTACTAATGCATGGACTAGGGTTTTCCTGGCTGCGATGGGGTGCACATCTAGAGTCTTTCTTAGGCTATTTAGGATTCCAAAGCACTTCCCGGCCACCATTCTAGTGTGGCTCTCAAAGGAGAGCTTGGAGTCTAGTCACATCCCCAAATTCTTCACCTGCTTGCTTGGGGATGGAGTAGGGCCCAGTGTCTGTGGCCACCATGACGAGGACCAGAAAGAGGGAGCTTTCCCCACCAGCAGAAGTTCAGTTTTACTGCCATTTAATTTTAGACCGTTACTTGTCATCCAAGATGCAAAATCTTGTAGGCAGGTAGAGAAATTTGTGGCTGCCTCTTCAGGAGACTGTGACAGAGACACCACCAATTGCGTGTCGTCAGCATATGACACGACACTGATCCCATTGCTCTCAATAATCTTTGCCAATAGGGCAATATAAAGATTAAAGGGAGTGGGGCTCAATATACAGCCCTGGGGGACCCCTTGGGCCAGTGCAATGCTTTAGGAATAGTACGGTTGTTAAATCACCTGAAAACTCCGATCTTGTAGAAATACCCCAACCATTCCAGGGCCACTTCACCCAGCCCACCTTCCTTACTGCGCTGTAGGAGCAGTGGGTGATATACAGTGACAAAAGCGGCACTGAAATCCAGAAGGACCAGAGCAACTGTCTGGCCTTCATCTACTTGTCTGCGGATAGTTTCCGTAGACAGGAGCCGTGCCGACTGGGTGGAGTATGTGGCCCTAAAACACGATTGTGTGGGGTGAAATAAACTGTGTCGGTTGATATGCACAGATAATTGCGCGTTGACCACTTTCTTGGCTATTTTAGCACAATAGGGCAGGAGTGATACTAGGCGGAAGTTATCCAGCTGACTTGAGCTCACCCCGGCTTCTTTTTTATGGGAAGAAAGATGGCTTTCTTCCCCCTTATTGGGACCACGCCCATCTCAAAGGAGAGTTCAAGGAGGTGCCTGATATGCTTTATTAGGATCTCCAGGCTATCTCTCATAACTTTGGGAGTATTCGAGTCTCTGGGACAGCCGGATTTGATGCTCATGGCTATGCCTTTGAGGTCTTCACAGGAGGGGAGATCCAACCTGGAGAGGCAGTGTGCCTTCTCCACACCTACCGTCCCCTCCCGGCTGACGAGTCCAATGAGTGCCTTCTCCAGGAATACGGTGTAAATCCTTTCTCCCTTCTCAGCAAAGAAATCCACCATTAGGTTGCAGGAGTCCTCAGAGCTGATAGTGGGAGATATGGTTCTCGCCAGAGAAGATATGTCTTTAAAAACTGAAAAACAATCTCTGGAAGAATTCTCTGCTTGCTCAATCCTGTCACTATAATAGGTGGTGCAAGATCTTATAAGGGAACGGTACTGTTTTTGACTGGTTTTATATTCGGCCTTCCTGTGGTCAGTAAAGTATTTTCTCCACACACGTTCTAAACGCATGCAAGTTTTCCTTGCTATACTTAGTTCATCATTAAACCACGGAGTAGATTTAAACTGTCTGTTTGGTGCCATAGAGGACCACGGGGCTACTATAACTAGTGCTTCTGTAATCCATTCATCTAATAAGAGACAGGCCTACTCAATATCGTTGCCACCAGGCGGACCGCACTGCTTGAGAGCTTGATTAAAAGTTGCTGGTGAAAACCTGGCCCATTTCCTATGAGGCCTACCTAGACTTTTAGTACTAGTCGATGTTACCGTAGGTAAAAGCACACTAAAGGGGATCAGATTATGATCCGTCCTGGGAACTACAACGGGGAATTCGATTTCTATACCCACCCCCCAGTTGGCAAAGATTGGGTCTAGTAAGTGGCCATGCTGGTGGGTCAGGAGAATTGATTGCAGTACCAGTTGTAGAGCAGCCAATTCCTGACAGAGAGCTTGTACTTCCTCAATAGCCGTATCATTGAAATGCAAGTTTAAGTCCCCTAACACAAGCACTTTGTTCAACCGATGTGCTGGCGGTATCAGCTGTTCTACTAGGCTCGCTGCAAAATGAGTGGCGGGACTAGGGGCTGGTAAATTAGAAAACCTTTAAAAATGCAGTTGGCAGCGGCAGAGATTGAAATAAAAGCCTGCTTCACTAGTTTTAATATCTGCCAACTCCAATGTGCATTGTAAAGATAATTTATGAATGATGGCTATTCTCCCCCCCTTTGTATTGGACGATCCAGTCGGACTATCCCATAGTTCTGCGGGCGAGCTTCAAGGATCTCTGGGGCAGAGTCCACAAATTAGCCAGGTCTCTGTCAGAAATAAGGTATCTGGTTGATTATCTTCAATGTAATCATGTATTTCATATTTGTGTTTCTTGAGGGATCAGCAGTTGACGAGTATTAAATTCAGCTTATGATTCACCCCGGTCCCTCTCATGTCAACCGTCATTGTGTAAGGGCAGTGGTTATTTCCAAGGCAATGAGCCCTTCAATATACTGTGCCTACAAACTTCTGGGATAGGAGGGCATAATTTGTGTAATTGCTCCGTCATACATTTAAAAGTCATGGCCATACGGGCAGGGGTTCTGGCCCCATGCCCCGAACGGCCACGGACGGGCGCAGACGGGCCTGCTTTTGGCGTGCTGAGCGCGTCTGCTCAGGCATGCACACTAAATAGGGATCAAGCCTCCCAAAGCTAGACCGTCAACCACTTTTCCGGCTGTAAGCCCGGAAGTGAATAAAAGACCTCGCCCTCCACTCAATCAGTACAATCTGCTGTGGCGGACCGGGGCGTGAGAACACACACACAAGCATGGAGCAGAGGTGAGTTCGCAGTAACAATTAAAACAGTTTAAAAACAATTAAAAAGACCCAGTCCTCCTTAAAGTTATTTGCAGTAGTGCTGTAACAATCTCACACTGCCTACTCTTAAATCAGTGCCGAGGTCATGCAGATACTGACACTATCTGCCTACCGTTGGGAGTCCGCTCATGCATGCGCACTAAATTGGGGTTAAGCTTCCCAAAGCTAGACCGTCAACCACTTTTCCAGCCATTTTTAACAAAGAAACAGTAACCCAGGTAAACGAGCGCTCAGCAAAATAAGGATGTTGTGTTAATTTCGAAATATCTTGCTGGTGCTTCAGAGGTAGGTCTTAAAACTGAATGATTCTCCCCGAGCACTCAAAATATTCAATATTCAAAATTCAAAGTCAATATAGTTTGTAAATTGACACAGTCACAGGTTGGTAATCCAAGTATTGATCATCAACTCAAGTCCTTCCAATCAAGGATGATTTTATTTTCTTTGATGGTTCTTATTCTTCAAAGTTCATAAGTATCCACATACAGTAGTCATCGGAATAAGCAGCCAACACGTGTTTCGTCGTGTTAATTATCACACATCGACTTCATCAGGGCATAATAATCCACATGTACCGGCAAATTTACTTCTCATCTGTTATTTTCTCTTTTACGAAAGTCACAATTTCCAATATGACATTTTTCGACCCCCACTTTCAAAAGTAAAGTCAGGATGGGAGTCCTCTTCTCTGTATTCAATGTGGCTATATCCCCACAGTCTCGATCTATATCCAGTAGCGCGATAGTCTATCCACGATACCGCTCTGTCACTTTTCCAGCCATGCGCCCTGAAGTGAGTAAAAGACCTCATCCTCCCCTCAATCGGCATTATATGCCATGGCTTAGGGGGCATGAGAACACGCATACATGCAGGGAGCAGAGGTGCGTTTGCAGTAACAAAACCGTTTAAAAACAATTAAAAAGACCCAGTCCCCCTTAAAGTTCTTCATAGTAGCGCTGTAACAATCTCACACTGCCTACACTTACATCAGTGCCGAGGTCATGCAGATACTGCCACTATCTGCCTACCGCAACCCACTTTTTAGTACTACAAATTTTTCACAACTCAGGCAAATTTTTTATGTAACTAAAGCGTCTTGTGGTAGCACATTGTTATTTAGAGCATGGACATTTTCCATTGAATTGGTCACTAAATTTCCACATGTGTGAGTAAAGTACCCAGGCAAATTTGGTTAGAAACAACTAGCACATAATAAGTGTCTTGGCCACAAGAAAGAAATATATAACACTGTTGTTTGTACATATCAAAATACAGATTTAATACAAATTATAGATACATTCGATAAAATTGGTACATCATTATACACAAAGGATAAAAAAGCATTGTAGCATATGCATAACTTCAATCATATAAATAATCTCTTAATTAAAAAATTGTTGGATGGTTTCCTGTCTGTTGTCTACGCATTTTTACACTCTTAAAGTACCTTCCTCAGGACTGTACCATCATGCTGTAAAAAATATTTATAAAAAAGAGATATGTTTACTGTATTATATGTCAGTGTACATAACAAATAGTGTTATCATTAATATGACATATGCTAGCTACTAGTTTCTACATTAGGTTGATGATACCGCTTACATTTCTCATGGTGTTTATCCCATATGACATTTCCGTGATTTCTATGAAAAACATGATTTTCTTTGCACATAAATAATATAGTTGCAACACATTTCATTTATATAGAAGCATATTGATTTTTTCTATGGTCATTTTTGATCCATATTTAAATATCCTAAATATACCTAAAGTTTAAACAAGAATAGGGGATAGAGACAAAAAGAGAGGAAGATGACAAGATTAAGATTAGAAAACAGGTTGATAGGGAGATAGAAGCAAAAGGATAGGTGTTTACCTTGTATTGTGCAGTTGTGGGGTAGGTTAGTGTATTAACTATACTATTTATATTTACCTTGGTTTTCGTCTAAGAGCATTGGCCTAATTTCAAACACATTGCACTGTGTAGAGATACTAACGGCTCACTAACTGAGTGTTTGTATATTAACCCAAAATATGAAATCTGTCTGACATCAAAACCTATTATTTACAACAGTCACATTATATATGCTTACCAATTATTCAGACAGAAACGAATACAGTTCAGATGTTATAGCCGATTGAGTGGAGAAGTGTGGCTCAGGGGTTAGAGGCGGCAGACCCGGAAGCTGAGATCGGCCCTGGATCAGGGTTCAATTCCCCACCTCGGCGGGTCTTGGGCTAAAAAATTCCACGGACTCGATAATTCTCGCTCCGGTGCCTTCTCGACTCACGGGTTCACACTCTGCGACTCTGGGCAATAGCTTGCTTAATCCCCACAACGGCCCCTCGTGGCGGGATGCCTGGCTTTCACCTTGTGGATACCCTGCCGGGGTTATCTCACAGGGGAATACCAGGACGGGTTCCCTAAGCAAGCGCTTAGATACCGACCTCGGTCAGTGATTTGCGCTATATAAATACATGTACATTTACATTTGATGCCAAGATACCGCAAAGTTTGATATAATTATTGATGTAGGCCAGATCTGTAATGTGAAAAAAATGTTTGCTAATTATGTATTGATCCTCTGAAACCTATATGTACTAACTGTACATGTTTTATGCATCCACTAGAAAGATTCTATCAAGATTATTATACCTCTTGTTGAAATCTCCGGGGTCGGTATTAAACTATCTGTGGATCAAACTTAGTTTTTTACTACCTATGTTGTATACGTTTTGAACAGACTTTATAGTGTTATTGCCGTTCTAATTAACTTCATGTCATATTCTTGGTCCCAGATATCTCTAAATATTTCTATAATTATTATTATAGCTTTTAAAACATAACTTACTGCATTGGTAAGACGGTTGTTTTTATTTGCTGTTATTAAGGTGCACGGATCACTCTGTTGCCGATATGGTTATGATATAAGTGGCCATATGTCTATTAAAAAAAACAGACATAATTCACAGTTTTTATTATGCAAATTAGAGTTTCTTTCAGTACATTATGCTAGTAGCGGTGATATCGTTATTTACCTAAATTATCCCTTGGGATGGATGACCTGCTGTAAAAAGCGCCAAAAATTGGTCCCAGTGTTTCTAAAGGACTGATTTGATCTGAAAACAGCAAGAAAACGGGCAATATGCATTACGGCCAGCATGTTATAGACCAGAGTAGAACTTCACTAATAAGTTGTGCGTTTACTATAAATTTACCTGTTTATTTGTTATTGGATAGTACACCGGCTGGAACCACGTCTCAGTGGTGTAAGCTGTTCGGGCGCAGGGGTAGTGTAGCGCTTGCACAACAGCTAAAAAATAAAAAATAAAGACGAATACGACTGATAATTAAAGCTGGCTTGCTGACCAGAACCAGAAACATAACTGCACGCATTTAATTTAACGCATCTAATTCGGGGCGGCAAGGGTTGTTACCTATATTTATTTTCTCCTTAGCGGACCGGCTTCTGCGGCGTCCCGGCGTCTTCCGTGTTCGGGCAAGAAATTTGCTTCGCGCTGTCCTACTGGTCTATTTATCGAGGCAGTTGATTGGTCCAACGGATATAGGTCCGTGCATTTTTAAAGCGACAGGGTTATCAGTCTACAAGATATGTTATGCTTATGTAGAAAACCCTATCTTCATATTGCGTTATTTATGAGGTTACCCTATCGTTTATCGCCATTTGTAAAGTGTTTACTGTGAGTACGATTATTACTCCGTTCTCCTCGAAAAGAAGCCAGCTAAATAGTTAACATACGTTATGGTACCTATATTTTTACTAATGTGGTCTATATATCACAAGATGCAGAAAGTTTCCCTGTCTAATATTGTCATTCATTTAGTATTTATTATTTGGTATATATGTAGCCTGATTTCTCAGGTGACATTTAGCGAAAAACCGTCTTGTTTGTAATGCATATATACCTACCTACTTACTATAAACGGATTGAGCAAATAACTACCATACATAAAGTGCATGTCTCAGCTGCTAAACTGTATCAGGGGGTCCTTGTTGTCTCGCACATCACTAAATTTCCACACACATACAGTACTAATAAAACTATATTGCACACAAATAATATCGTATGCAGATCGTGTTTCAGTGAATATTTATTATTTGTGCATCACTAAGTAAAGTGCCTTGATTTACTCTGATCCTATTAAAATCTTTATTTTCATCATACTTCTGGGTTACACAAAATGTGGTTCATTTTTGCTTTCCTAACTGCTAAATGTGTACAACTCATTTACTCATACTTACATTTTGTTGGGTGTTACATAAAAATTTCACCCTACAGACTTTCATTTCACACTTCATGTACCCCATCAAGATAGTCAGATAATTTGCATAACTAGTCGTTCCATGACTGTGGAAAGGCGGGAAATTTCAATCTAGAATTAGAATCAGAACTCTAGAATCCCGTCACAGGTCGATTAGACCTTTTTACCTGTCATAGAGTGTAGAAGGTAATCTTTTTCAACAAGTCAATTCGAACCACTTCCATCTCCTTCCCCAAAGAACGACTGACAAAAGGTCAAGTTTGAAAATTTATTATAAAGCCAAAAGCAGTTGTGTATATAAACACCTCAGTAAAAGGTTCAGCAAATATACAGGTACTAATACAAACATAATCCTACGGAAAAGTCTCAAATGACTGAGAAACAACACTAATATAATTTCCAAGAGCACCAGGCTTGCAAGAATTGCTATGATTTGGGTCTTGGTAGGCATGGAAGAAAAGAAGAAATACATCAAGATAAGTCTGTCCCTACTCTATACTAAATGACATCCCTACAACCAGGTTCTCTCCTAACAAAGGTGTCAGCCGTGGTGACTTCCAAAGAAGTTCACTCACTCAGTTCGGACTTAGCCTCTTGAGTTCATCTCGTACAGCAGCTCTCTGCCTACCCAGCATCTTTCTTCGCCCTTGTGCGCTTCTACTCTGTTCTCCTCCCGGGGTGCTGTCCCTAATACGAAACCCACAATTCGGATGACACGCCCCAAGGGACGCCCCTCTCAAAGTATTAGTTTTTAAAGGGTCTTCATCATGATGTCTTCCTCCTTGTTCGTTGGAAAACGGCCTTGGGTCCCACAGTCGTCTTCTCTTGAAGTTGCTTCCCTAAAATTCCACAGTCACTCCTCCGGGTCTGTAACTACCATCCTAAATCTCATACACAATGGGCCCTTCTCTACTATCTTTGGTTAACCTTGCACCTGCAAAGGAACGCACATAAATCGATTCGCGGCCACATGCTACTTGCAATTAATTCCTTCTAGGAAAAAGGCAGTTCTATGATTTAATGTTAACAGAAACATTCCTAGCTCGGCCTACACAGTCCGCTATCCCCACCTGGGCCTCTGCACGTTCGAGATGTCACCCCCTAACATTGGCAAACAATTCTACTCGTTAGGCCTACATCATTATAGCAAAGGAAAGAATACATTTTCCAACTAAACACTTCTATGTCGTTACATGAATACAATAATGAATTACTAAACATGCATCTATACATCAATGCCTATTAAAGCATCCTTTAACTGAATTATTATTATGCTACAGGAGGAGGCAAGATTAATAATCGAGCAGTTACGGCAGTCGAGAGAAGCCGGGACGGCGAATGTTCCTTTTGTTCCCCCACAGGTGGCGCCAGGAGTACCAGCGGTTAGCTGGGAAAAGGCAGCAGACACGACGGTTGAACCCGGTAAGCAACCATTGCCAATGGCAGGGGAAGATTCATTACCTTCAAGGCGCGAAAGGGTGGCCCAGCACATCCCAGCGGCCACAAAGGAAATGATATGGGGGGAAAAATATGTGAATATGTTTTCATTGTTGACTGACCATCAGGAGATGGAATATGCAAAATCCCAGAAAGATCTATGGCACCCCAGTGTATGGCGGGCCAAGATGGCGGAATTTAGGGTCGATGAGACCGTAGCGAACTGGGTGAAGGCCTTTTCGATATTTACGGCAGTCATGGGTGAACAAAAGCCAGAAGTGATGACCGAGTTGTCTTGTTACCAAAATAGGATTATGGATTTTTATACCATGTATGGGGGGGACGAGTGGAAAGGATATGACATGAAATTCCGAAAAGCGAAAGAGTTTGATGCAACTTTGACCTGGGACTGCCTCGACTCGGTGTCATGGCACAAGCAGCTCTTGCCTGGTGCGGCGGGTACGTCCTCGCCGGGCGGGAGCGGGCCGGGGTCAGTTCGCCAAAAGCCTGCGTTGCCCTTTCGAGCAGGCGCCGGTGGGGAATTTCAGCCCAAGACCGGCGGAAATGGCGGTAAGCGGGGGGTTTGTTGGGGCTTCAATAGAGGCAACTGTAACAGGCCCCAGGGAACATGTAGGTTCAGGCATGCGTGTGCGGGCTGTGGGAACTCCTCACACCCGGAGAGTAGCTGTAGATCAAAGAACAGCGGAACGGGAGGAAAAGGGGGGTCTAAGCAAGAGTGAGGTGATGCTTGGGAACCACTTGCCTACACCTGTCGACATCATGGCTCTGACTCCTTGGTTGAACAAATACCCTGCTCATGTATCCGCCGGGGTTTTGAGGAATGGATTCCTATATGGCTTCAACATCCCGGCGGGGGATTTTCGGGGGGACTCCTTTTGTAAAAATCAGTTATTTGTCCAACATAACCAAAGCGTAGCAGCAAAGAAAATTTCCAAAGAAGTCAGCTTGGGGCGGGTGGCGGGGCCTTTTCAATGCCCGCCGGTGGCGGATTTTGTGTGTTCACCGCTAGGAGTGGTTCCAAAGAAAGACCCGGGGGAGTTTAGACTCATTCACAACTTGTCTGCCCCAAGGGGATCCTCGGTGAACGAAGCCATTAACCCGGATATTTGTTCGGTGCGGTACGCATCGTTCGACGATGCCGTCGCCATATTAAATCATCTGGGCCCCGGAGCACTGATGACGAAATCAGACCTCGAATCGGCCTTCAGGTTGCTCCCGGTACACCCGCGGGACCAGCGCTTGCTAGGTTTTGCGTTTCAAGGGAGTTATTACATGGATAAATGCATGCCTGTGGGTTGCTCCATTTCTTGTGCCTATTTTGAAATGTTAAGTGGTTTTTTAGAGTGGGCATTCACTGAGGCCACGGGGCATAGGCACGTTATGCACTATCTAGATGACTTCCTGTTCTTGGGAGCGGCCGGCAATAGGAAATGTGCGCAGGCGCTGCAGGACTTCTGCATCCTCATGCGGGAATTCGGAGTCCCATTGGCACCAGGTAAGACGGTTGGACCATCTACTTCACTGGAGTTTCTGGGAATTGAGCTCGATTCGGTGGAAGGATGTTTCCGTTTACCAATGGAAAAGGTGGCTAAGTTTAGGGCTTCCTTGATGCAAAGCCTGGGCAAGGAAAAAGTGACCCTGCTACAGTTACAGCAAACAGTGGGTCAGCCTAATTTTGCCTTAAGGGTGATACCAATGGCCCGCCCCTTCTCACGCTCTATTGCACAAGCTATGGTTGGCCTCAAGGAGGGACACCACCGTACGAGACTGTCGGCAGAGGTTCGCCAGGATATGCGCATTTGGTTGGCATTTCTGGCGGACTTCAACGGTCAAGTTGTGTGGAACAAACCACCAGCATCATCGGATGAACTAGGTTTGTGGACCGATTCAGCTGGGAGCGTGGGATTTGGCGCCATCTTTGGTAACCGATGGTCGGCGCAAGTATGGCCGACGTGGTGGCACTCCAGCGGTCTAACAGGTAACATTGGGTTCTTGGAGCTATTTCCCATTTGGGTTGCTCTGATGGCATGGCCAGACGATTTTAGGGACCGATCAGTAGTGTTTTGGTCGGACAATATGACTGTGGTTGAGTGCATTAATCAGCAGGCAGCTCGCTGCAAGTGGATCTTGAGATTGTTAAAAGAAATTGTTTTACGTTGCATGAAATTGAATGTACAATTCAGGGCAAAACATGTGCCAGGTGTACTGAATAATGCAGCTGATACACTCTCTCGTTCACACATGCAGGCTTTCAGGGGCTATCTACCCACAGCGGACCTAGTGGCGGCACCGTTCCCCGAAGCGCTATGGCTAATCGGTGCCCCGGATTACAAGACCTCGTGGCAGCCAGCTTAGCTCCCAGGACAAGGAAGGCTTACGAAGGAGCGTTTCGTTCCTACTGCACATTTTTGGGTCCGACAGGGAGACAGAGCTGGGGTCAAGAGGAATCCTTCCTGGGGTTCCTGGTAGCGCTGCACAGAGAAGGCCGATCAGCGGCAACGGCCAATAGACATAGGCGGCCATTTCGTTCATGGCACAGCTGCACGGCATAAGTGACCCGACGGGTTCCTTTTTGGTTAGGAAGGCACTCCGCGGCTGGCAACGCCTCGAGGGTCGCAAGCAAGATACGAGGCTCCCGATTGGCTTAGATTGTCTCTGCTTTTAGCAAAGCTGGATGAGACGTGCTCCTCCCCTTTTGAAGCAGTTCTGTTCCGGGCAGCCTTCGCCTTGGCATTCCATGGGGCTATGCGGGTATGCAAACTCGTGGCGAGGAACAAGAAGGATATGGAGGGAGGCTTGTGCAGGGATCACGTACAAATAAGGGGCGATTCGATGGTAATCTCGATAGCCTGGTCCAAGACAGACCAGGAAGCTATGGGAGATAGTGTTGTCGTGCAGCGCGCACGAGGGTCCCCCACTTGTCCGATAAGGTGTGTAGAGGAATACTTGGCACAGAGGACGGCTACATGGGGGGGAGCCTGCTTAGGCACAATGATGGCACCCCACTGACGAGATTTCAGTTTCAGAGGGTGCTAGCACTGACAATCGCTGCCGCTGGCATGGACCCGTGCGATTTTGGGACCCACTCATTTAGGTTAGGGGCTGCTACTGAGGCTACGGCCCAGGGTCAGAGCGCGGAGGAAGTAAAACAGCTGGGCCATTGGTCCTCGAATTGCTTCAAAAGGTATGTGCGATTGCACATGTTGTAAAAGTCAATTGACATGCACTCACGCTTCTTGTCTTTTGTTTGAATTACAGTTTCGCAAGCCTGTCACGCGGGGCGGAATTGGGAGTCGACCCAACACCAGGAGACCAGCGGTCGAGGATCACCTGCTGGAGAGAGAGTGGTATGGGTCGTGGGCCACTCATATGTGAGGCGCGCCGGAGACGTATTCAAGGCAGGTGACGCGATTCACGCATCTGGGGAATACGGGTACAGAGTGACCTTTCATGGGAAGGGCGGCCTCTGTTTGACCAATTTCAATCGTTTTTGGAGGGTCTTTTAGGGCGGCAAAGGTCACCGCCATCTGTAGTCATAGTACACCTGGGGGGCAATGACTTAGTGAAGTTGGGAAGACGAGTGTTATTAGAACACATCCTGTCGGCAGTTAGCTGGTTGGCTAAGAAACTCCCGGGGTGCACGATTGCCTGGTCACACATGATCCCCAGGAAGAGTTGGCGGGGGGGTCTCTCAGTGTCAGCGTTGAACCACTCAGTGAAGAGGGTCAACAATAAAATTGGGAAATTGTTTCGCTCAGCACAGTTGCATAGCATTCCTCACGGGTGTATTCGGGGTGATCACATGTATCTGAATGATGGGGTTCACCTGTCCAGGGAGGGGAATGATTTATTCATAGGAGACTTCATAGCATGGTTAAGGGGTTTGAGGAAGCATGACCTTTAGGAGGAGTGGGGGGTCCGTATAGTCGTTCAACTATCCGGCCTGTCATGTCATGTAAGGTCATGATCGGTGAGCAGTAATTTCAAGGTCCCTAGAGGGGGGCGCCACCCAGAATGGATGGGAGCGCCCGGGGGGAGGCGGCCATTGGCCCCTTCCACGGGGAGGCGGCACCCACTAAGGATGGGTCGCCTAAGGGGAGACGGCCATAGGCCCCTCCCAGGGGGGAGACGGCTAGATGCCCCTCCTACGAATTTCCCGGGGGCCGGATATCCGCTCTGGCGGAAGAGAGTGTGGGGATGGGGGGGGAGTCCACGCTGTCCTTCCTACAGATACCTCACACGGGAACTCGGACGACCTTTAAGATGGCGTTGAGTGAAAGGGGGCCCCCAAGACAAGGGAAGTTACAGTTGGCAATGAGGGTAAAGTCCTCTGCGCATGCGCCACTCACACCGTGAGGGCGGGATTTTGGTAGTAGGGATCTGACACCGGTTAATACCTTGCCGTTGGCCCTTAATGCTAGGATGTACAATTTTAATTTAGAATGTATGCATTTTCAGGATGCTAGACTCGGCTAGGAAAACCTTTGTATTAGAGATCTGTTAAGGTTAGCCAAAGAACATGTCTTCATCAAAATGTAATGAAAGTAAAATTGTACATAATTCATTAAACGTTTTATTTAATGTTTTAAATTTTGTTTCATATTTTAATAAATACGGCCGGGGGGGTAACTCCCCCCCGCCTTCCAAAAGTTCAAACCTCTGTCTGTCTTCTCCCATGGGGAATTGGTGTTGGGAGGGGGTGGCGGGCATCCCGGCCATATGGAAAGGGGCGACCACTCGGTCCCCCCGAACGTATGGATGGGTGCCCCGATCCCCCCGGGAAACCATTTTGGGCGGGAGGCGTGGCTCGGCTGGTATGCCCAAAGTGGCGTAGCCGGGGCACGCCCTTTCCCGCCTAGGAGGGGTTGTCCTAGACACCCGCATGGAAGACCGCGCCCAGTGGGCGTACCTGAGGAGGGTCCCCGCCCTCCCGCAGATGGATAAATAGAGCGGGAATCCGAAGAAGCGTCCTCTTGTTTCTGTGCTCTGAAGGCTGCACCACTCGTCGCTCGTGAGCCCTCGACGGAACAAGCGGCAATTTTGACCCACCCACCAGCCCCTGCTGCAATGTTTGTTTGAATAAAGTTGTGGATGTTATCTGATCGTATTAAAGAGATACAGTCACATCTTCAGTAATTATTTATGCCTTGGATTAAAAGATGTGCATAGGCCTTTTTTCCTTTGTAGAAAAGTATGGGAGTGTTTCATTTAATGATGTTGTCTTCTGCTTTAGAAAAAATGTTTTCCCTTTGAAGAATGGTAAAGTTGATGACTCGTCAATGCTATGTCAGAATTTTCTTCCCTTATTAGGTAAAACAACTGTTGTATTTCTTTTTTGGTCGGGCGGTAAGGTCATGATCGGTGAGCAGTAATTTCAAGGTCCCTAGAGGGGGGCGCCACCCAGAATGGATGGGAGCGCCCGGGGGGAGGCGGCCATTCGCCCCTTCCACGGGGAGGCGGCACCCACTAAGGATGGGTCGCCTAGGGGGAGACGGCCATAGGCCCCTCCCAGGGGGGAGACGGCTAGATGCCCCTCCTACGAATTTCCCGGGGGCCGGATATCTGCTCTGGCGGAAGAGAGTGTGGGGATGGGGGGGAGTCCACGCTGTCCTTCCTACAGATACCTCACACGGGAACTCGGACGACCTTTAAGATGGCGTCGAGTGAAAGGGGGCCCCCACGACAAGGGAAGTTACAGTTGGCAATCAGGGTAAAGTCCTCTGCGCATGCGCCACTCACACCGTGAGGGCGGGATTTTGGTAGTAGGGATCTGACACCGGTTAAGACCTTGCCGTTGGCCCTTAATGCTAGGATGTACAATTTTAATTTAGAATGTATGCATTTTCAGGATGCTAGATTCGGCTAGGAAAACCTTTGTATTAGAGATCTGTTAAGGTTAGCCAAAGAACATGTCTTCATCAAAATGTAATGAAAGTAAAATTGTACATAATTCATGAAACGTTTTATTTAATGTTTTAAATTTTGTTTCATATTTTAATAAATACGGCCCGGGGGGGGTAACTCCCCCCCGCCTTCCAAAAGTTCAAACCTGTGTCTGTCTTCTCCCATGGGGAATTGGTGTTGGGAGGGGGTGGCGGGCATCCCGGCCATATAAGAGTGATAATGATGCTAACAAATGGTAAATAATGGGCGGGATAAAAGCCACTTTTTACCAAAGTTTTATTTTGATACAACAGATCATCGCCATAGCGACAGTTTAAGTGCACTGCCTCCAGACTTGACCTAATAAAAAATTAAACAAGCAGCTACCGATAGTTCATGGTGCAATACTCAAACCTTTAATTCAATGATCCTTGGCTTCTTTAGGACATACCTCTTCCTTTGCTCCAGAGTAACAATACTGCTATCATTCTTGTATCTTCTTATTACAGGTAGCCTTCGGATTGGAAATAAACTCACTTGAGGATGACCAGACTCCGTTTCCAAAAGCCATCTCTAATGTCATGAAGGGAACACTCTCAGCACGCGAACCCCTTACCAGGGTTTGTGGACATGCTGCTAAGTTTACATTCATTTTTAATACTGAAACGGTGGACTCTATGAAGTACAATTGCTTATACTGTATCATTGTTGTGTTCCCATCAAGCTGTATCCGGGAAATCAGAAATTTGTTAAAGAAGTGCAGGAGAGCATCCGAATGCTGCGCCGCACAGGCAAGGAATGCCTCGAGCGCAGGCAGAAGGCCATCGAGAGCGGAGAAGAGATACCACTGGATATTCTGACACAGATACTGAAAAGCAAAGGTAAATTAACATATTAAAATAACAATTTCAAACAACAATTAGTTGGAGTTAAAGACTACCTTTAGTTTAGGTGAGTCATCCCGGAGCAGGAAATTGCAAGGGAAAGTAAACTATGCGTAGTCATTAGAAACCGGGAAGCTCGGCTACTGTCCACATCTGGTAGCTCCCAGTTTTTGATTACTATGCTTGTATAGGTTTATTTTTGACCATGCATAGTCAAAATGACTGAGGTATTATGTGTGTATCTAGCCTACCTACTTAAGGGGCAGCTCTTTGCAAATATTAGATACACATATTGACTAACGCTTCTTTTACGTCACTCCACATTTGTTTAAGTCCCATGAAAGAAGTGTGAATGTTTCCGACTTATGCACATTTATATGTTTTTGATTTTTCTTCGAGCTTCTCCTCATAGAACTAATGGAATAACATGCCACTTCTCTCATTGCCTGTCTTGAGCCTGTCTTACCTTGGAAAGATTTTGCCCAATTAGTCTGCTTATCTGGAGGCATACAAGACTATCCATAAAACCTTTTGATAAATGAATTCTTATACAAATAATCAGAATAATCTTTTAAATGTTTGGGTCTCAGTTCAAACAGGAAGTGAAGCCTGAACTGACACTAACGTTGAAGTCATACTCGAGCATGTCTAGTGTCCTGTTTGGGTTTGTGAAAGCTAAAGTGATGGAAGAAAGAGGAGTGCTACCCTTTTCCATGGAGCACTCACAGACTGGCTTTGGAACTGTTCCAAGGAGCGATGCCAGGATTGTTTGGTCATGCCTGGTAGAATCAAACTTTTGCAGTTAGTGAATAATGCTCTTTCCATGACCAGCAATCAAAGTGTCACTCGTGGTACTCTCAGGAAAAATGGAGATCGTTATTGTGTTTTTACTAACCTTAAAGATATTTCCTTTGCCTGTACTTTCATCGGTCTGTAACTCAAAGGCCTGAATTTCTTTTTTTTATAAATCTTAAATAAATGTAAAAAGGAGCTCTACTCAAAATGGAGCAGGTTCACAAGACTTGCCACACATTCAAATTGAGTCCATATAAAATTATATTTTAATATTGCAGGGATGTATTTTATTCATAGTATAGTGACATAGTGAATGTTATTACAATTTAGCAATCATAGCCTACAGTGTTACACACCTGTTGCTTTTCACCATCGTGTATGATGGCAGGGGACAGGATGATGGAGCTATGTCTGCTTTGTCCATTCTTGTTGATCATTGTTCTCATAATGAATAAAAAATCTTCATGGTCCATCTTGAGCCTGGCATCTGTTGAGCACATCTCAGGTTTAAAATGTAACTTTTAGAAAAACACAAATTACCTATGAACTAATTTGCATGTGCGTTTAATCAAAATATTATGTAGAGATTCTGAACTCTAATATATGGTAGTTCTACCTATCGCCTTGGCTCTCTGGCTAACAGTTATGTTCTTGAAAAAGCCTATCAGGAGCCGAATCATGAGTCCCATCCCAGATCTACTCCTGCCAGCCCAGCCTTCCAAAGCCCAGAGGATCAACCTTCAACTTTATAAAGTACATGTGTGTAGGGCTTAGCTGCTGATATCTTATTTGTTGTTTTACTCTATCTTCTATAGAGTATGCAAATAAGAAGGAGCTTGTGATTCCATAGGCATGTAGGCCAGGGGTCTCCAACATTTTCTGTAACAAGAGTTACTTATTTTCAATGAAAATCATCCTGAGCTACTACTACTAGTGATGTAAGAGTGAACGCCCCATCCTAGAGCGTCAGAAGTGATCACATTGGTGCATTCAAAAGGGTTTCCAGCAGTAATGTAACTAAGGCTTTGACCATTTTAACTGAAGTATTACATGGACAGTACATACAAACCATAGCTGCAATCCTTCTGGCACCAAGGTATAAATATGAGTAATAAATCTCTCCAACTCAAAAAATAGCCTTAAGTACATTTTGAAAATGTGACTATGTTTCTACAGACATCAGCTTCTGGGTTGTGAAAATACATGCATTGTTGTCTTGGATACATTTTTTTATATGTTGGTATACATTTAATAATCCAACCTAGAAAAAGCTTCGATAGTCGTAGGTTGGGATCCCCACAGAAGAGCTACTCACAGCTACTTAACTTGGGGGCATGCTTATGAGAATGTGGCGTAGCGCAGCAAGTCACCATGCTGCGCTGCATCACAAGGAAAGGAAAGGAATGTGTTGTATGTAAAAATATACAACGCATTCCTGTCCTCTTCCGTGCGCTGCAGCCGTTTTGGCTGCCTTGTGCCAATGCAGGCACCCTTGCACCTGGGTGAAACAGTGATTTTTTTACATGCAGGATTGTTCTTGTGCAGGAAGAGGCACATTCCTGCACAAGAACAATCCTGAGAAGCAAATCACTCTTCCTATGTGTGCTGCAAAATGCAGCATGCATTGGAACAGGAAGTAACAAGGAGAAATAAAGATTTTTCTCCTCATTACCCCTCACCAGGTAAGGCGTATCTTTGTGGCGCACTGAAGAACCGGGTTTTAGAACCCAGCCGCGCCAGGGGAAACGCCCGATGTCTTCGGGTTCACCTGTCTTAGAATACAGAGACACGGGATACTTCTCGGTGACGTCAAAGACCAAGTTTATTGGCTGCAACCAGGAACAGAGGTCTACGAAGCACAACACGGGTGGTTCGCTAGAGACTGCACAAATTCATAGAGCGGAGCATCATCTTTTATGCTAAAAATCACATTCCTGGCTAGCATCAGTTACATACAAACGGACCAATCAGATGATGACATTTCAAACATATCGCATGGCGACAAACCCACTTTCCGTTGTCCAGCCCATCAGAAATGACTAGGCGAAATCCAACATTCCTGCTCGGACAGGCCGGACGGACCCATAATAAAAGACCTCAACCCAAATCAGTAATTAAGCCATATAGGAAGGAACAGAAACAGATGAGAAGCAAGATAGAAGGGTGTGTGCATGTACCATAAACTCAGCAATGTCCTTCTCTTTGATCTCTATCTGACCAGCTGCCTAACAAGGAACTGGCTCAACGAGGTCAGCCTCGGGCAAGGGAGTCAGCTCGTTCAGGTCACACAAAAGTCAGCTAAAGGTGTACGTGTCCCAAGGACTCGTTCGGCAGTAGTCATCGGCCTATGTGAGGGCAACCACAAAATGGCCGCCGTACACAAAATGGAATCCGAAGGTTCGAACGAAATCCCTGAATACGTAGTGTTTCCATAGATCGATTATGGCGAAAACACTCGTACATGCCGCACTCGTCATTTGCGGTCCCCTGACACCAAAATCGTCTTTATCCAACGACCTTTATTGAACGGGTTCAGAATCACGTAACCTCAGCTTTCCGAGGTCTACCATTTCTGGTAAATCTGGGAATGTGTCAAAAACCTCTGGGAGTTGTGTGGGAATGCCCATGAAATACCCATGGAACTCCTCCCTGGTGCAGCGTAAGGCAACACAGTGATTTGCGCTGCATTGCATAATTAACGAATAATGAACCCACTCAGGGCCAAGCAAGGTTGGCTTGCGTGGCTTCATAAATCTAACATTTGAGTTGTGTCGCTCTTGGACCATGTTTCAGGGTGCAAGAGCAATGCAACTAGGCACATAAATATGCCCCCAAATGTTTACTGCTAGATCCTGACAATGCAGATCTAAACCGAGTGTTGAAAGAAAGAAAAGTCAGCCCATATGTGCTTCCTAAAGGAGCAAAATATTATGGACAATATTACCACAGCTAATGCAAGAAGTCACATGTTTCAATAATTGCACACTGAGCTGGTATCTCAAGGCTTAAGGGTCCTCACAGTGGCAGAGAAGAAGACATTCATGGGTGACTGGAGGACAATGGGGTAGATTTTCATTATATATGATGCAGTTAGATATGTGGATATTGTCTTCAACAAAGGAAGAAAGCCTCAGCATGCAGTGGCTTATATCTTTATGTTAAGTGGAATCAGAGCAATTATTGTCTAAACCCGAAGAGATTCTGCTGTTGCAAACTGTGAATTAGTATCTTAAAAGAGCCCCATATGTACTGGCCTTATATTTTGACACTATCTTATTTGAAAGTGATGGCCACAGGAAAATCGCTTCATCCGCTTAAGTGTTGATCATCTCACCCATCTGCAAAAAGAATCCATTCCACCTGTCTATGAACTGTAGGCTGATCATAATACTTCAAGTCTAAGAGGAGATTTATGTGCAAATATTGTTAAAAAAGCTGGAGGAATGGATTGACATTGTCCAGTATATGACCACCATTCAGGCCAATTATCCTAGAGAAGGGCACATTTGTGGGCATTTCTTTGCTTTGACCCATAATCCATAGGTCCATAGGTTCACCAATCAAGGCATAAAGCTCCAACAATTATAGACCTGCATATGTAGTTCCTTCCCAAGAATCATAGCAGGTATAGAGTATTCCTTGCACTGCGATACATTTTCACATCTCATCAGTGTTGTAACTTTGAGGTCATAAGCAAAGCATCACAGCTTTGCAAATATTCTAACAATGGGGGAGTTGGTTTTACTAAGTGTGATCAGTGTTTTTTCTTTTTTTAAATTAGAGACGCATGTGTTGCTTACCTTTCTTATCTCTTCTACCTACAGCTTTGGGAAACGATTGTGATGAGGAAACTATGCTGGACAATTTTGTTACATTCTTCATTGCTGGTTAGTGATGAATCTAATCTAATGCAATGTAATCGTCTGTGTTGTGAAATTTGTACAGGTTAATAATCACACAAGTCAGTCAGTCTGAGATTATTTCATGGCCATCATTGATCACTATTTCCTTTATGTCAATTGATATTCAATGGATATTAAAACATCTGTTATAAGTGGCCATCATAAAAGCCTAATTTATTGGTGGTATGTATACTCCATCTCAAAAGCAACGGATTATACATACCACCAACGTAATGTTCCTCCTACCCCGATTTAGATGCGGGTGGTCCACAGGTTTGGCTACAGCGGTGATTATTCCGTCACTGCTGTAGCCAAACCTCTCAGATGGCCCAGTGGAGTAAGGGAGTTGGAGAAATGGTTTTATGTATGTCCACTTAATTAGGATTGGTGGACTTCTCTCCTGTCTTTCACCGCCAGACAAATCCTGGCAGTGAGAGAGAGTTAAATGGTAATCATGCTCCATTGACAATGGGAGATGATTCCCATGGCAGGGGAGCATTACTTTCTTTATTTTCAAAAATAAAATCCCATTTTGGTATTTTCTTTAGGAAAATAAATAAAGGAAACAGTTTGATGCTCGGCTGCGTCAGCATGATGCAGCCCCGTACCAAACAGCGAAATGTATTGGCAAGAACATCCGTGATGGCAGTTGATGCCAATGGATTATAAATGACCACCTGCTTGATGGTCATTTATAAATGTGGCGGACGGTCCCTCCTCGAGGGAGATGGAGTAATTTACTCCGTCCCCCTGGAGGAACAACGAGCAGCCTGCCCATAATTAAATAAACCCCTAAGTAATTAAACTTGTGAATATGGAATCAAATTTTTTTTACAAATGTATGGCATAAGATGATGATTATATCACTAGGCTAGTGGTGGAAAGTGAGTAAACAATATTTTTGAAAACTTGTAGAACAAGCTATTGAGTATACTGGGAGCTTAGTGGTGCTCCAGTAGGCCAATGAAACATACCCATTACCACATTGTTACTGACTGTTATGAAGCGTCCTTTTCTAATTTAGATTTGCACAATGACTGTTGCTAAAAGTCCTAATTAACTATAATACACACACTACCATTCACCTTATTAAGAACGTATACAAGTGTAGATGTTTTTCACCAGTGGTGCATAAGGATATAGATTACTCGAGTAAGGTTAAAACTGTCTATGATGTACTCCATCAACAATCAGAAAATTAATCCGATGCTACCCTTTTCTCATCACAGATTGATTATTTTATGTCATTTAAGCACATGACAGCATGGGATTTGTGCTGTAGCTCATGTGTCTGTGAATTGTGGCAGCATGCACATACAAGTAAGCTTCAAGCAAATTATGGTAGCTGTCAGTGATTTACACTGTATGTCAACATGGTTCCCTGTATGGTTGAAGGAAGTTAGTGTAATGTTAATGGGAGGTTTTTGACCTCTTCAACATTGGCTTTTGGAAACCACTGTAGCCAGCAACACTAAAGATTCACTGCTTTTAAACCACAAACTGAAGTTTTCCATGGCATTTTGCATGTATGTTTTCTAGCATGAGCACTCTTAGGTGGACCTGCGGTCAGTGAGGGGGAAGCAATCCAAAGATTCTTGAATTTCAGTTATTTCAGAATGTCATCTTTAGTCTCTACATGAAGCCCCTGAAACATCTACTCACGGATAACAGCATCAAATGTCAACAATATGCTGCTGATGATGCACAACTCTACTTGAAAGCCTCCTCTGCTCAAGACATACAATGCCTCAAACACTGCCTTCACCTCATCCAGACCTGGATGTACAGTGCCTACCTGAAACTCAACTGCACCAAGGTAGAATTCCTGGTAATTGGCAAAAACAAGCAAAAAGTAGTAAATACTGACCCGGTGACATGAGTCTTCATGACTTTGAACGACAACTGTCCCTGAATGGCTAGTCACTAGGATTTACTTTGGACAGCCTCATCCTCAAGAAACACACTGCCAAAAAAAGAAAATGGCCTGCTACCAGCACTCTTTCCTAATTCTTCCAGAAAATGTCTTAATAACTGCTGTTCAAGCCCTCATCCTCTTGCATATGGATCGTGTATCACCCTGATTCATGGCCTCTCAGATCCCACATCAGCACCCCCTAGGGCATCCTACATATTGTTGCTCGGATATGAATTTACCTTAAAGAAATTAAAAGACAAGAGGTGTTTGGCAACAAGTTGGTTTATTTAAAATGCAGTGGCTAGGAGTGTCTCGCCAGAATGCGCCTGAGGAAAGTCTCTCCTTGTAGTTTGGCTGGTATATATACATATTGTGAGGTACAGTAAAAAAAAATGTCATTCTTGAAAAAGTATCTCAGTTGTAAATTAACCAGTTTGGTCATAGGATAAGGCAGGAACGGTTACTCCATTAGGGCTCTGGGGCTGCGCCCACCCCCCCCCCCCCCCCGAAATTCGGGGGGGGGGGGCATGCAACAACAAATATTAAATAGATGAATTTATTTAGAGAAAAATCATATCTCTAAACAAATTGATGTATTTAAATCTGGGCTGTCTGTCCCAGGCTGCCTGCCCGCCTCACTTTGAAGCTGGAGATGGAAGCCAGGCAGTACATCAACTTTCTGAACTGTGACACACGATTCTAGGCTTACTCTTGTAAAGCCCTTCTTTGCCATTGTAGGCTAAAGAAGTATCCACTTTAGGCCACTGATGCTTTCAGCGTCAGGGTTTCAGGTGTTAGAGTGTCTGTCCCTGCATGAGAGCAGCCGTCCGTCATTCACAGGCATAGAACCACCCTTACCCATTCTTCACATGAAGGAATAGATGCAAGCAAGTGTATTTTGGTGCCTTGTTCTCGGTAATGGTAAGTGTTAGAATGCTAATCTTCTGTATATTTTGCTAAGACCCCTCGCCACGCTAACCTTCCCCACTGTGACATCCCAGGCTCTGGCTGCACATTGCTGGCCCAGTTAGAAGTGGAGTTGCTGTATTTGTTCCCCCACAAAATTGATCCAAAAGAGAAGCAGGCCAGGGTTTTTGTTCCCTTGTGAAGTTGATCCAAATATCGCAGTCAAGCGCAAAATGAGAGATTTGTGCTTACACTAGACAGGTATCTGCTGCATGACATTAAAACTGGTCGTATCTTTATGCCCTGAGCAAAATAAATGCCAAAAACATGAAAAGATTTACAAACAATGATTGTTAAAAATGTTGTTCCTCTCTTATTTTACGTTACTTAATCTTGCCTTCCTCAAGAGTTAGCTATTTGATGATGATGTGTTTCAGAATATTTTTTCTGTGCATACTTTGAGCCGTGCTAGGTGTTTAAGAGGGGCTTTGAGAGCTCTGATGCTGAAGCCAAAACAAAGTGCCTGTCAGTGGGTGGGCCCCTCTGCAGAGCATACAGAACAACGGTCATATATTTCAGTTGCAGTTGGAAATTCTGTGGAAATGTGTGTGTAGGGATGGAAAAGTATTTATAGGGCAAAAGGAAATAAATAGCTTAAATGTGAGTGAGTGAGTGCAGTGTATGTTTTCAAGTCGTGAAGTGAGGAAGATGCAAGAAAGTGCATTCAGGTAAGAGTAAAAAGAGGGTGTTGACGAGGAAAGAGAGGTGGTTGATGCACGTGATGTGCAGATAAAAAGGGCTTACATATTTAACATAAAGCGCACATAACTGAAGGCCAAAACTCCTTCCACAGTCCTCAATACTATTGAAATTTCAGAAGTCAAACATTTTCAAGGTTAATTATTTATAACAAATCCTTGTAACTTATTTATCTTAAACAGCTAATAACAATTGACAAAACCAATCATACTGACATGTTTTAGGTGTAGGTCAGTAGTTTTATAATGTATCTGAATGCAAATATATCTCAGAGAGAAACCAAAATACTGGTCGGGTAGCACACCCAAAGAATCACTGAAATTTATTTTACATGTTCCCTTTGAGAGAGCCCCCACATTTTTCATCCCACTTGAAGACCTGTCTTCACATATTTCTATATGACTGATTGCAATTAGCAGCTGTGGGTCCTTCCTGAAGCCTGGTTAGAGTATTTTCTTCCAAAGATGATGCTGCATGCAGTGCAAGACACTGGGTAAGCACAGTAACTGTTGAACATAATAATGCAGAAAGATATAGTGCAGTTTTTAATGTGTTCAATATTTCAAGAATATATGTTCATACTGGTTTATTAGCCTTGTTTTTGTCACTTAATTTCTTTGCTTTAAAATGCACCATTTGGCAATATTTTTAAAAAATGTGTTCGGGAGAAAGGCCCAGCGGGACCCCACGTTTATCCATTAGCTTGCTCGCATCACTCACTACATAAAATTCATACCAAACTTTTAGACCCCACTACTTTCAAATCTCACCAGCCGCCACTTGGATAAGGATACAGATAGGTCTCATCCTTGGGAAGAGCTAGTGTAGGCCAGTGTGTATGTGTCCAGATGCCGGGCATGAGGAGTGTGTGATCACTACATGTGGTGTGCATGTAATTTCCTGATTGGCTGAGTGTTCCTATGTACATGTGGTATGTAGCTTTGTGGTATTTTTTGGGGAGTGTTAGTTTTTGCCCAAATGTGTTTTAATGGGGCCAATTTCCTCGGACCTGTTTGTGGTATAACTATCTATCTGTGGGATATATCAGGGGTTTCTTTGGGTTAAGAGAGACGGCACCTATGACCTGTTATTCAATAGGCGTGGGTGTGGGTCGCAGGGCCTGTCTGACCACATATCTCTGACTTGGGATTGATGGGGATGTCACCTTGGTTAAATCTGACGGCAATAATGTGAGTTCACTGGAAATCCTGAAAATAATACGGCAGTCACTGGTGTCATTTTTATTGACCTTATCAGCATTGCGTGTACAGTTGTCATAGCATACCTTGATATTGTCTTTACTGATATTGACATAATTATGCATTCCTAGATCATGACGTACATTGATATTACTTTTCCTGGTAACAACATTATCATTCGTAATGGATAATGGCATACATTGATATCATTACTGTCATTATCAATACGGTTGTGTGGGCTCAGCTGATGGCACGCGTGGACATTGCATTTATTGCTATTGTCGTTGTCGGTCCTGCACATATCACAGCAGTCTTTGACATTGTATTTACCCGTTCCAACAACATCACAGAATGTCTCGTACAGGGCTTGACGAAATATGATCATATCACCCCCATTCAGATGGAACTTCATTGGCTCCCATGTTGGCTAACACCATCTTAAAAAGCTGCTACATCATTCACAATGCCATAAAGCCTCAAACTCCAGCTAATCTCGAAGACAAGCACATAATTTCTGGTAACTCTCTCTACACCCATGACCTGGACACCATCAGAATTGAGGCTTAAAGTGTAAAAATGAAAAAACAATGCAGCATGCCTTGTCCATCAATGCAACCAGGATCAGGAACAACATCCCTGTGTCTTATCACGACCACCCAAAACTCCTCCAATTTAGGAAAGAGTTGAAGATGTCTCTCTTTGGAGAACACTACATCACAATGCAAGAATGGAGCACTTCTGCTCCCAGAAGCCATATTCCCCTTCCTTTCAGTTGTTGACTGTATTGACCCTGTACAGGTCAGTCACCACTGCTTGTAGGTTTGCACTGTACAAATGCCACATACATTTTATATAAGACTTGCTATTTTATTTTACTTTTGCATGACAAAAAGTATTTAGTTGATATCTATTCCATGTCTTGGTTCCTAACATTTGACATAATAATAATATAGGTTGTTTTACCTTGAAGTGACTGGTTTAAAAAATATGCATGTATTTTTCTGTGAAAATATGCTTGCTTTGAGCTATAGTCCTCGGTGATATTATGTGAGTGACATGGAAAGTAGCACACAATCGCATTGCATGCAAAATTGATTATGGGTAATGTTCCAGTTGTATTTGGGTTGCTTAGCAATCGCTGACATTTTGTTGATTTGTTCAAGATTACAGGGTGTAGGTAGGTAGTCTAGTCAATGCTTGAAATGAAGACCAGTTCTGCACCACAAACCCAACTTCAACAAGCTCTACAGAATATTACAACCGCCTAATTTCAGGATTTTACAAAAGCTAATCTATGTTATACAACAATTTCAGATTATGTCTTGCTTTTAATATTGTTTTTGCATACTTCAGGTCAGGAGACTACAGCTAATCAGCTATCTTTCGCAGTGATGGCACTGTCTAGTGCACCAGAAGTATTAGAAAAGTAAGTAACATTAATTTCCATCTGCAAATCATCTCTATAGTTTATGCATCTTTGCTTTCTGTAAATCATCTGTAGAATGTCCTGGCCATCATTCTGTTACATTAAATACTTAATTGGTTAAATGTATTGAGGTGCAGTGGGCACTAATACACAGTAGGGGTACATATCCCCAAATACCCATATGTGCTCCCTCATCGCTATCCAATTATTTACCACAGTGTATTACAACTCTTGTGATTAGACAGTGGGGTTGTACTAAGGCAACAATTAAATGATGTATTTATTTTGAGCCTCACATATGCTTTATTAAGACACTGAGCCATATGTACTCACAAACTTTGGCAAAACCAAGAAGTTTCCTTTTGTCAGATCATGTTCTGGTGGGTGAGAGCGCCCGTGGCAAGCACAGACTACTGGAACTCAATCTTGAGGCCATTTGCTTCTGTTGTCCTGGGCTCTCTCTTAGTATGGTTCTGCAAACTGGACCAAGTTCAGTGTCTTCAGCACTTCACTCGCTGTAGTAGCATTGGTGAGCAGTCACAAGCTTCTCAGGTAGGTGGCTTGGGGGTGTTCGAGATCAGAATGTTCGAGATCAGAAATCAGAAATCACACTGCAGCATAAAAACTGTATGTCCACCCCAGTGCTTTACTTTTAAAATAACTTGTATTTATACATAAACTAAATACTGTATGTACAATAATGGTCAGGGACAAATTAGTGGGGCAAGCTGAGCCTTAATCAGTTGTCCTATTCCTTAACACTGAGCCACTCTCCCTCCTGTTCTAGGTGAGCCCCTCTTATAGTAGTAGTTGCATGAATCTAGGCTCAGGTGCAGATTCATCCCCTTGTGAATGTTCAATGTGCTTCATGTTTCACAGTTCAAGTAGTATTCTCTTACCACCGTAAATCCTGAAGGCTATTAGGTGGCAAACAGCTGGCAGCAGTGTGCATCCCCTCCCCTGTTTATGGAAAGGCGTGGGTGGTGCAGTTCATATGCAATGTCTACTGACTGCATCAAGGTCTCAACTCAAAAGCAGTAGTGAGAGCAGATGGCAGAGAGCCAAGAGTGACCATAATTTTATATATAGTGCCGCTTGTGTTTTGTGGTAAAATGACGATTTCTGTACACTGATGATTGTTTATAAAAAAATTGCATATGGAAAAATACGCTAAAGAAAAGAAAATAACGCCACGACTAGGCTTGGAAATATATGGTCTTTTGAGTTTTTTAAAATATTTGATGCCATAATTAATTTAGGCCTCTCTTCAGACACATGATTTTATGGGAAATACTGATCAAAAATTATTTCTGCACTCCGCCCTTCCTGTGAGTTATGGTTTGTTAGCCCAAGAGTTGAAGTGGTGATTGGGCACCCCCCCTCTTATAAAGCACAAATACAAATCAGCAGCCATTCTCAGCAAAAGGAGTATCTCCCGCCTACCCCTACCAGGAAACTTTTTAGAAAAAGCTATGAATCATCAACTGGACCAATTTCTGTTTGATCACCAGCTGCTAGACTCCACTCAATTTGGCTGTAGAAGCAGCCAAAGTAACCGAAACAGCGCTGATAAAATCCAAAGAGGAATTCAGATCCATAGTAGATAGTAGAGGGAGCGCTGCTTTGGGCCTCCTTGATGTATAAGCATGATTTGATACGGTCAACCACAAATTTTTGATTGACCGTCTCCAGGCTGTTGATATCAGGATGTCCGCTCTCAAACTTTTGGGATCCTTTTTGTCAGAAACAAAGAAGACAATGATCCTTGATCCCTTTGTATCTGAACCTTTCAGTCTGCTATGTAGGGATCAGCAGGGATCATCCATCAGCCCCATGCTGTTTAACATATATGTTAAACCCCTCACAGCCTTGATCAGATCTTTTGGTCTGAACCTGACACTGTACGGAGATGATACCCAAATTGTGGTTGCTATACCCTCTAGCAACAATGACACTGGCCTCAACTTCAACAGTTGTATGACAGCAATTGGTCATTGGTTGAGCCAAATTGCTTAAAACTCAATTCAGGGAAAACTGAAGTGCTCTTCTTAGGAAACGACCCAACTTTGTGGGCCCCATCCTGGTGACCTCTAGAGATGGGCACCCTTCCCACTACAGTCAACAAGGTCAAAAATCGATGCGTAATTCTGGACAGGAATCTGACCCTCGGGCCTGAGATAAAGCAGTTACCTCGTCTGCATTTTTTATCCTGCACATGCTCAAAAAGATCTTTCCATTTATTTTGGTTGATGCCCAGAAAACAGTTGTCTAGGCTCTGGTTTTGACCAAAATACATTATAGTAACGTCTTGTATCTCAATGTTCAGGAACAACATCTGAATAAACTCCATGTCCTTCCAGAATGCAGCAGCCAGAGCCCTGTCTAAGATACTCAAACACAAATTCACCAACCCCACGATCAAACAGCTTCACTGGCTTCCCATTAGACAAATGATACAATTCAAAGCTTTCTTTCTGGCCCACAAGGCCCTTCATGGTGCTGGTCCAAAGTTTGTGCAGGAATGATTCAAGTGGTTCATACCTGGTTGAAATCTACGGTGAAGTAGCTGTAGGCAATTGCTGGTTCAGAGGTTTAAACAAACCAACTGGGGAGGCAGAAGCTTTGTTAACACAACAGCCAAGGAATTAAATAACCTACCACCGCACATCAGATCCATTCATAATCCACTCAATTTCAGAAAGGCCTTAAAAGCCAGGCTTTTCCCTAAGTAGAACCAGCTGGACTTTCTTCTCTCACTCCCATAGTGCTAGCACCTTGACACATTTGGGTATTTGTTAGCGCTTTATACGTACTAATAACATAACATAATCAAATGGCTCATGGTAGCTTGTCTCTTTCTCCCACCTCCGGTGTGTAGGTCTCCACCCTTCAGCTTCAGGAATGCCAGCAATACAATTCCACTTTCAGGGAAAACAGCCTTATCTCTCTTCTTGAGGACAAGGGCAGACCATGGTGTCCAAAATGGATCCCCTCAGCCTCCAGACTGTCATGTAAAGGCAGAGTGAAAGAAACATCCTAATCCTTACAGCAGGCACTGCCTCTATTGTAGGGAATTAGGCTCTGACCACAGCCCCGTCGGGCTCCTTGATGGTAATCTTTCCCTCAGCCAAAATCGCCCCGATCGCCAGCTTTATAATCCAGCTGTTGAACCGATACTCTGGATGTCGAGTGGACCCCACTGATGGCCTGTTGGTGACGGTCCACCCGACATCCTAATAAGGCCATATATTCTCAAATTAATAACAAGCAATTTAGAATTACAATTAACAGTACAAATAACACATACAATAATAAATTACAAAATTTAATAGAAAATGTTTATACATTTTTAGATTTGTTATTACTTTAATATTTGTATCTCCTACTCTGCAAATTACACAACACACATCTAAAATTTCTGTTTAAAATGATAATGTTTATACATTTTACATAATTACATATCTATTAAAATAATATTAATATTGAACAAATGTAAAAAGTATTATATTTACCTTCCCACCCTTTATCCATACAACATGAAGAACCCAGACTAATATATACATAATAAATGCATCATTTACATAAATAATGGTCAATTACACTAATATTAATTATCAATTAAACTAATATTATTATTTAACGAGGAATACATTATGAATACATTAATTGTACTTTATTAACTCTCCACTCTTTACCCCTACAAATGCAGCAGCTCACATCTAATATATACCTTAAACAAAATCTTAATTACACATTTTACATTATTATCATTAAATTAATTATGTATTAGCATTATTTATTCATTAATATACTTAATTTTCTGCACACCCTTTAATCAATCAATCAATCAAAACATTTATATAGCGCACTACTCACCCGGAGGGTCTCAAGGCGCTGGGGAGGGGGGGTCCGCTACTGCTCGAACAGCCAGGTCTTGAGTTGCTTCCTGAAGGCGAGGTGGTCTTGGGTCAGGCGAGGTGGGTCGGGAGGGAATTCCAAGTCTTGGCGGCCAGGTAGGAGAAGGACTTTCCTCCTGTTGTGGCTCTTCGGATGCGGGGGACGGCGGCGAGGGCGTGGCTAGTCGACCGAAGCTGGCGGATGGGAGTGTAGAAGTTGAGGCGGCTGTTGAGGTATCTTGGGCCTTGGTTGTGTAGGGCTTTGTGAGCGTGGGTGAGGAGACGGAAGGTGATTCTCTTGTTGACCGGGAGCCAGTGCAGGTCTCTCAAGTGTCCGGAGATATGGCTGTGTCGGGGGATGTCGAGGATGAGTCTTGCGGAGGCGTTCTGGATCCGCTGGAGTCTCTTCTGGGGCTTGGCGGTGGTTCCGGCGTACAGGGCGTTGCCGTAGTCAAGTCGGCTGGTGGCGAGGGCCTGGGTGACCGTCTTCCTGGTCTCGGTGGGGATCCACCGGAAGATCTTACGTAGCATGTGCAGGATATTGAAGCAAGACGAGGAGACGGCATTGACTTGTCTGGTCATGGATAGGGAGGAGTCCAGGATGAAGCCCAGGTTGCGTGCATGGTCTGTCGGTTTGGGTGCGCTGCCCAGGACGGGGGGCCACCCGGAGTCGTCCCAGGCGGAGGGTGAGGAGCTCAGGATGAGAACTTCCGTCTTGTCTGAGTTCAGTTTCAAGCGGCTGGTCGTCATCCACTCGGCTACGTCTGTCATCCCTTTGTGTAGGTTGGCTCTGGCGGTGGCGGGGTCCTTGGTGAGGAAGAGGATCAGCTAAGTGTCGTCAGCGTAGGAGATGATGTTGAGGTTGTGTTGGCGTGCGATGGCCGCGAGGGGGCTCATGTAGACGTTGAAGAGGGTGGGGCTGAGCGAGGAGCCCTGAGGAACGCCGCAGATGACTTCCGTGGCTTCTGATCTGAACGGGGGTAGGCGGACTCTCTGTGTCCTCCCGGCAAGGAAGGAGATGATCCAATCCAGTGCCTTCTCCTGGATTCCGACGTTGCTGAGGCGCTGCACTAGGGTGCGGTGGCAGACAGTGTCGAATGCCGCGGAGAGGTCCAGGAGGATGAGGGCCGCTGTTTCTCCGTTGTCGAGCAGGGCTCGGATGTCATCGGTGGCTGCGATGAGGGCGATTTATACATACAAAACAGCAACATACACCAAAATAAATATACAAAATAATATATTACACAATGCACATAATTATCAATAGTTATTAATAATAATTAAACATTAATTCTTAAATAATTGTAGTTAATTTACTTCCCGCCATATACCCCCCTACAAAGCCCACAACCCACACCTACATTTCAATTTTAATTAAAAAAAACCTTTAACACAAATAATTATCAATGAAATAAATAATGATACTTACAAATTAATTATTAATACATTTTCATTAACTTACTTTCCACTGTATACTCCAGCAAAACACTTAAATTAAAATTAATAAATAATTTGTAAGTATAAATAATTAATAATAATAAGTAATAAATAATTATCAATGAAATAACTAAAAATAAAAAATTATTAATTAATTTTAGTTCATTTACTTCCCACCCTATACCCCTACAAAACCCACAAGTCACACATAAAACTTGACATTGGCGATTACTATTTGTAGAATTAACATAAATAATTGTCAATTAAACAATTAATATTAATAAACAAAATAATTATTAATTAATTATAATTAATTTACTTCCCACCCTGTACCCCTATAAACCTCACAACTCGATACAGTACTAAAATAACAAAAAACGATTACATTAAATTTAAAAACTACTAAAAATGTTAAAACTATATTCAAAACCATTAACAATAATTATACAATTTATAGCATATACGATTAGAATATATACCAAAGTACATACAAATATGGAAAACTATATTATTAAGAACTATGGGGCAAATTACGATGGCACCGCATCGGAAATGGGACTGCCCGACATGCTGTCAGCGGCCCCCCAAGAGGCATTACAATGCGACCGCCACCAAGGCGGTCGCAATACCGATCTTTTGCATTGCAGCGTGTGCTGCTGGCTGCAGCACCTGCCGCAATGCAAAAAGAGGTCACTTTACATATCCCTGCACTATGTGTCAGGCACCAGTGCCCATATTGGAGGGCCAGGGTTAAGGGAGGCCTGCCACGGGCCCCCAAACTCCCTTTCCGCCTGCCTTTTCATGGTGGTTTGCCAGCCATGAAAAAGGCAGGTGGAAACAGACATCATAGGCACTGCCACTGTTGTAGTGATATGATTCCCCTCCCATGGTCCAACTGGCTCCTTGAGCTCCTCGGAACTGTGGTGGTTGGTCTCTCCGACCACCACACTTCTGCTCGCCAGCGTAATAAGGCCAGCGGAAAGCTGCATTACGATGGCGGAGGGACCAACAGCGATATTAGTGATTTCGATACTGTTAAATCGATATTACTTACCTTAAAATCAATATGATTGACAGTGATATTCTTGCACGCGACATTTCTGTATCATGATATTTTGTACACTATATTTCTGTATGACTGTATTTTTGATTTAATATTTTGTCGGAATACTACCACACACACCCACACCATATTACACCATACGAGCAATCCACCAAACATGGAAACAGAGTGGTACAAAAAAGAAGCACCATGTTCAGGATCATAAAATGTGGTAAAATGAGGCCCTGGATTAGAGTCCTGCTCTCCCGCATCCAGTCAGTAATTAAACTATGTGCAAAATCTGGTCAAGCGTGGTTTATGTGGAAACCCCTGAGGGAAATTGGCAAATCAATCAATCAAAGACATTTATAGAGCGCACTACTTACCCGGAGGGTCTCAAGGCGCTTGGGGGGGGGGGGGAGGGGGTGCTGCTACTGCTCGAACAGCCAGGTCTTGAGCTTCTTCCTGAAGGAGAGGTGGTCTTGGGTCAGGCGCAGGTCGGTCGGGAGGGAGTTCCAGGTCTTGGCGGCCAGGTAGGAGAAGGACCTTCCTCCTGTTGTCGTTCTTCGGATGCGGGGGACGGCGGCGAGGGCGTGACTGGCTGATCGGAGATGGCGTTTGGGAGCGTAGAAGTTGATGCGGTTGTTGAGGTAGCTCGGGCCTTGATCGTGTAGGGCTTTGTGTGCGTGGGTGAGGAGACGGAAGGTGATTCTTTTGTTGACGGGGAGCCAATGCAGGTCTCTCAGGTGTCCGGAGATGTGGCTGTGTCGTGGGATGTCGAGGATGAGTCTGGCTGAGGTGTTCTGGATCCGCAGGAGTCTCTTCTGGAGCTTGGGGTTGGTTCCGGCGTAGAGGGCTTTGCCGTAGTCCAGTCGGCTGGTGACGAGGGCCTGGGTGACAGTCTTCCTGGTCTCGGTGGGGATCCACCGGAAGATCTTCCGTAACATGCGCAGGATGTTGAAGCACGACGAGGAGACGGCGTTGACTTGTCTGGTCATGGAGAGGGAGGAGTCCAGGATGACGCCCAGGTTCCGTACGTGGTCTGTCGGTTTGGGTGCGGTGCCCAGGGCGGGGGGCCACCAGGAGTCGTCCCAGGCGGAGGGCGAGGAGCCCAGGATGAGGACCTCTGTCTTGTCTGAGTTCAGTTTCAGGCGGCTGGTCGTCATCCACTCGGCTACGTGTTTCATCCCTTCGTGAAGGTCGGCTCTGGCGGCGGAGGGGGCGTTGGTCAGGGAGAGGATCAGCTGGATGTCGTCGGCATAGGAGATGATGTTGAGGTTGTGCTGGTGTGCGATGGCCGCGAGGGGGCTCATGTAGACGTTGAAGAGGGTGGGGCTCAGCTAGGATCCTTGAGGGACGCCGCAGATGACTTCGGTGGCCTCTGACTTGTACGGTGGTAGTCGGACTCTCTGTGTTCTTCCGTCGAGGAAGGAGATGATCCACTCCAGTGCCCTCTCCTGGATTCCGACGTTGCTGAGGCGCTGCACTAGGGTGCGGTGGCAGACAGTGTTGAAGGCCGCGGAGAGGTCTAGGAGGATGAGGGCCGCTGTTTCTCCGTTGTCCATCAGGGCTCGGATGTCATCGGTGGCCGCGATGAGGGCGGTCTCGGTGCTGTGGTTGGCTCGGAAGCCAGACTGTGAGGGGTCGAGGGATCCGTTTGTCTCGAGGAAGGCGGCCAGCTGCTTGTTGACGGTCTTCTCGATGACTTTGGCTGGAAACGGGAGGAGCGAGATGGGGCGGTAGTTCTTGAGTTCGGTGGGGTCCGCTGTAGGTTTCTTGAGTAGGGCGCTGAGTTCGGCATGCTTCCAGCTCTCCGGGAAGGTGGCGGTGTCGAAGGAGGTGTTGATGATGTCCCGCAGGTGGGGTGTGATGACAGCGTCGGCCTTGTTGAAGACGTGGTGAGGGCAGGGGTCGGTTGGAGATCCGGAGTGGATGGAGTTCATCATGTGGACGGTGTCTTCTGTGCTGATCGGAGTCCAGGCGCGGAGGGTGGGGGGCGGTGGTTTGGTCGTGGCGTGCGTCGGTTGAGTGCTGAAGCTGTTGTGTATGTCCGCGATCTTGTTGTGGAAGTAGGAGGCGAGGGAGTTGCAGAGGTCTTCCGATGGGGTGATATCGTTGTTGCCGGCGTTGGGGTTGGAGAGCTCTTTCACGATGTTGAAGAGTTCCTTGCAGTTGTGTGCGTAGTTTTCCAGCCGGTCCTTGAATGCAGTTTTCTTGGTGGCGCGGATCAGTTGGTGGTGCTTCCGGGTGGCAAGCTTTAGGGTGGTCATGTTGTCCGGTGTTGGTTCCCTTCTCCAGGCTTTCTCGAGGGCTCGGCAGTTCTTCTTGGAGCTCTTGAGTTCGTCGGTGAACCATGGGGCCTTCTTGCTGCCGGGTTTGCTGGGCGGGGTCCTCAGTGAGGCGAGTTCGTCCGCGCAGTTGCTGATCCACTTCGTGAGGTTGTCGGCGGCCTGGCTGGGGTTCGCTGAGCTGGCGGGAGGGTGCTGGCTCAGGGAAGCGGCGAGCTGGTCGGCTGTGATCTTGTTCCAGCTTCTTCGAGCAACCTGTTGCTGGTGGTGGTGGATCGTCATTCTTTTGAAGGTGAAATGGACGCAGCTGTGGTCCGTCCAGTGGAGTCCGGTGGTGTGGCTGAAGACGATGTCTTTGCAGGATGAGAAGACTGCGTCGAGTGTGTGTCCGGCGAGGTGGGTGGGGGTGGACACCAGCTGCTTGAGACCGAGGGTGGCGAGGTTGTCGAGCAGGGTGATGGTGTTGCGGTCATTGTTGTTCTCCAGGTGGAAGTTGATGTCCCCCAGGAGGATGTACTCGGCGGAGGGGAGGGCATGCGGGCTGATGAAGTCGGCGATGTCCTCGCTGAATTGTGTATTGTGTGCTTGGTCCCGGGGGTCGGTAGATCAGGGTGCCTCTGAGGGTGGTTTTGGGGTCCGTGTGGATCTGGAAGTGCAGGTGTTCGGCGGTTGTCAGGGTGTCGTTGGTGTTGGTCTTGAAGCGGATGGTGTCCCTGTAGATGATGGCGATGCCTCCTCCAGTGTGGTTGTCGCGGTCTCTTCGGGTGATCTTGTAGCCCTCTGGGATGGCGATGGCGATGTCGGGCGCTGAGGAGTCGTTCATCCAGGTTTCCGTGAGGAAGGCGACGTCAGGAGCTGTGGTGTCGAGGAGGTTCCAGAGTTCGATGGCGTGTCTGTGGACGGAGCGGGTGTTGAGGAGGATGCACTTCAGGTGGTTGCTGCTGTTGTTCGGCTTGGTGGGTGCTGGTGTAGTGCAGGTCCGGATGCAGGTGAACTTGCAGGCGTGGCAGCTGAAGGGTCCGTGAGTTCGTCTCGGGGTGGCTCGGTAGCATCCCGGGATTCGGCCGGTGTTGAGTGCGTTGAGGGCGGCAGGGTCGTACGTCCGGCGGGTGGGCTGGGGTCTGCGGGGTCCAGGGGCCCTGGCACTGGACACGGTCCAGGCGCGGACGGGCGCAGACGGGCTTACCTTTGGCGCACCATCGGCGCTCAATCGGCGCTCCCCCTGCGCGCGTCCGCTGCGCGGTCGCTCTGGGGGCGTCATAAGTGAGGAGCCGGGAGGGCGGTTCAGCTGGGTGGCGGGAGCGGGGCGGCCAATGGGCAGGAGGGGGGGCGGAGCGCCAGAGGGCAGTGGCGGGAAGAAGGCGGCAAGAGCACCCCGGAGGGGGAGGGCAGCCGAAGCGGGGGAGAGGGAAACGGAAGGAAAGGTGACCAGGCGGCGGGCGGGGGAGGGAACAGGCACACAGCAGGGGTACAGAAAAAAACGGGGAAGCAACAGGCGACAGGGGAACCAGGCACGCAGTGGAAGGCAGGCAGGCAGCGGTGAAGACGGAGGTAGCAGGAAGAGCGCAGCCGTCAGCAGGGCAGCCGGCAGAAGGGCAGCGTGCTGGCAGTAGCAGGCAGGAGCGTCGTAGGTGGGGCGACCTCGCCTGGGCAGGCTCGAGCGGTCACTCTAGAAAACTGCGCTGGGACTCCTTAAGTGAGGAGCCGGGAGGGCGGTTCAGCTGGGTGGCGGGAGCGGGGCGGCCAATGGGCAGGAGGGGGGGGGCGGAGTGCCAGAGGGCAGTGGCGGGAAGAAGGCGGCAAGAGCACCCCGGAGGGGGAGGGCAGCCGAAGCGGGGAAGAGGGAAACGGAAAGAAGGGTGACCAGGCGGCGGGCGGGGGAGGCAACAGGCACACAGCAGGGGTACAGAAAAAAACGGGGAAGCAACAGGCGACAGGGGAACCAGGCACGCAGTGGAAGGCAGGCAGGCAGCGGTGAAGACGGAGGTAGCAGGAAGAGCGCAGCCGTCAGCAGGGCAGCCGGCAGAAGGGCAGCGTGCTGGCAGTAGCAGGCAGGAGCGTCGTAGGTGGGGCGACCTCGCCTGGGTAGGCTCGAGCGGTCACTCCAGAAAACTGCGCTGGGACTCCTTAAGTGAGGAGCCGGGAGGGCGGTTCAGCTGGGTGGCGGGAGCGGGGCGGCCAATGGGCAGGAGGGGGGGCGGAGCGCCAGAGGGCAGTGGCGGGAAGAAGGCGGCAAGAGCACCCCGGAGGGGGAGGGCAGCCGAAGCGGGGGAGAGGGAAACGGAAGGAAGGGTGACCAGGCGGCGGGCGGGGGAGGCAACAGGCACACAGCAGGGGTACAGAAAAAAACGGGGAAGCAACAGGCGACAGGGGAACCAGGCACGCAGTGGAAGGCAGGCAGGCAGCGGTGAAGACGGAGGCAGCAGGAAGAGGGCAGCCGTCAGCAGGGCAGCCGGCAGAAGGGCAGCGTGCTGGCAGTAGCAGGCAGGAGCGTCGTAGGTGGGGCGACCTCGCCTGGGCAGGCTCGAGCAAACACTGTAGAAAGTTTTAAGGACATATATAAAATAGTCCACAACAAGCCATGTGTGAAAATAAAAAAGTTATATGAGAAAAGAAGGCCTCATATGCATTTTTAAGTATGGATTCTGTGTATTTTAGAAACCTACTGGCAATTTTTGAAGATTAGAATGGAGAGCAATGGAAAATGCATGGGACATCCACTAAGTTCTTATGGATGTGATAGAGGCCCAGTGAGAGAACCATAGGAAAAAGGAATGGGGACACCAAGGACCATTGGGAACATGAGGCAGAGGGTTTGATGGGTCATCTGAACCACAGTAGCCAATGGTTGAAAAAGAGGCTAGCCATGAGCCTGTTTCTCCATATATGTATCTGTTATGATTGGTGGTGTGTGTTGTGTGATGAAAATAGCTCTAAACATACAGCTAGAGCTGTTGATAGGCAAGATCTAAAAAAGTGAGGAATTGCAGCCATTCTGCAAAATAATTTGATGGTCATATATACATCTTCAGAGCTGTTTTAAAATTGTAAGTAGTAAGTAATATTTTATTGTTTGATTAATTAAAACCTTTACAATTTCCATATAAAAATGTAGTAGCAGCTGAGTTCTAAAATATGGAAATATCACATGGAAACCTCGGGTATTTCACTTTTCAGCAATGCATGTTTTATAATTTAAGCCAAGTGGCAATTCCATAGAGAAAATGTAAATGCATAGCACATAGAACTTTGCGAACAATAACTATGGTTTCTTCCTCTCAAACATGATCTGCAATCAAGTGTAATAAAGGATGTGTAACCCCAACCACTGGTATTTAGCACGTAATTAAGGTCCTTGTCAAATGTATATTCAGAAAGGAAGTTGAAGTTTCTAATTATGTGTATATCACATACAGATTGCCGTACTGGGTGGCATGTTGGTGAATGGAGCAATCGGTGGGCATGGTTTGTTGAGATAGAATCTGCCTAAATTAATGTTGTCTGTCATTGAGAGCAAACTGAATAGCCAACATGAAAGTGGGAAGCTTGCTATCTATGGTCAAAGGATTATGCTGCCATATGGATCTGTGTAAAAAGATTTCATATTTAATTTCAGGGAAATTACATACATAAAGTTCACAATACAACAATAGAAGTAAAATAAAAACATTCCTTCGATACAATGCATAATAAAAATAGCTCATAAAGCCAGTAAGACAGAAGAGAGGATCTGATATTTATTACCACATAGTAAACTACTTTAAGTTAGGGTATATGGAGGAGCAGACATTTCACAGTCTAATGCAACTCGTCACTACCATAGTCTAAATTCAACACTACTAATATATCCCAGCATTCAGGAATCTGGGAACACCCAGGCTCATTCTTTGCAACTTAACTCTGGATACCATCCCCAGCCGGATCACTGGTGTGCTGCTAAGTATTATTATTATTATTATTTATTTAACTTATATGGCGCAACAGGTATCCAACAAAGGGTTTCCCGGCGCTAAAGATTCAGTAGTAAATGACAGGACAAGGCATTTTCAGATGTTGAGTAGCCAGGTTTTTAAGGCTTTCCTGAATTTCATATAACTCACCTCAGAACGCAATGCATGTGGCATAGCATTCCAAAGTGAGGGTCCAAGAAATGCAAAGGATCTACCACCCATGCGTGATAGTTTTATTTTAGGGATAACAAAATGATTGGCTGTTGCAGATCTCAGAGTCCGAGAGGGATGATAAGGGCGGACTAGTTTTTGTAAGTACTTGGGGGCTTTTTTAGTGGAGATCTTATGCATAAAGCACAGGGATTTGAATTTGATCCGGTTCTCTATTCTCAGCCAATGTAGCTCTCGGATATATTTGGAGGTGGATGAGGAGATAGGAATTTTCCATAACAGTCTTGCTGCTGCGTTTTGCACTGTTTGTAGTCTGCGGATCGTTGCCTTTTTTGCCCCCAAATATAGCACATTGCCGTAATCAAGCCTAGATGTTATTAAGGCATTGATGGCCGTTTTCTTAGTGTGTTCAGGTAGCATCCAGCAGATTTTTTTAAGCCATTTTAGTATTGCAAAGCAAGTGGCCGATGTCTTCACAGCTTGCTGGTGCATATTCAACGAGTCGTCGACAATGACACCTAAATTACGAGCCTGCGTAGTTGGAATCGGGGGAGTACCCATTTCGGATGGCCAATTTTGGGGTCCCCAAAGTTCTTTATTTTTTCCCAGGACAATTAACTCGGTCTTATCACTGTTCAGTTTGAGAAACTTTTCTTGCATCCACCCTGCAATCTTTCCCAATCCTAGTTTTAAGGTCGAAGGATTATCGCTTTCCACAGAGGAAAGAGAGAAGAGAAGCTGAGAATCGTCAGCATAGGAAAACATTAGCAATCCAGTCTCTTCTACTACTTTAGCGAGCGGGCTCATGTATAAGTTAAAGAGTAGCTGGCTTAAAATCAAGCCTTGCGGTACTCCGTGTTTGAAAGTTGGGGTGTCTGAAGTATAACGTGCTAACAGTTGAAAGGTGCCTAGGGTGATAGTCATCAGAGGAGTTTAAAGTGCAATTCATGCTCCTGCATGGTGCAAACTAGTTGTGCTTGCAGGTCCATTTATCACAGTTAGATTTTTTTTCATATTAGGCCGATGCCTGCAGTTCCATACAACATTATCTCCATGTATCGTGACTGGCTGTATTGCATGCGACTTTATTACAGACTGCGAGCACTATCAGTTGTGAGTTTTTTTTAGTGCTTCTGTCAATTGCTTGACAACCAGCCAAGTCCCCCAGAGAAAAGGATGATACATTATTAAAAATATCCTCCCTATCGATCTTATAGAATGGCTCAGTTGCATCTATAACGCTACAAATCCAATAATATTCAGAAAAAGGCCGCATTCAACTAGATCGAATAGAAATATATGATGAACGAAAGAGAAGCAAATGAGTTATGCTATCCACTCCCACCACCTAGACCTGAGAGATGAGTGTATTGGACCACAATGTCGCACACTCACAGCCATGACATTCCCCAGTAAAGTATAATATTAATCCTTAACTAAATCTGCCGTTTCAGGGCCCACCTGTCAGGATCTTCTGATATGTCGATCATGCCCATGGCCAATAGCCATTTACTTGTGTGCAGACCACAAACATACCCCTTTATCGGTGCTCTCGCTCACCTCCTCTACTGCTTTGAAATAACTCTTGGCTTTTATGTTCCTGATTCATCTAATCCAGTATAAAAGTAGCTGAATTCTGGACTGATCCATAATAGAAACAACATCCAGTTCCTTAAGAAAGGAAACCATCGGGTTGTCACTTGCCTGCCATATGAAGTGAACAAACATGTGGTCATGATGGACAAGCATAACTCCAGCTGTGCTCAAGTTGCCAGGATTACCAATGGCAATTGCGAAAAAGTATTTATTCTATTATTAACAATCAAATAAGTCTCACCCCTGAATCTCAGATTAGCATCTTCTACCTGAGGAATCACTAAAGGGTTGATTATGATTGTGCAGTAACAGGACTGACCGACAGGTAGTTGGTGGTCGCACCCGCCAAATTAGGATCAAACCGCTGTGGAGGTGGACGCAAACATGCCTCTTTGTATTGATGCTTATGCTGTGGCCCAGAAAAGGACTGCAGCACAAGCACCAATGCAAAGATGCATGTTTTCAAACTTCCCTGCACCCTGTGGCAGGCACCATGCGTTGCCTGCCACACAATGGAGGGATGTGTAGGGAGGCACCATGCCCCCCCAGGGTCCATAGCATATGGCCAGAGGAGACAGGGGCCCTTATAGGACCCCCAAAAAACCCCCTTTGTCAGCCTTTTCATGTTGGAAGAACCGATGTGAAATGGATGGTGGAAAGGTGGATCTTAATCACCACAGCGGTGCCTGAGAAGGCACCTCCTTCATTGTGGGGAATGCGATCGGACCGACTGCCTGACGGGCTCCTTGAGCCCATCTGAAGCTGTTGGTTGGTCCCTGGGTCAATGCGGTCCTATCAACTGCATCCTAATGCTTGCGTCTAACCACAGTAAGAGATGCCGCTGAGGCCGACACTGACGACACGTCGGTGTCGATCCCCCAACATCATAATCGACCCCTGTATCTAGAATCATAAAACGGAAATGGTTCAAAATACCAGAGTTAGGCTGACTTTCAGTTTAACAAGCTGTGGCTGGTCAGAGACTCCACCTGGAAACTGCATTGAGTAAAGTATGAATACTGAGCCATATCTGAATGTCTTTCCATATTACACGTGACACTCACATTTCTGACAGAATTTGCTTAAAATCCAAGCTGCTCAATCCCTAAATTAAAAAAAAAGCTCAGATTCTATAGTAAGAAACTACTATTCCATCTCCGTCACCACCCTTACTTCTGACTGTGTATTTCAGAAGGCTGTAGTGTCATTGGTCTGGTATTTAATCTATTTAGGGTCTTACATCAATGTTCTTTTTGAACCATTATCTTAAGGTGGGCTCACCGATAAAATCCTTTTGATATTCGTAAACGTTCACACCTGGAAGGCTTTGAATCTAGAAATTGGCATCCAATCACCTAGAGATTTATCACGTCAAGAGCCATATCTCTCATTATCATTATCACTAATGGGAAAACTCCTGGCAGGTAATGGGGCTGACACTGGGGTATTTCATGGTATATAGTTGCTGGTCTTCTTGTATTACCATACAGATATCTTAACAACTATTATAATATAAAAAGATTAACCTGGGGTCATAGATGTTCTCATATTCTCTCCTAAGAGCACTTCTTCCTTGGTGACATTCATCACCAACTCTAGGTATTAATTACATTAGCTGGGTCCTGCAAAATATCTATACCACTGACTTTTATGTCCCAGTAATGACAGATTTCACAATGTAGAGTGGAAACAGAATTAACAAATGGGCACTGATTACGCCAAAACCAAATATAACTCTTGAGCTCTACATATTTTTTTATAAAAATAGAAAATCATTCTCAAACTCTCATGGGGACCCATCGGGTTCTGATAATTAATCCACGGGCCAGTAAAATCCTTTAATCAAGTTTTATATGAATCTTTCATTTGCTGAGATTGGACGAAAAAATATTCTTCTTTAACCTTACCATGCAGATATTAAATGTGTGCTAATCAAGGAAAACATTTACTTCCTTTGGGTTTTTATAATACTGATTAGAGCATTGGTAAGTATGGTTATCTCATGACTGGTCCTTAGTTGGACTCCTATCATTAAAGATTTTTGAGCCACGGAAGAGATGAAAACTCTTATTCTCAAATCATGTCATGTCATATCCTTTGACCGTCCAAGTGAGTGTGAAGCAATGAGTAATTCTAGCAGTTGTCTATAGAATAATCTTAATAGCAATATGTTTTCCCACTGAGGCCTCTAGCATGCCAGATTTAATTTCAATAGGAATTGAGTGCACTCACCCAACATTGAACCTGTCAACACTACCCAAAGTTATGATTTCTTCAGACAGAGCAATTTGTGATGTGTTTCTATGGTTCAGCTAGTTGCCCTTGTTAATGCATTTAAAGTCCAGATAACCAATGTTATCTTGTTGCAAAAGGTGAACCACTTTGGATTTGCCTAGAATGTCATTTGGCTGCATTAATTACCAAAGCCCCTGTCTTGTAAAATTCTTTGAAAGCTGAAAGACGCTTTGTTCAACTGTTCAATGTTTATGACTATGGCACAGTGCAGCTCGCATCCAGAAGTAAAGGTGTAGTCAAAAGCATATAATAAGTAACGCCAACAACTTCTTTCTGATGTAAATCCAGAGGGGATGATGGACGGAGTGTTGAATATTGCAAGCCCTCACCCCCAGTCAGCTGATCAGAGTTTAATCCATCATCATTCTTTAGCTCTCTCCACCATCCTAGTTCAGACATGACCATATGCAAATCAGTCTGACCCTGTGCCTCATGGGAACAGCCCAGCCCGAACTGCCAAGCCATGTCTTCCCTGGACCAGAAACAAGCATCCTGGGACCAGTTTCTGGCTAATCAGCCGTCATCCGCCAGGCTAGCTTGAATCCAGTGGCAAAGTGAGCAAGGGACCCATGTCTGCGCATACCCTGCCAACTTAGGGCGAACAAAGCAAAACCAAAGGGGATGATGGACGAAGTATTGAACATTGCAAGCACTCACCCCCAGTCAAGAAATACATTGAACATCTGTGCTAAGAGAAGACCAAATGTTCATGCCACATCAATAAAAGTTGAGGGGAATACTATTCAGGTGAGGTGCCTACCCAGAATGCTGCATGGCCATAGCAGACATAGATCAGAGATCTGTTTTTATTTGTATATTTTGAACATTTTGGGGTGCAACATGAAGCAAAAATGAAGCCACATTAGTTGAATAATATGGAAACTGAATTGTTTTCTGAAGATGAGTGGTCAACAATTTCTCTTGGTTGCTGATAATGTAATTTCTCAAAGGAGATTTCTTCACTGCATAGCTGCTTTTCAGATTATACGTATGGTTTTAGAAGAAGGGAAATTAATGTTATTAATGTCTGGGGAAAGGTGTAGTTTCATAGGTCATAGGAACTTGTTGTGCAGAGTGTAGAACTATACGTGATATAACCAGTGATGGCATCAACAATGTAATCTGTGATGCCATTTGTGATGTATGTAAAGTCGTCAGTGAGCCATCAGATGGAGAGATGCATTTCTCGGCTTGACTAGTGAATTTCAGTGATGGCCCCATGGAAAGGCCTTTAAAACCCAGCATCCTAATATGGATGGCGGTCCATTCTAGGCACTGGGCCGCCAAAGTGAATCCCCGCCAGCCTTTCCATGGCGGCAAAGCCACCATGGAAAGGCCTTTAAAACCCAGCATCCTAATATGGATGGCGGTCCATGCTAGGCACTGTCACCATATTGAGTCCCAAATCTGCCTGGCCGGCAATTGGAATGATTGCCGACCGGCGGACGCCGCGGTACCCCACCATTATAATATGGCGGGGGTAAATCAGATTACAATGGCGGGCAGATCACCCCCGCAGGCTCGGCGATGGCGATCCGTCCGCCATCCTAATGACCCCTTAAATCTGTGGATTGTCTTGTGTGTTGTTTCCTCTTGTTACCCAATCCTAGTCCATATACACAATCCTGAGGCTGAGGACCTAACAACATTGACTGGCTGGCCCCAAAAGATATATTGCTCTTGCAGCCATTAAATTCATTGGGCATGGTCGCCTTATCACATTAAATTAAAAAAACAATAGTCCATATGAGGAGCAACCTATGAGCTAAAATGAGAAAAGATGTTATAAGAAAAGGACCTGCAAGGGATTTTATTTTCTTTCTATTTGTCAGCACTGATAGAATCCGTTGTAAATAATCAGAGTACCTAACACTGTTGTCAATCAGTGGCTGTGCTATTTTATTAGTTATTAATATAGGGGTCCCAAAGGATCAATAAAACTAGTGTTACCACACTAACACAGTAAATATAAAAAATAATGAATACATGCAGAAAACCAGGGTTTTGAGTTGTCTGAAAGTTATTATTTGTTTTCAAGACAAAGAAATATATGTTTTTATGTTGATTTATGAGAAAAGAGGCATCAATGGGCTTCCAATAACTAAAAATATATCTCTTAAAATGTGTTTATGCGCATTAGTCCACAAACTATTTTTTGAGCCGTGGACTCCTTGCACCTAAAATGTCAGTAGTAGTCTGTGACCTCCACAATTGGGACACAGACTCAATACATCTAAGATGTTTCTCCCAGTCCATGCCCTTAACAACTAATCCATGGATGGGGCGTGGTCTAAGCGCGCTGGCTGATTGCTGCTTGTTAAGCGAGCTCCGCCTGCCGTATCACTATGTTTCCTCAATCTTACTATCTGGAGAGCCATCGCTGAGCCATAATAGCCTCTGGGCAATGCTTATTAGGCGGCGATACGTATGACCTGTATCCCATGGCTGTAACCTGCAAATCGATAGACTTTGCAGGGTCTAGTGTGGGAGACCTGCCTGGCGCGCTGCAAGCCCCATTCCTGAAGGGCAGAGCAGAATGAGGTCTCCGACGGCATCCACGTAGGTGTCTGACCTAGGCATCCTTGTGCCGGATTCGAGGGAGGGCTGCATCGCCTGGTGGATCAATCCTGCCACAAATCTACTACCTCAGACGGACTGCGGCCGGGCTGCTTGGCAACGTGAGAGCTGAGCCGCCATCTTGGAGCCAGTCATGGCATGGTCTGCATGTGTGGAGGGCGCTATTTCGGTTTGGGCCCAAAGGAACAGACCAGGTGAGTGGCTGCCCCTCTGCTGTTGCCATCCCCTGGCATGTTGCTGGGCTGGTAACAAGATAATCCTCAAGTGTGGAGCCGGGGTGTCCTTGCGGTGCTGCCCTCGGCAGAGTGCGCGCAGTACCTGGAGCTCTGTGCCTGCCTCAGGACTCCATTGGCAGGGAGTGGACCGGGGGACTGCGGTGGCCTCGCTGGGGCGGACGCTGTCGGGGTATGGCCGGACCTTAAAACACACACACCAGTGCTCTGAGTATGCCGGTAAGGCCCTGAGGTCTTGGGCACCTGTCGGACTGTAAGTACACCAGTCACAAATGCTACGCCTGTCGGTTGTTGGGCAGTTAATTTGCAGATTGGTACATTGAAGTCTCAATTCTGTACAGCGTCGCTTTGGTCTAACCACATAGGTTCTAGGAGACTGGTACTCAAGGCACGTAACCACCTTGAACTGCAACAAATAGTTTCATCATAGGTGTTGACTGCACACATCACTTGGCTCTGTGAGTAAACAGGATGCAAAACAGCCCAAACTTAGATTAAAAAATAAAAGGACCACAAGGCTAACGGAGGCTGAGGGAGAGGTATATGCTGATCGCCAATCTACGCGTCAGTCAGAGGAACAAGGGGAGGACCTACACATGCAACTATAAGAAATGTGATCTAGCTTGAAATCAATAGACACCAAGCTAGATGTCCTCACCTCCCTAACTGATGCGGTCAAAAACAAGTGGACACACATGAGACCAGGCTAGACGTGCTCGAGAATCGTAGCTCCAAAAACCATGAGTTTCAAGTGGAAACCAGAGAGCAATTGCTGCAGATGGACAAGGTTCTCAAAATGGAGACCTATGTTGCTGAACTGATACATGATCTCTTTGGCCCTGGTCTGTCTGCGGTGTTCGCGGTCGAGAGAGCACACTGCGTGCTGGGCCTTTAGCCACCAATCGGAGCAATGCCCAGGCCTATTTTAGCTAAGTTGTTAAACTATCAAGACAGCAACTCCATATTGAGGCTAGCAAGAGAGTGGGGATCCATCGACTACAAGGGAAATTCCATTTCCTTCTACCCAGATTGTACACCGGCGGTGCAGGCAGCCCGCAGGGAGTTCCTACCTACGAATTGTATTTTGATGCAGGCTAAGATCCCCTACGCCCTACTTTACCCTGCAAAACTCAAGATGACCCACAAAGGTTCTTCCCACACATTCACAGATGCAATATCTACGTTGAAGTTTGCCTAACATGTGGGATGGAAGAAAATTGCAGTTCACCTGCTGGTCGCACCTCCGAAGCTGAATTAAGTGACAATGATTAACTTTTCTTTTTCCTTTCTCCTAATTGTTGATTCAGAATTGAACTGGTATACGTCACCATTTGGAATTTGATTTGGTGGGGGGGGGGGGACCGCTCATGCCAGATGTTGTAATAGAATGCTATACTTAGGTTTGATGCCGGGATGTGTGAACAGGTCTTACCATGCTTTCAGATGTAGTGGCTCTCTATTAAAAGCACGGCCAACCTGCCCTCGGCAGGGTAGTATGCCAGAGACCCAACGCCCCCCAGGGAGAGCTTCCAAAGGTCGCTTCTAAATTGGCATTGGGTGTTCAAAGTTGTTTTTGTTTTTTGGTTGGGTTGGTAACGCACAACCTGTTTGGGGGGTTGGTGTGGGTGGAGAGATGGTCGGTAAAGTTAATGTTTCACTGTCAGGCAGGACACATAGGTGGAGGTGAGGCAAATCCAACTAGAGATGCATGCAGATTTCAGAGGGAAATAGGGACACGTGCCACTGCCAATAAGCAATGCACAGACACCTGTAGAGATACAGCATTGGTTGCTTGGTGTTGGATCTCCTTACTGTCATCACTAGATGAGCCATGACGACACTGAACCTATTGACATGGAACATCCGGAGTTTGAATGACCACTGGAAGGCCAGACATGTCCACATATATTTACTCAGCCACCACATAGATATCTGCTTTTTACAAAAGACTCACCTGAACTGCACGCCATCCACTAGGCTGCAACGTAAATGCTGGGGACATATATATTCAGCCGTCTACTCAAACTATGCGCAGGGGTGGCTGTGCCGGTAAGGCAGGGCCTCGACTGGAAATTGTGCGACTCACTTATTGATCCTGAAGGGAGATATGTTATAATGCTGGGCTCACTAGAGGGCACATTGATCACTTTAGCAACAATCTATGGTCCAAATACGGACACACCAGAGTTTTTTTAGACTATATGGGTGAAAATCAAATCCACAGGTTGCGATACTGTTATCTGGGGCGGGGACTTCAATGCTGTGCTTGACGATGCACTAGACAGGAGGAACCTATCCCGCTCGATACATCCCAACTCCAGCAACACACTTAATGCCATTATATTGGATGGCCATCTAACTGAAGTCTAGAGAAGTTTTAACCCCAACATAATAGAAGGCACATGAAACAGATCACCACAGAGCCTGGTCCAGGTTAGACTTCTGGTTGTTGTCTAGAGATGCGGTGACGTTGACGCGGCAGGTTTGCCACCTTCCCAGGTCACTGTCAGACCACGCCCCTTACCTCTTACGTCTATCCATGCCCAATACACCCAATAGACTGTTCAGCTGGAGACTCCCCCCAAATGCCTTACTGGACGAGGCTTTCAAAGACTAGATTCATGGGGACATTGGTGAATATTTTTATTTCAGCAAGGGCACGTCACGACACAGGCCTCCCTTTGGGAAGCATTTAAAATAGTCATTAGGGGAAATGTATTGCACGCCAGGCTGGGGTTTGAAGGCAATCAGAAATACACTTGCTTCCCTCGAGGGGCGCATTAGGGACCTTGAGACACAATTCTACAATACAAACAACCCTGATTCGCTTGCCCGACTAAAAGAAAATCTGCTGGAGTTTGAGGAAGAGGCACATCGGGAGGTGAAGTTTATGGGCAAATATACACAGGCCAGACGGTATGGGGAGTGGGATAGGCCATGTAATACTCTTGTGAACATGCTCCGCACCCTGCGCAATTTCACATTTGTCACAGAGATCAAGGGTGACAACCAGACACTGATCAGGCCCTGCCAAAAATCCTAGATAGTTTCACTCAATTCTATTCCAATCTATATTCAACCGCACACCAAACAAACCCAGAGGGCATGCAACCCTTCCTAGAGTCCCTCAAACTATTGTGGCTGGGGAGGGGACATAGGGAATATATGGATAATCCATTTACAGTGGAAGATGTCGCCCAGGAAATCCGGGGTCTTCGCTCCGATAAAGCCCCAGGTTCTGATGGCCAGACCACAGCATTTTATAAAACTTACGCCGAGGAGCTATCCCCACACCTCATCGCAGTCTTTGAGGAGGCGCAGTCCACTGGAATCTTCCTGCCCTCAATGTGTGAAGCTATTATCATCACGCTGCTTAAGCCTGGGAAACCTAGTGATGAAGTAGACTGATACAGACCACTCTATCTTATAAATGTAGACGTCAACATTTTTCCAAAATTACTTGCAAGTAGTCTGCAACCTCTGCTTCCACTAATCTCACATCCAGACCAGTCGGGATTTATATCTGACAGATCTACGGCACCTAACTTCTGCACCTTTTTTACCGTCCTTCACTACCTACACCCCAATAAGAAAGCAGTTGCGTTTTTTTTAGATGCCACAAAAGCGTTTGACCCGCTTTAGTGGGGTTACCTATCCAAAACTCTTGCAAGAATGGGCTTCAGCCCTCTCTTTTTGGGCTTCATATGTTTATTATACACAGCACCTTCCACTAGGATTCGTCTCAATGGCATGCTTTCGAGCTTTTTCCACATCACTCGTGGAACGAGACAGGGCTGTTCTCTTCCCCCTTCCTCTTTGCCATAGCTATGGAGCCATTAGCAGTGTGCCATTAGCAGGCAACACTATGCTGCAAGAGGTCTGGGTTTCAGTACGAGGGGACTACTAATCTCGCTATACGCAGATTACCTCGGGATTGTTTATCTATAAAGTGATGTAAACACCGCCTCCCTACTCTGTGAACTCATAACATTTAGTGGAATATCTGGCATCTCTCTAAACTGGACAAAATCCACTCTCTTTCCGCTCACAGACGCCACAACCACATTCCCTGTTAAGTACCCCCTACAGTGGGCCAATGGTCTTGTAAAATTTTGGGGTATATAGTTCAGTCAGGATGAGCAGAAGATCTGGGCCATGAACTTCGGGCGAGCCATCACATAGTTGGAAGAAAAGGTAAATGCCTGGGCTAAGCTACCTCTCTCCCTGGCTGGGAGGATCGCGGTGGCTAAGATGGAGGTCCTACCAAAATGTTATATATTTTTTGTTAATATCCCGATCCCACTCACCCAGGTCTTCTTTAGCAAACTCTGCTCCTCATTATTAGCTATGGTATGATCGGGTGGGCAAGCACGGATCTCATGGGAACTCATAACATTACCGCTGACACAGGGTGGGCTGGGTGCCCCAGACTTTCAATTGTATGCCTTTTGTGCACAGGCACAATTTCTACATTCTGCTGTGGAGATGGATGTGGCGGCACCAGTTCCCCTCCAAGTGGCAATATACCAGTCATACAGATGACGTCGAGATGGTATTGACATGGTAGAGACCGTGAGATGGCCGTGGGAAAAACTGGGAGATAGAGCCCAACTGTCAATACTGTACGCCCCTTCCATCCCCTTAGCGCATTACCCCATGATCCCTGTGATGACAGAAGGCGCCAGCAGATTCATAGCTTGAGATATAGGGCTACATACCTTCGCGGATCTATATCCAGAAGATAATTTCAGAGCTCCGCCGAAACCACAGCCGGGAGAGCTAGGTCATTCTCTGAGCTCTTCCTCTATTACAGGCTAAGGGCTACTTGCAAGCAAATACACACAACCTTCCCCATTCTCCTGCCCACTTTGCTGGCACTTGAAAACATCATTCAGATGGCTTTCCCCCGTAGGCTCATCACACGCCTATACAGTAATATGCTGAACACCGCTTCCATATTCACGCCTAAAGCATTCCAGACCTACAAATCTGTCTAATGGAAGACCAATGGGTGTTTTGCTGTGGTCAGCTCACTGCTCTTTCGCCCAAGTAGAAACTACGTTTAGTCCATTTTAAATTCCTCCATCGGTTTTATAGAACTCCTACCCAGATGCATAGAATTGGGATCAAGGCAGATGATTCTGGAGGTGCGGATTTAGCCCGGCCACATTCATTCACATGGCGTGGTATTGTCCTCGGCTGGCAATATTCTGGGCCAAGATTTTTACTACAAGTCATGATATAACCGGTACACCAGTCGACCCCGAGCTGCACATTGGCTTACTGGGCTATGTGAGAGAAACGTCGGCTGAGCACTGAAAATTGCACGCCATGCTATTGCTCTTTGCCAAACGCAGAGTACCCATACACTGGGGCAAGATGGAGGCTCCCAAGATGGAAGCCTGGCTACAGGATGTCATCTTCAATCACACACAATGAACAACTTTCTGGGAACTAATGCCAACTGCATCTAGGCCAAAAGACATATGGGAACCGTTTCTGTCATGGGCCCATTTACTACACAGTGGGGGGGGGGGAAATACTGATTAGACCGGGTCACAGGAAGCATGTTTGTACATCTCAGAGTTAAAGTCTATCCGAGGCAGAAGCGGGATAAGTGGAACATTAAAAAAGTCGATGTCCTTCATTTTGTCACACAGCTTGAGGCCTGTGGCCCCCATACAAAGGGGTCAGTATCGCTCTCAAATCCTGGTCAAATGGTCATAGTTGAAGAACAAAATGTATTGACCTGAACAAGATGTTGCTTGTGATATATTCATGCTTCTCTGTACAACTGTAAGCTATACTCTATCACCTGTGTTGCTGCTATTTACAACTGTCTGATTCAATGACTTGAGTTATGTTTGTTGTATTGAAAATACCAATAAAAAAAGAAAAAAGAAAAAAAAACTAGTCCATGGATTATGATCGCTTTCTAAGGTGTGTCAGGTCCACAGTTTAGTTGTTGTGGCTGCAGACTGCCAGTGCCATTGTTTAGTGTACCCAGTCCTTGAGTTCGAAAAATAGTGCATGGTTTACAAACATATTGAAAACTAAACTTTGTGAACATTAAAAAGGTCCCTTAGGTCTGCCAGGGTCTGCATTCCAAATCGCAATGGTTATGAACACCCAAAGTAACTTTTTTTCCTAACGCGTCAAGTACGTGGCCCCTCCGGCAAGACTGCAGACTAGGCACATCCAGCAATGATGGCAGTATTTCTTGTAATGTCCATGGACTTTTTTACATTTAAAAAAGTTCTGGGATTCTGTTTAGCTGACAACACTAGTAACCTTGCCCAAGAGGAAAAAGAGTGACTTTCTTGACAACAAGTGAGGCTATTACTTCTTTGGCACATCAATGACAAGATGCCACCTGATTTTATTTTTCAAAATCATTCTTTATAGAGCTTATTATAAGCCCCAATAAGGTGCATGCCACACATATAGAGACAAAGGTCTCTTTCTATACACAGTGAGCTTTGTCATGCCATTACACAGTGGCACATTTATTGTTTTTTATGGTTAGAATATAGATAAAGCAAACACAAGGAGCTCTCCATGCCACTGGAGTCAAGCTGTTTCCAGTTTAGGGAGGACCTGGCCTGGCAGTTTGGGCTGGACTATTCCCATTGGATGCAGGGTCAAGACTGATTTTCACATGGGTCCAAACTGGAATGGCATGGTGAGCAAACAAAGGATGGCTTTAGGCCCAGATCTCTGTGCTGGGGTGAATGTATGACATTTTTCTGTATTCTGTCCTTCAATTGTTCTTTTTGCATTGTTCTTTTTTTTAGAATATAGATAAGGGGAAAAGAAAAGGGCTTGGAATATCAGGAGGGGTAAGAAAATCAGCAAAGTAGCAGGGGATCAGAGATGGCTGAAAAGGTTAGTGAGGTTAGGCCAAATGGGAAATTACATCACAATAAGCCACCACAAACCAGCATGCATCACAATTATGGATATGGGGACCACCTTGGGATCCTTTCCAGATGTAGGGAAGTGACACAAGCCAGGGGTCACCAGTCATATATTGGTGAGAAAGAGATTATTATCAAGAATGTGATGCCTAACTCACAAAGTGGATAGTTACTAAACAACGATTAGGTGGGGAGGAGGTAGTGCTTAGTGTTAAACAACCTGTGCAGTCACGACTCAGCAGCAGCTGTGATAAAAGGTGGGAGCAAAATGCAGGTAGTGGGAGTGTTTTTTTTGGTAAGCAAGGTTTCCGGTACTTCAATCAAACAAGTTATTGTCCCAAGCTTTGAGACTCCTGGTTGGCATAGGCTTCTAAAAGCCCTTGGATACTACTGATATATATAGTTGCTTTAAGAGGGTAAATGTCTGACTATGCTCCCACTAGGGTCTGTGAAGTCTACAGGGCTGATCGAACAAGTGTTGAGTATTATGGTAAGGATTGTGTTTCACTAACATCATTCACACACAATGGATAGAGTGGGGTGGTATAGTCGCTGTGTCATGCAAGAGAAAAGGGGGGACCCCCTCTATGAGGAACACTTTATAAGGTCAGGGAGAAGAGGGGAAAGCCAGTAAAACACACTAACAATACTCCCTTGTGACCTACATTTCTTTTTTTGCGATTCAATTATGAATTCAACATGGGCTATACATACAATTAAACCATAACAGCATACAGAAACATATACTATATTCTATATATTCGTTTTCTTTCTTTGTTCAAAAATTATTTTTCTATTATCTATCTCAAATAAATATTATAGACATATATACATCACTTCACAATATACTAACTATTTCACAACTAAACATCATATAACCCCAGGTGAGGAAACAACGAATAAAGCATTCCAACAATCTCTCATACATTCATACTCTTCAACTACATTCATACTCCATTCACAACTACATATCTCTGGAAAGTCGGAGACATAGCGCTGGTTTCAATCTCCATGTCTTAAAGCAACTGCATATAACAGGATCTAAATAGCATTGGTCAACGCATTTCAGTGGTTTGAAGAAAGGATAAGCACCACCTTCATCAGGACCCGCCAGATAACAGAGTCTCTACACCCAGGGGATACCTAGATAAGTATAAATACAATAAGTTCACAGCCCATGATATTAACCATCACATGATATCAATTGGACCAACATATGTACACTACATTATGACAGTGCATTCAGATTTAAAATCAACCATGCCGCATTTCTCCAAATAATACAAAACACAGAAAAGTGTGTACTAACCCTTATCATGTCGACAGAATTACATCACAGAGCGGGAACAAACGACAAAGAAATATACAAATGCTTGCCACCAGATGACGGGACAACTAGAGATTGCTTAACGCAGGAGGAATTTTCCCTGTGACGCATGTTATGATAGAGAGTCAGAAACCGTGACTACTCGATAAGACCCTGGAGAAGTCCCAGATGGGATGAAATGCATTGGCGACAAGCAATTCTGTACTCTTTTAATGAATTGATGAATAAAGAAAATAATAAATCTCCAATCAAGACTTTGGACTTATTTATCCTTGTGAAGTTTTCAAATGAATTTTGCTCTATACTGTGATTTTCTAAGACATTGAAATATAATATATACACATGTACCTTAGTGCGGGTCATTTTCTGACACCCATGAATGGTAAAAGCTTTTTTATATGTTATGGGATAAGGTAAGTATGGGAATAGGGGTATATGTTTTGGGGATCTGAGGTATATGTTTTGGGGTGATTGGGTATTTTAAGGGTTCAGGGATAGGTTTGGGTTTTGGGATACAGGGGTATTTTTAGGGTTCATGGCTAGGTTTGGGTTTTGGGGTATAGGGGTATTTGTGGGGTTCAGGGCTAGGTTTGGGTTTTGGGGTACAGGGGTATTTTTAGGGTTCAGGGCCAGGTTTGGGTTTTGGGGTACAGGGGTATTTTTAAGTTTCAGGGCTAGGTATGGGTTTTGGGGTACAGGAGTATTTTAGGGTTCAGGGCCAGGTTTGGGTTTAGGGTACAGGGGTATTTTTAGGGTTCAGGGTTAGGTATAGGGTTTGGGGTACAGGGGTATTTTGAGGGTTCAGGGCCAGGTTGGGGTTTTGGGGTACAGGGGATATTTTTAGGGTTCAGGGCTAGCTTTGGTGGTACAGGGGTATTTTGAGGGTTCAGGGCCAGGTTTGGGTTTTGGGGTACAGGGGTATTTTTAGGGTTCAGTGCTAGGTTTGGGTGTTTGGGGTACAGGGGTATTTTTAGGGTTCAGGACTAGGTATGGGTTTTGGGGTACCGGGGTATTTTTAGGGTTCAGGGCTAGGTTTGGGTTTTGGGGTACAGGGGTATTTTTAGGGTTCCGGGCCAGTTTGGGGTTTTGGGGTACAGGGGTATTTTTAGGGTTCAGGGCCAGGTTTGGGTTTTGGGGTACAGGGGTATTTTTAGGGTTCAGGGCTAGGTATGGGTTTTGGGGTACAGGGGTATTTTTAGGGTTCAGGGCTAGGTTTGGGTTTTGGGGTACAGGGGTATTTTTAGGGTTCAGGGCTAGGTTTGGGTTTTGGGGTAGAGGGGTATTTTTAGGGCTCAGGGCTGGGTATGGGTTTTGGGGTACAGGGGTATTTTTAGGGTTCAGGGCCAGGTTGGGGTTTTGGGGTACAGGGGTATTTTTAGGGTTCAGGGCTAGGTTGGGGTTTTGGGGTACAGGGGTATTTTTAGGGTGCAGGGCTAGGTGTGGGTTTTGGGGTACTGGGGTATTTAAGGTTCAGGGCTATGCTTGGGTTTTGGGGTGCAGGGGTACTTTTAGGGTTCAGGGCTATGTTTGGGTTTTGGGGTACAGGGGTATTTTTAGGGTTCAGGGCTAGGTATGGGTTTTGGGGTACAAGGGTATTTTTAGGGTTCGGGGCTAGGTATGGGTTTCGGGGTACAGGGGTATTTTTAGGGTTCAGGGCTAGTTATGGGTTTTGGGGTACAGGGGTATTTTTAGGGTTCAGGGCTAGGTATGGGTTTTGGGGTACAGGGGTATTTTTAGGGTTCAGGGCTAGGTATGGGTTTTGGGGTACAGGGGTATTTTTAGGGTTGAGGGCTAAGTTTAGGTTTTGGGTTAGAGGGGTATTTTTAGGGTTCAGGTCTAAGTATGGGTTTTGAGGTACAGAGGTATTTTTAGGGTTCAGGGCTAGCTATGGGTTTTGGGGTACAGGTGTATTTTAAGGGTTCAGGGCTAGGTTGGGTTTTTGGGGTACAGGGTTATTTTTAGGGTTCAGGGCTATGTTTGGGTTTTGGGTACAGGGGTATGTTTAGGGTTCAGGGCTAGGTTTGGGTTTTGAGGTACAGGGGTATTTCTTAGGGTTCAGGGCTAGGTATGGGTTTTGGGGTACAGGGGTAATTTTAGGGTTCAGGGCTAGGTATAGGTTTTGGGGTACAGGGGTATTTTTAGGCTTCAGGGCTAGGTATGGGTTTTGGGGTACAGGAGTATTTTTAGGGATCAGGGCTATGTTTGGGTTTTGGGGTGCAGGGAGTATTTTTAGGATCAGGATGGGTTACTGTTTAAGGGTGCTGGGGTATTTTAAGGATTACATGCGTTATAATTATGCGGTGCAGGGGTATTTAAAGGGACCAGGGTGGGATTCTTTTTTAGGGTGTACAGGGTAATTAAAATATATATATATATATATATATATATATATATATATATATATATATATATATATATATATATACATAAAAATATATATATTTTATATATATATATATAAATATAAATAATTCAATTTAAATGAAAAAATGTTTTATTTTAAATTATGACAAATATATATGTGTATATATATATATAACCATCAGACAAAGGGTAATCTGCCCCTTACCCTCGACTCCCCCTCTGTAATTAAAATTTATTTTATCGAAGCTCATATACAATCTTGTCTCTAGTAGGGGTAAAGAAGATAATGTACTTTTACCTCTGTATTGATAAGTAAATTGTTCTTCCATTCAGTTTACTGTCAGATTCATACATAAAATTATAATGTTTATATGGTTATAATGTAAGCAGGCAGCATTTTAATAGATAGGATCTGTTTTCTGTCATTTTATTTCTGTCGGACTAACTAATGCTTTGTAGTACGTCGTTTATGTCTATTGTGAAAACCATGACCAATCACAAGGGTTTAAGCTTTTTTAAAAGTATGAGGGTTTTTTCACACAGAACACCAGCGAACAAGGCGTCAAGGAACGCCGAAACGCGTTTGGTTTTTTGACACAGCAATGCACGAAATATTTAACGAATAAAAAATACCAGCGGATGCTATACAAAATAAGAGTCCGTCTCTCTCATTTTGGTGAGCGCTGTGAAAGATGTGGCGTGGAGAGTGGAACCTAGATTCACATCGGTGAGGCACGACTCGGCCTCCTATCGGCGGACCCCTTCCCAGAACTTTAAACAAGTCAATTCGGAGCAGTAGCTCAGGAGAGCTTTCACCGTTCCCAACCCCCTGCTCGGAGTGAGGAATTGGTGGACCAGCGGCAAAGCGAGTTCAGTGAATCATCACGACCCGGCAAGTCAGAGGACGAGCCGAGGAAGTGTTGACTCCGCCAAATAGTGAGTTGTTGACCCACCAGACCATGTATAGACTCTAATATTTGCAGGAGGGAAGGTTGTGAGCAGCCTGTGGCTTCCCGCGTGGTAAATGCAGCGGGATTTGAGAAAATATACAAAGTGCTAAATATATTGCTGTGCCACAATGGAAATTTCAGACGGAGAGAGGGACAAGGAGGCAGACGACCTGTTTGGGAATCTACCGGTTGTCGAAAAGAATCAGGGAGCATTACCAGAAAAAACTGAACAGCACCCTAATTTAAGAAATTTACTCAAACAATTGGAGAAACATCATAGGAGCGAAGTCACGAAGTATTGGGAAGCCAAATCTTAAGAAAAGTATCATGAGGCAGGACGCATACCCCGTGGACTTCGCATCATGCTCGCGCCGAGCTTTTAGAAGCCCAATCCTAGGCTGTTAAAAGAATGGGCAGAATCGAATTTAGAACCGTCAATGCGTTTAGTCTGCCTATTAATTAAATATGCACGGATTGATAGAGAAACGGACCTCAAAGAAATTAAAAGGCTGAAAGAGGAAACTGATGCTCTCACAGATACAAATAACAAAGACACAGTAGAAAAACTGATTAAAGAAATGCACGGAAGGAAATTAAAGTTAGAAGATACAGTTAAGAAGAGGAAAGTGTGGAAATTCAGTAGGGACAAAAACGATTACGACAGGGGTCAAGTATTCACATTTGCGAAAAAATATGACCAGGTAAAAAGACAGAAATTGAACAAAAAGACCCCAGTGACACAGGGAAGCAATGTCAATACAAACCTGGCCTCAACATCTACAATGCTACCAGAGAGCTCAAGTTCTGAGGGAAGTTTAATATATAGCGATGAAGACTCAGACAGAGGAAGCACAGGACAAACCTCTGAATCACTGAGCCCTTTATCGTACGTGGAGGAATTGGAATATATTCGTGAAAAGAGAATCCAGTCCCTCAGGCCGCGATACCAACAGAAACAAAATGTTCAAACACCGAAAGGAACAGGAGCCGCCGCAAACGCAGACAAAGCAACAAGAGGGAACTGGCAGCAAAAAAGACGCAACTGGAACAAATAAAAAGGAACACCAATATTGAGCGGACAATCGTTAATCTAACCAAAATTGAGCTCAATGAGGCGGAGAAACAACTATTAGCCCTGGGCCTCAGTTATTGTCCCGAAAGTAACTTTGATTTTGTGAAAACGAGAGTAGATGTGAATAAATTCATTAGAAAATTAAAATTAACCAAATATTTTGCCATCAAAAAGCCTGACACAATAGCACAACGTAAGACACCACAACTGACTCAGGAAACGGTGGGCCTTGCAGTAAGAGAAATCCCCTTGCTAAGGACATTACGTAATTTAAGAACTGAGGAAACAAATGAAAAGTCCCCAAACACGCAAGATCTCTTACAGGAGGAAAACATCTTGGGAGGAAAGGGAGGAGACAGTCCCTTCAAAGCCCCATCAACGTTTGTCCCCGTAATGCCAAGGGACGCAGTAGATGTCTTGACAGGGTGGTGGATGAATTAAAATCTCTCTACAAAAAACCCGCTTAAGCAAATCAAAAACTGTAAATAAAGAGAAACAATATTTTCAACTTATGGCCAAACTAAAGAACAATGACTCAGTAGTGATAAATCGGGCAGACAAAGGGGGCAATATTGTCCTGTGAGACAAAAAAATGTATAGAGAAGAAGCATGTAGGCACCTCAATGAAGTGGAATGTTAGGAAATTTCTAATGGAGCAGCGGTCCATAAAGCAAATGAACAATATAAAAAGATCTTAACAAATGGACACGAGAAACGCGTTTTTTTTTTTTACACAGCAATGCACGAAATATTTAACGAATAAAAAATACCAGCGGATGCTATACAAAATAAGAGTCCGTCTCTCTCATTTTGGTGAGCGCTGTGAAAGATGTGGTGTGGGGAGTGGAACCTGGATATATATATATATATATATATCACACACAACCTCTTCGGAAAAAAGAGCAGAAGCCTCAGCTGGGGACAACATGGAGGTCATTTATTCTCACAGAATCGGCGAATGCATTTCGGCATACCAATGCCTTCCTCAGCGCCACAAGTATTCAGGAGGTTTTCATTTAAGCACTGATGTTATCCTGCTGCCTATATTGGCCAAGTGACCCAGGCTCCGCCCCCGATTTAAACAGCCCATCTGTTGCAGTTCTTGGCGTAGTCCTGAACTGCAACTCCCAGGATGCAGCGCTTGGCTCCCAGGTAGGTGTATGCATGGAATGTCAACCTAGTGGTCGGGCGTGAAGCAGGAATTGCCAAACATGAAATCAAATTCCCCTGCTTGCAGAAAAAACAAAGTGTCTCCTTGGGTCCCCATACCGCTTTAGCCCCAAAACACAGGTCCAAATGTCAGCGGGGGCAGCGGTGTCAGTGCACGCCGCCCAAGACGGAGAACAGTGTCCTCGCAACCGCGTAGTTCCTTCCTGCAGGCCGAGGGGGGCCCAGACCATACCAATCCCTTAGTATCCCCACAGCGCCGAAGCAGTGCCAGAAGGGTACGGGCCAACTTTGCAAAGCGGGGGCATCCAGCTGCGTCTCTGGCAAGACGCAGTAAATAATCACACAACCTCTTCGGAAAAAAGAGCAGAAGCCTCAGCTGGGGACAACATGGAGGTCGTTTATTCTCACAGAATCGGCGAATGCATTTCGGCATACAAATGCCTTCCTCAGCGCCACAAGTATTCAGGAGGTTTTCATTTAAGCACTGATGTTATCCTGCTGCCTATATCGGCCAAGTGACCCTGGCTCCGCCCCCGATTTAAACAGCCCACCTGTTGCAGTTCTTGGCGTAGTCCTGAACTGCAACTCCCAGGATGCAGCGCTTGACTCGGATCCAAACGTAAAACTCGGCAAATTCCGAGCCGCTTCCACGGCGGGCAACACGGCAGGTATGCCACTCCCAAATACACCAACACAATCCAGTAGCGTGAATGATCAAATAACTCACTGGTGCTGTGGCCTCAATTCAAAACGGTGTTTATTTTAGCAGCGGGTGCCCAACGCGTTTCGCTGTTAACCTCACAGCTTGTTCACGGGTAACATTTTTAGAAGTGAAGTGCATATTTAAAGGTACAGAGATCAGTTCCGTTTTGTCATCATAAACATAGTGAAAATACTACGTTGCAATCAATTACATCGTAACTTTGGAGGAATTCATGATAAGAAATAATACATTTTTCATAATTCGACACACAAATTCATTTTGCATCAAAGCATTAATTTCTGCAATTAAAGCTGTTACTTAGTTTTACGCTTATTAACTCTACGACTATTGAGCCCATGTGGGCAAACATAACTCAGCTGGTTGCTACTTAATAAGTGCCACAATTTGTTATAACCACCGGCAACATACTTGTGTTAGGTGTGTCTAACTAGCTATGAACACTCATTATTATAGTTTTCTCATACATTGATGTCCAATTAGAACAGTTCATAAGGTGGTGTTGTCAGTCATACAATGCATATTCTTCTGATTCCCACAATCTGCACCTTCGTCATCCGAATTGATACCGTTTTCTAGCATAATTGTTACATGAGGAAAGCTTCCCTTGAGAACCCTCTTGCCTGAGCTAAAAGTCATTCTATACGCTTCAACGCAGAGACAAAGGCTAGCAAGCAAATATGAAAACATATATCAAGTTATTTGGAAGCAACATTCATAAGTCCATGTCACCAATTGTTCTTTACAGTTTCCATAAGTCTATTACTCCAGTGGAATGATCTAACATGGGATGAGGAACTAAATGAACATGATATTAAAGTAAGGGCATATCTATGATGACATAAATGCTAGGCAGTTGTATAGAATACTTTACTATGAGCAAAGGTTGAAAAGGAAATCTTTGGGCCTAGTCACTACACAGGCTTAAATATAGTTCATTGGTGCAAACATTTTTAAAAACACGCAATTATAAATTAAGTGTTTCTAATAACATCGTTCACTTCTACATTTGCCATAATGCGATATATTTTGGTTTATTTCTTCATTTGTTCTGCAAAGGCGCATTTACATATTTTTTTATGAGTCATCTCCAAAATGAGCATTTCAATAGCATGTTCTAAAAATGCAATTCTAATATGATAAATGGTCATTTTTCCTAATACTTCTGCTGGGTTGTTTGAGATAAAGAGAAGGTGGACAAGATTATTCACCTGACTATTTAATTTGTCTGCCGATAAGAGATTGTGGCTGACAGCCATAGTTTGAAGGTTGATGCAACAAAGGGCAAGTGAGGTGATCAGAATGCAGGCCTCTCTGTTAATGTACAATCCAGACAGTAGGATTGGGATTGGCCAACATAGGCACTAATAAAACCCAACCTGGCACTGCTGGTATGTCACTTATTCCACTATAAAAACTAGACGTTTGCAATTGCTCTGGATTTTCATGCTTTAACAGTATAAACTTGGTCTCCCTTAAAGGTTTTCTGAATAATAACCCTAAAAGAAACGTGGTTTTAACACTTTTTACTCTCACTATATTATTATACGTCACTGGTTGTACTATCATTAAAACTGCATGATAATGGTGGGCGTTCACTTCTCCTCTTTATCAATAAGTTATGGGCTGCTAGTTTTAGTTTTGATTATATGTTTACTGAAAAAACAGGTCTTATTGGTACCCACAAGTGACTTCCTATCATGTATTGTCAACTTATATTATTTTATTTATGATGTTTCTTCAAGTCTGAACAACAGGTCACATTTATATGTTGGGATAGCATGCATATCAGGACTTCCTATCACGTATTGGCAATTTATATTATTTTGTTTACGATGTTGTTCAAATCTGAACAACAGGTTACATTTATATGTTGTGATGGCATGTATATCAGGAATTGTGGTACTGGCCCAAAAAGAAATGTCCGGATTATGCTATATATGGCCTTATATCAGATTCATAGACCATGATGTGGCAATACCTGCGAGCAATAGCATACTGAGACTTCTTCATATGTATCCAATATAATGTATGTATCTGTCAACAGGAATGATGAGTTAGTATTATTTCACTATCTTGCCACATGTACTATTGTAAGTCACATGGGTTTAATCATTTTGCGGTGGACAACTGAAAATTATGTATAAAAATATGATGCCAGTTATGATCAAATCAGAAAATACCAATAAAGATATTTAAACAAAAAAATCAATAAGTTATGGGACTATGAGCTCTTTCAACTTTACTCATGGAACCTACTAGCTTTATATCTTTCTCTATTTGAATTGGAGGGAGAGGAGTTTAAAGGGGTCTTAGCTAGCACATGACTTCTGCTAGATGGGTAATATTTGAAACTGCCATCGTAGGTATTTAAAGCTTATGGTGTTTTGCTGACAAGTGGACCTGAAGGAACATATATCCACTCAGATGTACTATGAAACCCATGCAATGACAGGAGATGAATTTTGGTGACAGCCTCCCTCATAATCTGAAAAAAGACGAGATGGAAAGCTATTCTTTTGTGCATTAATCAGTTAAACCACACAGCTGTTCATTTTTGACAGTAAGGAGATATTCCTGGGATACCAAGTCAATACTTTGGGGTCTATTAGGATTGCGGTCGGAAAATTACTCCGACCACCACGTGGTAGTGGAAAAACACCACCCGCTAGGACCACGACTTAACCGCTAATCCAATTAGTATGCCCCGCAGTCGAAATCTGACTGCGGCGGTCGGATTGCAGCATTTAACATTGCAGCAGTTGCCGCTGCGATGTCCACAAAAGCATGACCTGCATATCCTTGCACTGCATTGCAAGCACTGCACAGTGCCTGCCACGTGGTACAGGGACCTGAAAGAGGCTACCATGGGTACCCCCGCAGCGCACCCATATCCCCCAATCATTATGGGGGCCCACAATGGTCCCACAGAGACATTCTCCGCATGCCTTTCCATGGAGGTTCCGCCGCAGCGGAAAGACTGGCTACTGCTGGCATCATAATCATGCCGACAGAGCCTGGCCATGCATCAGCCCCATTTCAGTGGTCCAGCTCCGCCCGCCAGGCAAGCATGCGGACTGCTACCTGTGGAAAAAGTGGCGGGCGGAAAATCTCACCGCCACAGTCGTCACCCCCATGCTAATGGGACCAACGGTTTTCTGGGTTGCGATCGCGGGTGGATGACCGCCGCCGGTCATCCGACCGCCATGCTAATATACCCCTAAGTAACTAAAGCTTCTACTGTAGATTATATATTTGTCAGTAATTATGTGGAGATTCTACTAGAATCCCTGTGGGTGCTTCCTACTTCTGTGACTACTGTGTATTTCCCCATAGGCTTTGGCAGGCATTGAAGGTTGCTTATCTTCACCCTTACATAGTTGGTTCTTATAACATAGGGAAGCTTCGAAAACTAAAGTGGGTGCCGTTAACAGGGCTTATTGTGCATTAGTGCCTTGATGGCTTAATAACTCATTCCCTACACATACTCAGACAATTATAACAGAGAACACTGCAGGTCCCTCGGACATTTGACTGTTATCATAGACAAAAACATACCTATTAGTAAAAAAATGAAAAAAATCTGTATTTGCTAACTGCAGCAACAATTTGTTGAAGGCACAAGTCTCAGCGATTAGCATTAAACACCAAATATTCAGGAAAGTTGAGGAGTGTTCAGTGGAGGAACAATTAAAAAATGGAAATAATTCATACATTTTTGAAATACAATAATGTTTTGGGGCAAAGTCCCTTAGCAAAGAGTATCCCCAGTTACCAGCAATAAAACTAAATTAATGGGTGTCTTACTTTTCAGAGCTATATAAATGATAGTTTGACTAATTCTTCGAAAGGCAGCTGCTTAGTGCTGGTACAGACTATTGGGGTCATGTAGAGTTTGGCAGAAATCGGCGATGCTCATGTCCTGCCAAACTCACAGTTGCCCGACTCTACTTAGAGTCTGGGAATTACTTGGTTTCCGACATTGGAGCCTCCGCTGCTGGTAACCTCTGCACTAATGACCCATCCTCCAAAGGGCCATCAGGTCATGCAGACAGTTATCTCACCCCTTTTAGGGTGGGGCAACTATCACTATAGTTCCCTGCATTGCATGGCAGTCTATGCAGGGAAATCACACATTGGCCATCCCCACACATTAGAGCCTTTAATTGTTTGCATTGAGAAAACAAACTCCTTTTTGGGGAGTGGTAGAAGCTGTAGGCAAGATGGCGGCTGCATGATCGTGCAGGTGTCACTCCCTGGTCAAGCTCTGCAGTTATGTGGCTTGTATGAGGGAATAAGCCAGAAGGAGTAAA